>NC_084978.1:25645210-26265210 GCF_963691925.1 Scomber scombrus
AAAACCTCATAATAAAGTTCTCTTTATCAGTAAAGAACTGCCTGACTACCCTGCTCATGGCAAGGTTACAGTTCCTTCTACTTAAAAGGTGCAGTGTGTAGGATTAAGTGGCATCTAGCTGAGCGAACTTGGCAGAAATGAAATATAATATTAATGAATGTGTATTAATTAGTGTGTAATCATCTGATAATAAGAAGTATTGTATTTTTGTTACCTTAGAATGAGCCTTTATATGTACATAGGGAGCGGGTCTCTTCTACAGAGGCTACCATGTTGCATCGCCATGTTTCTACGGTAACCAGAAAGGACAAACCAGACACTGGCGCTAGAGAGGCCTTTTACGGTTTTCATGAGTTTTGCTGTAATTGGAAGGGGAGTGCGAGGGGCAGTGTATTCATTTGATATCAATCTGCAACCTCACCACTAGATGCCACTAAATCCTACACACTAGTCCTATAAGACTAATGTTATTTGGGCTTTGCTGGTTTCCAAATTGACATACAGACAAAAGGAATTAAGCATTTCCTATTTCTGTTGTAGGCTACCACCTTAGCTAATGTTTGTAGCTAATAGCTTATGGGTACTTCCAAGTAACACAAAACATGTTTTCATGTAGTGCTATGCAAAGGCAATGACTAGCTAGAATCAATGGCATTTAAAGAATAACTACGATTCTAACCACTTGGGATCAACAGAACAACTGACTAAACACAACACTGATATATCACTGTATGAAGATGTTATAGCTAAAGTGTGAGCAAAAAGTGGCTTGTATACCCTTACAGCAGACACGGAGCACACATTTAGCATTATTCTTACTGTCCACCAGATGAAACAAGCAAAATACTCTTTTTTGGTCTCCACTAACTCCTAAGACAGGCATGTCCAAACTATTCCACAAAGGGCCATGTGGCTGCAGGTTTTTTTCCCAACCAATCAAGAGCACCATTCAACCAATCAGCTGTCTGAATAGTTTGGACGCCCCTGTCCTAAGGTATATATTTTATTCTTTAGCAGCTAAATGCTACTATGTGTGTTCACCTGCTAGTGGCTAACTTTATTATTTAGTGTTGGGTCGGTTGCATTGGTTTTAGCACTGGGTTTTACTGAAAAAAGCTGCTTTCTACAACAAGGTTGGAAACATGGTTGATAAGACAGTGAGATTAAATAAAACTGTTAAGTTGCCAACTGTGAAATCAAAACAATAAGCTAAAATAAGCTAAAATGCTCTGTATGGCAGAGTCTTTAGGACAACTCCTTTCACAATACTATGTTACTCAGGAAATACATGCTCTGTGCATTGTTTGTGTGTACAGTGTGAATTTAGTTACAATTAGTACAGTAGTATTCTACCTTGAAGCAGCCCTCTTGTGTCCCATCATCTGCTCTCTACAGTAGAACTTGGACGTAGTGCGCTCTGGGACCTGGCAGAAGAAAAAAGCACCAACAATTTAACAGACTGGATAGAAAACACATGGATAGAGTAGACACATATACAAAGATGGTGGTCTCCTGGTGGTCCTCACTTCTTGTTTGAATTGTCATAATTTTGAAGGGGCTCTTTATAATGACCTCATGTCTTGCCAGGCAAGTTTTCAGCTAATTATCAGAAGGTTTCAACAGTTTTTAAAGCTTTCTGTATAACACTTCCACAAGGGTGAGGAACAGAGTGCAATAAAATGTTTAATAGCACAGAGGGAGATATTTATAACTGAGAATCTAATGAGACCATTTGGCTTTGGCATTTGTTATTTCTCAACATTTTAGTGTTAGTCCTTTAAACTCCTCAAAGCCAGGTCCAAATCTTACATACGGTGGTGGAAATATTCTTTTCAAAAATGTTTCATTCATTCATGATGTGACAAGAATGGCATTGTGCAATGAATACCAGATAAATAAAAAAAATGGAAGTGTTGTAAACTGGATTTCTAACATTTTTTTTCTTCTCAAACTCTTTGACTTGCCAACCAGCTGGTGACCTTTTTGACCTGTCATCTCCTGGGTCACATGACCTAGTTATAGAGAGGAAGACACACCCGGCAGTGCAGGAAGCGAGCTGTGGGAATACCTATCACCTTTTTGACAAGTTGCCCACATCCTGCATCTGGCTGCCCTGAACACACACATGCAGACGGTTTGGTGTCTGTTGTTTTGTCTCTATTGTGGCACATATGATGCTTGCAGCAAAGTTTTTAAAATCCAAGCCTTAAGAGCACTGCAAAAACCTTCAGTCTGCACAGGAAAGATTTGAACTGCCCTCAAAGCCTTGCCTTAAAACTATTCAGTAGGTTAATTATTTGAATTTAGACAATTGTAAAAATACATTTAAAAAGCGTGGCTTTGCTACAGCACATTACTGTCGCATTATGTTGTGCCGTGGGTCCCCTAAAGTTAACAGTTTCAAAGCCACTCCAGTCTTTTAAAGCAGCTCCAGTCACCACAGTACAATCACAGGAGAGAGAGGTGAGTTATTAACTGCTCTACCGACTCCATATGGCCTCCTGTTAATTCAACAACATAACATAGCAAGCAGACAGCTTTATTGGGCTTCCCGCTTCTCTGCGTAGTACTTATTAGTTGTTCTATCATCTCCATATGGTCTACTCTTAGTAAATACACCCAACAGCATATTCTGTTTGGAAAACACCTAGCGGGGGAGCAGTGGTTTTAGACAGAGAGGCTGCCGAGTGAGAAAGTGAATGATGTGTTTTAATAAGAATAAGAAATAGTTTATTAATCCAGAGGGAAATTTAAGTGTTACAACATCACCGTCCAGCACACAAAAGTAGAATAAAAAAATATAGTTAAGTAGTAAAATAGAAAAGGTTTTTATTAGAATTTGTGCAGTAAATGTATACATAGTATGTAATAAAATGAGTGTAGTAATATAGATTAAATAATGGTTATCCTTTGTGCAGTGCTCATATACATTAGAGCCTGATTGATATATTGGTCAGCTGGTATTATCAGCCAATATTGGCCTAACACAGATATATCAGTATCAGTGTATATGTTGTCTAAGGTGTGCAGATATGTTTTTGTATTTTTTAAAGTTATATAGGTAGCATTTTATGTATATTTGATCAATTTTAAGTAAGTAAGTTTAATACATATTTATATATGTGGGATCATTGCAAAAAACGTGTTTATGCATTTATTCTGTATATATACATTTATTCTGTATATATATATATAAATGATAATGAAATCAATTGAGAAAAATAATTATTATTATTACATGGTGTGCAAAGTGCAAAATAATCTTATTATTATTATTCATTGTGCAGAAGGATAATAATAATTATAAGAGGCCATTATTTGTCGTTTAACAGTTCTTTGTGAAAAGGGGAGAGCACAGGGTGCTGCAGCAGAGAAAGTAGGAATGGTAAAGTTTGATGGCCGCCGGCAGAAATGATTCTCTGTGTCACTTGGTGGAACACTGGGGGAGTTTTGAGTAAGGAAGGTGTGTTTATCACAGAGAAGCTGGAGGCACTTCATAACAAGCCTTGGGGTAAAACACAGCCTCTCTCCTCCCTCCTCTGTATGCCAACCTCGTGCTGCAGGCACCGCTTCCTCAACTCGAATATGACCAGAGCACAGGAAGCTTAGCACACACAAACACATTACTGCCAACCTCAAGTGATGCAGGTGACATTCTGCGCCTGGCATGACAATAACAACAACTTCCCCTTTTCGATGACAGCCAATCACATTTACAGGAAAGCAAAAACAAACATTAATGGCCCCGAAAATGCTCACCTGTAACTTAATGTATCATTCAGGAGCAAAAAGGACTAGTTGTCGCTACTTACCTTAGGTGGAGTCTCGACATGGTCCCAGAAAACATCATCAGTTGGGGACAGGGGAGGAAAGGGGGACAAAGGGGAGATGACCATATCTGACATGGAGCTGCTGTGAGGGGCATCTCGACTAGAGCGCAGATTGGCATTCTGCGAATACAAAACAAAAAAGTTTACCCGTGGTCATTAGTGACTGTAAATGCACCCTAGCACTTTAAGCAAAATCAGCCAACTGATTTCAACCGCAGGAAATATACAGATGTAACCTATAGCACAGAGTGACCACAGTTAACAGAAAGTATCAATATCATAGACTGAGATAGTGAGCAGTGCTTAAAGTAAAAAGAGTTGGCATGAGTGTGTGATATAACTGTGTGTACCTGGTTGAAGTGAGCTCTCTGCATGGCTGGGGTACAAGGACTAGAGCTGCTCCCAGAGCCCAGCCTCGAGTGCATCTGGGTGGGCAGACCAGCGGCCAAAAGCAGCCTGGTTAAGTTTGATTCCTGGAAATCCATCTAAAACATAAAACACATGCAAAACTGACTGATTTATGTGCATGTGTGTATGTGTATGTGTGTGTGTGTGTGTGTGTGTGTATCCATATAAAGATCGACTTGAGTCCTCTGTTTAATCAGGTGGTTCTCACTCAAAAGTCAAGTCAGGCAGTGACTGAGCAGCCACTGATCAGTCAGTGTCATCCTAACTCAAACATTGTAGCTCAGGCTTCCCAGTGCCAGACAAAGTGCTGAGTCAGGCATTAACACTCTATTAATAAAAAACTGACGCTCACACAGTTCTAAATTTCGATACTGATAATGTGGAAGCAGCTTAAACAATAAGTTCCTGTATATGAAAGATGGAAAAGTTTTGTATTTTACTTGATTTTATATATTCTATTTATTTATTCATTCACTTTGTACTATTTTTACTATTTCTAATTCCTATTTTTATTTTCCATCTAAATTAATGTTTTCTTTTCTTTGTTTCTTTGTTTTTCTTGTTTCTTTTAATGTGAAGCACTTTGAGCTGCATTTCTTGTATGAAAGGTGCTCTACAAATAAAGTTATTATTATTTATTTATTATTATTATTAAATACAGGCGACCATAAGGGGTCACCATATCTGTCATGTTGAATTTAGCAGTGTATTCCTGTAAAAATAGAACAACACTTTTTGAAAACCATAGCTGGACTTTTGACTGACTGTTTAAAAATGCCTGCTTCTGGAAATTTCCTGTTGAAAGACCTTGTGTGGTTTAAACCGGCCTCAGACTACAGGAGATATAAAGTCCCCACAAAATATGCATCATGCAGAGAAGGAGAACTTCATAGATGTTCTTCTTTCTAATCTCAAACAAACACACACTAAAAGATTTGTGAATAATGGTGCATCACACACTACAGGATGTTACTAAGATTACTGTACCAGATGAAACAATGCACCACCTCATGTGATTTCACCTGATCTGATGGTGAAGCAGATAGAAACTAAATGCTTTACAGTGAGAAAAAACTAAACAAAAACAGAAAGATAAGTAAGTGTGGATGAAAAAAATGGGTGGGGACACGCGGTCATAACAGGTTTCCACAGCGAGAAACGAAGGTAAGAGTTTTTAATATCTGTCGGCATCAGTATGCAAGCTAACGTTAGCCTCAAGGGCTAGTATGTTCCCCATTGCTTGCAAACACTGTTAGCTCTCTCTCATTGGCTCTTGTGGGAAGTAGTGACCAAACTCTTAACTCCTAACTCATCGTGGTGGATCGGCTGAGTCTGTGAGTAGTTCTGCAGGTTTAAGATTGGGTCTGTAAACGTCTCACATTATCAGATAATCTGGGCCAAACATTGATACTGAAAAAAGTCCAAATTTCTCCTCAGATCGTCGGGAGGCCTTAATCGAGGATAGATCAGCCCAAGACTCATGTAGTCTGAACCTGGTTTTAGCTTTTCTAAGAACAGATGGTATGAAACATGTTGTCACTGCACGCAAATATGCCATCATGCATTTACAAGAATTTTTTCTTTTACCCAAAAAGATAAAAATCTTCACACCTTCATGTTTAAAATAAAATGCTCTGCCATCATTTCCTCCTTTAGTTTTAAGAATTACACGCCACTGACAACCTAACTTAATCATTTTTTATTTTCTACATTAGTCTAACTTTACACCATTGTGACCTTTAGGGGTCAGGTCTGTCAACATGAGATAAGGATGAACAAGTAAGGAAAGTAAGGAAAAGGGATGAGGAGGAGGGAGATGAAAACAAAAGAAAAGCTGAGAAAAAACTTGAAAAACAAACAAACTCAAGGAAAGTGTGGAGGAATGGGGACTCAGGAAAGACACAGACTGACAGATGTGGGGTGTAGAAGTGATAACAGGTGGCTAGATGGCTGAGGAAGGCAGGGTTTTACCACTGAGCGCTGGCTGTTTGACGGGCGACTGGGCGAGGAAGCAGCAGCGGCGGCAGCGGCAGCAGCAGCAGCAACAGCAGCTGTGCTCCCAGTATTAGCCGTTAGCTTCTGGACGGCTGCCACAGGCTTTTCTCTCTGCCTCTGCCTCTCTCGCTCCCTTTCTCTCTCCCTGTGTCTATGGTCGTGCTGAAGTGACAGGAGCTGGGTTTGGTCCTTGGGCAGGGTGCGGTGGGATCTCCTGCCCGCTGAGGGCTGCTGATGCTGGGCCAGAGGCTGGAGCTTGGCTTGCGGCTGCAGCTGAGGCTGCGAATGCTGGGCCTTGTGCTGAAGCAGCTGGTTTGGAGCCACAGCTCTCTATGTAGCAAACATGAAAAGCACCACATAAAACTGACAGAGCCTGGAAGCGACTGTATGAGGCAGAATTTATGTATATTATAAGCTAATCATTTAAAGATTTTTTAAAGCTGCCTAGAATTTTATTTGAAGTCACACAAGCAAAATAAGAAACCCCTTCTAATAAATCTGCCTATTCCTGAGAGGACATTGCATATTAAGTTGCATATTACAGTATATTACTAACAAATTTGTGTGTCCAGGGTAAGGGCATGCAAAAAAAAATAAGGCCTCTTACAAAAATCAAATGAATTGTCACATTTTTTTATAAGCAATTATTTAAGTCATTTGTCATGAAAAAATACTAAAAATGTGCTGTTTATACTTTTCAAAAAGTGAAAAATCATAAGGGATAAATTATTAAGGCATTGTAGCTTTCAGTTAGTCAAGATGTTGTAGAGAAAGCAACAGTAATATGCAGACTTAGGAAGGACAGTTTCCATATATTCACTTTTTATACCTGCACTAACCTAGTTGCAAGTGCTCAATTAAAATCAAGTGATAAAGTCAATTGTTGTTCATGCTGTCAACTAAACAGTCACTCCCAGGCTTTGGAGACATCGACAATAAACAAGCCATTGCTGTTGCCTGTTAACCTTATAAAGCAAACACTGGGTCATCTAGCTTATTGTGACATTTAAAATAAAATTGAAAAAAAAGCACACAGGTAAGAAGCTGATTTGATTTACAACTCTGGTATAAAGCACAGACCGACATATGAAAACAGTCATAAAACAGCGATCGGGCTGGTGCTGGCGCTGGCGATGAGGCTTTGGACGCGGGACAGCGACTGGAACTGGCTGTCTGGCTGGAGAATCTGATTTGCAAGCAAAGCTTTCTCCAAAGGAAATGCAATAAAAAAAAGCACAAATATAGAGCGGCGAGTGTCATTTATAGATCTCACACGAGGGGATTTTCTGAGGGTTACGGTTGTTGTAACATCTATTTCTGCAAATGGATTTATAGATATTGTATATTTGCTGGAGGTTGGACGCAAAAAAGCGGAAAACTTGATTCCTCATAGATGTTGCAGCTGTGTACAACTGCCATACAGTTGTTTTAAATTTTGTATGTAGCAGCAGTAAGACAAAGCTCCAGCTGTGTTTAAACAACTAAATACTACTAAGTTACAAGTAGTGTTTTGGTTCGATTTGCCCTGAAGCTGGTAATACAAGAACAAACTAAACATATTATATGAATACACTGAACTGTATTTACAGAGAGGAGCAGCAGGCTGTATGTATGCAGGCATCTCCACTGAAATACGCTGCTGTTCATACACTCCAGCTATACTAACATACTTCTACTTTTAGGGTCATGAACATGGCGGCCACATGCCAATAGAATGAGATAAGATTTGTTCTGCTCTGTATGGGAACTACCAGAGATGTAATGGTATTTTCTTGAGAATGTGAGGAGGAGACACAGAAATATTCAGCTTACCTTTCAAACCGTGTTCAACTAACAACAGCGCTATAGTCAAGGTAACACGTCAGCTTTCTCGGTCCCTAAAAACAAGGCCTATTTTCATGTTGCTGTTACAAAACGGTCCATGGCAACCGACTGTGATGTGCCACCCAAATTATCCCTTAAGACTGGTGACGTGAGAAAGAATGCCTGGTTGCTCTATTTGGTACCTTACACTGTTAATGAGAATGTGAGAAACAGTCAAATATGCTGAGAAAAATGGGAAAATTAAGTAATACTCAAATAAATCCAAGATTAAATGATTTACTCTTCATCTTATCTGACAAACACCGATATTTAAGATGCACTAGACGCAATTTTCATACATAGAAATGGATCTATGTTATTGTTTAACCTTCCTATTGTCTTTGTGTCAATTATGACCCAGGAGGACAACCAGTGTTTATTCAAAAATGAGGTATAATTTCATTAAAATGAGGCCTATTGACCATCATTTCCAAAAAAATATGTGTAAAACCTGTGGTAATAAGTTGTTATGAAGTCGGCTAAAAGTTCTAACACAGCATTGGGTGATAATTTATACCTTATGCTTTACATTCAAACCAGACCGGGTCAATTTTGACCCACGAAGACAGAAGTTGCACAGTCGACAGGAAGACAACAGAAGGGTTAAAACTAAAAAGTTAATGAAGAATAGTGTTTCTGCTAATGATGCTGATGAGTAATAACATTTTATTGTGTCTTGCCAACTGAAAGAAAAAAACTTTTTAAAAAATCCTCAGAAATATATATTCTACAGCAAAACAATAGTGTAACGCTAAAATAAATGTTAATTAAAATGTATCTGCGATAGTGAGAATTACATCAAATCTATCCATCTGTGCATGGTCGCCATGGAGCCACGGGCCCTTAAAAATCACTTTAGTTCCAAAAATACATCTCGCCACGCCGCTTTTACCGAGTTAATGAGATTCAATTTCTTTAATTATACAAATATCTACAGGCTCTGGAGTTATAATCAAGAACAACTCGCGATCATAACAACATTGAGGGGAATTTAGACAGAAGAGAAGAACAGAAAAAAAGGATTTTTTTTTTTTTTAAGGGGGGGGGGGGGGGGGGGGGGGGTGTAGTTAAGAGGAAAAGAGAAAGTATTTGAGAAACAGAGAAGTGACAGCGGAGAGCAGAAAAGAGCCATGTTTGCTGAATTTGGATGTCTGAAACTTCCCCGCTGAGATGAGATAGTAAAATTTTGGAAAAAAACTGGGAGACAAGATGAGAGAGAAAGAGTGAGATAGAGTGTTGCCACAAAAGAAAGAGAGTACATGCTGTGAACCACAGAGGGGGGGGAGAAGAGGAAAAAGAGGAGGCACGCTGCGATCGGTAGAGACAGAAAGAGAGAGGGATGAACGGGGGGAAAGGCTTTAAAACAAAAAGCGAAGGCGTGCTGTGATAAACATTGGATTAAAAGCTTGTGGAGATGTGACACTCCCGGTTCAGTACAGTGTATGTCACTGCTGTCTCTCTGAGTCCTAACAGGAGGTCTCTGACTATTACAGAGTCCAAAAAAGAAAATCTCTCTCCTTGATCCACAACATCAAAATGATGAAGTCCCTCTGTCCTGCCAGAGGTCTAAAACATCCACACTGTGCTTCAACTACTCTGTCTTTCTCTATAATCATGACATATACACTTTATATTATACATCACAGACTGCATCTATCTACTCTCCTTTTCTTTTTCTTTTACCTTTTCAGTCTCTGCATCTCCTGGAGTCACTCTTTCTATTCCTGGGGGTCAAAAACATAGACAACACTAGTAAACTCCTTTCCTCTCTCTCTCTCTCTCTTTCTGTCTCTCTCTCACACACAACTGTTATTGGATATCATTCATTGCATCAAAGCATATTCTCTCTTTTTTCAGCTTTATGAAATTATCTTCTCATCTCCTGCAGGTGGGATCGTAACTACTTCAGAGGTCACATCTTTTTTTAAATATAGCTTGTTGTGTGTAACGCTATGCAATATGCACTGTTCTTCGTCAGGTCAGTGGTAATAGATAAAGCAGGAAATCAAGAAATAGAACAAAGCCTTAAAGGGCACATAGAAATTACGAAAAAGAGGAAGCAAGAAAGAAAAAGACAGAAGTTCTCTTGAAAGGTTACACGCATGAGCACACTTAACGCTTTCCGTCGTCCCTGACTTAAACCGCCGTTCGTAAATCCTTCCAAATAAACCTCACGGGCGTGAAAGATGGAGAAATGAGTGACAAGCAACTACGAAAATATGGCGTGAAGAGAAGAAGAAAAAAAAGTGTTGGTTACCTGCTCTGTTGGAGAGTCCAGAGGCCTTACTGACACATCGGCACTCAGCTGTCTGCCAGGCTGCTCCTGCTTGAGACACACACACACACACACACACACACACACACACACACACACACACACACACACACACACACACACACACACACACACACACACACACACACACACACACACACACACACACACACACACACACACACACACACACACACACACACACACACACAGAGGCTTTCTTTAATTAGGGTGCACTAAGGTCTGAATTCTGAGAGGTGGGAACTAAAATATTCAGAGTCTGCAGGATGGCATGGAGCTTTTAGCCGACGCCCTCGTCTCTAAATATTTCATGGCGACCTCTCTTTTAATTTCTCCTGGAAAATCCTTCTAGGTCCAAATAATTCAAACTGGATTTTTTCTTTCTTTTATTTAAAAAAAACAAAAAAACAACCCCATTTACAATGTTTAATTGAATCTGTGATATTTAAATATTTGCGGCGGTTGCACCAGTGCCTTTGAATTGTGTTTATTGGGTTTGGGTGGGCGAAGGGTCACATTGAAACAGAGCTAAAGTTTCAACTGAAGCTTAACTGGATCACAGAGCCTCCGTGATGAAGTTTGTACGTTTGATCATTAATGTAAGTGTTCTTTGAGCTGTAAGCCGAGGTGAGCGTTCACCTAATAATGACAAAAGTGATTGTAACTGGTCATACCACCTACAGTAAATTATTCAGGGTTTTAACAGTTCTACAAACTATTAGTTAGCATACAACAAAGAAGCACTAGTCATCCGACATGTCAAGAAACCCAAATATATGTAGATTATCATAGCATCCACAATGATCTCACTTGTAACTGCAAAAATGTTAAAAAAAACTAAAAAAACAACCCTTATTTCTTATTTATGTGAATGTCATGTAAATGTTATACATGTAGCAACAACTGTATGTTGTCAGAAGTGTGTGGGAAAAAATGCATATTTAACTCTTGCTTATTTTTTATTCATAACAATCTTCAAACACAACTGCATACAAGCAAATCTCATGTGATAAGGAGTGATACAATAACACTATTTATCATTACAAATACTTATTTATTTCTCCGGATGAAAAGCACGAGTTATCCCTGTTTAATCGCATTACAGTTACTGCGGAAACGGCTGCTTGGGAAAGAAGAATAGAAATCCATAATGAAATCATCTTTAATTAGAGTGAAAATGGCTAGAGTTCAGTATTTATTATGGTCCCTTCAAATGGTAACTCTGTTTTATCCAGGAAGGAGTTATGCTGAGCATGCTGACTAAATTTAAGCATTAACAATAATTCCCACCTGGGACATTTTATATATTGTTCAATTACATTTCTGTGGCCAGGTACGTGATGGTATGTTTAACAGAGATTAAATTACTTCAACTTGGATTTCTTCCCTTTTTTTGCCTTAAAACACTTAAATTAAGATATTTATTATGAAAAATATCCGGATCCGCCTTTAAAACCTCAACATCTGTAATTTATGACAGATCCTAAATGTGAATGGAAACCAATCAAGCAGTGTGACTTATAGCAGTTAGTGTGAGACTGCAAGTTACACTCCCATCCATCTCTTTTCTATACCCGCTGCTTGGGGACACACAGTCTCTCCCAGCATGCACTGGGAAGGAGGCATGGTAGCTAGGTTGCCAGTAAGTTAAAGGGAAAGTCAATCTACCTACTTTTTCAAATAACAACAAAGCGGTTAAGGGAGTGGAGTTGTATAATTACACCCCTTATTATTCACTTTCACTGTGCAGGGGCACATTCAAAACCTACAGTCACTTCTGTAATCTTCAAACCACCACCACACCACTGAAACACATCTGTGATTCTTCAGCGTGTGAAGTGATTGAAACTGCTGCATGCAGAGAAGTTCTTCATGTGGCAAAATACAAGACAAAACATCACACACTCCCTGAACCTGTCACATAATTAAATGCACATGCATTCAAACGTAATGAAGCAGCAGATAGATCCATTAAGGATGACGAAATTAACCACTTAGTCTATCTGCGTAATCAGGATCCAATACAGATAGATAGCTCTGTGCAACACACACGAGCACACAGAGTGGACCTATAATATAATAGACAGATATTAATAGCAGTGATATACAGTGACAAAATCACAGTCACTAGCTTGTGCTACGGTGTTAATATACACCTATTGAAACTCACTGGTGTGTGTGATAGATTCATTAAGCATGTGTTAAAATTAATGACCTAAAAATGAATCTCTGAAATAGTAAAGAGCAATGTGTCTGTTTAAAGTGACTGGAATTAGCAGAGACACTTCAACCTGCATCAGCATACTTTGCAATAAAGTACAGGCACACACACACACACACACACACACACACACACACGTTTATATCCTTGTAAGGAGACGTGGGATGATGATGGGATGGATTAATATTGATGGAAATATGTATGAAGGGACACACCAGGTTTTCCACAGTTGGTAATTATAAAATGTACAGATCTGCCCTTAAAAGCGTCTCTCTTTTAGCCCGCTGCATTGAGGAGAGAATGTTACAATCAGCCGGGTCACAAAGACTGACAGGTTGAACCACTACATTAACGCAGCGTGCATTACACACACCTTGAGCTTTCAGACGTTCTGGGTGGAAGTTCATGTGTTAACTCACTGTAGCATAAAATATGGATTGAGCCTGGCACACATACACACACACACTGCTGTGCATTGCACACACTCAGCTGCCACATCGTATTCCTTCTGATGAGTAACTTGGGGTTTTTTGGTAAATACAGACATTATGTAACTTGAACTGCCATCCAATCTAAAAAGTTGAGAGAAACAGATTGTGCTGCCCAGAAGTGGCCAAATTACAATGAATGCAAGTTTAAGCATATAGGAAATAAAGTGCATCTGCTGACATCATACTAACATTTGACCACGAATTAATTGAAATATCTTGTCAGGAACTAATGTGGTTATCAACTATACATTTCGACCTGTGGATGTTAATATAAAAAAGACTGTCTGCGGTTGACTAAAATGAGTGTCCTCTGAGCTCATTGAATTGAATTTGATGAAAATCCATTCAATAGTTGTCCCCAAATTGCACTCTGGGCCACAATATTGGAACAAATGCTAACTGACAAACCAACAAGAATCATCAGTTCTCTGTGTGGCTAAAAGTAGAAGTGAATTTCTCAACTTCTCTTTATTTGAAAAAAAAAAACAAGGGTAGAGTGAGAAACGCTTGCCTATATTGAGAAAAGGTAGCGATTACTTTACTACTGAGTCATTCCACTGCAGGATCTTGAAACTACCGATTCAAACCAAGAGTTCATCATCACCTGTCTCCTGTCGCCCCTCCGGTTCCTGTCATCCAGCTGGATTCTGTTGTCATGGAGATCAGACTCCTCCCCGAGCAAGATCTCCTGGAGCTCCGCCCACTGAAAGGCGCAGTCTGTCAGCTGTCGCCTCTGTTGCTGGAAACAGATAGCATCAGCAATTTTTTTTTAAAACCCAAAAAACAAAACAACGTACACACCCAGCTGGAAGCAGTTGCAGGCTATCGTGGTGTCACGTAAAGTTCATATGAATAAAAGTTTCTATGGTTTTAGGTGTTGTCAGAGCAGTTCGTGTGGAAGAGAGTTCAGATGTGACTCAGCAGGGTGAAAACTGAGACTGAGGTGCTTCTTAAGAGCAACAAAAAGTTTCCCCTCAACCAAAAAGCTATTGATGTCAGCTGTACTCTTACACACTGACAGGCCTCACAGTGAACACAGAGGGAAAGATGAGAAATGGCACTTACGTCCTCCAACTTTTGCCGTTGCTCGTGTTGTTGTTGGATCCTCTTCTGTCTGTCAGCCAGTAACTGCTGCTTGTATCGTTCCTGTTCTGCCAACTGCTGCCTGTGCTGCTGTAACGCCTAAGCATCCATTTAAATTACAAACATTTTCACACTGATGCACTACTGCACTTCTTCTAAAATGTTGTACTATTTAAACTATTTTAGTATTAGCACTATTCCATCTTATATTACATGTTTTTATGTTCTTTTTATGTGAAGCACTTGATACATGTAATTTATTTGGTTGTAAAACACTTTGAGCTGTATTTCTTGTATAAAAGGTGCTATACAAATAAAGTTATTATTATTATTACCATTAATATTAGGTCACACAGCTGGCTTGTCATACTTTGACAAGTCTTTGATTTAAGGTTTAAATCATTTGGGTTAACTCTGCCCCTCTACCCTGATATGAGGCAGCAACTCTGACAAGAGTGAAAATTAATTTCTAGCTGTGAAATAGGATTAGCAATGTTGACTTCACTCCCGCTCTGCTTTTCACATGTTCATTTTTCCACGGCTAAAATTAAGATTTGGGATGAACAGGACAGTAATTGTTGATTTTTGAACAAGCAACTACAGGCTGCAGCTTGGTTATTATAAAACCAGGAGCGTGTTGGCCTAAAAAGGTACATTTACTGAAGCTTTTCATTAGTTTACAGCAATAACCATAATACTAAATAACACAGATATATTGATTCCACAAAAATTAAATAAATTCCATGTGCTATAATTTTGATATGACTGTAATCTACAAAATATCATTATAAATCAGGAAGTGGCATGTGGCTATGAATGTGTACAAGGCTGAACGTAAACTCAAGATGTACCTGTTGTCTTTGTTGACCTCCACCTCCTGCGTGGCCTCCCTCTCTGCCCCCTTCACGATCCTGTGTCTGTAAACGAAGAAACTCCCGTCTTAACGTCCACTCGCCAGGTACATTCACTATGGAGCTGGAAGAGAAAGACGGAGACAGAAAGAGAGAAACAGAGCAACAGTGTGAATCATAATCTACAAAGCCCGTTAAGTACAGAAGTACACTTGAGGATCAACGAACAAAAACTACATTGCTGTTAATTCACCACAGAGACGATCACGGGCACGGTTACACACATACGCGCGCTCTTAAGCTCATCCGAGGGGAAAGCGCTCGGTTCGTAGTGCCATCTGCTGTTTGACGACTGGGGACGACAACAGAGCGGCCAGTGCATCTGTGCATGCACGCTCAGACTCACACATGCCCTGTAGTGACTCATTAGCAGGATGATCAGCACTTTAAATACAGGGGAAATTGGCTTTGAATTTTTTTTTAAATGCCAATTGGCAAAACTAATATAAATAGTGATGATACCAGATGATTGCATGTTTACATGTTGCTGAATGTCTTTCCGTTTTATTTAATTAATGTTTCTTTCCAAACGCTGAAATCTGCAGCAGCAACTTTTCATCATTTCATCATTTCATTATACACTCATGGTGTGAATGAGCTTTTACCTGGGTTCTCCTTCCTCTTCTGCCACCTCATCTTCTTCTTCTTCACTGCCGCTATACTCGTACTCTGGACCCTCTGAGACAGACAAAGAGGAATACATGTGTTGGGTTATTATTACTGCTTATTATTACATATTATGAAATAAAACATGAATTATGAAACCAAAAAACTCTATATCTCCTCCCAGGGATAGTAAATGAAAACTGGGTGTTTTACTTTATTATTTTATAAAATGATGAGATATCTACAGTACCAGTCATATGTTTGGACACACAGAATTGAATTAGAGTGGATCTAAATATCTAGACATATAACAGCCAACACCTTAACACACCACATGTTAGAGCATTTGTGGAATGTGTCCCACTTCACTCCAGTGTCTTCAGCTGCATGTCTGTCTTTTGAACCTGGCAGTTTATCTGTTGTAAAATTCTGCCTCCAGCATTGGTTAGAATTGAGGCATGGGAATGGGTGGTGTCTGGAGCGAATGCTTTTGATGGGAACGCACTAGTGTGGGCATTCTCCTCCCTCCTCCTCCCTCCTCTTCTGTACAGTACCGCTCTGTGTCATCTGGCTTTTCCCACAAGCCACCGTTTCATTAAAAATTCCCCCCTTGCACCCGCCGTCTCACTCCTGCGTCGTCTACCGCCAGAAGCAATTTTGTCATTATCGAAAAAAAAGAAAAGAAAAAAAAGCCACACGAAAGTGAAGCGCGGGCAAACTTAGGGCAACAAAACAGTTAATGAGAGTCTTGTTTAGTGGAGGACATGTGGGACAGAGTTGTTCCACTGTGTCTTCATAACCCCAGTGCTGAATCATCTTAATCCTGACCTGGTGCACAAGCTGAGAAAACTTCTCACCCTTCCACGGGACATATACAGTAACAGTAACACATGTGTATTATTGTGTCTCAGGGGCGTCACATGACCCCAAGCTTACAACTTTGACTTTGCTACTCTAGCACAGGCTATCCACATGCTGGGAAAGATGGGCCCAGCCAGTTTAGCATAACAACATTTGGCCAACATATGGTTTGAAAGTATCTCAGGAGAACTTTAGGTGACGTACTGTATGTCGCTATTAATATCCTGAAAGGTAACACAATACAGGTGTTTGTTTGTTTAAAGCAGAGGAAAGGAAAAGAGACTGTTTCTGTTTGTGCAACGGACAAAAGGAAATCTCTCCTCTGTTTGCCGTGATGTCATCTTTGAACGTTTTGGGCTCGTAGCATCTCTTTCTGAGCCAAAGCTGCGGGAGAGAAGAGCGTCGCTGCCCGAGCTTCTCATGACCGAAATGGGTGCCTTTTTTTTTTTTTCTTCCCCAAAAAACATTGACAATCTTTGTCTCAACCTCACTCTTGGGCACGCTGAAAATGACACATCCTTTTTTTTTTTGCATCATTTCCGCATTGATTTTTTTTTTTTTGTCTGTCGCTTTGACTTTTTTTTTTTTCCCCCACTCTACCAGGATTCTGTTGCAGTGGATGAGCACACACACACAGACACACACACAGACACACACACACACACACACACCTTACACAATACGCTGCATGCACACTCACACACACATAACACGTACAGCGTGCAGAAAGTCTACCAGTCATTAGTGTGTTTTTATAAGCTAACAGAAGATTAGAACCAGATGGCCATTCTGTTTCCTCCTTCCTTCCCCTCTCTGCTTCTCTCACTCGCTCTCTGCTCTCTTTCTGTCTCTCTTTCTCTCTCTCTGTTATCACTGTCTCTTTCTTTCTTTCTGTCTTTTCCCCTCTGCCCCGTCCCAATTGAAAATGCATAAACCTAATGAACAAGACATCTGCTAGAATATCAACCTGGGAAAACAAAAAAAAGGGAGAAAAAGCATAAATATCTTTGTCTTCTCTTCCCCCTCCTCCTGAACTCTTTCGCTCACTGTTTGACTGAACATATTGAGCAAATGTAATCTATCTAAGTACCAATGAATCTCAAGAACAAGACCAGGGTAAAATATTCTCATACTGGAAGCTTTTCTTCCCTCCCTCTCCATATGCCTAATTTGTCTTCTTTGTCTCAACATCCCTTCCTCTCTCTCTCTCTCTCTCCCTCTCTTCTTCCTGCTTCTCAATTTCTGTGTCTGTCTGTTGGGTCCCAACTGAGCGTTGTAGAAAAAAGGAAAGGAAAGGTCAGCCATGTGCAGCCTTTTGGCTCGACCCAGCGTTCCCTTCTCTTTTGCTCCCTTGTTCATCTTGTCTGGCCGTCCATTTGAGCCAATTAAAAAAAAAAAAAATCTGGTGGTAACTTTTTCACAGATGTTAACAAAGGGATGAAAAATATGTATCGAAAACTAAACTTGTGCTTCCTTGCCTGAAAGTAGGAATGGGTGTCAATCCAAGCAGACAATGCTGATATCAACTTTGACTTTAATTCATTGTAACATAGCTAGTGGGCATTTTTAAACTGCTGTCACACTGGTTTTCCCTCAATGATTCAATTATGTTGACAAGAGCACATCAATTGATTACATTTGACAGTCTGTTCGGTTTCTGTGCATAACAATAATGATAGACAGATGGGGTTTACTAGCAAAATTAATAAAGATGCAGCAGCAAGTGTAGTATATGTAAATGAAGTTGTTGGGTACATTACCAAACACTAGAGAGACCTAATGAACACATTGAAACATTCCCACAAACAGAATGCTATAAATTAGCTAAACTGCAGCGATTTTGACAGTCTGAGCTAAACAGCTGCTGGGCCTCGACTGCAGCTGGCGAACCGTCTCTTCAACTGTTTCGGTGGTTTTAACTTCCACCGCATTCGGGCTAAAAACCAAATAATGCAGTGAATGTGTGATTCACAATGTTAAAATATAAATTCCTGTGAAGAGGTCTGTTTGTTTAACTTGTCGAGATTCCGTTAGCTACCAAAAATAACTGATCAAATTGTCCTTGTCTGGGAATCACCTCTCAAACAATGAGATGATTTAAAGGATCGTTCGGGCAGAGATGATGATTCAGTCTACAAGTCATAAAATGTGTTGATGACTCAGTCTGGAAGAAATAAAATAAAATGTGTTGAATCAGGAGAACTTTTCTTTTCTTCAGCGCTTCACAGAGGCAGGCCGTGCTCTCTTTGGGGGTCGGTTATACGTTTTGTGTTTGAGTGTGTTGGAGTCAGGACTGTATTTCATGGAGAAAGTGTCAGGGCTCTCTCACTCTTCTGTTAATCATCATATTAACTGTATCATTTAAAAAAATACTGTAAATTCAGCAAGGGATAGTTCAATTACAGCAAGTTAGATATAATTTCTATTTTGCTGCTGCTGTGAAATTTGAATAAATGAAGTCATGGAATTTCAGAGAAGAAGAAGAATTCTTATCCCAGTTCGAAAACAGCACCTACAAGAGCAGACTACATTTAATCTTCTATGCATTCAAACATCTACTGTCCGTGTATCTGCTTTCTCCACACATCCAGTACTGGTATACTTCCTCACCTTTCTCTCTCTTCTTCCTGGTTCTGTCCAGGTGATCTTTGAGCATGATGCGCACTTGTCTTTCATTAGCCAGGTCTCTGATGAAGGCGTGTCTCAGCAGGGCGTCGGTCGTGGGTCGGTGCAGATGGTTCTTGACTAGACAGCTGTCGACGAACGACAAGAAACGCTTGGACCTGAAAGTGAAAGAAAGAGAGAGAGAGAGACAGAGAGAGAGAGAGAGAGAGAGAAGGAAAGGAAACACAAATAAAAGATTTTTATTTTATTTTTTTTCTTTTATTCCTCATGGTTTTATCCTTAACCATGAGGAAAGGTTAAGGATGTGGGTAAAATCCTATAGAGTAAAATAATAGAGCTCCAATGAAAAGCCTATAATTAAGTGTTTGAGGTTAGATCGCTTACTGTTTATTTATTCAAAACTGAACAAACTCTTCTTAACCCTCCTTAACTCTCAGATGCAGCATGAATTTCACTTTATTTACTTCTTTTTAAAAAAAATCATATTTACCTCTGCAATTTAAACCATTAAGTAATGTTCATATAACAAAACTGGATCCTTTAATTTAACTTAATAATGACTTTATAAGGAGAATGGTGGAATATGGGTTGTAGAGTTAAAAACATAAAAATTGGATGCCAAAAATGTACAATGTATAAATATGAATACAGTCCAAAAAGCAAGCAAGCTAAAACAATGAAAACATCAAAATGCAGTCAAAATTACCTTAAAATTACATTCAGAAGTAAAAGAGCAATGCTCAAAGTGATTTAAAGCCACTGTAAATTGTCACAAGAACTCTTAAATATTCAAACTCACCCAAAGTGTGAAAACTAGTAATCACTTTTTGCAATGCTACCAAGGAAAATCCAGTCAAAAATGTTCAGCTGAATCTTAAATCATGCGTAAAACGAGTGCTCCCAACATTAGACAGGCATGTTGTGTGTGTGTGTGTGTGTGTGTGTGTGTCTGTGTGTGTGTGTGTGTGTGTGTGTGTGTGTGTGTGTGTGTGTGTGTGTGTGCTCTGAATTTATAGAAAACAGGGGAGGAATATGTGCTTTTGCTATGCCTGGAGCTGTAAGAGAGGCCCTGGAGGTAGAAGGACCGGAGAGTGCAGTGCGTCCCCGGTCTGTTGGAGCTATTAAAAGCTGTCCTATGAACTCGTGTTTCTCATGACATTAATAGTGAATGAAAGACAGCATGAGTTCAACCTCCAGGTCGATCTGAAGAGTTTATCTATTATATATGGGAGAGACGGAGAAGAGATGACAGAGGAGGAGAGGGGAGGAGTTCTGTATCAGACGCTTCTTAACTTGATAAGCTGATAATTATTCTCTACTGTCGGAATTAACTTTCTGTCAACTGGCTCATATAATCGACCAATCATTGCAGCTCTGCTCTGATTAAGATTGGCAGCTACATCATATACTCAGCCAAATTACAGTGTTACAGTTTATCAGGGTTCATCTTGTTGACTACTGAACCCGCCTGGACATGCAAGTGACTTTGAACTTTCAGTTTCTGTGTGAGGGGGATATCTCTCCTCCGACTGATGCATGAAACCCACAACAAAGACCGCGTTAAAGCCCTGTTTTCAGAAGGGAAAACCTAAAACACTGCCCTCTACATCCTGTGTATATATGCGTGTGTGCCCACGGGCTTACCACTTCTTTGATTTCAGTTTGGGTGGAGCATTCCGCGGAATCAGAAACAGCGCTCTCATCGGATGCATGTCGCACAGAGCTGCACACAGAGATACAGAGAGAGAAAAGTAACAGATGTTAATAGGGAGGGGAAGTGAGAGGAAAAATACATCACAAGTGAAAAACTGTTTAACAATATCAATCGAGAGTGTGTAGATGCGTGGGTGTTGTGCATGACTCACGGGGGGCTCCTTCAGCCATCTCTAAAGCAGTGATGCCTAAAGACCAGAGGTCACTCTGAGAACAAGAGAGACAGGAAAAAAGGTCAGACAGGTGCACAGACAGGCCTTAACTCGAGCTCCATTTCCTTTAAACTTTGGATGTCCTCTTTATATTCAAACAGTAAATCAGTCTGTGCGTGATGTTAGTGTTTCACAGACTTCTAGCCAAACTTCTGACAGTTTACCAAAAAAAAAAAAAGGTTCTGTTGATTCCTTTCACTAATGTGCTGTACTTCTAAAGTCTACATTTAATAACTTCCAGAAAAGTAAATGATTAGACCTATGATACATCTAATCAGCAAGAATGAATGATAACATTTCATTAAAATTCTTGGAAGAAGTTTGCTCAGCATCACAAAAGACTCAGTTGAAAGATGTTCTGTCAGTGATTCAATCCTGTTATGAATAGAGACAGACACCATTCTGTTGAATAAAAGGTTCCACACATTCCATGCATCAGTTAGCTATCCTATCTTTAAAAGGTTAAGTGTAAATGCATCCAAAGGCATTTCAAATGAACTGAAATCCAATCATATTTGAGCCAAAAGGGTGTAACAAAAATCTTTCTCCCAAGTGGAACTACGTCAGTGAGTTCTCTGTAGAAACAGCCGCTACAATGTCTGTCCCCTGTGATAATGAGGCTGAAGTCACACTGATATTACACTGAATTCGCCCTTTATTTTTTAAAGCTACAGAAAAAAGCAGCTCTGGTGATTTCAATGCAGAAAATCATACAGACGGTGTAACATGCTGTTGTAGCGTTTATCCGATCCCTGATTCAGGGGTGAAGTAATACTTTTGGTGGACCCGCAGTCTACACTGATACTTGTTACCTGGTTACCTTGTTTTTGTTGTAACTAAACTTTTAAAGTGAGGAAGTTATTCTTCTTCTGACATCTGAAACTGTTTGCCAGTTACCAAACAGCTAGGGGCAGATTTGCATGTACATACAACATGTGGCTAATTGTACACAAACGTCTTAAATGACCCCTGGATTTTATCCCAGTACAAGACACTTTGGGCGTTAATTCAGTCCATCTGCAAAACAATTCATTCCAATCTCTGTTATGAATGTCTTGTTGTATGCGGTTGACAAGTTGCTACTTCTACATTTCTTAGTTTTTGCCTCCAGACAACAACACATCTGGGCTGCATTAGCAGCTGCTAAAGAACAAGACCTTTTTTCACAGCACGGTTTAATATCTGCAATGCTTTCAACTTTCTTGGTGGATGCCTGATTTATATAGTCTTAAAAATAATGAAGTCAACCCAGCTGATGGGAACTAACCGAATTCTCATGTGTATGTTTTGCAACGTCTGAGAGGGTCATCGAAAATTAGCTTGAGGTTGGCCGCAACTGCCACTATTTCTGTGTGATTAAGTACCCTGTAGTCGTATGTGGACTCTGGGTTCTCGTCACAGGCGATGACCTCCGGAGCCATCCAGTAAGGGGTGCCGATGAAGGTGTTCCTCCGGCCAATCGTCTTGTCCAGCTGAGCCGACACCCCGAAGTCAACTGGAACGTCGACAAAAGTGAAAATGAAAACAACCGCACTCTTCACTTCATTACGAGGTGATTTCTGCGGCTGTGTGATTAACATCTGTGTGTGTGTGAGTATGACTGTGGGATTGTTCTCAAGTTCTGCCTGGAGGTTCTGTGTGTGTGTGTGTGTGTGTGTGTGTGTGTGTGTGCGTGCGTGCGTGCGTGCGTGCGTGCGTGCGTGCTTGCGCGTGTGTGTGCTTGAGAAAAACCACACTGCTTGTGTCGATGTGTCATACCCAGTTTGACTTCGGCGTTCTCTGTGAGCAAAACATTTTGTCCCTTAATGTCTCTGTGAATCACATGATGGGAGTGAAGATGGGAAAGACCCTGGAAGACAAACATACACAAAACACACACAAACACACACACACACACAGTCAGATGATCACAACCACTATAAATATAACATTTCAAGCTTGTTGCACTCCTTCTCTCTTCCATGAAAATTCTAAACACTTTTGCTTCAGATGGTGAGGTGACCCCCGGTAGCGTTGGCCACCACCGCCAATCGGTGGCAAAGATTAAATTTGTGCGTGTCTTCATCTGTGTTTGTGTGTGTGTGTGTTTGTACTCTCGCTTCTTCAAAGGAGGTTAAATAAACAAAAGGAAGTGAGTCTTATTTCAGAGAATGACTTCACCATGCAATGCTGAGTGTGTGTGTGTGTTTGTGTGTATGCTGAAACAATGAGGAGACAGCACGGCCGACAGCAGCAGAGAAACCCCTGGCTTCAGTCCAGAAGCCTTTGTGTCATATATCTTTGCTAAAAAAAGAAAAAATCATCCTGGTGTCATTTTGTCCTTCAAACTCAGATATGTTGAAACTAAGTGAGTTGATATAGTGTGTGTGTGTGTGTGTGTGTGTGTGTGTGTGTGTGTGTGTGTGTGTGTGTGTGTGTGTGTGTGTGTGTGTGTGTGTGTGTGTGTGTGCAGGTTTGTTAGAAGAACCGCAAGCACAAACACCAATACAGAACGCAGCGCAAATACTCCAGAGTCTTTCTCAGGACCTTGTGATCTCTCATAATGATAACCATAACATTGTACAGACATGTGTTTAAATCGGGCCTTTTAAGTATATAAATGAAAAAATAAATCCATTATTCCTTCGTAGTCACAGTGGGAAAACATGAGAGGGAATACTAATCCCTGAACGTAAAGAAGTTATCGATGTTATTTTGGTTCCTCTCTTTGATGCTTTGGCAAAGAGTTGAGGACGTTAAAAAAAGTAGCAGTTTCTCATACGCGGCGACTCATCTGGCCTTTAGTTTGCATAAACTTGGCAAATTACTACATCTGTTTGTTTTTTTTAACCGTACTCAAATAGAAAGTTCACATATTAGTATTTGTGTATGTGGTTCACGCACAATGTTTGTGTTATTTGACATATGTTAACACCGTTACATCCCTAGTTGTTCTGCTACCGCTCGTGGGCGAGTTTCATTTCACAAAAAAATGTCACCCGAGAGTTTAAAAAAAACGTGTCAGCAGTGAGTAGGTGTGTTAAAATAAATAGAAAATGAATACAGCTGCCGACTGCATGTCATCAGTGCAGCAATATACTGTTACTAGACATAAAGAGGGGAGAGTTAGACAGGAAGTTAGCTGCTGAAGAGCATGATGACTGTTACTATTTTTCTATTTTTTTTCTATTCATATTGCTTGTGTTTACTTACTTATTATTTATTGTTCTTTATTTTGTTATTGATATTCTTCTATTTCTGCTCTCGACTTTGCTGCTATAACAGTGTAAATTTCCCCATCTTGGGACTAATAAAGGATTATCTTATTTTATGATGGGAGGCAGTCAAGGAGATGTGACAGTCATGAAGATGGAAGATACAATATTGTTGCCCTGGACAGAGACCTGCATAGAGATGTTTCCTAGCAACTACTGAAATGTATAAGCTGCCAATATGTGCTGATAAAATCATTAAAAAATCATGTAAATTCAAGTAAATTGAAAAGCCTTGATGAACATCACACTGATAACAAGATTCAGTTTGCTAATTTGCTAATTTTGGTAATTTATTTAAACTGTAGTTTCATTCAGATTAAGGCTTTATGATTCTTAACTCAAACAAGTATTTTTTCACCCTGTGGAGGGACTGAACTCATCTGAACTGAACTCATCATCGCTGGAAAATGTTGTTCCCTTCTGCGACAAAATTGAGAAATGTGAGAAAATTGTTGTATGCAAAAGAAAATCTCTTCAATCACTCATATATGCTTGGCTGGATCTACCATACGGGCAATCTGCGCAAGTGCCCAGGGGCCCTTGATCATGGGGCCCCATCTTTTTTTTTTTGGACTCCACAGAAATAGAACACAAGGCATTACCCGTTCCCTTGATGCTGATAATTATGGTCAGAAACCTAGAATGTCCAAAACATAATATGGAGTTACAAGGTTTCCACCTGACAGAAGCGTTATCCAATCAGAATAAAATAAAAGTTGTTTGGGGGACATGAGACATGAGTCCCCAGGGGCCCCTGGTGGTACTAATGCAGCCTAATATATGCCACATAAGAAAGAATCTGGTTGCTGCGTGAGACCCAATGATACTTTTTTGGGAGACTGGACCAAAACATGGGTGTGTATGTGTGCTTTCGTGTGTGTGTGTGTGTGTGTCTGTGTGTGTTTTACATTACCCTGAGCACCTCTCGGCAGATATAAGCGATCCAGTCCTCTTTCAGACAGTTCCCCTTCGTCTTCTTCACCAAATCTGTCACCGAGCCGGCTCCACAGTACTCCATCACCAACTACATTGACGGATAGAGACCGTCCAATCAGACACAGGCAAGCACAAGCCAAAATAACATCAACGGTTTCTGTGTCATGATCTTGAATTGAAAGGGTATAACATGATAGAAACATATGATAATTTCACACAGGATAAAAAATGAGTAAAGACTTGTTTGCACACCCAGAGTTGGTGGTCCTGTCCAGCAGGACCTTTCTTAATAAAAGCACCATAATAGGTAGCGATGTTTCTATGGTGGGAATAACTCTTCAACATGTTGATCTCCAGCTTTATCTCCTCTTCTTCCTCCTGAACACAACAGAAAGAAATCAAACGACATGCACATATTAGGTTTTAAGATCATCAGTGTCACAGTGATTGAATGGCATTGAAAGATTGAGTTGTTGTAGAAATGCAACGCTTGGCGGAGAGAAGTAATGTTTCTTTTTTCAAGTAACTTTTCAACTGTACTATAGCTTGAGACAGAGGATGTTCCAATCTGCACTACAGTGATCATTTTAAAAGTGTAATACTTCCGCTTTCATAGGTCCAGAACTCCATCCTCACTTCCTACCTGTTCTTCCTTTTAGAAATACATTCAACTATACATGAGATATACTGTATATGGTAATATGGTAATAAAAACATGTTTAATTCTGCTTGTAGGCTGAGGATGGACATCTGTGAAACTTTTTTTTTCATTTCATAAGTCCACAGAACACAGTGAGCACACATCCAGACGGTCAGCATCTCCAATCAGACCTCTGTGTGACCTCCGGCTGACCTTTCGCCCAGCTATTGGACCTTAATTCAACTTCTCCCAATTTCTCCACAAAGCCACTAAGGTTGGTCAGTGTTATGAGACGCATTGACTGAAAGAGAGAGCAAAGGGGGGGGGAACAGAGTGCGACAACTTTTGTTCTCTCATTATAAATCCTGGAAATGACTTGTGACTCGGAATCACTGAACCCCCTATATCTAGGCCGGACTGAGGGAGAGGAGGTGGAGGAGAGAGAAGAGCGGTGGTGGTGGTGGTGGTGGAGGAAGGGTTTGGATGTGGCTGTTAATCAGAAGGGAGGAAACAACAGAGAGCTTCTCCCAGTCACTGACCTCCTCTAAATCTCCACAGGACAGGAGGGGAGAAAATGACAAGGCAGAGTTTGAACTTTCACCTCCATCTGAAAGACAAAGCCCCCTGCCTGTGTCTGAAGTCTCTGAGCGTGTGTTAGTGTGCGTGCGTGTGTGTATGTGTGTGAGAAGGGAGATAATAGCCAAGCATTTCCTGCTAAAGAGTTTGTCTGCAACATAGAAGACCAGGCAACTAGCTGACTTAAACCAGTGCTGTGACTAATGATTATCACTGTCAGTTATACTGCTGCTTATTTTTTCAATTATTCAACAGTGCTAAGCTCAAATATATTCAGTTTACTATCACAAAAAAACAAAAAGAAAAAAGAAATTAGGCAATGTTAAGTATTGTTGCTTAAAGGGGACGTATCATGCTCTTTGTGATTTTTCTGTCATTGACATACTGTTATGATGTCAAATGTCTATTTTAAACATGGTCAAAGTTATGAAATATAAGAGGAACGTATGTAGAAATGCTCATTGAAAGTCAAAAGCCAGGGCTTCAGCCTGCAATCAACACTTCGTTTTCAATGTTATCTCTACTTCCTCCTCGTGATGACATCAGTTTGATCACACATGCCCGCTAACAGCTGTCTGTTCTGTGACCTTTGTTGTTGAGGGTGTTCGGGTCATGCGCTCACATATTTCAGACTGGATTCTGGCTAGAACGTGTCCAGATGTTCCCACTTCCAGTAACAACAAGTGAAATCTGACTACTACTGTTTGTTTACAAAGTCTACCAAATGGAACAGAAACAGAGTGGGCTCATCGCCTTTAAATAGACAGGAGCTAAAACAGTCTGTTTCAGACAGAGGCTGAATTGAGTGGTTGCATGAGATCAATCAGGAGTTTTCTTTACTGTAAATCATGCTAAGACTTTCCAATAGAGCCTAAGATTAAAACATAGACCTAGAAATGTGCATCATTTGTCCCCTTTAAACAAGGCTTAGCGTCTACAGCCATGCTAGCAACTTTTGTACATCGGCACTGTGTAGCTTTGAGCTAAATGCTAACGTCAGCTGGTGGACATGCTCTCAATGATAACGCTAACATGCTGATGTTTAGCAGGTTGAATGTTTACCGTATTCAACTTATTTTACAATTTTAGCATGCTAATATGTGCTAATTAGCAATAAATAAAGTACAGGCATGACAGGACAGTTTTTAGTTATAAATGAAAGTATTGGACAAACTGAAATGCTGTCCAACACATTTGTACAAAAGTTAATGGTAATTCATCCATGTTTAGTTATTTCAAAGTGGACCAAATAGTTGGACCGACCAACAGACTGTCATTGCCATAGCGATGGAGCTACGGCAAGGACAGTCAAAATAGTAGCAATTGATTTTCAACTGTACAATTTACACAGAAATGGTGCAGGATTCACGTTTATTGACATATTCCTCTGAGACAGACCTTCTTATAGTGGAAGGTTCAATGTGACCACGGTACAAACACTGTGTTCAAACACCGCTATGCTACTTTGTGGCCATCCTGCGTCACACAGTCTGCTGCAACATGCCATTATTAGCCCACAAATAACCCCATTCTGCTTGACACTGTTGTTCTACATGTGTAAACCACGAGCAAAATATGCAATGAAACCTCCACACCTCACCTGTTCGTCCCCTCGTACAGCTGTAAGACCACAGGGCAGAACAAGCAAAGTCAAATCATCTCTTTGCATAGAACTAAGTGTTAAAGGTGTAATCTGTAATCCATATATCACTACAAGGCTATCCCCATCACTGAGGTTCAAAATATAGCATCAGAGATATTTTTCATTCTCAAATTGATTTACAGGATAACTCTCATTAATATTTTATGCCACTACTATCCAAGATTGTGGCTTTGAAACTGTGACAGTGAATAGAAGCTTAATATCAAAGAAATGTGCCTGGAATCTAATAAAAAACTACCTCTGGATCAAAACAGAAATATTGGTCTGACTCTCAACTGTGAGAAAGAGGAGAGTATATCTTGTGATTCGATTTTGTGAGGGCTGGCGGTATATTAAAGTGGATTTTTGTTTGATCCTCACTTTGCGTCTACGGTTTGGGTGAGGGAGAGTTAAGAGGGGTTGTCAAACGTGTTGTAAAAGTTCCCCTCACTTCAATTACCCGTGTGAACCAAATTTGATAAAGAAAGAAGAGAGACACGCTGCTAAAAGCAAATCATTTAGTTTAATACTGAGTTTTAAAAACAATATTAAAATCTTGTGTACTGTCTTTTCTGGGGATAATGTCAAGGTAAGCTGTAATACAAATAAGTCTGTAATCAACTCTTGGTGTTATTATATTAATTCCTGTGTAGATCGTTGTGTTGATTTTGTAACATTGATTGTCTCTCTGCTGTTTTATGGTTCGATTGATTCCTCTCTCTGTTTGTCTGAATGCTGGACCATCTACAACTATTTCTTCTCTTGTCTCATCACCTTTTCTAATTTGAATGACACCAAAGTGAAGTATTGATCCAACAGAACCCATAAAATCATCTTAGTCAACGTTTTCTATCATTCTGATTGGCTGGCAGGTGTGGATTAACTTTTCGTAACCGGGCACCCATTTCTTTATTCTTTGCATTTTAAACATTTGACAGGATTTTAAAACACCTCGCCCAGCTTTGTGAAAAATAGCTAGGTTTAGCTAGGTTTTAGTTTAGTTTAGTTTGGTTTATTCCGGTCTCTATTGTTCCGCCTTGGCAGAGATAACCCTAACCCTAAACCAAACCCTAACTCAAATGCACATGTAGTTAATAAAGTTAATAACCCCTATGTCCTTGTTTTCTTCATTTCTCTTAGAAATAGTGACAAACCAAAAGGGAAAATAAATAAATAAATTAAGCAGTTTTTGCACAACAACCCTTTTTACATTAGTCTTTGGAATAGATCCCATGTGCATAACAAACACTAAACACAATCATAATTGGCTATTTACATAATGCACATATAATATAGTGGGGAAAGAAATAGTTATATGTCCCCACAAGTACCAAGGTTCTAATACACAACGTAATCCATTACCAAATTCATATATACAATTATATTTATGCCTCAGTTTTACATTAGTTAATCATCTTATCCTGTTGCTATAAATGCACAAATTCTAAAAGGTATGGGACCTATATTTTTTTTTAATGAAATTTAAACCAAAAAATTAGAAACATTTGTAAAACAGGCGAATAAACATCCAATGCAAAACATAATCCTTGCTTTTAACTTCTCAGATTCCATCTTTTTAAACCAGCATGATTCATTTCTCCACTGTCCGCTCATTTGTTTAATGCGCATCATCAAACAACTTAAGTGAGCACATTTTAGATAACGACCATGCCCACTGGAATATGCACTGACCGGAGGACAATGTCTCCCTTTTGGGTACCTAATTTTCCTCAAATGAGGGTACAAGACAACTACAGGAAATAAACATGCAACTATAAATTCACATTGAAGCCAATTGTAAGTTATGCAAGGATCCCTGTGCTTCAAACATGGGTTACTAGAACTAAATCAGCTTGTAATATTCTTATGTGTGGGTTGTGTGTTAAAAAAAAAGGAGAAAAAAAAGGGTATGTCATGTACAGTATAATTTACATTGACAGCATGATTATCTTTTAGTTCCAGCAAGTTTGAAGTTAATTTGACCTGATGTTTCCCCATTTAATATTCTATCTTTTTTTAACCAGAGATGAGAGAGGAAAGGAGAGGAGAAGAAGATAGAAACTGAGTGTGTGATATAATGTAATGCTTTTACCTCTGTGACGTCCATGACTTTGATAGCTGCCAGTTGGCCTGTCTTGACATGGCGACCCTGATGGGACACAAAAAGAATGAGTTAAGATCACAAGAGACGAAAAACTAGTATGGAGAATGTTTTTTAGTCTTGATACAGAAAGATATAGAAAAATTGTTAAATACAGTGGACTAGATGCTGAACCAAAGGTAGATTACACTCATTGTACTCATTTCGGTGGGCAAAACTCCCAAATCCCACCAGCACACATGTTCTAACATATGTGCCAGAACAGAAAATAGACATCCATTAAATCTTGTGAGTTTAAAAAACAGTGTTGGAAAAAAAGCCAAATTTGTGTGAAATTGTGGGTGACGAGACAACTGGAAAATCTCTGCAAATCTCTGATGAAGTACACTATGAAAAAAACTCTCCTTCCAATTCCAGATGTAAAAATTAAACATGTTTTGTGTATCACATTCACAAGACTGCCTTTCTGTTATAATATATTTATTATTTATTAAATAATAGGAGCAACTGTGCAAACAAGGACAGACTGAAATATAAATTATTAAAATTAATAACCACCAAATATTATATGATTTTATCTCCAGTTTGCAACAATTGGCCCAGTTTGGTGCAGACCTGGTCAAACTTTAGTGTTGATGTTTAAATCCAAACTGAGCCAATACTGAGATGGTGATATCATTTTCGATACTTGTGGACACGTCTACATAATTTCATTTTCTCATGAGGGGCGCAGTCAGAAAGAACGAGACAGGACGCATGATGAGAGAAAAAGAGAGAGAAAGAGAAAGAGAAAGAGGGAGCGAGGGAGCACAGAGAGCAAGAGTTGTAATGTGCAGTCAGGTGAAAAGAGGAAAATTGAAAACCTTGTCAAGAGTCAGAAAGCTGACCAGATACTAGAGTAGCTACTCTATATAAGCTTTTAAGCTGTGATGTATGACAGGGTTTGGTGTGCGTGTGTGTATGTGTGTGTGTGAGTGTGTATAAAAAAGCCTAGAGGGTGTGACAAATCCCACTATAATCAATCCGTTGGCTAATATTGAGGTATAGACACACAGAAAAATCTGTGAGATGAAGATTGATGGAGAGCTTGAAAATAAACACCATATTTTGAATATATTTTCCTATTTATGTTTTATTCTTTCTTACAAACTAAATCTTAGAAACACCCTCCATCCCTTTTCAGAGAAATATTGCTGACATGACAATTGCCCCACTAGATAGAGAGTAGTCCACAGGGGAAAGCAGGGTGTTGAAACCGGTATGTCTAAATCATCTCTTTCCACATCGGAGTGGTTCAACTCATCGACCAGCTGTAATATGATCGTCTTGGTGTCTTTTGTTAGAACGCCTGATGTGGTTTAAAATTCACAAGAAGCTACTGTTGTTTTTTTTCAATAAACACTTTTTAAATCATTCACTACCTATATCATCCATTGTGAGTGAAGATGTGTCGTGCTTCTCCGACTAGCTTTTGCTTGTGTCAGTTCATCAAGTCAACGGTTAAAGCAGGGAGGTCAGAGAAAAGTATTAGAGTATTATAATTAGAGTATGGGAATTGGGTTGAACATTTGTGGTAAATATGGAAAGGAAGTGACAGGGAAGTTACAAAATGTAAGATATTGCACAGATATTTTTATACAATATGGGAATGTGTGTAAGTTGGACCATTCTGAGTCAATGTTAAGAAATTCCTGATTTGACTCAGCAGTATTTTTGACTTCAGACTGGAGCTTGACCAATATGTGCCAAAATATATAAATGTTTTAAAGTAATATAGGCAGCATTTTATGTATATTTGATACTTTTTAATAGTTTAATATAGTTAATTTTTGTTTCTGTTTTTTATTTAGTTATTTATAATGATTAGATTCACAGTGAAGTTTACTGTTTTAGTGCACTGATGTCATTTTATACAATAAAACTTATAGTTTAACTGTAATATATCATAACTCCATTACATATCTCTGTCATATGTTTAATTACCACATTTAAGGGATCATTGCAAAAAATGTAAGTTTATGTATCCATTATGTATATATAATCATCTTCTATTTTATTATAATTATCAGCCGATATATCAATATTGGAATTTCTTTACTCCCTAATATTGGTGTTGGCATCAATCGGGCTCTACTTCAGAGTTCTATTTATTGGAGGAATCAAATACGAACTATATATAAAATGTGAATTTTGAGTTTGGTGGGTATGATTAGCCTGCAGAATAATTGTAAAGAGACTAGAGCATACTGCAGCTAAAGCTTCAGATTTTTAAGACTGGGTATATTCAGCGGTAAAGAAAGCATCCTGTGAGTTTACGCTCAGGAGATTAAAAAGGTAATTAAGAAGATGGATTAACTAATGGGAACCTTTTAGGGCCTATGTAAAATTTGACAAAGTTAGAATCTCAGTCATAATTAGGAAGCTCCTACTATGATCTTTGTATGTGCTTTTAATAAGAAGTAATAATGTTTGATTCAACAAAAGGATCTACTTGCTGCACTGTGTCAACCTTTTCTTTAAAAAAAACAATAAAAACTTCAAGGTACTCAGTATCTTTTGTCCGCTAGTGGCTCAATGGAGCAATATTTTTTACAGGTGGGTCTCTGTTTTGTTTGTACTGTGCACACATGAGCATACAGGTGATGCGATACACATTCCTATTGATGGTTTCACTCCACTGCACCAATAGTTGGTGGTGATACCATGTAGTAATCTGCCAAAAATCAAAGGAAAAGGAAGAAGAAGACTACTAGCAAACAAGAGTGTCAACAGTGAACAACTAAACATTTGTAAATGTCTGCAGTGAGAAGGGAAATTTGTCAGACCTCGAGGACACACAATTCATTATAAATTAACACTGACTGTAAATGGACGTCAGAAAACTCCCCAGGGAACATTTCAAATGCCAGAACATCAACAACTAAACAATAAGTAAACTATTCACACAGGGACACGGAGCTAAAATGCAGGGTTTCCCCTGTCTGACCACAGACACTGATGATACAAGTCCAGCTGGTCAATATGAACTTTACCTTGAACTTGATGCAGTATCTCTTGGGTAAAACATGTGTCCAACTGGTCATTATCAAACTTAACTTCGCCCGCAGTGCAGCAGTGAGGTTTTTCCAACCATCAGCACCTGATTGTAACTGATAGGGCTGCTTTTTCCTCTACTTTTTCCAACTTGTAAAAACTCAATCACCTGCTGAGCTGAATCAGACAGACCCAGACACTTATCATATCCTTATTAAAGCATCCGCTACATAATGGTTTAAAAACATGGTCTTTCCTGTATGATGTGTACAAGTACCACCATTACTCTTTTTCTTCTGACGTTAGCAGAGGTACCTCCACTGAAAAGTACTGCAGGAAACCCTGAAATGTATCCACGATGACACTACGTAGAAATGAATGTGGGGAGGACACACCAGTAACACTTCATCCTCAGTCGGGACCACCACATTTATAAACCGGTGTGAAATATTTGAAGTCTTACCCTGAATTAATGAGTGTATAAGCCCCTCGAATTAAAGGGTAGAGAAATTCATAAAACCAGTGGCGTGCCATGACAGGCTGAACAATAAAGTTTATTGAAAATGTTGCTGAACCAGCAGCCGTGAAAAAGACTCCCTGACAGATAACTACCTGGCTGATATTCCCTCTCACACAATATATATTACACTTTTATATTGGCTGTGAGATGTACTGTGTCAGGCTCGCTGACCCTTATTCATTCTGGCTGTGATTTCTGTCCCCATGTAAAGGACGTCGTCTCCATAATTGCGAAGAGTTGTGGCACACAGACAGCCGCTGGCCTGACTGTGATAAATAAGGAAATGGCTTTCCTGTCCCCTCAGACTGGATGGTGTCTGCTAACTGTGCCGCCGCCGCAACTTACAGATGTGAAATGTTCCACTCTCAGCTGGGCTACTTATTAACAATAGAGACACACACACACACACACACACACACACACACACACACACACACACACACACACACACACACACACACACACACACACACACACACACACACACACACACACACACACACACACACACACACACTTTCAAAGGGCTCCCAGCTCTCCACCAGAATTAATTGGAGAAAGCTAGCACTCTATTTGACATTGACCGTCTCACACACACTCATGTACGTTATGACGCTGTAAAGGAATCAAACGTGTTCTCGCAAATAAATCCAGATACAAATAGCTTCTCCATTTAGGTCACTTGTTTATCACACACACACACACACACACACACACACACACACACACACACACACACACACACACACACACACACACACACACACACACACACACACACACACACACACACACACACAGTGGCAGAATAAAGGAACACTACAAATATTGTGTCAGTGAAAAGGTTACTATAATATATTCATACATATGCTAATTGGATTCAATGGAGACATTTATTATGCAGACAGCAAGGGGACAAATGAGAGAAACACTCTTACTGTAACTCTCGGCTTGTCTCCCAAGTTTCTGTCGTCCACCCCCCCCCCCCCTGCCTGTCTCGCTCTCACCCCCCCCCCCCCTCCCCTTTGTGTCTTTCTATGCATCCCCTACAGAGCAGCATGTACAGAAAGTTACATATGTGTACTTTGTGCTTGAATGATCAGCTCACCGCACCAGACTCATCAGATGTATGAGTGCTATTTTTAAGGCTGTGCGTGTCTGAATCTGTTGTTGCATCTTTCAAACCCCCCCCCCCCCCCCCCCCCCCCCTTTTTTTTTTTTTTTTTTTTGTATTCCATTCACGCGCACCCTTCACTGGCTGGCACCGCGGCGTCAAAAGGGGGCTTGACTGGTTTCCATTCTATCCACTATAATGCTGCGAATAGCTCGGTGATGACACTCCGACCCACTGTCATGTGAGGGGGGCTGAGAAAATGAAGAGGTCCCTGCTATGTTTGTATGTGTGTGTGAGGCTTGGAGAAGAACGATTTTATTTTGTTTCAATGTAATTTCCATGAATTGGTTAAGGTGGGTTAATTTAGCACTCGATAAGGATTACAACAATTTAAACCAGAGAAAAAAGATACACTTCATAATCTGGTGGAAATTAGAGCTGGACTGATATTGGCTTAGCACACTTAAGATATCATTGGCTGATCAAGGACAGGAAACTGCCTACATTTGAAGTCATCTTCTTTGATTGTAAACTAAATATATTTGGGTTTTGGACTGTTGGACAAAACGAGATATTTTAAGATGTTAACTCAAGCTGTGTAATATTGTGACATTTTGGAGTGTGGAGTCTTCAAATAAACCCATTCGTATAAGTATAATGGGTCATTTTCACTATTTTCAGACAGTTTATAAACAAAATGACTAAGACTGAAAAATATTAATCATTACATCAAGACATAAGACAAAGTCACGTTAACATGCTATAGCAAGCTCTGGTGTTTTTTTTGGTGTCTTTAGCTACAAATGTTCACCAGCTCATCGCTAACGTTGTCTGTCTCTGTTTGGTGCTGAGCAGGTATACAGTCACTTTTTAGAGCTTATTCACTAAAAACAACTACCTGCTTTGTGCAAACTAAACTAAACTAAAACAAAGTTAGACTGTAAAATTATAACTGGTCATTTTAACTTTTTTAAGACAGTTTATAGACAACATGACTAAATTAATGAGAAAAATGTTCAATATATCCAGAAGACACTGTTATGTTAGCATGCTCTAGCAAGATGCAAGCTCTGTTGTTGTGTCCACCAGCTCTTTAGCTACACAGCTCGTTGCTAACTTTGTCTGTCACTGTTTGGTGCTAGGCAGGTAGCGTACAGTCAGTTTTTTAGAACTTATTCACTAAAGCAATAAGTTGCAACAAGTGGCTGCTTCAGCTGGAAAGGAAGTGGAAGAATGCAGTGAGATGGCTGCAAAATGATAACGTTACAGGCCTTAAAACCTAAGTAAGCTAAGCTAAAAGAAGCTAAAATGCTCCACAGAGCTAAGAGGACCAATTTAGTAGGGTGATAATGCTCTGAATCTTATCAAAAATGTTGATGTTATTAAAAAAAGGCAACATATTGTTATCCAATTTTTTTAATCAATACTGACCTCAGTCAGGCTGCAAACAACACTATCCAGTTCTGGGTTGAGAACACAATCATTTCATTTTAAGGGAAACTCCACCAATTTTACACATATCAGTTTACCCATCTTGAGGAGAATTATTCAGCCTGAGGAAAGATTTGTATGTCTTCTTTGGCTCTGGATGAAGTTTCTAAAGTCTGGAGGGGAAAAAACCCAGATGAAGTCATCACGGTTACAGTATCCCAGTATCTGAGTGATGTGGGGTCCAGCAATTTTGCAGCTTTGACCACATTTCTGTAAAACTCCTGAAAACTGCTCCAGTCCTCTTCTAATTGTAGTTTGAGGGAGCACAATAAGGAGGTCAGTAACATTTGAGGTTATTTTAACACACACACACATAAACGGGTAATCAAACCAAAGCTCCCAGCGTCACGGGGGGCTGTTTCTCTCTCTAGCTTTCATCCGTCTCTTTCCCTCTTCCTTCCTCCACTCCTCTCTGCCTTTCACCTCTGCCTTCCTTCCTTTTGCTCTCTCTCTCTCTCTCACTTTCCTCTCTCTCTCTCTCTCCTTTGTCTGTCTCTCACTCTCTTTCTCTTACATCCCCAACGAGCTCAAACACAACAACACAATATGTTGGAGGACGTTTCCTGTCTGTCTCTCTCTGTTTTCTCTCAGCTCAGCCTTGCTTAACTTTGGAACAAAGGCCGCTATTACAAAATGATCTATATCCTCCATATCATCATCCAAATCTGAATCATGCACAATAGTGTAATGTGGGAATACTTTGCACAACTCAACTGTCAATTTCTCCATGTGAAGTAGGAACAGAATATTTTTTAATGCTCAGTGGATGAAACACACCAAAATGTTTGTCTAAATCGACAATTGGACATTTTTAAAATTTTGGTCAGCAGATCAAGTCAACATGAGTAATGTAGCAAGTATGATATTTGGGTCACAGAAAGGGAAGTGACGTTACTGAAACCAGAAAAATTTGAGGAAGTGTAAGTGATTCAGTCTGGGAATTGCAGTACAGCCAGCTGTTTTATGGCTGTAAATGATCCGTGATGTTTCGCCATGGTGTCACAATGCAGATATGTCAAATGTTGAAACAGCACGACAAGAAAGAGCAAATATAAGTGAGACATGGTGGGCTTTGAGCCTTCATACTGGCTGTATTAGTTAATCATGCAAGTTAGTAAATAGACAGAAAAACATACAAAAAAGTACAAATATTTCAAGTAATTAAATTTAACTATTAGTAACAATTCAGTCTTCAAATTGGCCATTCTTTTTTCAGCTTTACTCAAAGCAGCAGAGAGTTGCATCAGCAGTGACCGTAGTGCGTCGCTTTAGTGGAGTTTGACATTTTCACATCCCACACACACACACATACACACACACACACACACATACACACATATACACACACACAGGGCGTTTCCCTGTTTGCAAAAGGAACTTCCCTTCCCTGCAAGCCACCGCTGTAGAGTCATCTGTGTGTGCGTGTGTGCGTGAAGGATGACTAGACGGTGAGTGAGAGGAGCATGCACAGTGTATTCTTCAGGGTGGTCTGGTACTAAGTATGCACAATAAAGTAACTCGCTGTGTTTATTTGAGAAGTTTATCAGTCGAAGTGACTACTGTTTGTCATCTTCTGTACTGCAGCTGTTCAGGATCTAAGGCCACTTTCCTCTTAGCTTGTACAGATATACCTATACCTTGTACCATATATGATCACATACCTTTTGTGCCCTTGAGTAACCGCTCAATAACAATGGCTGAATTCCAAGGTTTTCCTGTTAGGTTGTTTACTGACATTTTCTAAGAAGCCAGCTTTTTCAGATAGTCCGGGTTGTTCTGTCCTGGGGCCAACAAACTACTGCAGGCATACTGCAACCATGTGATTACTACTGCACATAATACACTCTTTAATACTAATGGGCACGTGTGTGTGTGTGGACACTAAAGAGAAGAAGCCATGTCGAACAAATGAGGATACTAGAGGAGAGGGGGTTGAGTTCAGGGATTTGATGAGATAGGAGTGGAAATGTTGGTTGAGATTATCTTTTTCCAAGCCCTTTTTTATTTTATTTTTTACCTGTATTTATAGCGTATGAACCTATGCCAAATTTTTGTTGTTGTTCTCAAAATCTCCCTGCTCCAAAGGTACAGCTTCCCATTTTTCCTACAACTATATGTGGATATTTTTTTAGACTGCTAGCAAATATTGGCTGTTGCTGGCAATACTAACATCAGACTACACTTACGTTCAACTTTCAGAAAAAAACGTATATAGTCCTGTCTCGATAACTACTTCTGTTGGACGATATATTGTCTCAGAAATAATTGCGATAAACAATATTATTGTCATAGAAGATCATTTTATACCACTGATAAAATGATAATATAATAGCATAATAATGCTACGCTTCTGTAAAAACACAGACTGCCATTATGGGCCAGGACAGAGTTATTTACCTTTAATTTCATATAAGCGGTGCCGCTTGCTTCTGCTGTCTCCACTCAGGACATGCACAGTGAGGAATGGGGGCTTATATCCTCTTATCTTTAGAAGTTATGTCTTCATGCAATCATTACTATCAGTGGGTTGATAACACCTTACGTTACTGTGGATTTATTTTGAGTCATCCTCCTCACTCTTCGATGGACATCTACATGAATGGTAGTGCTATAAGAGTAAATGTTTAGTACAAGCTACAATGTGTCAGTTAATAAATGCTACAGCTTCTCAAGACCAAGAAAAGTCTTGTTTGTTGTTTCCCCAAATGCTGGAGGTTAGCCCACAAGTATGGATAGCCTAACCTGACTTTTGACTCTTAAGGTGGACTAGCTATTCTCATTTTAGTGTCAATCTCAGCCACTGTTAAACAGAGAATGCGCCAAAGTCCCAAAGCAGTCTACCTTGGGGAAACACTGTGCATAGTTGGTGTTTAGGGTGTTATCAAACCTGTGTTGTTTAGTCTGGTTGAATTGGACTCTGGCTGGTTTTCCCCCTTGGTAAGACTCATTTTGGCAGATCTGAACACAGCAGGTACTGACCAAAACAACCACACCAAGACTTGTGAGGGAAAATGTTCTCCATCTGACGCAATTCAAGAGCGGTTCATTTGTGCTCGCTTGGACCCAACTACAAGGCGTCAGCAGCTTTGCATACCGGTGTACAGCTAGAAGGTAGCCGGAGAACGACTAACAATGAAGTGTTTTTGCCTTGATTAATATTTGGACAGAGGACTTTCTTCAGGACCTTCTTCATTGGTTTACAAACTTGTTCACGCCCCAGACACATCTGACCAATGAGTGGAGTGAACCTTCTCACATGGAAACCAAATCTGTATAGGTTTAAGGAAAAACACCCTTAATGTGCTAACACTCTAATTTCTATAATTACCACAGCTCTTAGGTTGTGTGGGAACCCAACAACACACGCACTGAGGATTCCTTTGAGTTTCTGAGTCGTTCCTGACTTTTCAGCTCTCGGGGCAATTAGGATGAAAAGGCCTAATTGTTTTCTCCAGCCCTCCATACTCTCCATCTCCTCTAATTGTGTCTGTTCGCATGTCAGAAAACCCCATGGCTGCTGACCAGGAGTCTGTTCCACTGGATTAAAATGAGGCTAACAGGGCTCACTTTCCCCCCACTGTCAGCTCTCTGCCAGGGAACTAATAACACAACAATGCTTCATTGACACTGTGGTCTGATTGCCATGATATCAGAAAACTGACTGGCAATTAGTTGACCCCCCCACCCCCCCCAAAAAAGTGCCACCAGTTCCAATGTAAAATGAGTCACGGTCAAATTTGACATCACCAAATGAACTCCCGATGTGAGACACAGGTCAGCGGCTTCGGCTCAGAGCAGAACTAATTGGCAACATAACCCAAGTTGGACTACAAACCATTTCCACAAATAACAGTGGATCAAAGTGGTTTACTGCCAGGCCTACACCAAACTGCATTACTGTGTGCATATAAACACTGTTATGATGACTCCCCCCTCCTCGACTCTTTCTCTTTCTTCCCTGACTCAACTCTTCTTTCTTTTTCAGAGTCCCACAGTGTGTGCTTTAGTTTTCAAGACTCTGTCATGCCTCACCTGCCCTCTGTCCTCACCTAGTTTCCCCTCCTCTAGGGATCAACCCCATTTGGTCTGTTTTTGTGATTTGACTGTCTTTGACATTTAAACCCTGCTTATTCCTACCATAACCAGAAGTCTGTTAACTTTTTCAAAAATGAGGCATTTCTGTCCTGCTAGCATTGTTACAGACATAACTTAACATGATGAGAGTGAGCTATTACTGTCAAGTAATGTTTTACTGTACTGTAGTTTTACTGTACTACAAAGTCAACTGTAAAGATATTATATTAGTGATTTTATCAGCTCTGAAAGTGTGAAACAACCTTAATAAAAAGACTTCCTTTCCCACGGTTGCATGCTGTAGAGTCTGTATATTCACACTTTGTAACTACAGTGCATTAACAGTTAAACAGGGTATAGCCCAAGTGTTGACCTAGTTCTGTGAAGGTGATGCATCACAGGGATGGTCAAAACTAACTTTCCTCTCTTGTTCTATCTTGTTTTGTCACTTGCAATTTATTAATGTAAAGGCATAGGGAGTGTTGGAGCTATTTGTTGTTTGTGTAAGATTTAATATTTAATTTACTGATTTTTTTGTTGCTGTTTTGAAGAATCAACTGAATTAGTTTGATTATAACATTAGTATCATTTGAGTACTGGTTAATGCTTTTGTTTTGAAGGTACAGGGCATTTTGGGCACACTAGGTGAATCTATCTATAGAGGTAGGCAGGTAAAGGACAAGTAGGCATCAGGAAGGGTTTATGGTGTTGTACCATGGCAAGAGAGGCAGCAGAAGCCATTGTGCTTTGTCTGTTTGCTTGATTAAAATGTTAAAATAAACAGCACCAAACTTCATGCTTGCCTGGACAATAGATTTATTTTCCCTGTGTAAGATTCATCCCTGAGGTGCCTCAGTGGCTGTTTGATTTCCAGTTTATTTATTTATTCTTTTTCATATTTATTTGTATTATTCTTATTTACTTTTTTATTATTTTATTATCAAGTTCAGGACAAATTGCCACCACACAGAGATTCGGGATTACGATTAAGATCTGAGCAGCTGTTGCCTGGTTTCCTGCTAATTATTTAATGCCTAAATGCTTAAAATGCAGCGTAATGAAAACAAAGTACGCATATAAATAAACAAAGGAAGACTCCAGATGCTTTGTCAGCATCTCCTGCATTCATGTCAATCTGCCACTGAGTGTTTTCTTAAGGAGTTATGTGTGTGTGTGTGTGTGTGTGTGTGTGTGTGTGTGTGTGTGTGTGTGTGTGTGTGTGTGTGTGTGTGTGTGTACGTGTGTGTGCAGCTCAAGTCATTGTTTCTATAGGCCCTGTTCCTGTCCTGGTTTCCCATGATAGGAGCGAAACTGCGCGGCTGAAACACGTGCGCACAGGCACGCTTGCACACACACACACACACACACACACTCTTAGAAAGTGTCTTTCCAGGGTCCTCACTGAGGTCCAGTTCATTCCCCTGTTAAAATCAAACACTATCATTACAACTTTACCTGAAGTGAGTCTCAAAAAGGCAACAAAATAAAGTATTGACAGACTGTGAGTGCATCATAAATGCACAAACATGTCGAGTGCAAATCATTTTTAATTAATTCATAACAAAAAACATGAATGGGAGAGGCAATTAAGTCTTGCAGCATAAGCAGCACTTGTTATTAAATGATTTTTAATCATGTTTATTTACAAGTTCAATCCACTGCAGCACTTTAAAACCAGTGATGAGTCAAGTAAGGCTGACGGGTGATTTGAGAGGGCTGAACCCAGAAAGGAGGAGTGTTTTCCTGTCTGTCATTTCATTCTCTCAGATAAAGCTGCCTTTTTTTTCTTTCAAATTCCTCTGTATGCTGAATTAACTTGAATGATTCACATGACAGAAATCAAAATCATCACTGTAAATGTCTGGGTAAGACTATGCATATCATTCTTCCTACATCTGGCTGGGTTTGTCTTGTTAAAAACCATCAATGGAAGTGAGTCACAGGATGAAATTTGTAAATCTCGACTTTCTGTGTCAAAGCCGGCCTGTGTCAAGGGCCGGCACACACAGGCCTCTCAGTGTCCCGTACGTCTTTTGCAACGTTTCCTCTTTCAGGAAATCGAGTGGCAATCGAGGCAACACACCCACCTTCTGTCTCATTTCTGCAGACCTTCCGCACACTTATTGGCTCTTTAACCCTCAACTTTGCACCTCTATCTCAATTCAAACCCTGAAAGCCTGCAAGCTTATAAAAAAAAGATGCACAGATTAGCCACAAAGTTCAAGCGGAACAGTGACAGCGTGGGATCACAGCAAACAGTGGCCTCAATTCACACCTGCTTAACAGATCTAGTGCTGTAGGTAAATAAACCTCCTACTTTAAAAGTCCATTCAGTTTTTCAGTTTTCATATTGGGTTAAGCCGATTTCAAATATTAGACTGTGTAAACGTGTGTTTTTGTCTTTTTTTAACCATATTTGGTATGTTATATATAACATTATATGTCTTAATATGGCAGTCAAACTACACTAGCATCAGGAAGTTTCAGAGTTTGATGAGAGTACAAAAAAACCCTTAAAGAAGTCGTGTCATTTTTAACTAAATTATTACACAAAAACGAAAAATTGATATTAACAGCCTGTTTTTTGTTTGTTTGTTATTTTGCCATGCTCAGAACTGAAACTAGTCCATACTCTGTGGAAATAGTAATGCGGTAGTTTAGTGTGCAGGAGAGGCTTGTGAACATGATTTGCACCGAGGTCTCAACCAGCTGCACCGTTCTAAATATGTCTAAACACCTCCGGTAACCACAAACCGCTCATACACAAACAGATATTGCGATAAGGAAGTGAGCTCCACCCAGGGCATTTAAAAGATGCTGCAGATGCTGCTGGTGTGTGTGTGTGTGTGTGTGTGTGTGTGTGTGTGTGTGTGTGTGTGTGTGTGTGTGTGTGTGTGTGTGTGTATGACAGAGAGATAGAGAGAGAGGATGCAGGATATTTCAGTCAGCACTATGTTTCTTTTATTTCTTCTAAACTAACTGGAAGTAGCTCTAGTAAGATGAACCAGAAGTGACGCATCAGATGTTGCGATATGATGCGTGCCAACATGTGTCGTGGCAGCTGCTGGCTCATGATGTGAACTCACTGCCACTGTTAATGTATGCAAACAGCGTTTAAATGGAAGCATGATAAGACAGATCTGTGTGTGTGTGTTTGTAACAGTTTGCACAGCGTGCCACTGTGTTTACATTCGGCTCAGTGTGCAGAAAACACCTACTTACTGTAAATATGATAAATAAGGAGAGTGTGGACCTGCTTACCTTGTACACCTGACCGTAGGTTCCATTGCCCACGACCTCCACCAACTCAAAGATACCTGCTGGATCCTGTAAGGAAACGTAACATGGTTAAGAAGCAGAAATGAGAAGAGAGTAGTATTGGACTGGAGGGACGTGAAAGGAGAGTAGAGTCAAATGAAAAGCTGTTTTATAGACTCAGTTAGAAGTACTATAAGCTAGTGGTGGAAAGTAACTAAGTACATTTACTCAAATACTGTACTTAAGTACAATTTTGAGGTACTTGTACTTTATTGAGTATTTATATTTGATTCTACTTTACTCTTCCTTTTATTTGACTGCTTCAAACACAAGATGTGACACAATATATGACATAACAAGCTTTTAAAATACAACACATTGTTAAAAATGAAGTGGTTTCCAACCTCTTTGCCTTGTGACGTCTTACAAAAAGCAGTGTGTAGTCGGGCTCATATTTCAGATGTCTATTAATTGTGATATTTCTTTATGATACTGTATTTTAAAAGTAGTTTAAACTAGCTTCACATCCAGCAGCTACAACAGTAACATGCTGCTCTAACACTGATGCTTCACTACTAATAATCTAATGATGTCATATATAATAATACATCAGTCAGAGGGACCAAACCACTACTTTTACTGTAATACTGCATACTACATCACTCATAATACTGCAGTACTTTTACTGTAATACTGCATACTACATCAAGCTCATACTACTTATGTACTTTCACTGCAATACTGCATACTACATTTTGCTGCCAATACTTTTGTACTTTTATTGAAGTTTTTTTTCATGCATGACTTTTACTTGTGATAGAGGATTTTTACATTGCTGTATTGGTACAGTTACATAAATAAAGGATGTGAGTGCTTCTTCCACCACTGCTAATGGCATATAGAGAAGAACAATGCAGTGTTATGCAGGGGATGGGGACTGAGGAAATGGGACTGCAAATGTGGACAACAAGCTTCATTTATAAGGCATGACATTACTGATTTATCGGAGTATCATCACAATGTAAGTGCCACTATTTAACTCCATCTCCTGTGTTGTAGAAATAATGCAAGTACCATGAAACAACATGACATACATTTGCACGAGACACTTTAAGAGACTAGTGGGAATAGTTAGAATAAAGTGAGTTAGGTTCTAATACTGTGTCACTTAGTAAAAATGTCTCTTTTTAATGTCATTAAACAGACACTGTTTATTTTTGCGGCCTCTCTAAATGTCTCCTACTTGTTGCATGTCAGCTTTTCAGCAAGGCAGCCAGAGAAAAAAAGTCCTGTGTGTAAACACTGCAGCTTGTAAACTTCCACCAAACACAACACAATGCAGACAGAAAGCATAAATGTTACAGGACAGCTTAGAAGGAACTCATGTATAAAGTTAGCACACAATGAAGTTTGTTTAACAGTACATTAAATCAGTGCAGACCGTTAGATAAACATAAAACTTAACTCCTGACTGCTTGGAACTACCGTTAAGTTTTGAAGCGACACCCACCACATCCTCCAATGTTTACTCAAACATTTCATTAAACACACAGGCAGGCGTTTTTTTTTTGTACTTACTCGTAAAGCAGCGAGGTCTATGCTGTCCAAACTCCGAGTGGTGTTTTCTCTCGACATTGCTGCCAATTATGTTGTCAGCACGGTTAATGTTTGTAGTCAAGACATGGACGGTCAGATTTCCTCCTCTACTAGCGTTAACGAACTAACGGCTCTCCCTTTACTCGGGTCCATTCTCAAGTTTTAGCAAGCGATATCAAGATAGCACACGTTCTTAGCTACACTTCCGGGAAGACCTTTCACAATAATTGTCAGCAGCCTGATAGAGGCTTTAGAAGTGGTACTCAAAGTTCAACAAGGGGAATTATTTATTTTTCACTGTAATTCTATACAACACAGTGACAGAATTTGTGACTATTGTGGTCATGAGTTTTATACACTTTCTGTCATAAAACATCTGTAAACAAAAATCTGGTCAAATGGGGGTCTGTTGTCAAATTTGTGTCAGTTTAGGGGTCCTTGATGTGAAAAAGGATGAGAGCCCCTGAGCTATAGAGCTTCACTGAAGAGACTAAATCAAATTTAAAAAAAACAGACAAATAATATGATATATCAGAGCAGATTTACGTTTATGTAAATTAAGTATGTATTTAAGTATGTAAATTATCTAACATGTATGCACACGTGTGTTTGAAAGTTTTCTTTTGTTAAATTAAGTTTCTTCTGTGTTTTATGTACTATCTCAAACCCAAGTCTCACTCTGACCACTTCTAAGCTTTAATAACGAAAAATCCCCTGCGTCCGGTTGTTGTCACTCCGTCTAGCTTGACAAAGCTGAGTTTTACTCCTGAGAAGAGACTTTTTTTCTCTTCTTCGTTGAGTGACTCAGAAAGTTTGACAACCACGGAGGCAAGGATAAACTTTAGTTTTCATGCTTTTTGCGTACAAATGCAGCATAGTGAAGATGACTAAATGTAGCATGAACAACTTCCACGTGTGTCGGTGTGTACATGTGCCCGTGTGTTATTCTCAGAGAAGCTCTCTGTCAGCACTATTCACGTTAACACCATCTTAATGTTTCACAACCAAGTATATTATTCGAGTTTTCATTCAGTAGGAGAGCACTGCTGTTATTTTATCATTTATTTAATATTTTCATAATAAAAAAACATCCATGTTCACCCATTACAGATGACAGCAGTGATTTTAAAGTTGCAGTCTGTAGAATTTAATGGCATATAGTAGAACAGACTTTGCAAAATGGAACATATTATTCATAGGTATGTTTTTATTAGTGTATAATCATCTAATAAGATACAATATGTTTTCAATAGCTTTGAATGAGCCCTTTATATCTACATAGGGAGCGGGGCCATGGTTGTGTAAACAGGACTGGATACAGCATTGGAGGCGGGGCCCTGTTGATTCCCATGAAAGCTATTCAGTGGTTTGTGAAGCCAAAAAATGCGCATGCTCTATGGGCCCCATAAAACAATTAAATTGCGGGGCTCTTTAGACTTTCAAAATGTGATAGGATCAAATTCTGATTAATGAAATAAATGATATAACATTTTAAATCTGTTTTTTTTCCCATGATTGTGTGCGGGAAATGTCTTGTTGGGCCCCTGTTGGACCTGTAAGTTGTAATTCCATGGTTTGGCCACTTTTGGGGCTTTTCCACCATACAGTTCTAGCACTACTCGGTTCAACTCAACTCGATTCTACTCGTTTTTTTTTTACTTTTCCATTAGGGATAGTACCTGGTACCTGGTACTTTTTTAGTACCTGCTCTGGCGAGGTTCCAAGCGAGCCGAGCCGATACTAAAATGTGACGTCAACAGACTGCCGGCCACTGATTGGTCAGAGTGTCGTCACTGGAAGAGTCATGAGCGCGTCATCCCACACAAGAATCAAAACCCGCCATTTTTAAATACCGGCAACAGCGTTACAGCGATTCTGCTCTCTTCTCTTGCCTTGTGTGTGACAAAAGCCACAGGCCAAGCAGCAAGTACACCATCGCCTCCATGTCCTCCATTGTTTATGTGTTTGTGTCGCATATAAAACGAAGTCACGGCAGTTTCGTGCAGCTGTGCTATTACGACCCCGACCACGCTGAGGAGGTACTATGAATTAATGGAAAAGGTAATTCCTGGTACCAAACTGAGTCAACAAGCCTAGTAGTGCTAGAACGGTATAATGGAAAATCGCTATTTGTTAAACTGGCCTCAAAGTCCAGCATTGTTCCTGGGGACTTAGAACTGGCCCCTTTCTACATTCTCGCCATGTTGCACCGACGGATTTCTATAGCAGCCTAAAGCAGACAAACTAAACACCAAAGTCAGGTGGTTGCAACCTCACCACTATATGCCACTAAATCTTACACACTGCACATTTAAGCTGTACACCTTTAACAGCAGATATTTAGACATGTCAAGTAGGAAAAGCACAGGTGTAATTAATAACATTAATAACGGCTGAATTCCATTTAGCAGTCTGTGCTTGGGGGGGGCGTGGTGTTGAACATGCTGGCTCACTGGCTTCTGGCACACATACAATGGAACTGAGCCATGATTAATGTTATTAGCTACAACTGGTCTCTGCCTGCTTTGACACTTTAAAATATTCGCCGGTCCACTGTGTAAAATCCAGCCCCAATTACCATTAAGGAACTCAACCTTTTTCACAGCAGATATTTTGACTTGTCATGGCAGGAAAAGCACAGGTGTTACTAATAACATCAGTGATGGCTCTTTTCTATTCAAGTGAGTCTCAGTGAGCCACGACAGCGTGACAGTTTGACAGCGAGCCAGGAAGCACGATAGCAGTACTCTGAAACGGAAGCAGCTAGATGAAATTCAGTCATTATTATGTTATTATTTACACTTGGGCTTTTCTTACTGCGACATGTCAAAATGTCTTTTGTGACAAAAACTTTTCCGCTTGCAACTTCAATGCAAGAAACAGTAGGTAGCTAATACACCTTTTCACAACAGACTTGTTTGAGTGTAAATGGTAAATGGACTGTACTTATATAGCGCTTTTCTTGTCTTTTTTGACCTCTCAAAGAGCTTTTATACACCATTCATACACCATTGGCACAGCCATAGGGAGCAATTTGGGGTTAAGTATCTTTCCCAAGGACACATCAACATGTGGACTGGAGGAGCTAAGAGTCAAACCACAGATCTTTCAACTGGTGGATGACGCGCTGTACCAGTACCAGAAACTTCTTACATTGTGAATGCGGGTATATCTTAGCACATCTAAATGGAATAATCATTAATCCTGTTAGTTGCTCCTGTGCTTTTCCCGCTAAAACAAAGTCAAAATGTCCACTGCAAAAAAAAGGTCCTATAATTACTGTAATCTGCATGGCAGCCTGGCAACCATAAATGGTTGCAAACTGAATGAAACAGCAATTTACTATGATTTAAAAAATAAATGCTATCAAGTGTCCACCTCTAAACATAACCATGCCATTATGTTTGACCAATTTTCAAGTATAATATAATTATTTTCTATGTAAATCTGTAAAATATACTAGAGAGATGGAGCTTGACATTCCAGTCTCCTGACTGAAGCAGTGAGTCACAGTCAGCATGGTGAAATAAGGGTCATTATGTGGTGGGACATATCCACTGGGTGTGTGTGTGTTTGTGTGTGTGTGTGTATGTGTGTTGGGCAGAAACAGAAAGACTATGCTAGAGTTGTGTGTGCTAGTGTGAGTGTGGGAGAATGAGAGAACGACGGCAAGTGACTCTCTTGCACCCTCTGTATGTGTGTTTGTGTGTGTGTTAGTGAATGTGACAAATTAGAGAGCGAGAGAGGGGAGGGTGGCTGTGAGCGTGCAGTGTGTGTGAGTGCAGTTTGTGTCGCAGTGAAGAATGGTCTCTCTGTGGTCTCACACAGTGGCCCTGTTCACACCAGGGTCAGCTGCCTACACACACACACACACACACACACACACACACACACACACACACACACACACACACACACACACACACACACACACACGCACACGCACACGCAAACACACACATTTCTGGACACTTATCCAACCTAAATAAGACAACATTCTCAGAAACAATTGAATAAGAACATTCCAGAGTGATAGAAGCTGTGTGTCTTTTTGTCCATATCGCCATCATTTCTTTCCTTCCGTGTATGTAAGCGACAGAGCGACAGAGAGCGAGAGAGAGAGAGCGAGAGAGAGAGAGAGAGAGAGAGAGAGAGAGAGAGAGAGAGAGAGAGAGTGTGTGTTTATATGCAGAATGCAGGCAAGCAACATGTAAGGTAGCTGAGATTCCACTTATCTAAACTACTTCCTGAGGACACTTGCACACATATAAATGCATGAGGAAACATTTAGTGTTAAACATCGGTGTCAGTACCTCGGAATTGAAGAGAAGGACGGTGGGTTCTTATTTGGAAAGGCAAAGCAATCTACTTTATTCTATTCAAACTTGACTATAACTTAGAAAATAGCTTGCACACAAGGAAAAAAGGAAGAAAAAAAACAATATCGGAGTGCCCCATAGCCAAGTGGTTACAGCATATGCCACATACCTGCAACATCCCTGGTTTGAGTCTGGCAAGGGATCTTTGTTGTATATCTCTCCCCTTGTTTCCTGTTGTTTTCTATGCCACAAGTTTCTAATAATAAAGGCAAAAAATGCCAAGGGTCAGTAAAAGACAGTAGCAAAAAGAAAAGCTTAACAAAAATAAGAGTCTGACAACACATCTGAATACATCTCAGATCCATAGACGCCTGATCCTGCAGTTAGGAACATTAAGAACTAAAAGCATCCACTTAAGTCTTTGAATTGAAACTCATACAGTAAGAACATCAGTTTTAGATCAGCTGAGAAGGACAGGTATCAATCGAAGCAGGCTGCACAGTAGATGGCTATCGATCATCTTCATGAGATGTCAATGTGAACGTTTTCGACCTACACCTGACTGGACAAACTAAAATAGTGCCATATATGTCCATAAGTAAGTAATTTCATCATTTAAGGACTGCTAATTTCTTAATAGTTAGTGTACCGAATCACATACTGAGAAGATCATTATAAGACACCTCATTTTGTTGTAAATCGGTAGGTATTGACACTCTGACTCTGACTCAAGTGCCTCTGACCAAGGCTTTTAACCCCCAACTGCTCCAATAGGGCTGCTCAGTAATGCAGAGATAATACTGTGTGTGCACTGGACAGCTTCCAAGTGTGGATATGTGGTGACTGAGGGTGAAGCAAGGTGTTGCTGAATAAGGGCATTCATTCAGTTGACTCAGCAGGTAAAAAAAAGCTACTTTGTTATAGGCTAATTCTATTTACATGTACAGATGCGTGACTAATTTCGAGAAAAAACAACTTAATGTGATTTGTTAAGGTGTTAGGGCCACAAAGAGCCTTCAGAAGACTGTGTGAAATCATAACCTGATGCACACGTTGAAGGAAAGTGGAGTAAGCAGTGGTGTCAGAGGTGAGCGAAGATGAGACTTAGGGAGAGAGAAATTGAGATGGGAGAAACTCATTGACACCAGGTAGTCAAAATGGCTCAACGGTGTCCTAGTTTTGGCATGCTGGCATTCCAACCTTGTGATGAATGATGTACCCAAACCAGGCCTAGTTCCCAGGTTATAGGAGAGCTGACACTGAGTCAAACATAGAGAGTGTGGCTTCTTGTAGGTCATTCTCAACCCAAATTGGCCTCACCTCTCCCAAAACTCATAGCTTGCAAATTGTAACTTGGAGCTGTCTCAAGTTTGAGTCCTCCCATGCCAGACGCTCAGTTGTGTAGGACCCTCCAACCCAGCTGTCTTGAAGGGAATTTCTGCAGTTGGAGGTTGTAAAAGACACAAATAGTCAGAGGCATGGGGTTACAGAGTAGCTGCAAGAGAAGCAGCAGACCCTGTAGATGAATCCAGGAAGTATGTGTATAACACTATGATCTATGTAAAGGATCAGGTTTTATCCGTACTTGCCAAGAGATCCTGTAGAACCTTCTACATGCCAACCAGGGACCATTAAATACCAAGTGGACAGCCTACATGTGTTGATGGTGAACCGCCACCATAGATATTTTTTGCTACCTTGGTTCTCTTCTGTTTGCTGTCCAGCGTTCCAGTTTTTACATTATTAAGGGATGCATTTCTTCTGATTCCAATGTAAGGAATCATGGAGTCATGGAGTAATCATAAGCTTGCGAGTAATTGCTGGTGTGGTGATATGTCCACAGCACACCAGACAGAAGCAATATTTAAAGTTTTTTCCCTACGTGCTCTCTTGTAATTCATGTCAGGCTAGTGTTTTGAGCCTGACTAGCTCTCACATTCACATAGACCACCTTACTATAGGAGGGTGCCAACCGTAAACATCCGTAAACAACTTGAACACCAGAGCTTTCACAGTGCTGAATGCCACTGTAGTAATGACGGTGGTGCTTGAGAAAGCAAAACATAAAGTGTGGTAATTAAGTTGAGGTCACTTAAGAACCATAACAGTTTAACCTTGGACTTGTCAAAGTATTTACAGTGCAGCTACTGCATAACAACATTTCCTCACATTGAGATGGCATTTCTATGTTTTTATTCATTCGAGAACATTTGGTCCTTAGTACAAGTAATACAAGAACAAGCACTCACATCACTCATCAGATGCCTGGCATCTCAAACAGTTTTCGGCTGGGAGGAAACCCCACATCATAGATCGTGCAGAGCTATATTGAAGTGATTCTCACAGGCTGGCTGAGCACATTTCTTTATCTGTCTCTGCCTCCCTCAGTGTCTCTTTATCTGGCCTTTTCTCATGGAGGAGCTTCAGACAGATGTTTACTGACTTTTGTAGACACACAAATGCAGTGACATTGAAAAAGAACACCATGTGACAGGATATTCATTCTGAATGTAGCGTAGACTCACAGTACCTGTCTACAAAGGATGCTGGATGATAAAGCAGCCTTGGAGGTCAGGAGGTCATGAAATGAAACTTTGGCGATTAATTTTTGAGCAGATAAGGTGGAACATACTGTGAAAACGAAAAGCTCATGAAGCAACATGTGGACACAGGATTTTCCCCACAATTAAAAGAAGGTCAAAACTAAAGAGTAATGTTTTGGAATCCTTCTACATATAATTGTCATTTCTTCATTAAACATGATTGGAAACTTAATTGGCAGCTACCACTGACTTTATTGACATATATTGTGATGTTTCCCTCATAATCTCTCAATTCCCACAACACTGCGTTCTCTCTTATGCATCTTCTTACCACAAGAGAGTGCTGTTGCTTATGTTTGCATTTTCTCTCATCTCCAGAGGTGGAAAGAGAACTGAAATATTCTACTCAAGTAAATTTAACTAGTACAAGTGAAAGTACTGGTCTAAAAAATATACTCAAGTAAAAGTAAAAAGTAGCTTGTTAAAAATGTATTTAGAGTAAAAGTTACTTTTTTAAAGTGATGGGACATAAATCTCTAACTAGTTGTTTTGATTAAAGGTAAAGGTATACATTTACAAATTCAACTTCAATGACAAAATTAAATATGTCAACACACGACATTTACAACATATATGGACATATGTGTCATTTTAGTGAAGACCATCCCATAAAACAGTTTCAAACAACACAACCATTGAATTGAAGGTGGCATTAAACCGGGATTCTGTAGACCAGGGGCGATTGTAGACCCTTTTTTGGGATGCTCTAACACCCCTAAATTTACGGAGCCCCCGAAGGGACATGAGGCAAAAAAAAAAAAAAACAAGGTGGGAAAAAAAAGAGGCCAGTTATCTCAGGATCCCGACTTACCTATGTCAGGATCCCGAGATAGGTAAGTCGGGATCCCGACTTACCTATCTCGGGATCCTGAGATAACTTTTCGAGGTCAATGTACTTCCGGATCAGTTCAGCAGCCATCGGTTCAGCAGCCTCGGCTGCCTCTGCCCGTTGCCTCTTGAAGCAGCCTCGCTTCAAGAGGCAATGTGGAACCATGGAGGGGATTTGGATTATCTTTATATTTGAGGCCAAGTTCGAAATAAAACTCTATGAACTGCTCCATTGTTGTTGTTCTTGTCTTCCATGATACCAAACTGACCCGGAAGAACATTGACGTCACTACAGAGCACCTGAGGGGACACAGAGAGCAGGGGGAAAAAATCTGTACTTATCTCGGGATCCGGAGTTAACTAAGTCAGGATCCCGACTTACCTATCTCGGGATTCTGACGCAGCTAAGTCGGGATCCCGAGATATGTACAGATTTTTTTTCTTGACCTCCATGTCCCCTCGGGGGCTCTGTATAAATTTGATCTCAGCACCCCGAAAAATAAATATGAAACCCTCCATAGTCTCTAAAAATTGTGTGGGAAACACTGAATTATTATTATTTATTTATTTTAAACACTTGCAGGGCATTGAATGTCAAATTCCCATTAGGAGCTGAGCCCCTCTAAAGGTGTGATCCTAGTCCTACAATCGCCCCTGCTGTAGACCATCCTTTTTTTCACCAACAGTCATACTGCAAATCTATAAATCAATACGGGTCACGGTCACAAGAGCAATAACTTTTCTTTAAATGCATCAGCAAAGAAGACCAAACTTTTAAGTACCCCTGTTAAAAAGGCTGTGCCCCTGTGCACCATTCGCTAAATTCTCTCATTTCCGACGCTGTCCTTGCACTTGAACGCATCATTCAAAATGCCTGTACCTGCAGAGTGAAACAGCTGCAGAGTGAGACAGATGACGGCACGACGTCTAATGGACATTTCCTTAGTTAACTCAGTAACGGAGGTGATTTAAAATGTAGCGAAGTACAACACTTCACACAAAACATACGTAAGTAAAAGTAAATTTACAGATTTTTAAAACTACTTTAAAAAGTACAAGTACACAAAAAAACTACTCAGTAATTACAGTAACGCGAGTAAATGTAATTCGTTACTTTCCACCTCTGCTCATCTCAAGGCTGAACTTTAACTTCCTATGAGAAAATAACCACACTGGAGGTGCAAGACACTGTCTTCTTTCGGTTCATAATGATGTCAGTCATATCAGGAAGGGGCTTCTATACAATAGTATGTTTGGGTGTCCTTTGATTTGTTTCTTCCCTTTTTTATTCATTTGACTTTTGTCTGTTTTGCAAACATGGGATAGCTTTTAGAACCATAAAACATACAATTTTACTCAGGGCCTTGCAGCTCTTCAAACATCACATCACCATGTTTCATTTCCTCTCAGCCGTCCGACCACAGTATGTGTCTGTTAAGCTGTAGCTATAAAAAGTTTAAAACCATGTGTAGGTTAGTATTGATAAGACGCACATTGATGAAGCACAGGGGTGAGAGAGCGGAAGACGGAGGGGTAAGAAAACAGATATCTAGAAATCAGATTGAGATTGTGTTGTGTGATCTACATGCGTCTCCCTCACAACCACTAGACAAAAATAATCATTACTCAGAGCAGTAAAACAGTCATTTATATGTTTCACTTAAAATATATATATTTATATACAGTATGCATGACAGATAAATTAATTCAAATGACATGTTTTTAAAATCATACATAGATAGACACAGACATTTCAGTTGTATCATTGAATTATTAATCTGCTTATTTGTTTCAGTGTAGCAAGGTGTGCTGCATAAAATGAAATATTCATCCATCGAAGTGTGGCAGCTCCACCACTGATTGATTTTTATGGAAAAGCCTTCATTGACTGCTGGCTCAGTTGATTTCTGTGAAGTCAATTCATAATCTCTCATTTTGCAGCTACAAAGTAATTACAAATTAATGGTTTTCAGAAATGTTCCTTAGTTTCATTACTTTGGGAAATGGCTAACTTGATACAAGAAGCTGTTTCCTGCATTTTCAACTTCTACATGTACACACACATGCTTGGTGAGTCAGCAGTGCTAATTAGAGCTCTCTGGTGACTTACTGTTACTGTTAATGAGCCTGTCAAACAACACCAAACTTCATCATTAGAAGTTAAAGATGGTCAATATTAAAAAATATTTATAGATGGTTTCAAAATTCTATAATGAATTATGATCAGGTGTGTGTGTGTGTGTGTGTGTGTGTGTGTGTGTGTGTGTGTGTGTGTGTGTGTGTGTGTGTGTGTGTTTCATTACAATTCAACCAATACCTTTTAAGATATTTAACTAAAAAGCAAAAAACATCAACCTAATAGCAGCATTAGAGGAAAAGTCTGGATACCACAAAGTCATTGGGGTTAATCCCGGACAAAGAATGTATGTATCAAAGTTCATGGCAATCTGTACAATATTTGTTAAGACTTAATCTGAACCAAAGTGAAGGACCTACCAACTGATGGACCAACGACCTCCACAGAGCCAGTGCAGGTGCGTATTATCAGTGATAACACTTCTCAAAGTCACAGTTTATGTTTTAACATGATGTTTCATTTACCTCCACTGTTGGCAAATAAGTCAGAAACCATATAACAATCCCTTTCTTTCTCATTACAATTACTCCTTTGGCTACTTCATGATATATACTCAGTTGCCAGTTATGGAGTGTACTAGTGGATACACTTGGCTAAAACTATTGCTGTCTAATCCAATGGCCCTGCAATCAACTATACTTCCATAAAGACTATGATATTCAGTCTAACACATTTGCATCAATGAGTTGAATGAGTTTATATTGAAAGTTGAATCAACACCTTTCAAAAACTGTATTAGCAATTGGTTTGTTGAAAATACTGTACATTTACATTTACATTTACATTTACATTTACATTTACATTTACATTTACAGCATAACTGCATAAGAAGCCTGCATCCATGAAGAGTGCTTTAATCTGAGAAGGAATTTAACATTATTTTCTTATTTCCATTCGGCCATATTTTCATGCAGAATAGATTTAACATGAAATGTACAGTCACACTAGGACATGTTATCAATGGTAGAAGCCACATCCCTTGCAGCGCCTGTTATGGGCACTTTTCATTGTGAAGTACTTTTCGTTGTTTAGTAAATTCACACTACGTCGCCTTGTTATCAGATCCACCTTCACTCGAAAAAGTTTGTGTTAAACATACATGCATTTGGGTAAAACTTTATTGACTAACCAAAGCAATTATTGCACATCACATTATGGAAAATGATTTCTAGCTTAAACTAATGACACAATGTCCCTCACCTGAGAGATGCCTGCATTCTTGCGTCTGTAAGGGTGCTTCGTATGAAAAAAAGCAATTTTCTTGGTGAATATTTTGGTTACAGAGAGTCAGAAAGCCCACAAGCGCAAAATGAAATGTGATCCCATAGAGATTCTAGTGGAAGAAGTGAACAAATATATTAAAATATAGCAAAAAAAATATTACCAGAAAAAACGCCAAATGGGAGAATATTTGTGACAAAGTCAATACTGTTAATAAAACCAAAAATATTCCACTCCAAAAATATTAACACAGGTGGGAAAAACTCAGTTCTCTGCATATTCTGTCATTGTGCCTCTGTCTCCTCCTCTCGACAGTGACAGTCATTTGTGCGCAGGTGATTAATACCTGCACTTCAAAGGTATTATTTATAGATGCAGTTACCGTTTGCAAAATGACTTTTAGGTTTGGTAAATCACAATGCGTGTGCTAAGTAACATATTTGCATTTTCTCCTCCATGTATTTTGCACACTGTGGTAAAAATGCACATATTGCATATTCATTAAGGTGAACGTACTAAATGGGCAGCTCATGCCGATAACAATCTTGCACATTTGAAAGACGCAAGTGTCAGTGCACCGCATTAGTAGATCAGATTGCACATTTTTTTGCGGTTGATGTCAAGCTTGCACATTTCTTTTACACAGGCTAACCTTTAGTTAATCAGGCCCTTAGAGTGCAAACAACTTCACAGTGTGGTATATGCTTGGCTTGCTAACTTTGTGTGATTCCTAAGGTTAATCACACACTTCCTAGAACTGTGAGCTGCCACCAAGAGCAATTTTACAAACTGCTTTCCATCTTAAAATGTATTTCAAAACCATTTAAATCTTTACAATGATGTGTGCTCTCTTTGCAAGAACCTAAAATATGAATACATTTTGCTTAGCCATAAGACATTTGTAGAAATAGAAATCTGTCTCACAATATCTGTCTTAGTATTAAAAGTAAGGTAGTAACTTACGATGTAAACAGTGGTGTTGTAACTACTGTACTGCAAAACAGAGGCCTATGTAGTTGCAGGATGTGCCTTTAACAGCTGTAAGGCTAAGGCAGAATTCTTTAACAGCCACTTTTTGCTTGAGTCTGATATGTTTCCCATGTATCCAAAAGCTGCTCAGAGCTCCTTAGTATTGTTGTAATGACAGATGTCCAGTAACAGCTGTCTTGGCATGGACTCTCTAAACAAACAGGTTTTGTTGTCCTGAACCAACCACCATTAGGAGGATTTGTCGGTGTAATTCCTAGATGTCTCATACACAATCCCACATACACATCTTCAATGTAAACAGCTTTTACATGTGCAGACGCCTTTAGAATCTTTTTAGGTAAATCGAATGAGAATACATAACCCAGTCCCATGGCATAAGGAGGGTACATAGACTCAGGGAAGGCTGAAAAAGGAAGAAACCACTTTGAGTTATGGTCTCGAAGAACAGTGGCGTTCAATGCCACTAGTCCTGTCATGTACAGATGTTGGGGGGCTTTCAAAAGCATGCTAACAAGGTTGTGGACATTCAGGAACATATCAGAGTCGACCTTCATGGCATAAGAGGTGTTGGGGCAGTGGTTGCTGAGCCATTCGAACATGACCATAGTTTTAATGGTAAGGTTACGGTAGCTGTCCAAGAAGTCACTCTGGAGAATGTCATGATGTTTCTGGCTTTCCTGTAACACCTAAAGACAGGGAGATAGAAGAACAGACGTTACCCTCAAATATGTTTTAGCTGCTTGGAATCAGTAGATGAGGATGTAAACACAACTAAGATATTATAACCTGTTGGTATGGTCAATTTATGAGAAAGTAATGGCCTGTTTATAGATCCAGTAGCTATGGAGCAACATTACCAGTTGAATGTAAGTCCAATATTCAGTCAGCGTTTTGTTCTGTTTTGCCATCAAAAAACTTCTGCTGGAAATTAGCAGCTTAAAGCAGCACTGTGTTCATGACCTAGCACCCAGCTTTACCTTTTTGCTGTTTGGTGCTGGGGGTGTATAATACAGTTAGATTATTAGAGCTTTTTTGAAAAATAGCTACTTGTTGGTGCTGCTAGAAAAGTGGTTGATTACAGTAGGACTTTGAATGAACCAAATCAGCAAAGTTGCGACCCATAAAATCAGAACAAAAATCTGAAATATGCTAATATAATAATACTCTTTGAGTTTGTTTTTTATGGGCGACCACTTTCACATAAAACATCGTCATTTGGTCTATTGATGATATAAAAATATTGATTAGTGCAGTTCATGTTATTATAGTAACCCTAACCCTTTCCTTCAACAAACCTCAATAATTCTTTCCCTTCCCTTGTTTAAACAGTTGTTTGATGGTTGAAAGTGACAGTGAATGAGAATGCAGTCATTTAAAAAATTAATCGACTAACTTGTTCCTCTGACCCATCTGCCTCTGTAGACCGTCCCAATAAGAAATAGTGGCTGATCACTTGACCCAGAACTTTGGTCTCTTTGCCCCACGTGTTGCGGATGGCGTCACGGGCCTTTCTGTTGTGAGGTGCGACTGGAATCATAAGAACCAAGAATGGTCTTTCCTGCCTACATCTATTCCGTTCCTCCAGTATGAAATGGTACTGGTGCGGGTATGCCACAAAGTACGGTGAAGATGGTGAAGGGTCAGTTGATGGGGTCTGTGCAAGCAGAGAGGGTTGGTGTTTATTGAGTGTTACAACTTAACTTGTCTACGCTGTAACATTAAAAAGATAAAATATTTGTCTGTTAAGGTATGATAAGACAAAAGGCAATGTGAATTTAGACTCTGATTTAATGGAGCAGTGTGTAAGATTTAGTGACATCTAGTGGTGAGGATGCAGATTGCAACCAGTTTAATAGACCTCCCCTAACCCTTGCCTTCCAAGCAGGAGAACCTATGGTGGCCGTGAAACTTGTGAAAGATGCTAAAGCCCTATCCAGGGCCAGTGTTTGGTTTGTCTGTGCTGGGCTACTGTATAATATAAAGGGCTCTAAGTTAACAAAAAACACAACAATTCTTAATTTCAGGTGATTATACATGAATTAAAACATAATTATGAATATGATATTCCATTTCTCCAAGTCTGTTCCGCTATATGCCACTAAACTCTACACACTGCACTTTTAATTGCACAAATTTGACCTCTGTAGTGTTTGAGCAACCTGTTGTTATACACCCAAAACACGTATTGGCCATAGAGATAGCTTTACCTAGCTGGAAGTGTACATTTGGAGTGTCTGTGTTTGTCACCACAAGTTTCCTCTATCTCTGTACATTATAAAGTAGATTTTATAAAGCCTAGGGATCAGTGTTGGGCAGTAACTTCATAAGTTATGTTTTTTTAGTAATGACCAGTGTAATGAAATTCAGTTTGAAATACAGTGAATACATTACAGTTACCAATCCTTCATATCATCACCCAATTTGGGGATTGGCTTGCTTGCTGTCTTGTGAGAAGTTTAGTGGATAATGAAATCTCAAAGCTTCACTGTGATGTAGCACTAGATTGCTTTCCATAGTTATCAGCAATAACTGCTATCTGGTGAGATGTCCATTTAATACCTCCCAACTGGCTGCTAGTTCAACCAGCATGTACATTATGTTTGCAAAGTAATTACTTTTTTTTTTGTCAATCAATGATTGACATGTAATGAGTAATTGTAGTTTGTCAGTTGCTATGTTGTAACATTTTCAAATTGCACATAAGTGTCTTTCCCTACAGCATGCAATGAAATAAAAAAAGACCAACCAAATGTTAACAGTGATGTGTGATGTATCACTGCTGACTCATCTGCCAACTCAGTGTGTGACATTTCTTATTATCACATTAACAGGGAAAAACAGTGCTGACATATTATGAGACATTTGTATCAACATGATCACATGTAGACCAATAAATATACTTACAATGCCAACTGTTGTCAAACTGTTGCAAGATTTGGTTGAACATTTGCTCATCCTAATTTGCCAAGGCTTGAGGTTTGAACTGCACCAAGCTAACATCACAGCTCCAATGATGACGAACACCAGGCCCAACCATTGTCTAACTCTGTGAAAGTGAAAATAGACGTCTTTAATGCCCCTTAACTACACATCAGAAGCACTTTACTATCCATCCCTGGATTAGAATCAGGAAGCACTTTGCTTATATTACCTCTCCCTTTACCAATAACATAGGCATTTCTCATTAGCTGTGATTTATGTGAAACTGCAAAGGAAGGAGTCACCATTAAGATCTGCTTTCATCAGAAACCAGCACAACCAAAAAATCCTCTGGGCTTAATGAAAACTCTAAAACATTTGAAGAGAGCTGTTTGATGCATGTTAACACATTGTTCATATTGATGTATAGCATAGTATACAGTACTGTATATGCTTTACAAGCTTCTCTATAGACAATGGACACTTGATTGACTTTATAGCCCTCATGGTACATATACAACAATCAGTCAGCATAATCAAGAAGGAGCAAAACCACATCACAGGCAAAGTGATTGTGAAACCTTAAAGGTTCATTATGTAGAATTTATTGGCATCTATAGGAAGGGACTTGGAAGAAATGGAATATTACAATCATAAATATGTTTTTATTAGTGTATCATCTAATAAAGATGTTTTTCGTTACTTTGGAGTGAATATTTTATATCTACAGAGGGACTGGATCCTTTTCCACAGAGCCAGCCATGTTTCTACAATAGCCCAGAATGGACAAACCAAACACTGGCCAAGTTTAACAGCCACAGTAGGTTGTCCTAAATGCTTGCCAGGAGAGGTGGAGGGGTGTTCAGTTTGTTGCAGTTTGCAACCTCACCACTAGATTCCACTAAATCCTACACAATGGTCCTTTAAAAACCATTTAGCTCCAGTTAAAAACAACTCTAGTAACTTTTGACAAGGTTACATCATCTTGTGTAAACAGTAGAACACCGATAAAACAGTATGTAGGCTAGTTTTCTTTGTATTGAGTTATGTTAATGTTAGAATTAATCTCTTTAAACAGATATCTACATACAAATGCAGAAGGAAGGCTATATGGAAGGCTACATGATCAGTGATAGTGGATGGGTTCGAAGATTGTGTTAGAATTCACCTTATGATAATGCCTAAGATATCCCAAAAGAAATTGGTTTCCGACTTATAAAATATACTGTGAAGCCAATGAGGTGTTTCAATTGCCAGGAGTTTGGACACATAGCTAAAATGTGCAAGAGCAAGAGGAGATGTACAAGGTGTTGTGGTCGTCATGAAAACAGAAAGTGTGGTTCTGGTATATAACTGAAATGCTGTAACTGTGAAGGTGAACACAGTGTTGTGTATTGCGGCTATAAAGCAAGGCTTTAATACAGCAGATAAGTGCAAAAGGCAGACTATCTTATGCCAAAATGACTGGACAGGAGAAACTGAGCAGGGGGGAAATCTAAAACAGAAAGAATCCTAATTATTGTCAAAGCAGTTGTTCTTCATCTGGACATGATAGGTAAGACAGGAGGAATGCAGGGATGAGTTAAGTATTCAGACAAGTCAAGAAGCATAAATGTATTGGTGGGATGCGAGAATTTTTATGGCTAATGTTCTGGATTTCAAACAGTTCATCTACAGCTGGGAGGAAAATACAGAACTTTTGTGTATCCAGGAATCTTGGTTAAAACCAAGCTTAGAGTTCAGAATAAATGGATAAGTGGCAGTCAGGTAGGACTGCCACTTATCCATTAGTGGGGCAGGAAGGGGTTGTGCCACCTATGTGAAGGAGGACATTCCTTTCACACTATTGATATTGGAACTGGGCTGGAGTGTGTGGTTATTGAAGTGTGGGTAGAAAAAAACTGTATGGTTATACATTTCTATAATCCTTGCAGAAAATTAGAATTCAGCAGACTTGAGGGAATAGAAGGCATAAATAGAGGAAACACTGTGTGGTTTAGAATCCCCAATTCACATAATGCGGTATGGGGGAGTGAATAAAACTGATTACAATGGCCAGGTAGTAGAAGAGTTGCTGGATGTGAAACAACTTGTTTGTATTAAATAAACACAAGGATATATGTAAATAATGGCAAGGAATACGTGCTAGATCTGATGTTTGTAACCATTATTTTAGTGCTATTATGTGACCGACAAGTGTATCAGGAAGGGACTGTTGGCAGTGAGCATTATCCAATCCAGTAAAATAAATACAGGAAGGATACAAGACCACAGAGAACACAGATGGACATTTTAGAAAAGCTAATTGCGGAAATTTCATGAGTGAATTTGATAAACATTTACATCAGTTTAGTAGTACTAGTAATATGAATATAGAAGATTAACTGTAATCTAATATAGGGTATAATACCTTAGAAACCGGTGTATAAGATGCACCTTAAACACTGATGTGTCCTCTACAGCAGTAAAATACAAAGAGAGGTTGGATCCGGATATGATTATATATAAAAGGCCATCCACACTAAGAACAATAACTATAACAATAACTATAACGCTTCAGCTGTGTCAACAGCTAATGAAAATAGATAGGCTACTGATGAGCCGTTACTGCTGTATGTTGTACGAAACAATTTAAAATAACTGGTGGATGCTGATCCAATGTGTTGATCAAAAGTATTGTTGGACACTAATTCTAGACAACAGCAGATGTTGAAGAACGATATGCAAAAAGAGGACAGATGAGCAGGTTTTATTGAGCCGTGACAGAGTATGAGCACAGATCTGAAAAATAAAAGATTCACTAACTCTGCCGTTTTTCCACTGGATGGCACAGAGGATGATGCTTTGTTTGACTCTGGGACTGACACAGAGTCTGAGGACGGCAACAAACATTCAAGTGTACAAACAAGCCCAAGCAATGATTAGGAAAACAGTAAGACAGGCAAAGAGGATATATTAAAGTGAGTTCTGTACGTCAATTGGGAGCACCACTCAGATAGGAAGTATGGGGGACGATAAAGAAAACGGGAGGAGATAGGAGGGAATGGAACTCCCCTGGTTTGTCTGAGTATCAGAAATTAATTGGTGATAACCAATACAGACAAGGCTGAGCTAATAGTAAATAACTTGTTGTAGTACACAGCTCCAATAATCTGGCTGAGGAAGGAGAGCAAGGCAGGGAAAAAAGCTAAAGCTGGAAATATGGAGGCACAAGGGAGAAAGAATAGCAGTGGTTATTAAATATAGACATCCCATTTATTGTTATCGAGTTGATTTTTTCAAAAGAGGAAAGAGTACACCAGGAAGGAGGAAAGAGTACACCAGGAAAGAGGAAAGAGTACACCAGGAGAAGACTTAATATATTTTATAGTTATTAAATATCTTAGTGACATTAAGTCAGTTTTATTTATATAGCACCAAATCATAACAGACGTTATCTCAGTAAACTTTTCTCATAGAGCAAGTCTAGATAGATAGATATATACTTTATTGCCCCTGAAGGGAAATTTGTCTTGGACTCTTAAGTGCTGAGACAGCTGCTGCCATAGTTAAGAGCAGTTAAGAGCTGTGCTCTTTAAGTAAAAAAGACTCAACAATCCCCCATGAACAAGCACTGGTGGACAGCAGCAATGAAAAACTATCCTTTAAAGAGAAGAAACCTTGAGCAGAACTGGGATCTAGGTGGGCAACTAATTGGGTTGAAAGATAAAGAAGAAGGGAAGGGGAGAGAGAGAGATGGAGAAGCACAGCTATGATAATAATGACAATAGCAGCAAAAAAAAGAAAAGAAAAAAGCTTTTTTTTGTCATGAGGCTAGATGCTAGGCCCTTCTGGTCTTACATTGTTCAGAAGCTCTGTGTCCATCAGGTACTGCTGCTTCATTTGGCCGACATATAATCAGATGACCATAATTTGATTTTCACTAAGAAAAGATCATGCTCGGCCACCCCAAATCACGTTTGTTGTTTATGCAACTACCAGAACAACATGGATGAAGGATGTTTGAATGTTGACCCCACAGCATTTCAATCCTCCACTTTGTACCTAATCACACTGGTCTCTCCTTTCTTGGGATGTACAACAAATGACTATTGTGTGACCTTTTGAGAAATAGCGCCACTAAAACTAATCCGGACTAACAAAGCAACCCTGTCCTCATTAATGGACAAACTATTAGAAACACCTTAAAGTATAAGGCATTGCTGTTCAACAGCACCACAAACTACACCCTGATCAAAAAGCTGGAACTGAATTAAAGCTGCAAGCAGCGTTGGGGCGGGACCTCGCACACTTTCGCACGTCGGGCCGTGGCGAAGCGGAAAGGTTTCTGTTAGGGGCATTTAGATGCCTTCAGACCCAGACATTTATCGGACACTGCAATAAGTAGATGGAGGTTACAACTAGTGGCAAAATAATTCAGTGCTTCAACTTGTGCCAGCTGCACACAAACACAGTCGTTTCCATGGTAGTTAACGACTGGAGAGCATGACAACAGAGAGCAGCACAGGCAGCAACCTGAATGGGAGAGGAAAAGGGTGCACATGTGGGTGCGCAGATCAAAAAGTATAAAACATAGGAAACACACAAAATTACACACATCTATAGATGAGACTTGTGGCTACATTTTAACCTTTGAATGGAGTCTGTAGCTGAAGGTATGCAGGAATGGTGTATATATTTTGAAAAGCCTGAAAAATCGTGTATGTAAGTCTTGATAAGAAAAACAATTGAGTTTTGGTTTGATCTTTGTACGACATTCCTATCAGGTGTAGTGGATGTCTAAGTGTTTCAAGTTGGCCATAAATCGGCGATAATTGTACATTAAAAGAAAAACTGTGCACTTCCTGTTGGATTTAGGTCAGGGGTCTCAGCGCCAGACCTGATGTGCTTGCCAAATTTGGTGAGTTTTTAAGCAGGTTTAGGGGGTCAAATTGAGGCTCAAAGAGGCGGTAGAATAATAATAGAAAAAAAAAAAACGACACAAAAACAATAGGGTCTTGCCTCCAGGCAAGGCAGGACTCGCCTTTGCCTTTCGGCTCGGTCCCTAAATAGTCTCAATAAAAAATGAACATTGGAACCTCCATGAAGGTAGGATTTACTGCAGGGCTGTTGATGAGACAGCATTAGCTTTGGCTAGGTGTAACTAAGAAACTGGCACCTGAATATATTGATATAGTCCATTTTAACAATGTGTAAAAAATGTTCAGGCTTCTCCTGGCAACACTACATGACAGTCATTATGGTAGTTTAGAGGTAACTAGCGGCAGTGAAGGTGAGGTAAATTCTGCCGTTTAGTGCACAAGGTTCTGCAAAGATTCCCAGGTAATCTGCCCCATCAAGGAGAAGCCATAACACAGTTAGCAATTTCAGTCATTTAATGTAATGTATTATTCGAGTCAGTGCATGTATTGAATATTATATCACTGAATGTGATCTAATTTTTTTTTAAATCTCCCCCAGCATATGCATTAGCCCTGATGGAGTCTCTGAGGAAGGACTACTCCATGTAACCAAAGTCCTCCAATGGTCTGGGGCCCCTTTCCAGTTCCTCCCAGCAGATCACTAAACTCAAGGTGGATAGCCTGTAGCTTGCACAGCTCTGATGGTTTAACACAGGAGTTTAGAGAGATAGACAGACAGATAGATAGATTGATAGATTAATATAGTTTATTCACCCCATAGGAGAAATTCATGTATCTAAGAGCTCATACAAATACACAAATAAACACATATACATAAATATATAAGACCAATTCATATACTGTATACAAAAAACCTAAAAGTTAAAAAATGAAGGAAAAAATAACATTATGTTTAAGCGATGGTTCGGCGTAATTTCGACCTAGCGTCATATGCACCATGAGGTCTATCTAATCACCACAAAATAGTGGAGTTAGAGCCATCAGCCGATTGGCTTAGTACAGGCGCAAGATCCCGCCTAGCACATCTAGAGATCTGTGCGGGATCTCGAGTGACCACACGGTATTTCAGTGATCGCACAAGATGTTTACAGCTTTAGCAGTAGCAGCAGAGTAAAAGCCATCAGGTAAGTGTTTATTTTAATAAACTCCTGGTGTACGTACAAACTTTCCAATGCATCGATTTATGAGTAAAGACCCTATTTGTACTACTGTAGAAGTTTGATAACAATCCCGGCATTATTAGTGGAGTAATTTACGAGATACACTGGTGGTTCCGTTAGTGCCTGTTCCGTTAGCCATTCGGCTGATGGCTCTAACTCCACTATTTTGCGACCAAATGAAAAAAAAGGGCTGAGGCATTGATTAGATAGACCTCATGGTGCATATAACGCTAGGTCGAAATTACGCCGAAACCATTGCTTTAAGTTAAGAACTAAACCCTTCACATATGTTGTGATTTTCAGTTTGCAGTTAGACATTTTTACCAGATTAATCCTACAGTTCATATTCATATTTTCCAAGAGGTTACATTTACAGTTCCAGTCTGACTTAATTGTTTCGTTGTTTATTTATTTGTATTTGAAAAATGGTAAGAGATTTATCGGGAATTTTTGGGATAAAATTTAAATCATGAATGATTGAGTGATGATCTTTTGAACATTTTCACTGTTTACTCATGGTAATTAATAATAAAAAAAAAAGATTGTCTATGTATTTTTAGTTTTATTGTAACATTTTAAAATAGCTAATGAAGTAATGTGCAGCTTTTGCGGTATCTGTTCTGTGCTTTCTAGTTATTTTTAAGGAACAGTGTGTAAGATTTAGTGGCATCTAGTGGTGAGGTTGAAGATGGCAACCAATTGAATACGCCTCCCCTCACCCTCAGCTTCCAAGCATGCAAGAGAACCTGTGGCTGTGAAACTTTCGAAAAATGCTAGAGGCCATCTCCTAGAGCAAGTGTTTGGTTTGTCTGGCAGTGTCACATGGTGGCCTCCGTGGAAGAGGGATATAAAAGGCTCGTTCTAACATAACTAAAACACAACAATTCTTACTTTCAGGTGACTATACAACAATTAAAACATACTTATAAATATTATATTATATTTTTGCCATGTCCATTCCACTAGATACCATTAAACTACATACTGCACCTTTAAAAGGGTAAATTGGTCTTTTTTAATTTGACCATATTTTTGAGATACATCCGGATACATCATTTAAAAATGTACATTCAGTATGTTTGTATGTATGTCAAAAATAGACACAGGTGACAGGAAACACCTGAATAAATGAGTGGAGAAACATAACGAATGCAGATGCTTCCACACAGGTGCACTGCATGCAAAATGTACAAATTGGCATAAATTATGTTTGATTATTCCTTCTAAAAAATGAATTCGTAACACATTTGTTTTGTCTAAGGTTTTTCTAGGATTCTATTGATGATTGTTCCATGGCTAGGGAAACTGTACTTTGGTTCCTATTCCTGACAGAACTCTCTAAAGCTGCTCCCATCAACTATACTGATTGGCTTCATCTCCTTGAACAAAGTTTCTTCATGCAAGCCTCTTGTCGTGCAACAGATAGCGAGCTGTTGATGGTTGGTGTGAAATATGAGTTGAGATGTGGTTGATTAAGGTTGGGTTCCTCACATTTTGTGCATATTTTCAAGATGTGTCTTTCGGTTTCTAGTGGTGGAATGGTAGGCTTACTCTAGCTTATGTAGTTTGCATACAACTTTATCTTGAGGTTCCAAAACGTTTCTGTTTATTGACCAAAGTCTGAAATATTTCCAAACAGGGATTTTTAGATTGCTCGAAGTGCAAATCACTATCTGTGGCCAAGATTAGTTATAAGCTCTCTTTTACACTTCTTTGCCATCTTACCACATGGTTGTTGTTGCATTATTTGCTCATTTCAACTTGACCTTTTTAATGTTCAATCAATGACAGTGATGTTTCCAGGATGACTTTGCACCCATCAATAGGGCAGAATGAGTCACTGAGTGGTTTGTTGAGTATGAAAATGATGTGAATCATATACTATGACCTTCACAGTCACCAGATCTCAACCCAGTTGAACATCTATGGGTGATTTTGGACTGATGTGTTAGACAGCGCTCTCTACCACCATCATCAAACACCAAATGAGGGAATATTTTCAGGAAGAACATTGTTCATCCCTCCAGTAGAGTTCAGAGACTGTAGAATCAATGCCAAGGTGCACTGAAGTTGTTCAGGCAGCACATGGTGGCCAAACACCTTACTTAGACATTTAATCTTGTTTTTTTCCCCCTTTAATCTATTACCCGTCTGTAGATATGGTATATTTCATACCAGTGTTTTATAGGTAAGGGGTTGCCTGCTGTTCACTCTATGTGTTAAAACACTTATTGATCAGTTCGTAACATCCAAATTAATGTTTAGATTTTGGCTGTGGGATTAAACCTGGGTTTACATTTGTATTATATAATGTTCTTTATTTTCCTCACTGCAGTTTTATTTATATAGGTTTGTTATTAGCATTAGCTGCTGATGCCTGCATGCCCAGCCATTTATGCAGCATCTGTGTGATAATATGTTGCTGCTCTTAACCGCATGAAACGCTCTAATACATCCAAACACTTGGTTGTTATAGTGACACCCTTTATAAATAAGGCCATTGACAGCATTTGTAAAGTACTCATGCCATTAAAAACTTTATTAGCCCCTCTTTCCTGTTTGGTACAGCAGTAAACGTAGTGAGGAGATAAACCAGACACTGCGACCTATAACTGGCCTAACAAACTGAAACTTGTGCATTAGTTTCTGTTGTGGATAAGTATTGTGCTGGTAGACAATCACTACCAGTGTTGGTATGAACTGAACTAGTTCACCCAAAATATGAACGAGTTTATGAACGATCGTTCATTGAATGCGTTCAGGCACACCACTGATCACTACTACTACTACTGTTTGTATGGCCTGATAGCAAACTATGGAGTTAGATTTGTTTCATAATGATGTGTGTGTGCAGATCGACAATCTGTGTGTAAATGTGTAATCTGTAAATATAAACACCTTCCACAAATACAAAAAAAAGATTTGTATACTCACAAAAATATTTTGCAAATATAAAACGGATCTGCAAATACACAAACAAATTCCACAAATAAAAATTTGTGAATACATTAAATTAATTTACAAATAAATATTCTATGTATATTATCTAGCACACACTTTCGTATACATTTCTGTTTGAGTATGAAAGGCACCAGGATGCTTGTGGGCAACGTTCAGCTTCTTTAGCAGTTAGCAGCCACCTCATCCTTTATATTTTTAATTTATCTTTCAGATGGGTAAAAGTCACAAAGCACTTCACATCTTATTAGTAGTGTTGATACTTCAATCACTTAATCACTTATCGCTGATTTTTTTTTTTTTAAAGAAGAAAAAAAAGCTCATAGAAAGATTGCGTGCTCTTATTTTGAAATGCGGAAATGACGTCATCAGTAGCCCATCACTTGCTATCCGAAAATGGCCGAGTGATACGAGTGGATTTTCGTTTGGACCGGCGGAAAGTTTGTTTCAAAACTCTGTGTGTGTAAAAAGAAAATCCACAAGCGTAGAACTGAGATCCACAAAAAATTTTTCGATTCACAAATAAAAACTGAGTTCACAAATGCCTGTTTGAAAGTTGTAAATGTTAGGAAGATATTCGCAAATGCTTTTCATTTATTTGTAAATTAATTTAATGTATTCACAGACATTTCTTTTATTTGTGGAATTTGTTTGTGTATTTGCAGATCCGTTTTATATTTGCAAAATATTTTTGTGAGTATACAAATCTTTTTTTTGTATTTGTGGAAGGTCTTTATATTTACAGATTACACATTTACACACAGATTGTCGATCTGCACACACACATCATTATGAAACAAATCTAACTCCATAGCAAACAAACTCACAACATTGGGGGATGAAACAAAACCGTGTTAGGTGCTGCTAGCGGCACATCTGCTAGTTCTATGCTAGTTCTCACGCTGTCCGTCTTGAGTCTAAATGTCACCAGTTGCTCTTCAAGCTAAGGAAACTAAACACAGTAGCTGCACTTTTACTCTGAAGCAGTAGTAAAAATTATAAAAAGACTAGTTCAGACAAACAAGGAGGGAAGTGGTTTTTTGTCTGGGTTTTTTTTCTACAGTCTGATGTGTATGCCGATATCCTGGAAACACTTTGTTTAACACTCACAGACAGAAACAATTGACTACTTTACATTTAGTCAAATATAATAGTACAGTAATAACTCTTGCAGTTAACTCCATTGCACCATTATGGGATAAATCTGTCAGAAGAACCATAAATATATATGTATATTTAGGTCAACTAATCCAAAACAATAATGACTTTTCATTCCAACCTAATACAAATCAACAAAGCCTCATTTACTGTCACTAGGGTATAGAAAAAGAACCATGACCAACCGCAGCAAAAAGACAGAAAACCCATTAATTATTAAATCTGAGAATGAACTAAAATCACTCTTTACTTAGTTTTTACAATTTCCATACATTTGGTGAGGGTTAGGGTTAGGGGAGAGTTATAATGGTTGACTCAAACTCAATGATTTTCTCATACTCTGTGAAAATGTTGTGGGTTTAATATTCAAAGCAATGTTCTAACAAGGACATGCAGGGACAAAGTTTTCATCGTCACCACATGTGGTACAACGGTTCACAGAGCAGCTGCACAGTAAGTACAAAAAAGAAGTGTGTACTTAGATGACTTACTTACATGTGTTTACCCAACTTTGTTGTGTCTGCTAAAAACTACAAGTATAGATTTGACTGAGAAGAAAACATTCTCAGTTTCGGTTCCAGATTCACTGTTTTTGTTTTATAAAAATTTATTTTATCTTAAAAAATTGAAAAATGGGATGTAAAAAAAAATCTAATATATATTATAAAGACAAAAATTTCCTACAGTTTGCTCAATTCGCATACTGGCCTTCCACCTATCAACTCTCTTTGGAAATTCAGATATGTACTGTACTTCAACGAAACTAGTCATTAGCAGCATTGATATAACTGTAAGTATTATTATTCTAGCGCCTTTTTGAGCCTCAATTTGACCCCCTAAACCTGCTTAACTCGAGGAAATCAAAAGAAATTCAGGAGGAAAGATTTTGCTGATATTATATCATGTTCAGCTGTGAAAAAGACATTTGCTTTTCTTGTTGAACACCCAATTAAATGTTACAGCTACATAGTGAGAAATTATACATTTGCAAACTGGAAATCAAGACATTAGCTCTAATGATGAGGAGTGCATTCTCTACAGCCATCAGTCTTACTGATCCATTTTCATAACTGCCCGACAAGATCTGTAATAAAAGCTTTCACATTTTGCTGCTGCTTTGTATGACGTTTTTCCCTTCAATACATTTCATGATCAAGCTTAATTAAAACTGTAGACTTACCTTTTGGATTTGAGATTCTGAGACATTTTCACAAGGTAGAGAATAATTTCAGAGCTGAATTGTGACAGTCACAGCAACTAACAGACAGACAACAGGTAGAATGAGGATGTGTCCGCCATGTGACTATATCATGGTTTGTGGTGCGACAGTGTTGCTTTAGGCCTCCGTCTGTGCGCAGACACATACCACACGTCTCTTGGCAAAAAAAAAAATACATGTGACTGAACTTTACAGTTAGCTGAACAACTTTCAATGCTAGTATTGGATCTGCCTTAGTATCAACATCTGAAATGCTTTATTTATGTGCTTTAAGAGGAAGTGACACATGCCACACTCAATATGCAACCGTAGCAATTCTATAGTTAGTGTTGCAACAACATTATATATTAAAACACTCTCACTGTCTTTCCTGTTCAAATACATTCTCCAGTTTTTGGCACAAAGACACAACATAAACTTAAATGTAATTTTCCAAAATTGGTTATAGCTCAAACTTTTGAGAAGCATAATAAGTTCATAGCTTTTCATATTTCACATTTAGAAAGACTTCAGAGGCACATTCATTCCATTCGTTCATCACTGAAACAACATGAAGCTTCACTTTCCATTCAGACAAATGGACAGATGATGTAGGGACCTTCAATCTGCGTTATGGTGCATTTCTTTGGTGGTATTCGTTCAAACTTCAATTTTGACCAAAGTGACAGTTGTAGTAATAGATATCAAGGAATCAAGGAATATACATATGCAGCAATGGTTCTGAAGAAAGAAATATGCCTTCTGTTCATTGAAAAATGTACTAAAACAAATCGAATTACAATTACAGTATATGACAAAAAAAATTATCACGGATTTCTTTAGAAAACACATTATAGATGTTAGAGAATAATTGCTTAAAAAGGCTGAACTATGTAGTTCTGAACTGACTATTTTTTAAACAGTTTTTCACCATCTCTGCATTCAGGATTTGTTGGGCGTGCCGAAAATGGCTTCCCCGTGGCGTTACTGGCATGATCCCCCTCCTACCCAATGTTAGCAGAGCAGTGCCTTCTGATAATGGCATTGTCCATGCACCAAGCTTTTTTAATATAAATGCACAGTCCACCCATACCCCTCTGGTCTTACCGGAGTCATTAACTGTTGTATCCACCCTGAGCATGTTGCAGCCCAGTAGCTCAATGGCACTTTTGGTGATGATGCTGTTAGGTTTGGTAAAAATCATGAAGTTGCATTATAATCCTTTTATGAGTGGTGATATGCAGTCGAAGTTCATCATTGTTGTCCACTAGAAACTGTACACTGGCGAGCACTCCTCTCTTCCCTGGTTTGTTTAGGCTTACCTTAGGTGTACCAGGTGCATTCGCTGTCACTACAGAAACTACATCCAGACCCTTGCCGGTGCTTTTCAAAGAAGCGAGTAACATCGAGTAACACTAAACACATAAAGATGACTGTCGATGGATCACTTGTTAACTAGTCATTTAAGTCACATTTTTACTGAAATAAATCCACATTTACCTACAAAACAGGTGCCGAATTAAACAGTCGTACCTAGTGTATTTTTTTTTTTTTAAATATCATCCATGTTGCTTGTCTTACACCTACAGAGAAGACCCAGAGTTTGGCATGAGCGATGTTAAGTTCAGAGGGTCAAACTATCCAGTGGGGGCGCAGTTTCAGTGGACGTGCCCCCAGTGTTTAAGAAAGGCAACTGCTTGTTTTTCCATGATTTTGTGACCTAAGTTTATAGAATTGGCAATTTTTAATCAGTCAAATTAGGCTGGGTGGTTACTAACATTTTTCCCTGGTGTGAAAAACTAAGAACACAATTTGTATTGCTTTACACAGACGTTAAATGTGAATATAATTTAAATAGAACAGAAATGTGCTGATTGTTTGGAGATATATAAAGTACACACAATAAATCAATCACAAATAATATCCAACATACAACTACAAATACAGCTCTGAGATGTGTATATTTTCTCTGATATGAATACAACTCAAGCCTTTCCCACGATGTTATCTAAAACCGGAACATATCAACACTCTGGGCAGATTACATGGTGGTTACAGGTGTCAGCAGATTAGAATACTCACATTCTGTACTTAAGTAGAGGTACAGATACTTGTGTAAAAAAAGACTGGTAAAAGTAGAAGTACTGATTCAACTCCTTTACTCAAGTAAAAGCAAGAAAGTACAGGCTCTGAAATGTACTTAAAGCTGCACAGTACTGTATGTAGTTATGAGAAAAAAGTACAAAGCAAGTACAACTTCCAGGTCCCTCTTCCTTCTTCTCTGCTGCGGTGCAGGCCTGCCTTCAAAGCCCCTCACCACAGAGGAACCTGCTGTGCACGCTGCACGCACGTGAAGGCTCGTCCCCAAAGAGGCGAGCACTGCACAGGGGAAGTGTGCCACCAAGTGAAAGGACGCACTGCACAGGGAAGGGAGGCTGCCATCAGCGTGTGTACGAGCGTCATTGACACTCCTCCTGGCTCTGATTGGTTGTTTTAATTCGGGAGCGGTGGATTCTTGTGAATCACATTACGACAGTGGATTTTGTCAAAGCTTATCCGTATCTTAATCTACTATCAGAACATAATAACAATTTTAGCAAATATAAGACAGAAATAGTTCCATACTGCAGCTTTAAGTACAAAAGTAAAAATTAATTTTAGCCGTCGACCTCTTTTGATAACTCGGCAGAACTGGTCACACAAAATAGGATAGTTTTCCTCTTTTGTTAACAACCTACACAGAAAAAAATCACTGGATACAGGCTAGTTTTGCTGCAAGCCAAATTTTAGACAGAATATATCTATAAATATATAATATAATATATTCGGGCTGTCAGCATTAACTCGCGATGAGATTAAGGGCCGAGCATAACGAGTTCATTTTTTTAGATTGTGTTCATCGCTCCTCACTGACTCACTCACTGTCACAGATTGCTGTTATAATGAACCTCTGTAAACTGTGCACAGTGCACAGCATGTGTTCCATTGGTACGAGTCTTACTGCTGCTGTCATATTCCTGCACTGTCTGCACATTGTTGGACTTTCCTTCCAGTAGCAGATTTAGATATGAGCAGTCACCCAGGGCGGCACAGGGAGCACAAACCAAAAGAAAAAAAGAAAGATTGGTTTTCTATCACTTATTTGCACGTCATGTCTTCTTTTTATAATGTCACCGAAGTTGAAAGTAACGAGCCTGTTTTGACAATGTAAGGAGTAGAAAGTACAGATATTTGTGTTCATATGTAGGAAGTAAAAGTAAAAAATTGTTAGAAAAATAAATACTCAAGTAAAGTACAGATACCTGAAAAATCTACTTAAGTACAGTAGACTAACGAAGTACAAATACTTTGTTACTTCCCACCTCTGGGTGCCAGTGCCTTCGACTGGGGTGCTGGAACCACGTTAACCACAGCTCATTCTGTGCATAGTCAAATCCTCTTATAACTGCACCCCCATTCACGTGATACCCTAGGCTATTTCCTAGGCCGTCTGTTGATAAGAAAAGGCCTGTCTATGATGCACACTGACTGCCGGTAATACACCTGACACTTCATACAAATATTTTTTAATAAATGCCTTCCAGGGAGTGCAAAAGATGTATGCACCCTGAACCAGTATAAGGCTTTTAATGTGAAACTGTAATGTGAAAAACAAACAACAGGATGTTGTTGGTTTGTGGTAACAGCAGGTAGAAGCATGATTACACATTAGCATCTACCATGGGATCAAATTATAAAAGAGAGAGGGCGTCTTACTATGTATACACTGGAACAGCCTGGCTCAAGCAGATTTTCTTATGCTGTGTGTTGATCTGAGCCATAAAGAGACACAGGTAACATGTTCATATTTTGCATTGCATTATGGGATGTTTACATAGACTGTATATAAAATGGACGTAACATCCGTGACGTCACCCATTGGTTTGTGGACTGCTGCTTGGAAGCGAATAGTATCGGATCTGAGCAGCGCCATCTTGAAAATTTCAGGTGCATGCTGGGTAAAAAAAAAACTACTTATATGGGCATCAGGAGGAGCATGAGGTGCCCTCCTGAACCTGTGAACCAATCAACCTGTCAATCACAACGTAGCCACGCCCTAATGCATACCCTGCTTTATCGTCAAATATAAAATCAGGGAAGCCAAAATTTCACAAATGAACATCATACTGCATTGAAGAAGGCTTTAAACTAGCGATTGGGACCATAAACACATTTTGAAAACGTTTACTGAGGTTATAAATCAAGTGAGAAGTTGGTGAATTTCTCCATTGACTTGTATAGAGACGGAAGTCCTTTTGACACCAAAGTGGTCGCCCCCTGGTGGCCTTTTGATAGAATGCAGTTTTAAATTACTTCCGCGTTGGCATCATTTCAGAGGACCCGAACTCCCCGCCTGGATGTTTAGAGCATCTGTGATATCTGAGTGATGTGAATGGACATGGTATCTGTATTACAATGTAACTGATACAAAATATGGCCACCATACATTTTCCTTGAAGAATACATGATGAATACATCAAGTATTTTGAGTAGTGAGTGAGCTCTGTTCAAACCTATTTGCTGTTGAGGTTTTTGAGTAATATATTAGTCATTTCCTATAAGTCTTACCACATGTAACCAACATCTAACTTATCAGGGGCTTTTTTAAGTAATTGTCATTATCTGTGACAGGATGGTGGGGGATTTTTCCTCAGCAGGTACTAATATTAAAATAAACTGTATATTAAGGAAGGCTCATACAAAATAAGCACTTCATGTATTAGGCCAGGGTTTATTTGTATGAAAAACCACACAAAAATGTGTTTTTCTTATTGTTATTTCACTGCTTCACTGTGCAAAAAGATAAATGTACAGTTTGACACTAGAAGCATTCACATTCATCTGCTGAAGGGGGTGCTCACTGGAAATCTGCACCTACGAAAGAAACGATCTGTTGTCGCAGCTCGTTTAGAGCTAGCTGTGGTCCTGTTTGCAACGTACACAAATGTGGCGTGGTAATGTTAAGCCTGGAGAGCACAAACACTGAGAATGAACGTTACAGTGAAGTAGGAGACATCTTGAGTGCAGCATTCTGGATATATTAATGAGGGAGAAGAATTTACATTTAAATAAAAAAAGTCAAAATAACATTTTGTTAGGTGGAAAGTTTCTAGTTATAACAAGAAACTGAGCGGCAATACCTTTGCTGTATTGCACTAGACCACCACAAACACTGTCTCAATTTGTTTAGTCTGATCAGGCGCTTCACGATTACCATTTTACAGTTTTTAAATGTCAACTGAAACTGCCTGTAGCTTTGAAAATACTGAAGAACTGAAACCGATTAACCGCAAGAGGATATTAATAGCACACGTCTGTAACATTGACTGTATATAGGATCACAGCTGGGAGACCTTCAGCCATGAACTTTTGAACTCTGATGAAACTTACTTTATTTCCTTCAATGTTGTGACTGTAAATACAAAAATACATCCACTTATAAAAGTTTGCATTTACAACACACTGAATAGATTTATACTTGCACCACTACCTAGATTACATCAGGATATGTTTTTGCTGTATAGTAACCCTTCTTTTGCAATTTGATTTCAAACTTAACATAGTTTTGTCATTATGTGTTTTTTTTTATGTAAAGCAGCAAAACCCTGTATACATCTTAGAACTGACAGCTTCAACATCCACTCATCCACTCTCACTCAGCTGTAACTTGTCAGTCTCATAGCAAAGCAGATGTTACATTGACAGGTCATTGGGAGATTATTATTTTAATTCATGCTACAGCTTTCATGTACAATTACAAGTCATTTTTTCTACTCTTGCTACCACTTCAGCCGATATTGTTGTTCTTGAAGGTGGATAATAGTAATTATTAATTCTGCTAGCTTTAGCTGTTAAAGACCATTAGAAGTGATGGAGCTGTGTCAAAAGGATAAAACCTCTTTTTTTGTCACTTATTTTACTTGTAATTGTAGTGCCCCCATTGGTTTACTGTATTCTTGCATTTAATAGAAGCACTTTGATTGGAGGACAACTTTTCAAATCGGACTGGCCAAATAAATATATAGTATTGGATTCTAGTAAAACATTTCAAAACATTTGACTAACTCCTCAAACCGTTCAAATTATGCAAAAAAATTGAGATAAGAGTGATGAAAGAGCAGGGTGTCTGGTGCAGAAAGTATGTGCACCTGAACATTTTCATAAGACAGAGTCTAAGAGGAGGGTGTTATTTTTAAATGCTGGTGTTGGCCATACTCAAGGCCAAGATCAAATGACGAGAATGCTCTTAACAATACTCTAGTGCACCAAACTCATGTTCAAAACCAAGAATCTAATAATGCTGGACAGAAAAGTTAAATTGTATATGAAAGATAAAACTTGTCCTTCTATTCATTTTTGACTGTGGTTCCTGAATTGTTGTTCACTCAGTAGATAAATGGCACTGTTGAATGGTTTCTTTTCAGTTTTTGGGCTCTAGCTTTCTGAAACTGGCTTCAGTGAGGACCAATGGCATGAGCTGCTCCTTTAAAAGCAGCCACTGGTGAAACGTGGGGAGAGAAAGTTCACCTAAATGAAGCATCTGAAGCATCCTAAATACAAGTACACAGCATCCCAGATAAAAATATACATCACCTTAAATGCTGTCAATGGAAACTATCTCCTCACTTAACTTTAGGAAAGAGTGTATTCGCCAACACACTCTAAACAGTTTAAACTAACATCATTCATGAAACATTTGAAAGCACAATTCATTCATTCTTTCAGCTGCTGTGTTTGAAGTATTGCAATAACATACAATAACCTTTGCAGTTTGCTGATGTATCTCTAACACAGCATTATTTATTACTTAATTAATGTGCTACATACTGTGTAATACTTAATGAATGCTGCTTTGGTTTACTGTTGCTATAAAGGTTTTGGCAGGCAGTTTTTTAAAAATATGTTTCTTTTTGTCACCAAATCTCATGTTCATTGATGTGTTTTTAATAATTCTGGATAACAATGGGAGTCTACGGCACAGTGGACTACAATATATCAGATTTTGGATGACGCAAAATACGTACTATGCTATACTCATAAAACTAGGGCGAGGTAAGAGTTGATTTAGCTCTGCACGTGAGATTTGCTGACAAAAAGAAAAATATAGAAAATGGCCAACCAAATCCTTTAAGAGTGTTCTCTTTATATAAAAATTATTTTCTGTTCACTGGAGCTTTTGGCAGTCCTGGCTCAACATAGCACAAATTCTACCCAACTAATTGTACCTTAGTTCCATTCAACCCAGATTAACCCAACAGAGTGTAAAACTGGTTTCAGTGTGTAAGAGTATGAGTCAGTTTCCCCTAATCTGAGAAGCTGGTTTACGGTCAGTATGACCAACAGATATATTGCAGGAGAAGAAAAGAGGATGTAGGGGGGAGTGCAATGTATAGAGAGGAAACAGGGACAAGGATGATTAGCATATCACAGGAAGCTGATTATGCAAGGAAACCAAAACTGAAACATTCAAAGAAGGGAAGAAGTAGAAGAAAGAAGGAGACGCGGTTCAATGTGTCAGACGGCAACCAAAATGTATAAAACAACTCATTGAATTTTTATTTGCTCTCAGTTAAATTATTTCAACCAATATATCCAAAGAATAGTCAAAAAAATGAGCAGAAATCAAAAGACAACCACTATACTGTATATTGCCATCGAATATAACAACTCAAATAATTAATTATTGTATCAAACAATCTCAAATATCCAGAATTCATTGGTTCTAATAAGACAATGACAGTACTTTTGTGTAAATTCAAAACATTATGCACTTTGCTTAAATATTACGGTAATAATCTTGGTTTCTTAAAGCTCACAAAGAAGAATGTGGTCTGGTTCAGCTGGAGTCCGGCTTTTAATGCAGTGAAGCCCCCCTTTTAGGCTGACTGGTCCTGGTCTCGATTCCAGTGTGACAGGTTCAAAACATCAGTCCTTTAATAGGGTTGTACTGCCATGAGAAATGACCATCTACTCACCCATCCATCCATCCATCCATTCACTCATCCATCCATCTATGAACAGAGGGACAGAATGAAAGCAAACACACTTCTGTGGGTGTTAACAGAAATTGTAGGGTACAAATCACTGTCATGTATAGATCTATGCATACGTTATGGAAGCTGTACAGAGATTATTGTAACAAACAAACATTAAAAACAAAGCTTGGTAAAAAAAAATTCCCACTGAACTTCTAAAATGTTGAAACTCTTTAAATAAAACAAAACAAAATAAATAATAATAATAAAAACAAATCTGAATGTTTTTGGAGGGACACCTCCTTTTTTCCCTTTATCAGTTTTCATCATTACTTCATGGCCGGACAGAAAACAAATATACTGTATCAACATAAGACGTTTATTCTCCTCCATATTAAAAGAGGTTGCGACAAATGATTGTGTCATTTATTCTTTTATCTATGTTTCTTTGATTATTTTTTTTATCTAAATGGGTGGTCATGCAAATAGAAAAAGCCAAGTCCTTTATGCCTTTAGCTTGGTGGTAAAGGTTAGATAGTTCACCTTTTGACGAGTTGAGTTGCTGTACCAGCCGGACACTGTTTACTGGGGTTACAAGGTGATGAGCTGGCTGGTTTCCAGTTTCCGGCTCCATTTTCCATCCTCCTAGCTAGCTCATGACATAACAAGCCTTTCAGTCAACAAGTTTTCCATTTACACCAGCTAACTGTGCTTTATCAGTTATTAAGGCTAGCAGTTTTAGCCATTGCTTTGCGTATCACTTCGCTGGAATCCATTGTTTAGGTCAACCATTTCAGCTTTGATGGACAAACCAGGTAGCTAGCAGTAGAGTGGTATTTCAAGAGGTTGGCCTGTTGTTTTAAGGTGGAATGGTATTCCAAAATCATTGCTTGAACCTAGTTGACAGGTAGATCGATAGATTCTGAGAATTCAGCTTGGTAGATGATCAACTGGCTTTCCAAGAATACGCTACTTCTGTTTTACGGTAGACCAATATTTCCAAGTAGGTAAGTAGCTGACAAATCAACTGGTTTTCCAGGTACTCAGCTGGTGTGCAGGCAGACTAGGATTTTTTGTGCTCCAAGGTTCAACTTGGTAGCATGAGTCCGGTATCCTGGACCTTTTCATCGACTCTTCCAGTTCATTAAATCAACATGACCTGTCTACAACCTCTCTGCACTGGTCAAGTGAGTATGACCAGTCAGTGACTCGTCTACCTGTATAACCAGGACACATGTTGTAAAAATCCTTTCCAGTGGTCATGGCTACACATCTTACATAACAATTCATATCAGTCTGTACTTAGTTGGTAGGTGCAAAACCAGTGTACAATCAGTTTTATAATCTGAATCTATTTGTCTGTAAGCAGTCTTCAGCCAGTAAACCCAACCACCGTGAATCCAAGCCTTATGTAGTCTTTAAGATGTCTTCTGTTCACAACGTGGGATGAAGTGGCCCAAAATCAATCTTACCTGAACACCAGTCTGAGTCTGTATGCAGTTCAAAAACTCAATGAAAACCAGTCGACCAACCAGTCTACCTCATGTCCAAAGCCAGTGAAAAGCAGTCTGTAAAATGGTCTGTAATCCAGCACCAGTTGAGCAGTCCTTTTACCAGATGTCAGAGCTTAGTTCTCTGCTGGTGAGTGGTACGAAGGTGCTGTTCATGTGGACGTCTGGCTTCTTCCCAAGTGTACTGCTCTGAGGCACCTAGGAAAAACACAACACAGAATGATTAGCAGTAATCTCCCCCACAACGCAACTATTAGAAAGAAGCAACAGCTTAAAACAGAAAAGCAGGTGCTGTATTTTACAGTATACCATACTATTGCATGCCAATGGTGATCCATGTCTCCTATATGACAACTATACTATATATATCTATTTCCCAGTCTGTCAGTATTACTAAACTATTTAAGGTTGGATGATATGGAGATTATTTTCTGTCTACATTTATTTTATCCAAACAGACCTCTTCTTTCCCAGTCAACTGCTTTGAACCCCTGGGGAGAAAAGAGGGGTTTTATTTTCAATGTGGTTAAACTCTCAGTACATGCACACACACAACAGCACGGACATTTAAGAAAAGGATACACTGTGTACATGTTCGATGCAAGAGTCTAACTGGAAACTGCAAAAGAAAAAAGTGGCACCGCCTTTCCCCCCACCTGTCCATTCAGCAGTGTCATAGGGATGTTGCAATAGACGTGGCGCCCCCCAGGGCCTAGAGTTGAGAACTGCACGGTGGAGGGAGGTGGAAGGGGAGGCGACAGGGAGGAGGGCTGTTGGGGAAGCTGGAACTCGTAGCTGCGGCAGAAATGCCTCATTTGGCTTGCTGTAGCCGTGTGACCTCCTCCCAGTGGCAAGGTCATCTGGTTGTAGTCGGGGATCTCTGTCGCCAAGGCAACCTGTGATTAAAAAAAACAAGATAACTTTTTGTCAACTTTTGTCACCAAAAGCATCATCCAAATGGCAATTAAATTTACCTTGTGGCGAGATGGTTTTGCCAAGTACTGTTTCCAAGTTCAAGAATAAACATTCTCAGCTCTTAAGGCAACATGGGCAAAAGGTTTGTAAAGTGATCAGAAAGATGGAAATGAACAATTTAATGACAACTATTCAAACCGTTTAATGAGAAAGATCATGATTTATGTATGAGAGCTCCAGAACAGATACTACATGGATCTTTCAGTCACAAATATTTCAAGTTCCTAATGTGGTCTTTGTGAAGAGATTTTTAGAAAACCTGAAATACTCCACTTTGCACTTGGTTAAAATAAATGAAGCTGGGACCAAAAAACAAGACAAAAAATGTCCACCATTGGGCCTTGGCAGATAAAATAATGAAACTAGCCGCTGGCAGGAAACAAACTCCACAATCCAATTAGTATCACTGAAATGCATTTTTTCAAAGACAAGAGGCCTGAGTAACTACATAACTTTGAGGTTGTACACGTGCATCTGCTGACCTGATGATGTCCGTGGCGACTCTCACTAGGGGGCGCCAGGGAGGCGGAGGTGGTTGTCATGGCAATGGTGGAGACGGTGGTCTGCAGGTCACCAAAGAGGCCCTGTTCACCAGAGTCCATCACCTGTTACCATGGAGACACAATTACATTGCAATCACCTGAGTAAGAGTTCATTGTTAATTTGTAATTAATTGTGAAATATTTAACTTCAAATGCAGCAGTTTCTTTATGTCCTATGTCACCTATCATAGCAGTACAGCTTATATTATATGTATGGATAATGTTCAAATGATACAGTTGAGAATGATACGACTGAAACCTATGTTGCTTTCTTAGTTGTTAAGTTAGTGACTATAAGGTTTACTTTCATTTGCTTTGAACCTTTTAGCTAAAGGTCACTTTGTTGCATTTATGTATTTGGTTCATTTAAGTTGACACTGTCCAATTCCAAGTGAACTAGGCCAGGTAAACATCACATGGGACTCAGGCTGTCCATTAAATGTCATCCACCAAGGTTGTAATGTTTGGTGGTGGTGAGGGGTCAAAACACACCTGATTATCATTCAGTGTAAAGTATGTTGCTCTACATGATGGATGGCTTGCATTCTTTAGCATTCTTGTGTAATCTTTCAAGAAGTTCGGCAGCCTGTTCCTTCGCCCATAAATTGCAGAGGCACTTCACCTCTTCTTAGCTTCATTGTGTTAAACTAGGCTTTATCGGATCGCAAGGTCTATTCACTTTGACTGATACTTGTAATGGCGCTGTTCTCAGTCTGTATGATTAAACAAACTAAAGGAGTTCATGTCATAAAGTTTGATTGAGCTACTCTACACATAAAAACTATAAACATGCTTCAATTGTAATCTTTTACTGTAGAAAAATCACATATCGTTGTGTTTATAAGCACCATAATAAAAGCAATGGTGCAGTACATGAACTCCCAGAATGCTGTATATTTACACTTTTCAAATATCACTGTCCATGATAACTATTATGATTGTAATGTACTAAAATACATTACAATGATACTATCCTCTTCTACAAGATTGACGATGATTATTCTGAAGTACCATTAAGTAAACCTCTCTTTGCTTATCAGGGCATCCACCTCCTGAGGCGTTAACACATGGTAAATATGGAACAATTTTTAGCCTCTGTGATTCAAATTTTCATACATTTCTTGTAATTAGTAGGCATTTCAAATGCCATCTGTTTGTTGTGAAGATCCACTCCCCAGGGGAGCATAAGTACATATGCAAACTCATTTTTGTTGTAGGCCCCTGAAGATGCCATGGAGATAATGTCTTTCTGTGGTTACACCTGTAGCTGATACAGTGTAGTGTTTTTTTTTACTGAAGTGCTTACAAGCATTGCTGCCTTTATTAGCCATGTTGTACACAATAGAGTACATCAGTAGAGGGTGGTGGTATTAGTGTGCCAGTGTGTACATGATTTTAAAATGCAGTAAAGTAAATGGAAAGCAGTATACCTGGCGTCTTGACAATGTCTCTCTGCGTTTAGCGGGCATCTCATAGACCACCTGTTTCCAAAACTTAGAGGACAGCTCATTGCTCTTAGGACCCCTCCATTTGATGATGGATAAAACCTGAAGAAAAGAGATGTTTAGTGTCCAATTGCATGTTTGATGACACACTTTCAGTATTGCCTCTTCTTCCCTCCCTCTCTCTCCATTCATCTGTCTCTCTGGATACCTTGATCGTATGTTTAAGTGCTTCCACCTCTTGGTAGTTGATTACACTCTTCAGGTCTGCACACTCTATCATGATCACCTGGGGACACAAAGGTAGAGATGTCTAAGAGGGAAGGTATATTGCAATCTGTAAGCAGAACAAGTTCCCAGAATCTTCATATAATAATGGATCGAAGCCAGAAAAGCTCTCAAGTTAATGACACATGCTGGCTAATCTCTCAGACTGTTTTATTTCTTGTTTTTGTCTTGATTCATACCTTGATCTCCCCAGTAACCAGCATGGAGTGGAGGCGAGTCTCTATCTGGAAGATGCTCCACCCTCTTTTGGCGACAAACTCTGGAGTCAAAACAATGATCAAACGCCTGCTCTGCTCCACGCTTCGAGCCAAGTCCTCAATGTAGGCTGGGAGAGAGAGACATGGGGGCAAAGTGAAAGATAAAAAGAACAGAAGCAGAGTTAGAGATAGAAGTAATTCAGAATAATGAGAAAAACAAAATTTGGTTAGTGTTTCAACTTTTGTGGTTAACTTGTTGGAAGATAGAAGAAACACTTGCAACCAGAATCTAAAGTGAAAGTGTTCCTGTTATTGTCAATGCTGTTTTTGATGAAAAGCTCATCAATGCTAATTTTCAAAGACCCCTTTCCTTTACTGTTTACACTCTTAAAAGTTCCACTTAAAGAATGTATAATACATGAAATTGTTTTATGGAAAGAGATGAAAAGTTCAACATTAATCTCATGTCTGTGTGTTGAGTACAGAGATGGAAACCAGACTTTGTTAGCCTAGCTTAGCATCAAATAGGCTAACTAACATCTCATAAGCTCGCTAATTACCACCCTTTGTCTTGTTTGTAAAATGTACTCATTAATAGAAATGTAAAAATATATTTTGTGGTTGTAGATAGTTATGTACTATAACTATATCTTGGTGAATAGCAGGTAGATCCAGTGACAGCTGAGCTTTCTGTAGTCTTGTCATGAAAAACTGTTATGTTTAAAAAGCACCTTAGCTTCCCCTAATCACAAATTGGCTTTTTTTACACTTCTGATAAAGTATGGTTTAAATACCCAACTTACTTTGTATAAATAAGAAACTTAAGGGTTGATTGCCGATTTGTTTTTTAAACTTTGTACAAAGCTAGGCTGGCTGTTGCCCTCTGCTTCCTGTTTTAATGCTACATGCTAAGCTAAACAAAACACATCCTGACTTCAGTTCTGTAGTTAATGCACAGACATGATGACTGATATCAATCATTTCATTTCGCTTTGGGATAAAAAGCTGAGAGGCATATTCTTCAAAATATTGAACTATTCCTTTAAAATTAGCTCAGTCCAAAAAAATACTGTATACTATATACTATATTAAAAGAAATTAAAATATCTTTTTAAAAAAACAAAGTAAAAACAACAACATTTCTAGGTAGAATATATGAGTTTTGGTTGGGACATTGACCTAAAAGGCACTTATGATGCTTTTTGTGATTTCCTGTCACTTATACACTGTTGTAATGTCTATGTTAAATATGGTCAAACTTTCCTTAAAGATACAGTAGCTAAAACAAATGTTTTTTGACAGACTGAACTGAGTGACTGTATAAGGGGTAGAAGTGTAAGAAAATGATGCTAGAAGAGCCCCAGAATATAAAAATATAGGCATAAAAATGTTCATAACATGTCCCTTTTAATAAAGTTAATTAGACAGCTTTGGTAACCATTTTTTTCAACTTTGGACCAAGCCAGACAAGCTTTTACCTTCCTTCTTCTAGACTTAATGCTAAACTAGACTAGTCACCTTCTTAAAAGTTGTATCAATCTTCTTATCTCACTTGCTGAAAGAAAGTGAATAAGCAAAATTACCAAAATAGTAAATTATTTAATAGTGTAAATAGTACATAGTCTCTCAAAAAAAAGAAGAACATATAAGAAAAAGATGTTTTATTTAAAGAATAATAACAGGTAAAGGTAGAACAGCTTCAAAAAGGAAGAAGCAGTAAAAAATGTAATCCAACATTAAGGAGATCCTCCCCATAATAGTATCTGCCTTCCCCTTGCTGGCTGCATCCTTCAAGACATTTTGTTCATAAATGACTGGAATGACTGACAGGAGTATGCAGCAGAGTGACAGAAATGCTTGTGCAAGATATTTGGCTCTGACACAGCGCAGTGAAGTCAGCCCTTAAATGGGGATCAGAGTTGTGCTGATACACCACCATCAGCTCTTACTAATAACTTCAAGGGGTGAACGAGCAGGTGATGAAATGTGAAAAGTGAGCAAACCTGAGATGGAGTTCGCTCGCCACGTTTGTTGGATTGCGTGTCACTGAAATCGCTCATTATTTCTCAAATTTGTAGTTACTGGGAATGTCTGAAGAGTGTGCGTTCTGTAAACAACAGGCTCCCCCTCTCTCTGTACATCCGTCTCCTCCACCATCTCCTCACTCGCTAACTAAATTAATGACACACACTCTCCAGCAACACATTGCAATTTCACGCTCAATTTGAGGGGCACAAATAGTACAGAACATCCCCAAAAAATGCGAGTCTCTTTCTTTCTCTTCTCTGGTTTCCATCTCTCCCTCTCATGTTTTTCTTCGCTTTACACTTAACCTCTCCTCCTCTCCTTTGCCCTCCTATTCCTCTCTATTTTTGAGGATTATGTAAATCAATTAATGAAATAATGCAAACCAATGACCCCGTCCCGGCCTCTCCTCTGTTCCCGTTGTTTATTTCTCGCTCTCTTGTTCATTTCGGAGGGCTAATGGAGTGGATAATTGGATGGTGTATTTTAGGTTGCATCGCTGTGTTGCTCTGTCAACAGCTTTGGTAAGCAAAGAAAAGGGACCTCTCTGTGCCTGTGTAATTCACTCAGTCAATGTATTTTCCACAGTATGCAACCTTTAGTTCGTGTGCATGTTATATATGTCACCATGTACACTGGACATTCGTTTTTAAGATGTTTTCAGGGCACAGAGAAGAAGCCTCATATGACTTTATTACTCGTGCTGTGCGTGTTAATCTTGAGTGTGAGTTTGGGAGAGGCATAATTCTGGCTAAGGGCAGACTGTGCCGAGCATGCTGATTCATTATTAACCATATGTAAGTACATTTATTTATGTATTTTAGAAGCAAATGCTAAATCATGCAAAAAACATTTGTTTTCACTTTCTGGCTGCATTATAAACTTATTTTAGTGACCACATTTATTTTAAGGAAGTTTTTAGGACAAGGAGAAATGTGCTTTTGGTAGCAAAATGCTAATAGTCCAGGGATAATGGTTCAATACTTTATTTAATCCATTAGTTTGACAGTACATTTGAATTAACCCCGGACCTCACAGACCACTGAATGGATTTTACAATCTTTTAAAGCATTAAGGAGGTATGTAATGTTTTATTACACTTTCAGTCCCATTGAAGCCTTGTAAATAGAAAAAGACCATCAAAGTAAACACAGACTGTTTTGTAGTCCATGTGTAAGCAATACAAAATGCATATTGTTGCAATAAATGGTTGAAACCTTGACACGAGTGCCCTAATGAAAGAGCACAAGTGGCAAATGGATGAAAAATGTGCAACTGAGTGGGTTTTGACAAAACCGCAGAAAATAATCTGGCTTAATCAGACTCTTAATCGTCTGTCTTTTTTTGGTTTTAAAAGTTATGGCTAGTGATGCCCTGCCAATCAAACCATGTGTACAGTGCTTCGGTTTCATTTCCTCTTGATGCGGTAAGAGTTTCTGAGGTTGAGGCTACTTCCTGTTGTTTTTAGCGCCACAGTAACCATGAATACTCATCTTGTTCTTTCTGTTTATCTCAAACAATCTCAAAGCACAACATGCATCACAACCTTTACGGCAGTGGTCCCCAACCCTGCTCCTGGAGAGCTACTGCCCTGCATGTTTCAGGTATCTCCCCACTCTAACACACCTGAATCTTATTATTAGCTCGTTATCAAGCAGCTGAACCTTGTCAAGGGCTTGATAACGAGTTAATTGTGAGGTAGAGAAATTCACATCTCCAGACACTGCTTCTGCATCAAGCAAGACATAACCGAGAGATGAGAAATGATGGATGTGTTTCTGTGTGTGTGTGTGTGTGTGTGTGTGTGTGTGTGTGTGTGTGTGTGTGTGTGTGTGTGTGAGTGTGCGAAAAGAATACTGACAAATCTGTATATTACATTCGATTTTTTTTCCAATACTCTTTTTATTGTATGCATCTACATTGCCCTGCACACTAACATTTTTCATTATGAAACAATCTCATAGTGTTCAGTGTACACATTGAGAGTTTAACCATTTGTGATTGCCAACCGTAGGCGTCAGCTGCGATACATTAATCCACATGCTGTCACTGTCCAGTGGAAACAATATATCCTTAAACTGTCAACCAATGAACTGAAGGGAACAGCCATGTTTTTTAGCCTGACCAGGAAGGATGGCTTGTCAGACTAGAGACATGTAATCATTCACCCAATTTTACAGAACACATGAAAATCACCAACAGTGGAATTACATAGTTACTGTAGCAACCGAAAACACTATTTACTTTCGGTGAAACTTATATTTTTAGGATTGGTTGAACGAGGATAGTTAGATGGATGGTGTGTGCCTATATGTGTTTAGCAGTAAGAGTTATGTTATCCCCTCTTTCAGTGCGTGTCAGTAATAGAATATGTGCGTGCGTGTGTGTGTGTGTGTGTGCATGCACGAGGTCAGAGCATTGACAGATTGAGCAATAAAAGTCGTATTTCCCCTTCCAGTTGGACAGAGAGTGACATACAACCCCGGAAATGATGACAAACGATGAGTGTGGGAATGTGTAGATGTGAAAGTGTGGTCTAGACAGTGAAGAAGATTACACAGACTGTTTATACGCATGTCTGATTGTTGGTTACTAAAGTGAGAACACCGACTCGTGAGAAACAGTGTCTGAGGTTGTATTGGCGTGTCTGTGGTTTAAGTGTATGCTAGTACATCGGAAAGTAGACAGTTTTTTGTGCTTGTTGTGCTTTGTGTGTCATGATGAAGATCCTCACACGTTCTTATGTAATCTGACAGAGTGATGAATTCAGGGTATTGGGGGCTACAGTGAGAGCAAGAAGCAGAGTGAGTGTGTGTGTGTGTGTGTGTGTGTGTGTGTGTGTGTGTGTGTGTGTGTGTGTGTGTGTGTGTTCGTGTTTGTGAGGAGAGGATAGATAGATGGATACTTACTACTGCTGGGTATGAGATCTCTGTCTGGTAGAAACAGCTTGTATCCGTAATGTTTCTCCAAAACGTCCGGCAAGATCTCCAGAGCAAAAGTTTCCTCGTCGCTGCTCGGCCTGCCACATAAAAAAGTAACAAATATGACCCCAGATTCAAAATAAAATGAGTCGATTACATGAGTACCTGGTGTTCATTAAGCAAGAGTTACTTATAACTGGCTTTCACTGTGACTGAGCTGCAGGAAGTAATGAGCCAGTGTGGTTTGCTTTGTTTATGTTAGTTTTGGAAGAATAGATTAACATTTAGGTAGACTCTGACTTTATTTCTGAGAGTGAAATGAAGATATCAATACAAGTTCTGGATTTTCACAGTAAGGCTGAATTCACACGATATCAGGCACCTATAGATTTGAATGGGGGTAGTATTTAGGCTGCGGGGGTGGGAGCTGCAGAGATTCTGCAGCAGCCTGTGGTGAGACAGTTGAACCATCAACTTTTGTAAAAACACTTGATGAATCAATAGTTTAGCAGGATAGCTTTCCTCCTCGCTGCCAGATTTTTTGCTAAGCAAACCAAACCATGTCATGATTTTAGCTTGGTACCAAGCACACAGATGTGAAACTGGTATCAAACTTTTCATCTCACTCTTCGATGAAAGGTTTGATACTTTACTGATCTAGTCAGGTGAATAGCTGCAAGTGGTTTTTAGAGGTTTAATTGATGAGTTTTAAATGTCCATCACAAATAATCAAAGTTAGAAGCTCTCTCTTTGTGCTGCTAACACTGACAGTTGCTTGTTTAAGAAAACGGTGTTATTAGCATGAAAGAAAGCGCTGTTGAATACATATACAATACATGTGCACAGAAGTAGCTGACCTGCCCAAACAGTCCAGTTCCACTTTAGTATAAGACAGATACGCATCATACTCCTTATTATCTGTGGAGAAAGAGATAGCAGGAGACGGGGAGAGAGTGGCAATGCAACAAATGGAGAATAAGTTAGCGAAAAATAGCATTAGCATTAGCATTATCCCGGTTAACCATAGACTGTAAATGCAACGTGTTAACCAAGCTAGCAGCCAGCTTTAGAGTCAGCTCAACTCTCATTTAAATATTGTCAAGACAAAATCCAAGATAGCTACGGTCAAAATGCAAACTAGAGGCTTCAAAGTGGGAGTCCACTAACCAATGGGTGATGTTACAGTGCCTACGTCATCGTGTTTTACAGTCTATAGTTGAGACTAAAGGGAATCAGAAACACTTGGGAATGCTCTGCTAAAGAAACCAGACCTTTATTTTAAAAAAATCAATGCTTTCAATAGATTTGTTGTATATACCACGTGTGGTTTTCACTGCTTTGCTAACATATTTCTTTAGTATGTTACTCATGGCCTTCTTTGTTTCATTCATTGTAGTAACTGGTGTGTAGTAGAAGTACTGCATTTCAAATCCTATTGAAGTAAGTAAGTAAGTAGGCTACAGAGGTATTACCAATGTACCTGTTTCATTGAAAATCAGACTGTGACCACATTAAACAGTAATAAAGTACATTATTAATACTGATGAATCAGTGCATAAGCAGCATTTTATTGTAATTATTTCAGGACTTGATAAGAGTCATGAGATACATCTGAGGGACGTCTGCAAGGATTGTTTGTTTAGGAGGGAAATTTAGATTTATTTTCCAGAACTTTTCTCTAATCATTATTTTGTGAAAAATTGGAGTTTTACCTTTTTGGGTTTTATTTTGAAACAACATTTAGAAGGGTTAACAACTCATGGATAGTGACTACCATCACAGTGAGGATGCATGCTGCTGTCCATGCTGCACTGTGTGTTGGTTAGACAGTGCCCTCACACCCCTCATGTCAAAACACACCTCATATGCCTCCACCTACTCTTTTCTTGTATTTTTAAAAATGCTGGGAGGGAGACTTCTAGCAGAACTTGAGGGCATAGTGACTCTTTTAAGGTTTAGATTGTGTGTGTGTCTATGTGTATTGCTTTGCAGTTACACCCATCATTAAGTTGATGACTGTCATACTGTCACCAGGCTAATCACCTCGGTTGCCATGATAACTAAACTGGTGTGTACAGGCGACTATAACCACAATCCATGTCTGAAAACTATTGAGTGTAGCAACAAGTTGGACATTTTGTAGAAACCTCTTCAACTTTCCCTCACTCTTTTCATGGTGGACAGATAGCCATCACTAATGTCATGAACACCGTCTCTGCTTTCTCGCTTTGACAAGTCAAGAAAAGGGTCTACTGTATGTACAGTTTGCGGATATGAGTTTCCATTCTTATGTAAGCTTCCTGTCTTGAGGTAAAACTGAGAGTATATAAAAAGAAAGCTCACCATCTTCAGTTTCATCACTCCCAAAGTGCCTCCTGTAGCAGAGCATGATCTCCAGGTTGTAGCATTTATAAAGTGCTGTTAGGACTCCCAGCAGCAGCAATATGACCCCCAGACCGCCAGCCAACTCCAGGCGATACATATCTACAGTCAGAGAGATACAGCAAGGGGAGGAGAAAATAAATTGATGAGGTTTATATCCAATTGATGGGGAAGTAAAACACAATTATTGACATATTTTCCACAAGTCAGTTTGTAACTGCTGTTGAATCTCGGTTTTGTTCGTGTCGATTTTCTTGTTTTCTTCGCTTTTCTTTGCTCACGTCTGAGTGTACAAAGCCAATCTACAACAATTGGACTTCAGGAATTACAAAAGGAAAACTTAAATGACCTTCAAATTGGCACATTTATCTCAATCGATGAGTGAGACTGAAACTCCCTGGCTTGCGCAAACACACATCTGCACACAAGTAAACAGAGCTGATGTTTGAAGATATTGGCTTTTTCAGTTGATGTGGGGGTTATTTTTGGATGAATTGCAGGTACATTTAGAGGCTTTGTTAACAGTCTGCCTAACACACCTGCCAATATACCACACTGAACTGAACACGACTGCATGAATGAGGCACACACACACACACACACACACTCCAGACGTGTGAGACGTGTTAACATGACTTGTGTGAAACCACAGAAACCAGCTGGCTGTCAAGAGCTCATTAATTAGGAGCTAATTATTAATGTTTATTCACTTGTACAGAAATTCTATTTGGATTTTCCCCCTTCGGCAAGGAGGTCAGAGGTCAGAGGCTGAATGAATATAACAGTTAAACATTTAATTAGGCAGCATTTTCAATGTCAACACTGAATGAAAAGACTCCTTTAAGGTGAAGGGGCTGCTAGCAGGGCCAATTTAGATACAGAATAAAAGTCCACTGTGGTACTCTATTGGCAATGAATGAGTTATGGCGGTTTGTGCACACTCATTCATCGCCTCGGCTCATCGGCTCATATGGTCGGGTGGTCGTCAAAGTTGAATATTTAGCAAAGCAGAAGAAAGCCAGATATTTTCGTTCTGTAGCTGGCAGACCAATTGAGCACTGAGCCGCAATTGGCAAAGACTTGTGGGATGTCCATGCGGCTGTGCTTCTACAGGATTCAGGAGTGAAGCTAAGAGCTTTGCTGACAAGTTAGCAAGTAGAATAAAAAGTGTATTTATAATAGAACAGCTTGTTGCTAAGAAGTAGTTTTTCTGCACTCATGTCTCTCTTCTTTCCAATGCACTGTATATATATATTAAAGTCATTAATTTAGCTTTTAACCCTCAGCAGAAGACAATTATTTGCTTAGATGGAAGACTTTCCAGTAAGCATGTATGACTGTAGCTTGGGACTGTCTCAACCACTTTGTGGGAGATGGTCCGGGTCCTGTGGGAGACCGTCCTGGAAACTGGTTGAAATGTTTGGAGAAGAAGCTTTGGCTTGCTCTTTATTGGAGGCTGGGATGTTAACCACAACCTACATTCGCCAAACTCATTAGTCACTCCTCTTCCTTTAAGCTATTTCTCTTGTTAAAGTGACTTTCAACTGAGCATAAATCTCATCTTTGTGTGGCTTGGCTAAGAATGCTTCTTTCATTCATGTGTGTTTTCCTTCTTTTGGCCACAGGAGGCAACAATGAGCCCATTCTGGCTGCACTCAAAAACATACTTGGACAAGACACACAAAGCTGAGATTTTTGAAAGTATTGTCAAAACTGTATGCAGGAAAATGATCCCACCTCTCGGATAGTTTGCATTCATGTTGACTTGTGTGATCTACGTTGAGATTTATTGATGATGTTTTTGATGCAAGTGTTTTGTACTGAAACTATGAGGAAAAAGGTCATTTCTGAGTAAAAACTGTAACTGACAGTAACACAGCAGCCACTTGCGCAATGCCATCTTCTACAGAAGTGCAGATAATGAGTTGGCAGAACACAGAGAGGCAGCATCAATAGAAAGCACACCGTCCTGACTGAGAGACAGATGACCTCGCTCCAGCATGTTACACACAGACACACACACACTCACTCACACACACACACACACACACACACACACACACACACACACACACACACACACACACACACACACACACACACACACACACACACACACACACACACACACACACACATACATACATACATACAGCATACACACGCATGATCTCAGAGTTGTGTGTGTGTGTGTGTGTGTGTGTGTTTGTGTGTGTGTGTGTGTGTGTGTGTGTGTGTGAATGAATGATAGTGCTATCATAGGCAATATGAGTGTGTGGGAGATTAATGGAACATGGCTGGTGAATGACACCATGGGAAATATGATGTATTACTTTCTCTCTCTCTCTCTCTCTCTCTCTCTCTCTCTCTCTCTCTCTCTCTCTCTCTCTCACACACACACACACACACACACACACACACACACACACACACACACACACACACACACACACACACACACACACACACACACAGAGACAGACATACACACACACACACACACAGCTGTAGCACACAAATGTATAGTCTGTGAAGGATTTGAAAAACGATATATATATATATATATATATATATATATATATATATATATATATATACACACACATTGTGGAAAAAATCCAGTCACTGTATTAACATTTCAATACTGTAAATGCCTGTGTGTGTGTGTGTGACACTGCAGTTTTGCATTGCATAATACTAAAAGCACAGAAACTAGCAATGTCACAATGTGCTTTATCATTCCTTTTACTCAGATTTGCTTTAGAGTTGATTGTTTTATAACACAGGGGTCAGGCCACTGGTGTGTCATCATAACTATAAAACAGCAGTCAGCAGGTTTCTTATGACATCAAAAAGCACAACGCCACCTATTTGTATCAGAAGTGATGATATAAGAGATAAGAGATCTGATCCTATATCATCCATTATTGTTTGGTTTTGAACACACATCATCTAACTTTAATAGTGACATACAGTATGTTCTTCCTCCCTACAGTTATAATCCAGTTACTTTTTAACATCGCAGCACTCAAGTGAAAGGACTCAGCAGCAATTTACAGTAAAAGGATTTTAGGAACCATTGAGAAACTGTAGAAACGATAGAAAGTTGTGTCAAAAAAAAAAAGTCATAGCTTGAAGTAGATCGTTTGATGAGTGCAGTTGGGTTCGGTCTGAGGTTTTTTTTAATCTTGTCTCATTTTAAGCTGTCATCACAGCCTTCAGTCAGCTCCCACCGTGTGAACAACGCCTCATGTGATGCTGTTCATGTGACATTTCATTGAATTGTTAGTCTGTGGTTTTAACTGAAATGTGAACCTAAAGTCTCACACGTGTGAACTGTATCTTAATGCAATACTGTACTGTAGTACATATTATATTAAAGAGAAAAAAAAAAGTTTTATAGGCCATAGTGGTGGAGGAAGTATTGAGTTCTATCATGTGACTACAAGCAGTAATACCACAATGTATAAATAGTCCTTTACTAGAAACAGCCCTGTATTAAAATTGTTACAGTTACAGTTTTAGGAAGTACAAGTGTTATCGGGCGGGGGGTTGTATAATCCCAGCTGTCATTGGGCAAGAGGTGGGGTACACCCTGGACAGGGCACTAGTCCATCACAGGGCTCATATATGGAGACAAACAACCATTCACACTCACATTCACACCTACTGGTAATTGAGAGTGCCCAATTAACCTAACCTGCATGTTTTGGGTCTGTGAGAGGATGCTAGAGTATCCGGAGAGAACCCATACAGGCATGAGGAGAACATGCAAACTCAACACAGAAGGGCCCCAGTCGGGTGGATGCATTATAACCTATAAATAGTACATCATTCTGTATAAAATATATTATAACTTTACTATAATAAACCATCTGTTCACAAAAGAGATGAACAGCCTGAGATGTCTTAAGAAACGACAACATTATGTGTCAGTCTGGAACGCAGTTTTGTTTTATTGATGCTCATAATTTAAAAAGCTTGTTCACGAAGATAAGTCATCCTAAAAATGCACAACATTTTTGCTACCAGGTCTGTCAATTTGGAGTTACCCTGGTAAGAGATAATGATAAAATATGTTCAAGACCACTGAAGCAACTCTGTCCTTCAAATCTGAATCCCATCACAAGTCAGTTATCTCAAGTTAGACATCCACAGGCAGATCCCGACAGCCTTGACTGTGAATGGCGAGTGAAGATAAATGAGAATAGCAGCTTGTTTATTGATAAATTGGAATTCGTTTTTTTGCAATTTTCATACTTGGCAAAGTTATCCAGTGGGCCGAACTGGACCCCTTGGTGGGCTAGTTCTGGCTTGTGCGCCTTATGTTTGACACCCTGGTTTATAGGACCTTCATGGATACTTGTATGCTTTAATTCTCCCAAAACCAGCAGTTAATGAAGATTTCTCATTATTTTATATAAAACATATAACATAACATTTGGAGCACTTTTCAACATGAAATTCCAGCAAATACCTGCAGGCTACAGCTCTGAGAATTGTTTTTTATCCTATTACACCACACAACTACGTGACATACATTAAAATTTGAGGTATGCTTAAATACATAGTGAAGTTGGTTAAATATTGGAAGTGTTTTTCTATTAAACGATGGCCTACACTGAACCCATCCTTTTATTTATCACCACAGTGTAAAATCAGACTGAAGTTACCACATTTCTCCAGTAGACGTCTCTCCAACTCTACTCTGTGATCGCACACTGCCTCCACACTTAAATACACAGATTCACTGTATGGCAGAATGAAGCAGGACAGCGGCAGAGAGAGCGGGGGATAGAGCGGGAGAGAAGGGGGGGTGAGGGAGGCAGGGAGAGGAGACGGAATGGTGGTCCGAGGGGGCGGGGGGGGGGACAGCGGAATTTTAACTAATTGCCAAATATTTGCTCTACAGTGAAGTGAACTCAGATTGCCTCCATTAGTAATGACACACATTTAGAAGGCTCCGCTTCTCTCTCCCCCCCTCCCTGCCTCCATCCATCCCTCTCTCCTTCCTTCCTCTGTGTTCCCCTCTTTGTCTCCCTGTTGTCCCCCATCACTCTATCACTCCCCCTCCATCTATCTTTCTCAGATATTTTCCAGTAGTAATGAGTCACTTGCTGCTGTCTCCCACTATCAGTGCGCAGGAAAACGTGAGCAGAATTTAACGTTGAATTTTAAGTATGCTTTTTACTTATTAGGTATTAAAAGAGCAGTCAGCGACAATGATGGTGATGATGTTGGTGTGTTCCTCTGGTGAGAGGCGCATAAAAAAGATCTTTCAGTTTGAGTTTTACATAACTGCTCTCTCTGAAGTGCTCTTTGTCTTTCTTCACACAACATAATGTGACACTGACGCCATCTTGCTGAATTCCACAGCCTTTACTATGTTTCTCTCTATCTTTATCTTTTTATTGCATTGATCATGTGCTGACAAAGCAATTTGTCTAAAAATAAAATAAAATTGGCCTTTAATTTTGTCGCCCAATTTATCGTCTGTCTCATTTATCAATTAGAAACCATCAGAAAAATTCCTTAAGCTGTAGTTTTCTGTAATGGTCAGAAGAAACTAGGAAAAGAAAAACAAACAAACAAACCACTACTACTGTTTAAGTATACAGAAAAACACCAATTTCTTTTTAGTCAATCTAGATGCTAATCTAATCATGAGTTTCTTTAAAGCCAACGTTAAGGAGAAGTCTTTTAAGGGCTCAGAAAAAAAATGGAAATATAACATCTATTGCATGACAACTGATTGTGAAGATCATTCGTTAAGATTGAAAGCTCCTGAATAAACTATGTGGCAAGATAGTTATACACAATGGTCAAATATTTAAAGTACCCTTATACCTTTACATGCTGTTCAAGGTCAAAGTTGACCCATTTTTACATTTGAGAATGTTTAAAACTCCCTATACTCATTTCTTTAAGCTTGACCTTTCCTTATGAGACCCACAGTATATAAAACAATTGAAATAAAATGCATAGTTTTTTTTGTGTGTGCGCAGTTGATACACATTTTTGTATATGCAAATTGGCAAAATAATAAAAAAAACCCATTCAAATATGTTTTATTCTTTATAGTCTATAAAATATACTCCTGGACCATAAAATAGTGATTTCTGAATGTCTTTTTGCCATAAATAAATAGAATACACTCTGCTCGCTCTCTGACAGCTTCATTAATGTCTGGGGAATTTATGAATGTGCATTGTTGCAGAGTCAAAATATGAACAGTATGTAAGGGTTAAAGAAGTTAAAGTCAAGAGTTTTTTTATACATTTTTTGGAAAGTCACATTGATAGTAGTAACGCGACATGAGATGGTGTAGATATTATTACTCAAAGGCCCCGCTTACAGTCCACAGGGTCGTGTTCCTGAAGCCATTTAGTTAGTTAGCTAGTTAGCTCATTCGCTAGTTAGATAGTTAGCTAGTTAACTATTCATAAACTAACAGAAAAACATGGATGAATCGTCTTTAAGAGCTACGAGCCAAAGTTTTACCAACTTCACTTTGTCACTTTCAGTGGCTGAACGTCTTCTGTCTGACTGTTCTGAAAATGTTGGATACACTTCTTCAGTGTAATTTCAGCAGCAACTTCAGCTGCCATTATCACACGGGGGGCTGACTGTCCACTATTTGTACTGGGTGCTGCTAACTGACTCAGCCACCGAAGAGACGTGTGCATTTACACCTTTTCATCATGCGTCTAAAAGCACTTCCCGATCTGGTTTGAACAGGGATTACAATCTGTGACTAATGCTTCTTGGATGCATTCACACCTAGCTTTTTTCTATATCTATCTGATCCACCCATAACACATGAAGTGAGTGTGAAAGGGAATAGTTGGGGTCTGAATCTGAATCTAAATTCTGTGCTCAGATTAAGCTTAAAACGTGGCCGCTAACAATAGCTCAAACATAAAGCGTCAGAAACCTTCGAGTGACGTCAGAGAAACCGCGTCCACGTCTTTCTAGAGTCCCTGTTTGTCCTTCTGTTTGTCACTCTCTCTCAATCTCTCCTCTCCCTTGTCAGCGCTTTCAGTCTGTCTCTCAGCCCTCCATTTTTTTTTTCTTTCTAGCAAGACTCTCGTCATGGTGGCTGAAGGCAGCTCTTTCTGCTCTGTCGGTTACAATAAGTGAACGTGTACAGTGCGTGTACTGTAGGTGTGTGCGTCTGTGTGAGTGCATGCGTGCAACATAGATGCACCAATCCATTACATTGGGTCATTGCAGGGTGAGAGCGCACCCTAATTCAATCACACACACTCGGTGCATGAAATCAAGCTTTGATAACTTGTGCTAACTTAGTATAACTTGTGCTTTGTTTAGGCCTGTCATGTTATATTCAGGACCCCTTATGTGACCCTATTAGCTTCAGGCCTGGAGGCTAGTTAGCCCTGTTAGTGAGCTTTAAAAAAAAAAGAGAAAAAAAAGTGCTTATATACAAAGAGGTGTTATGAATCACTTTGCTGATTGGACATGTTCTGTTTAGATCAGATTATAAGGTTATAATCACTGATTAAGTAGCTGGTTCCCTTTTTTAAGCTTAAAGCATCAGAATGTAGTAACATAACTGCTTCTGATTGACTTTAGTTAAGTCTCTTAAACTTTTTGCTGGAAACCACCACATGCACTGTCAGTGAGAGAATGGCTCTCCTCTTATCGAGTTATAGAGCAGCTGGAGCTCTGTGCTAAATCATGTTAGTCTTCACTACTAGAGAAATTCAATGTTATTATTCATTTTTGAATAACTTTTTTTTAGTAATTATTTTCTTTTTCTCATATTCTGCATATCATACATGTACATAGTATACCATATCTACACTCTTTAGTCACTTCATATACATATATGTTATATATTTGCTTGGCTATTTCTGTGGATATCTTCATGGATGATGGAGGAAATTAGCAAAATACCACTGTGTCAGTATGCTATTGGTTTATGATGACGTCTGTGATGGCCTTGGGCCTCCTCAGTAGCAGGGGATTTGGGTTGGGAGTGTGTGTGCATGCATTTTTGTTGTTGTTGTGGTTGTCTTCTTGTTTTTATTTTTTATGTGTTATATTGTACACTGCCTTGGCTCATCAGGTCAGGGGTTAAAAAAAGTTGATGGTAGGGAAACGAGAGGCATGGGGGGGAATAGTGATTTTTTTTAACGTCATATACAGTACCAGTTGAAAGTTCAGACACACCTTCCCATTGACTTGAATGAGAAAGTGTGTCCAAACTTTTGACTGGTACTGTATTTGACGATAATGATGTTTTTCCCCTCCTGTAAATTATAAACAAATTAATAAAAAAATTTAACTTTAGTTTGTTTCTACTTTGAACTCTTAATCAGTTCAGTATATTACGAAGCCCATCAAAGCAAGTTTATATGCTTTAAAGCTCGGCTGCCTTCTGCAATGGAAACATCACACCGTGGTTGATAATGGTGACTGAACACCAGAGAGGGAAGCTCCAATGTTAAAAGTATATTCAGTTCAGCTTGAGGATTTGATGTTCCCCAGCACATCAATGGCTCCTTTCAGACACTTATGAGAGTGGGCAACCAAAATGTAGAAATACTACAAAAAGAACCTTATAAGTCATAATACTTTAGTTTTCATGCAAGAGATGTCATGTGTGAAGTGCCATTTTGTAGGTTCTTAAATTATAGATATTAGCTATTTATATCTACTACAACAAGGGTTATTTTAGAATTACTTCAGGTGAGTAACTGCATATTCATTTGGTGCCCAGTGATCTTGAACCAGAGACTGTTTCCAATCCGTGCTGTTATCTCTCGCTCATTTCTTTTAAATCTATACTGATCACAGAGAAGGAGGTGTAGATAAAGACAAGAGATGAGTCAAAGACTATTTTAATCTTTGGGACAATTAAAGTGTAGATTGTGCATCCTGTATATAAAACTGAGTGGTGTTACAACCAGTAAGAGATAGAGGAGTTGAGAAAGGGAGAGAAGAAATGAGTGTGTTTAAGAATGCTGGTCAAAGTAGCCCATTTCATTTAGAATCAAAGACAGCGGTTATGAGATGTACATAAACACGCTGATGGAAACACAGAAAGAACATAGACTGTGCTCCATTTCTATAATCCAAAAGAAATCCAAGACACACACAGAGCAGCTACACACACAAAAAACACTCAGCTGACAGCAATGCTGTTCAAACTGCTGCATTGTATTGTATTGTGTGTGTGTGTGTGTGTGTGTGTGTGTGTGTGTGTGTGTGTGTGTATGTGTGCCTGGTAAAGTGCAAATGCAGGACCATGATTTTTAACAACCCCATTACACTTAATGCCTCCCATGAGGGGACTATATGAGTTTGTGTGTATATGCATCAGGTCTGATCACATACACACATATGTAATGCACAATATGCTGTAACCCGTGACAACATGAAAATGTGTCTTGTTTCGGTGGAAAGCTTTGTGCACAAACACACACACACACACACACACATCATTTCCTGTATTCATCTAGATAATTACAGTGTTAAGTAATCAAGACCCAACAATTCCCATCCTGACCCTCCCTAAAGGAGTATATCTATGTGATGCCGTGTGTGTGTGTGTGTGTGTGTGTGTGTGTGTGTGTGTGTGTGTGTGTGTGTGTATGTGTGTGTGCTTGTGCCTACGTGTGAGACTCCCTAGGGTGCTAGTTAAGTATAGTAAGATAGATTTGACACCCAAGGCATTCAGCAGGAGTCAGGCGAGGAGAGAGTAAGACCTGTTTTTAGTCTTCCATCCCCTCCCTCTCCCACTCCCACCGTTTCTTCTTCTCTCTTTCTCTCTTCACTTCATCTCTTCCCAATTCTCTGCCGCACACCCCTCACCTTCCCCATCTTTATCTCTCAATCTGCATCTATTATTTCTCCCTCGTCCTCCATTTTCTTGCCTCTTCCCGTCTCCTACCATTTCTGGGCCTGTTTATCTCCATCCACATTCCCAAATTCTTACCTGCTTTACATACATTTATTTCGTGGAGGTGGGCACTGATGCGGTCCTCTTTTCCTCCAAGATTCAAGGCAGCAGACAATTCATCTCCTCCTCTGGTGCTGCTTAACTATTCTCTGTTTCTCTTTGTCTCTCCAGGTTTCTCTCTTTTTTTTTCTCTAGGTCGTGGCCTGTGACTCAAACAGGACCGTTCTCTTGGCTCATCAGATGGAAGCAAAGTACCACAGTACTGCTGCGAGTGTTTTACAAAGGGGGTTGTGCCCTTATGCATATTTCAGCTGAATATTTAAAGTGGTAACTATGAGACACTGTTTTTTCTTATTGTGTGCCCATCTGTGCTGTAGTGTTTTCTTCAGCACTCTCCCTGGATATCACCTGCCAGTCAAAAAGACAAAACACTGCTGTCTACTATGATGTCTTTTTCTTTAAAAAAAAAAAAAAAAGGGCCACTTTTTTATTTTGGTGGTTCAGCTGTTCAGAAGCAACAACCCAAGCTTCAGATGTGCTCTTATATCTCATACATCTCTTAATGATAACACACAGTTAAAGTCTTAATTATCTTCGAAGCTGCAGCACAAATATTTACTGGGCTATAAAAAAAAGCATCGGCTCCTGAGCTGGAGGCGTATTCCTTGTTAACAGAATCCTAAAGAAAAAAATGGAATATGTCCCAGGTGGAGCAGATATGGTTTTATATTTAGCAAGCCAGAGTAAAAAATAAAGCACTGCTTTTGGGAGAATACACAGTGCAGGCTTTGAATCCAGAAACTGACTTCTTGTTCATGACTCCCTGTCTGCATGACAATAAAATATCTATATATCACTTTAAGCTAAAATGTAATTCCCTTAATGGAATGGTTTGACATTTTGGGAAAACACACACATTTGCTGTCTTGCCAAGAATTAGATAATAAGATTGATACCACTGTCATGTCCACTGCTAATTATGGAGCTGGAGTCAGGAAGGGTTAGCTTAGCTTAGCATAAAGACTGAATACCTCTAAAGCTCACAATCTAACATGTATTTTGTTTGTTTAATGCAAATATAAATGTAAATGTACAACAACAACAAAAAGCGGTGGGCTAACTAGGCTATTTCTTGCAAGCTAGGCACGGTGACTGTTGTGTAGAGATTAAACAAACAGGATATATTGTGCTCATTAGGGATCTTTAGAGGTTTAGGTAGGCAGATTATTCAAAGTTGACAGACCCTGGCTAGCTGCCTCACTCTGTTTCGATCTTTAGGCTAAGCTAAGCTAAGCTAAGCTAAGCTAAGCTAATCAACTTCTGATTCTACAGTAGCTCCAGGCACAGTCGTGAGGGTTTTAATCTTTTCTTCTAACTCTATGAAAGAAATTTCATAGAGTAAAGTAAAGTAGCCTAACTCTTTCCAATATACTTTACTCTTCCTTCATGTGCAAAGTCGTCATCTTTCTCAATAGTAAGTAGGTCGGGGTGCCACAGGGTTCAGTTCTGGGCCCCATCTAACACTTCCTGTTTGTCCTTTTAAAGCATATTGTTTATAAGATGTGTGTATAATTATATATGTGGGTGATGATGCTGACTTCAAATAGTACAGACAAAATAACACATTTGAATCATATGCTGCTGGTTGTTTTAATGAGCAATTTACCTTCAAGCTGTTTGTGATTATTTGTCATTTCATGTGTCACACACACACACACACATTTACCGTTTGAAGAAAAATGATAATAATGAGATGATGAAATGATGTCGGCCTGTGTCTACATTTGATGCATGTCTTTGATTTTTCCAATTAATGGAATGAACAAGGGGGAATTGGGAGTGAGGGAGGGAAAGACAGAGAGAGAAAGAGAGTGTAACCCACCTTTCTTCTGCAGTATAGCACTCCCGCTGCGCTTCCCAATGTGGTTCTCCACATAACAAGTGTAGTTAGCCAGGTCAATCTCCTCCACAGCATCGAACGTTAAGGATAGCTGCACCTCCTTCTCCCCTAAATGCTCCCTTAAAATCCTGGACAAACAGACAAAGAGACACAGTTAAATGATCTTAACTTTACTCCTTCAACAACTGTTTAAGACAGAAAAGGAGAACATAAACATGTAGAGTCTTGTAGATTACCCTTTAAAAAACACCAAAGGAGAAAAATGGAAAGGAGAAGAAGATGAGGAAGAGTGATGGGAACAGGGAGAGGAATAAATATGTGTAAATCTTGGAGACAGGGGGAGCTCCGTGTCTTCCAAATTACGCCCCTAAAAGCCCTGCAAGGAGGAAGAGGATAAATGGAGAGGAGGATAAATGGAGAGAAGGATAAATCGAAAGGAGAGGAGATACAGAGGGGGAGGCGGGGGGAATATAGAGAGAAGAACAGACGGGGTAAGAGAAAAGGAGGAAAAGAGGAAATGTGAGGCATATAGAAATGAAGACGAGTGTTGAAAAAGCAGGACATAGGGAACGAGGAGGCATGTGTAGACAACATTGGGCGACAGCTGGATAAAGCATCTCTCCTTATGGTGAGGTCATACTACTGTAAGAGCCTGTGAGGAGGAGGAGGACAGGCGGCAGAAGAGCAGGAGACTGAACTGATGTTTGGGTCGTGATGTACCCCTTTAAGCCTGGTTTAAGGTCAGATTCAGGCAAAACCACTGAAATCTAAGAGCAGACTGTGCTGAGACAGCACATTCAGTGCGTGCAGCACAGACTGAGACATTTCTCTCATTCTTCTTTATGTGGTTGTAACAGTGGAAACCAAAAACCTAAATAATTAAATCAATTTCAGTGTAGTTACTGTTGCTACGTCTGTCGAGCCTCCTGTTCTAGCACTACATGGATGTACATTACAATGATAAGCTATGCATCCTTCAATTTTGTCACAAGTAAACAAAGGCAGGTTTCTCATTTTGAGGTGATAAACTTGATTATACCGGCAGAAAAGGCAACTGGCAGATTTTCTCACCTGCCTTTTAATGTCTGACTCGAATGACAATGAGCATACATGTAAAAAAACACCTATCAGTTATTGCACAAACAACACAAATGCTGGATTTATGCTTTATTGTAAAGTAATCAAACATGTTTTCATTTTAATTCTAGAAAATGATTTGAGAATAAGTACATAGTTGCTAGTTTAGCAAAGTCATCTAGGGTAAACATCCCCAATTCCAAAAAAACCCCCAGCAGAACAAAGTCACTAACATTACTCTAAACTATATTTTACTGACATTGCAGTTGACAGAGCATTTGCTCTTGTTTGAAAAGGCAATAAGAAAAGACATGACCCCCTCAAACTCTTTAGATGCTGAGTATCACTCTTCCTAACCCCCCATGTACACCACTTTCACTTTTGGAGAGATCCAAGCTTGACAGGCCTGCCATCCCTAGTTACAGTTGCTAAGCTATGATTGGACAGTTGCTGTATTGTGGGGTTTAGCGAATATTCAATTACAATGTGAATGTCACAGCTGACTATTTCATTTACCCCATACCCACTGCTTTTAAGAAAATATCTCCAGTTGTTCATAGAGGGAGATTCTTTTAAGAGCTAATGCTTTGTGAAGAGTCACGTTGTAATGCTTGAGTAATCACAGCTTGAACCGCAGAGCAAATTCTCTGACACTGGGACAGGATCAGAGAAAATGAGTGTGAGGACGACATGTGACCGCAGACAAATCTGAACAGGCTTGTGGTTGAAATTATAGAATATGCATCAAACACTGGGTGTAAAAGCAATCCCAGGCAAAAATTGCAGTTAACACACTACATGCCAAATGAGAGAATTGAATTTCATGTATATGTTTCAACAGGTAATGTTGCATAAGCTCTTTTAAAGAATGGCTTTCAAATAAGCCTGTTCCACAAAGACCATGTAACTAAAACCACGGAAAACCTATCTAATAAAACCCAGCACAAGGATTACATTTTCAATTTGCATGATGAATTGGCTGAATTAAAAGTGAGTGAAAACCCTGAGCAGTTTAAATTGCCTTGCTTGCACAAATCCATTTATTTTTCATGGTAAAGCAGCCCATAGAGAAACCTGCTAAGGAAATGTGCATGATGAAATCAGAGCAAAAAGTCTCGAGAAGTATGAATGTATTTGGTCAAAGAAACTTACAATACATTTAAAATAATAAATGAAGCAGTGAACAAAGCATAAAATGAGAAAAAAGAAGAGAGGTACATGTACTCCTGCTCTCCATTAGTTGAGTTCAGCTGTGTTGCGGTGTGGTTTGGTGTGAATCTCCACTGATACTCCAACCAAAACCAGCAGACAGTACAATTCTGGAAATAATGAGCACATCTCAGGCAGATTCAGCACAATTGTCAAAAAGTACACAGACTAGAGTGTAATGGTTGTTCTTCTTATTTACAGTATGTTCTGATTTGACTCAGCTCTGACTTATAGTAGTCCACATGGCCCTGGCTTTAAAAACACAGGACAACAGTCCAACCATGGCAAATCTGAAGCATTTCATACTGTGTCTGTCAGTTGAGGTTCTTAGCATTGGTGATCGCTGTGGGAATTGAACCCCAAACCTCTCAATATGAATTCTTTTTCTCTATTGTATCTGCAGAAAAGCAGAAAACAGCATGGAAATGAGAAAAAACTCAATAGTTAATATTACAAAAATATATATTGTATTAAAAATATGATATTATTCACAAATAAATACATCAAATGACTGAGATCACGATACTGTATGTGTCTTTCCAACCCTTTATTGCTCTCGACTTTGTGTCAGTGTGTGTTTGTGAATCACTTCAGTGTCTACCAGGGTCTAAAAATGACCCGCCATCTAGCTGCCATAGTCATTACAACTTGGGCAAGTGACACAGTTAGATGACGTCAATATAAGGTGACTTGTTAAGATGATTTTGCTTCATTAGGAGGAGGCAGGTTGGGTGGCTAGCTGGCTAGATAGATAACAAAAAGCAGACTTCGCTGCAGGAGACTGTTCACCTCCTGTTTCCAACTGCGAGAGTAATGTTTCCAACCGCAAGTCGGGACATTTCTTTAATAACTGTAACATTGTCGTGTTTGCCATGACGAAAAACCACGTTTCAAGTGATCTTTTTAACCAAAACCAGATCTTTCCCTAACTGTAACTAAGTGGGTTTTGTGCTTAAACCTAACCAGACCGTAACTCCATAATGATTTTTTAACCATGATTTGTATGTTTTGAATAGCTGCATATAACAGTCTTATGGATCATTCTTGAATGCATTACTATGGCCACTAGATGGTGTAGATGTTACTGTAACACATGAAACATGGCTTGGAAGCCTTTTATATTCATGTAATACTAATATGATTAAAGATGAGTCTATTTTTAGATGTTACATTTCAAGATAAAAGTCACACTTGTTAATAGTTTTCTCGCCAAAAAACTCCTCTGCTCCAACTCTGGTAATCTAAATGTCCTCATTGCTTATAACCCCACTGCTGCTTTGACACCACACCATTTTTCTTCTCTTGCCAGGAAAAAACAACTGCAGCATCACATAAAGACAACAGCTCATCACCATTAACAACTGCACCTGAGCCACTCTTCGTCTGTCCCAGGGTGTCCCTCAGGGTTCAGGCTCTTCCGTTCTGTACTAAGACTGGCTTTTTCCTTTTGAAAAACATAATGGTCTGCTGACCCATGCCTTCATTCCATTCAGATTCCTCACCCTAACCCTAACCCTAACCCTAACCACTGCCATAGTATTATTTATGGTACATTCTACCTTGTCTCTAATAAACTTCAATATAGCCAGAATTCACCTACTCACATGCTCACTTACTCCTGCCCTAAAAAACACCTTCTCTGGCTCCTTGTCTCACAACAGATATAATTCATACACCTTCTCTTCACACAGACAGCACTCTTTAACCAGCCCTCCAACCTCCCAACCTTCTCCACAGCCTCCATTCCTTTGATGCCAACCGTGCCAACCTTCTATCCTGATGCCTGACCTCCAGGGCCTTGACTATAACACCCCTTCCCTCTGGAGCTACCATCCAAACACACCTCTGACTGCTCCAGCCTTGCCATGTTTAAAGAAAATATCTTAAAGCTCGCCTTTTAAGTCACAGAGAGAGGGAAATTTGAGAATCTTTAACTTCAGTCACGAAACAGAATTTGTGGGCAGGGTTTAGTTATGAGAGGGATTTAAATCAAATCTTACAGATGTGATCAGACTGCCCAAATGGGGGGCGTGAATGCAGCGTGATACAAAGCTGCACACCTCTTTCATATGAGAGTTTGGAGAATGTATTTTTCATTTTACTATGTCTCTGATTTAATTTGATGTGATTTTACTGTGTTTTAGTTTTCTGTGTTTTGTTTTACTTACCTAATATTCAATATGAAGTGTTTTAAGTAGAAAAGGGCTCCCTAAATATATTTCTTGCATGGATTCATGGAAAAACAAGCTTTTCTCTTCTGATCAAACAGCCATTTAATATAACATTGAAGCAAGTACACCTCTATCGAAAACTAATTTTTCAGAAAGAGCTGACATTAGCAACCAATAGTCTTTATTGATATTGACTTAACTTCTGGTTTTAAGAAGTCATTAAAACATCGAGGTTCTGAGAGCAGTTGGATCAGACAGCTGATGTGAATTTCAAGCAGGTAAAGACACCTCTCCATACCGTTAGACATATGGGCTAGAGCTGCTTTTAAGTGGAAAAATGAAGGAAGCAGTGGCCCAAGTGGAAATATTGTAATTACGAATTCATTGCACATGAACGAACCATGAACCATGAGAGCTGAGTTGCAGAAATATTGAGTAATTGGACAGCAGTGCAGTTGTGCTGGCAACTGACGCTAAAAGTGCTGACACTAGTCATACTATACTATACATACACTCATATTTTGACCAAAGACACTTGAATTTATGTCAGGTTGTATTTACGTCTTCCACAGACAGACGAAGTGTTTCAAAAGAAGAGTACTCAGAGGTTAAGCTCGGAGAAACTTTCTGTCTGTCACATATAATCACAGATGGATGCTCTCTCTAGGCTCTGTAGTAATAATGAGGTGAGAGTGTCAACAGTTCTCTCACATACTTCAAGGGAACAAGCCCGGGTAATTACATATAGTCACATTATCATTGAGGCCGCAAGACAGTATTGGACACTATTCAAACAGACATGGACACACACAGTCCACTTGCCAGTGCTGCGGCAGTGAGAGTGGTGGCAGCTGAACGTGGACAGATTAATGTGCGCCACAGCAGGAGCCTGTCTCCGCTAGCGTGATGTTGAATTTGGAACAGCAGTGTGATTGGATCAGAGGTGGCCAGAGGACTGGACTGAAAGATGGAGAACTCATCAGGCAAAGGTTAATTTATTGCCATGGGGCATGATTAATTTCAAGATTAAATACTCACACTCATGCACACTACAGCTCTCTTTATCTACAGCACTGTTTTCGGAGGCCTCTAAGGGGCTTAGCGGTTTCAGAGACCATCCTTAATGTAAAGAACCTGGGTCAGCAAGCAGTCTTCCTGCTTTAAGTGTCCTTGAGCAAGACACTGAAGCACCTCTCAGCATCAGAGCTGCTGTTGTGTAGTTAACCCTGACCTCTCACCTTCCTGTGGTGGCAGAAGAGGGGCAAGCAAAAAGATTTCCCTTCAGGGAGAAAAAAAAAACATTCTCATTATCACTGGTGGAGTGGGTTGATGGCATAAAATGTGACAGAGAGAACATTTTGTCCAGAGTTTACTTTCAAAATTGTTTACGATATTAAGGACTGGGACTATTTGCTTGTCAGGGGGAGGTAGTTAGTGCTGAGGGTAAAAACCACAAGACAACATCATGCAGCTGAATCTTTTAAGGCTGTAATACTATTATTTATTTTATGGTTGTTTGGACAGGATTTTGTGTCAGGAATGAATGGAGGAAATTCTGTTCAAAAGTTGGTTGTTCAGACAATAACATGGAAAAGTGAAAAAGCAGAGTGTAGATGGTGCACCATTGAACTCCTGATTATCTCCATTCTCACCAAACTTCAGCTGTGATTTATAAAACTAAAATGGTTTTTCACTGTAATACCATTTAGTCACTCTGTCGCCTTCAAAGTAATGATTAAATTGCACATTAAACAAACTTTTGATTTAGTAGTACTTGGTGAATTCATCTTTAAATATACCGTAGGTTGTTTTCAGGGAGGACATTAACAGAGCCCAGAGAAGAGGTGAAGCATTGGATTTTTTAAAAATAAATCTTTCCCTTGAATTAATATCTCATACCCTCAAATGAGCAAATTGGGCATTCTAATCCAATAGCTAAGAGAGGTGTGATAGTGCAGTAAATCTTATAAACAGAAGAAGCACTTCTTTTAATGGGGTGGGGACTCTGCTCTGATAAAGATAAATAATAGTTTATTACAACTTAGGTAGTATTGCTAAAAATAGGAATAATAGTGATAAACAAATCCATGAGTTAGTCACATTTATTTGGATGACAAAAAGAAGGCTGACTATGAAATAACAACCCACACTGTTATGATAAAATAACTAAATAAACTACAGGTTGTAATAAACCACAATTCTTCTTCAAGGTGTAATGCCAGCATATGTTGCTTTATGATCTTGCAACTATAGTTTTTTAGACAGAGCATGAATTCAGTATTTTATTTTTAACACTTACAAATTACTAGTACACTTATTACAGAACTGACTATCACCAAATGGTGTGTGCTACATGCTCTTTATGGATGTTTTGTCCAGGAAAACCTTGGTGTGCCTCCTTTGATACATCCATTGATGAGATATCATCAAAGACTTCAAGTCCTGCAAAGCATCTTTGTTGGCAGAGTGAAAAAAAGAATCATTTGAGCCCAGCCTGACGCACTGATTTTGTGCAGAACTCATGCACAGTCCATTGGTTTTGTTGCTCTTTTCCATTAAAAAAACCTGAAAAGCAAACGACTTTTGCAGAGTCCTAAGCTGTTCCCCACACGAAATAAATATTATATCCCCACTACCCTCCAAGCTGTTGCTCTAAAATATACTGAAATTACAGATGAATTGTCCTTTTACCTATCCTTGAAGACCCGACCTTAGAGGTAGATCAAGAAAAATCGAAATATATAGAAAACTGTTTTAAGCAAGTACTGTAAACCTGTTAATAATACTTTTTGGAGGTAAAATATCTAACTCTCACACTTTAAACAATGTGTGTGAGTGCATTTGTATTTGAGAGCGTGAGACTGTGTCTGTGTGTGTGTGTGTGTGTGTGTGTGTGTGTGTGTGTGTGTGTGTGTGTTCTGAGGGTTTCCATGGTGATACGTCAGGTTGTTCTAATGATATTTGACGCCCCGCAGACAATCAGGCTTTTCCCAATGGAGTCCGACGTAATTGGTCCCAATAGGGGAGAAAATGAATTCAATTTAACTTTATTATTAGTATTCATAATTTTTTAGGAAAGTTGAGAAGAAATCTGTCAGGCAACACTCAATGAGTCATAAATCATACAAGGGCAAATTAGATACTGACAGTGTGAGGGGTGCAGCTGGAGTCTTTTCAGAAATTAATTAACAATAGAGTCCTGTAAACTTGAAAGGGTTTCATTCATACTGTCTTGCAGTGTCTTACAGAAGTGGTATCTCAGAAAATGCAATGGGACAATAATAATACTATGATATGCAATGAGGTGTGAAATTAATATAAATGTTTAGATATTTGACATCCACAGTCAACTTATGACATTTTATTTTTTGACTGTACTTACGTGACTTCACTTTCTTTAATGTGCCCTGCAAGTTCTTCAACAAACTTCTCTCCTTTCATCCAGTAGATGATGGGTCTTCTGTTTTCTCCACTATAGCCGAAAAACGCCTTACAGTCCAGACTGAGTGGCATACCTGTAACACATAATACAACACTGTTATGATAAAGACCAAACTATACCATGATGGACAGTAAAATCCAGCTGTACTGTAGCTGAAACATCACTAGAGTCCAAATGAGCAGAAAACACTCAATTAAGACAACAAGATGGTTTAACTGAAACTGGCACGCTATGAAGCACTGTGGTATTCCACTTTGAGCAAAAGAAGAGGGACAAAATGCTGGAGTATTATGGTGAAAATAATTCCCATTTCTGCTCAGAGGCTTGCAGGTGATGGTGGGAAGTACGCACCCCCCTGAGGAACCTCTGCAGATAGCTACTGTACTGTAGGTGCACAGCAGGGTGCCTGCTTGGAGCCCTTGGATTGGAGAACTGAATTGATTAAATGGCACAACAGACAATCCTCCTGGTGGCCGATTTGCTGGTTTAGAGAGGTGAGATGAAAGGTTTTGAAAGCTCATGAGGGAAAAAATACCCTGTGCCCAAACCTGTTTATCATTTAAATGGTGTGCAACTGTAACAGTCAGATCAACCCCAATCATGGTCCTTGGGGACCACAAATTCCACGTTATTCTATTGAGATGGAAATAGAAATCTTAGCACCCATTTCTGCAAATAAAACATGATGGTGATAGCTTAGGCAGTGAGGTCAACACAAGTGTGTTCCATTTGCATTCCATGCAATAGTCCAGTGATATTACTGATTGAGGTGTGGCCAGTAGTAGGCAACAACATGACAAATATTTCAAAACCAAGGCACATTTTTGATGTGTTGCTTCTACGTGGAAGACATGTTGTTTTACAGTAGGTATTGTGAACAGAAACAAATACATATTTGTACAAGCTGAAAATGTTTCAACTTGAGCGAAAAATTGGTGCTTCTCCCAGAGCTTTTACGAATCCCTTTGATCAACTTACATAGACAAGAGGAAAAAGCTTAGAAACTAAATTAAAATTTGGAATTCTGAAATCAGCCAAAGGTAGAGCATCTACAGTATGCAAGCACACACACTCGCATACATACTGTATGTACATACATTGGTAGCTATCTACAGCCAACGTCTATACAGTCTGTAGATTAGCTGTTTGGAACAAATAAGCACTGAATGGTCCAGCAATCAAATTTACATGAGTACCTTAAGGCACAAATACACCACACACACACACACAATCAAGAGTCAATCACACTAGCAACATGCAAATAAACTTGAACACATACATGCAGGTGCAGACTGTCTCTGCACTCCCTCTCACACATGATATTCTGTAAGACCTTGAAACCACCACTCTGTGATTACTGCTATCAATGGCGATGATGGAGTATTAATGAGCATTTTTAATGAGCGCTACCTCGTTAGGCAGTCAATTAGCAGATAATTATGATAGTCCTCAGTATTATCATAATGATAGCTCTATCGTAACAGTCAAGTACCAACACTGAATGCTAACATTGTGTGTGTGTGTGCGTGTATATCTGTGTGTTTGTTGGCAGACAGACACCTGAACTGAATGTTAACATTATATTTTAGGCATTTATAGTAGTGGGGTGTAAGAAATGCAGTAGTAGGAAATACTGAGGGTTCTGTGCAAGTTTTGTCCTTTTGGATAAACCTTGAAATTACCATTTTCAGAAGAATAAAAAAGGTAAAAACTTCCTCAAACTGACTCCGAAGTGAATAAATATTGTGTTTAATCGATTGGTCATGGCAAAATGAAAGAGTTTTCATATGAAAATGTCAGATAACTGATTTATGTTTGTATCAGTCATCCTGATTGTTGGTAGATGCTCATCTGGGTTATCATGACTTTGAGCTGTGGCAGGCAGCATCCTGTAGAACACACACACGTCCTACAGGATGCTGTGTGTGTGTGTGTGTGTGTGTGTGCATGTGTGTGTGTGGATGAAAGTGTATGCTGTGCGGTAATTGATTAGCACCCTGAGGGCATGTTTGTGTTCTCAGCATGTTGTGGTGTTTAAAATCATCAACTTTGTCTGCATTCGTGTGGCATAAGTGTATGCAGGTTACGCACAGTGTGAGGGTGAGGAGAGTGTGTGTATGTGTGTGTAGCAGCAATCAGTACTACGAGCCTTAAAATCGGTGTTTAATACAGCTGAGTCGAGTCATTATTTCTTTTTGTAGCTAAAGCAGTAGGGTGTTTGAAAGGTGTGTTGTTGTCATTAGAATCACAGAGAGACTTTGTAAAAAAAATGATTGACAGGAACATTGCATCATCACTTCACACTAATGCTGAGTGCGATCACACCTAGACGTTGTTTTCTTTGGTGTGAAATCATACTAGAAGAACTCCCTCTGCCCCAATGATGAGTGACTTTGAGTGTCACATGACTGAGTCAAAATCTGATTCTTTGTACCTTCAGATCAGCCTGACAGACTCGTCTGTGCTCTTTAATGTAGCTTCTCTAGCATTCCTAACATGTAGAAGCACATAAAGAAGCATCAGCGCAGACTGTGGTTTGCCCTTGGTTCATTTTTTGATGCTGCTATCCGAGCATGAGGAACTTCTGGTTATCAGACATCAACATCTGTTTCCTTCTGCCTGTGAAAGCCTTGTGTTTTGAGGTCATTTGCTGTCACTGGCAGACTACTTTCTTACTGCAGGATAACTCACTGAATTTTCTATATTTGATTCATGCTCACCAGACAAAATGAATGAAATAAAAAAGAAATAGTTCAAATAAAGCACCTCAATCAAGATTGGCATGAATGTTCTTCTATTTCAAGTTGTGCTTGTATTGTGATGTTTCTAGTGTTGAACTACAATTCAGTTTATTAAAACACTGATGACTTTCAGACAACCTGCTGCTGTGCTTGTCTACTGGCAGCAGAACAGATGCTGTTTCACACAGTGATACAGGAGGTGAGGATGCTCTCCTTAACACACCTGAAAAAGGGAGTAAGGATTGGAGTGCCAAGTTGCTAAGTTGGTAGACGCCTTTGTCACTATACTGGCTGTGTTGGTGATCCAGGTGATGTTGTCTGAGATGTGCACCCCCAGGAATTCAAAACCAAGGAAATGTGGTTTGGATCTTACTAAAGTCCACAACCAAGTCCTTGGTTTTGTTCAAATTGAAGGAGATGTTGTTACTTTTCCACCAGGCTGCAATCAGTAGTGTGTACAGTTGGGGGCTCAGGGCACTTCCCTGGGGGGCACCAGAGAATGATGGGGGAGGATGTGTCGTTGTGAATTATGACAAGCTGGGGCCTCTTTGTCAGAACCGAGTTGAAAAGAGATTAGCTGAGCCGAGATGGGACTGTTTTTTTTATCAGGGTATGTGGAATGATGGTACTGAGTACAGAACTGAAGTCCAAGAAGCCTGGCATAAGAATCCTTGCTTTCCAGGTGAGTGAGTGAGGGCTAAATAAACCACAGATGTGACTGTCTGTATGTGTACTGGTGGGGTTAAAGTGTGACACGGAGTCTTCTTCATATGTCACATGACTAGCCCTTTAAAGCACTTCATGACTATTATGGTGAGTGTTACTGGATGATAGCTATTCAGGCATGACCCTGTGGAGCTCTGTGGTATGGTGACAGTCTTCAGACATTTAAGGACAATGGCCTGGGTAAGTGAGGTGTTAAAAATGCCTGTTAGGCCCTCTGAGCCTCAGAACCTAGTCTGGGATATTGTCTGGGTCTTGCAGCCTTACTGACTCTGCAGGGTCCTCCTCATGTCTGCTGTGGTGACACGCTTGGGCAGCTCACATCTTGATCTGGTGAGCCCGATGCCTGGAGAGGTGTTAGTGTCCTAAAGAGACTATCTGGAAGAAATGGGTCCCTGGGGCATTCTACATCCCTTCTGATTTAGTTTGTGATGCTCTTGATGATCTCCTACATCCCCTGGGAGTCATTTATGGAGAATTGACCCTGGATTTTGAGAGCACAGGAAGCTTGCCAACAGTGCCAAGAGTAAAGGTTTTACTTGCCGCTCTGAGTGCAGAAACATCCCCAGAACTGAATGCAGAGTCATCGATTTTCAGCAGGGAGTAGCCCTCAGGGTTCAGCCAGGGTTTCTGGTTTGGGTGAATGGTAACTGTCCTGGTGGTAACATCAGTTATCTAATTTTTTATATTAACAATAGATTCATTGTCATGTGTGATTTGCATTATAGAGCATTTTAGTGTCTTTCAGCTAATTGTTTTTGTTTGGTTTCAGTGGTTTGCTTGGTTACGGTGCACTACCTGCCCAACACCAAATGGCAAATGGACATAGGTAATGACTAGCTTGTGAACATAATGGAACATTAGCTAAAGAGCAAAATATTACTTTATTTCTCTTGAAAAAAACAGAGAAACCAAAATATATCAGCACATTTTCTTCAAACTGTATGTTGAGAACAAACAAAACACAAGCCCCTATCCAACAATGTACCTACCTGAAAATGACTGTTTATCCTTTATATCAATTCTTACAATTGCAAAACAGCAAATAACTGACAGAAGTGATCTGTGGTGGCTGTGATGTTTCATATACACGAACAATAAGAGGAGGGGACAGAGGACGGTTGGGAATTCACATACAAAGTCATCCTTACTTCTTGTTCAACTACTGTAGCTGCCACTGGCATCATTAGTCTTTTTCACCTGTCACTCTTTGGGTTTCCCTGTTCTCCCCTTGCTTTTCACTTTTCAGCACTAAAATAGATTTTTTTCTCACCTCTCCAAGAACATGTCTCCCTGACTTCTCTCTATCTCCATGCTACCTTTTTTCTCTTTTTTGTGTCAGGATTTCATTTTCGTCCTTGCTATTATTTCCTATCCCGAGTCTTTTTTTCCTTGTCTCCCATTCGCCTATCACTCTCTTTTTTTCCTCCCTCATTCCTATCTCTCTCTGTAAAGACACCTTTCACTGTGAGTGTTTCATTATGGGAAACGTGTGCCTCTGGACATTCGGATATGTAAACTATGTGTTTGATGGGACCAATAAACCCAGGTCATAGCGGTCTTCTTGTCCATCTTAAAACAACATATTGAGATGTGTCAGCGAGGTGGTAAAAAGTCAAATATTCAAATGATTCTGATATAGAAATAGGTAACAAGAGAGAAATTCAACATTTCCTGTTTGTGCAGCCCCTTTTCTACCAAATAAAGTAAAGGAAAAAAGAAAAGAGCAGATAACAGTCAGGTGAATGATTGCAGGAGAGAAGCAGGACAACCCTTAATGAGGGAAATGAATCACTAAAAACTGGGTTTGCACATGCACACACACACACACACTGAGAAAATCCTACATCAGCTGTCTTGACAGCTGTGAAAAAAGGACCAAGTTAATAGCCTTGGAATTATAGACTATAATTATTTATATATACTATATAGACCGTGATCATTTTTATATTTCATGTCATTTCTGATTCCGCCCCGTCATTAAACCTTGGCCTACTTATCAGCAAGATTAACGTTAAATAAAGGTTATTGAATTGAATTGTCCCTTTTCCCTAGAAATCCAGCGGTGTCAGGGGAGCAGTGGAGCCATGCAGTGTGTTCTAGTGGAGATGGATAAGTTTTAATTAGCTTGTTGGATCAAACCTCAGGAAGCCTTTTCCATTCAGAGTAGTTAAAAGACACACAAGAGTTATCATAATTCAGCAGTTTATACAATGTGGGGTTTTTGACTTGCTTTGGGGAGGGTAGTGGAGATCATGGAAGAAGTGCACATGGCTTGACAAGAGAAGGACAAGAGCATTCGATTATAAAATGTAAGAACCAAAACTTTCTTGCTGAGAGATGGTTAATTTTGGAGGCCAACTGACTGACCCAATGTCAAATTGCCATTAATCAGGTGGCTGTGGCTCAGAAGGTAGAGCGGTCATCCACCAATTGGAAGATCGGAGGTTTGATTCCTGGCTTGACTGTTATATCCCGGCTTCTCCGGTCCACATGTCGATGTGTCCTTGGGCAGGATACTCAACCACAAACGGCTGTGTGAATGTGTGATTCTCCTGATGAGCAGGTTGGCACACTGCTTGGTAGCTCCTGCCATCAATATAAATGTGTGTGTGAATGGGTGACTATGACTTGTAGTGTAAAAGCGGTAGGTCTGTTCAGGTACTTTTTACATGTATTTAAGTCTAATTACCTGCAAAACTAATGAGATTTCCATCAGCCACAGCTGTGTTTAGTGGTACCAAATGTTAACATGTTAACATGCTAAACTAAGATGGTAAACATGGTAAACATTATACCTGCTAATTCAGTATGATAGCATTGACATTGTGAGAATGTTAGCATGCTGACGTTAGCACCTAGCTCAAAACACTTCTGTGCCTAAATGTAGCCTCACAGAGCTGTTAGCTAGCTGTAGACATGGTCGAATCTAACATACAGGCAATCAGGGCAAGGGCCGCTGGGCACTTGAGCAGAAAGGGGGTCTTAGTGATGGGAGAAAAAATGTGCACTTTTTTTATTGGTCAGGCTCCACAGAAATAGGACACAAGGCTTGACCCACTCTTTTGATGTTGATAGTTGTTCGCTGTCTGAAACCTAGTATGCCCAAAACAAATATGGAGTTACAAGGTTTCCACCTGATAGCTGCGTTATCCAATCCAAATAAAATAAAAGTTCTAGGAAAATAAGTCTCATGATTGACTGTTTTATTTGTGGATTTCATAGTTGGTCAAATGATGATTGGTTAGCAGGCCACAATGCACTGTGGTTAGTTTGTATTGAGTTATTGAGTGTTTGAGAAAAAATGATCAACTAGTGAAATGAGCATGAGCAACAGTGTCCAGGGGCCCCAGGGGCTACTAATAAATCCATGGCTGTAGACCATAAATATTGTGGTTGTGGTTAAAATCAAAATCAAAATCAAAATCAAAATCAAAAGAAGGTGTAGTTTGAGTGTTTGGGTATCTGACACAATATTGGTGGAACAGGAGCTACTGTATGTTCTCATCACATAACAGGCTGGCAGCTGACTTAGAGAAAGCTGAATGTTGCCTCTATGTCCACCTTCTGTGTGCTGCTCTTTTCATGCCCATCTGTTGTTGCAGCAAATAACGTAGCCACTTTTGACAGCTAGCTGCAGACAAGGCTTGCATAAACACATTGTGTTTAATTCAGGCAGCAACATGCTCCAGTGACATTAACTTAAGCAACGCACTGATCCTTTCCACTTAAATCTTCCCTCTCTGCTACAGAGTTAAAAAAACCTTCTGCAAGAACTGCTCACGGCTGGAAAAACACTATTGGTCCTAATGAGTCCAGACAGCTCCTCTAGAGCCTGAGTGTATTCAGGCTTTAATTGAGGGGCACCAATTATCAAATCTTGCTCAAAAAGCTCTTGTCATATACCAGCGGTTTCAGTCGAAAGGTCTGGACCTTCAGGGACTCCATTGATACATTTGGTAGGTACAGTAATAAGATGATTTTATAACAGGAAGAACATGTTTGTTAGACAATTTGTTTATTTGTAAGAGACAATCCATACTACATGAAGGTGAAAGCTAATTCTCATCTGAAATCACAAAAAGGTTCTTACATAAAGTTGTGAAGCTGTTGATATGGAAGCATTTTTTATTGATGTAAAGTTACAATTACAAGTTTTCTTTCAATTATATCCTCAATGTTTCCCAGCATAGAAACACAAGAGTCTCCTGGATAGTTAAACTGTACAATATGTCTATGATGTTGCCATTAGACTGAATGATTTCAACTGTTGCCATAGTTGCTGAATTAATGTATAATTGAACCAGACTCAAAAATATTGATCATTTGAAGCTCAGTGTCGTAGGTTACTTGTCTCACAAGGCTATTATCAACAAACAATATAAAGTATTTTCCAACTCACGTTAATTTTTTGTACTAATGATTCAACCTGAAAGGTTCATTGAAACATGGAGATGTCCCAGCTGTCAGTCACATAATTATTTGTACATTTAAAACTTACATAGTTTCACTTTAAGCTATTTTTAGCAGGATTTCTATTTTCTCCCAATTAAGGCACATCATCACATCACCATCCCCAGGACATGTGTTGGGCTAAAGAGCTACAAACAGGCCTGTTTATCCTGAGCCTGAACAGCAGGTGACCTGACCAATAAAACTGCCACAAAATGTGTGTGTCTGAATTAATGACTGAAAGCAGGAAGGAGGTCCACTAAATCTATAATTGAGTAGAAACTGAGATCATTTTCATATCATACACACATGCTGGAGCAGGGGGGAAAGTCATCTTAAACTGAACAGACTGTCCATCTGCTTGTCTCTCCCTGTATCTGTCTCCCTCTTTTATACAAACACACACACACACACACACACACACACACACACACACACACATACACACACACACACACACACACACACACACACACACACACACACACACACACACACACACACACACACACACACACACACACACACACACACACACACACACACTACTCATCAGGAACCTCTGATACATCGCTGTCCATCTGCTCATTTAAAAGTACACACTGTGTAAGACCTCTAGGTGGTTTAAACACTCCTTGTGTGTGTGTGTGGACCAGGTATGGGGTGTGTGGGGGTTGTCTTGGTAACAGCTGAGTTTTGGGTCTTGGGCTCCAAGGGAGCGCAGCTGCACATGGCAACACAGATGGTGCCTCACACACATGCAAGCGTACGCACGCGCACTTACACTGAGGCCACATAGAGACGTACACGTTCACACTCTCAGGCCAAAGAAACACACACACACACACACACACAAACACACACACACACGTGTCAGTGAGTGGGCAGCTCAGCTGTAACCTGGGAGGCTGTTCACTCTTTCATTTTGTGTATTTAGAGACATCCTGCCTCCAACAAATTATTCCATTTTAATGTTGACTTCTTTCTATTTTTAGAGAAGCTGTGTACATTTCATCCTCTGTGCCAACCACAGCTTTTCAAATTATTTTCTCCCTATTTTTATGCTGCTTATTCTTCACTTTATCATTCATATTGTGTGAGTTTTCTTTAGCAAGTGAACTTTCACTTTCTGTTGATGGTGCTTGCCTGTGTAGCCACAAATATAAAATGCTTAACTGCCTGTGTTATAAAGGATTAAAGGATTAAGGTATCAATGTTTTTCATATACTGCATGCAGACAGATAAACTGCAGGTAAGTAATGTAGGTAGTCAAATGATAACGGTGACAACGGTAAACTGCATGTTTGATATGCTGCAACAAACATGTGCTACTCTATTAAGGCTTTCCCTGCAGCTGATGCTTTTTCTGAAGAGCTACACTCAGGCTGTAAGGAAACACACAGCATGAGGCTGAAACAGACCCCAACATCACAGTTATTGTGCTTTTGTGATGGTTAGAGTTGCAAAGGCTTACAGAAAATTACACTAAATTGTTTAAATCACATAAAAACACCAAATAGGAGTGTATTACTTTTAGAAATGATGAACTTACACAGTATTTACTATTATTTTAAACAGGTAAAAATGCCTGAGCTTTTTAACTACCAAAGACGAGGCACAAGGTTAATTAGCATGCATGTAAATTTGATGGCATGTAGCTAACATTAGGTGTATGGTGTATAGAGGGGATGTTTTCATCACTTTCACCATGCAATACAATAAAAACAACTTTTCTTTTAACAGAAGTCTTATTATTTGGCCACACATTGCTGCTGAGTACTATATGTTATAAAAGAAAAAAAAACTTTGCAATCACATTGTTATGAAACAGGAAGAAAAGTGTCACCTGTTGTTACTCTGCAAAATACTTAAGGTAATTTTTTTACTTTATAATTAAATACTTAATACCTTTTTGAAAATAGTCCTTCAACACACTCTCAAAACTGATTTTACCCATCAGATTCTGTTTACAGGGTTTATAGAGTATGACTGCAACATCTGTTGGAGCTGAAAACCACATATTTCTAAACTGAAAAAAACATCTGGGAGTATGCAGTGAGAGAAATTAGGTTACCAGATCTCTGTAGTCCAATGACCATCTGACTATGGAGGCTTCATTAGATGATACTAGCATAACACGTACAGTGGAATAAATAGATCTTAGTTGTAGATAGCAGGCGTTAAGTTTTGACAAGGAAGATGAATGCATTGAATAAGAGACAATATCTCTGTTTCTGCCACATCGATTTTGATTGAATATTTTAAAACTGTTCATTGTCAGTCTAACAAAGTTATATGAGTGCAATGCTAAAGCAGTGGAGTGCTCTTTAAATAGAGACCTAACCCAGAAGGCTTTGAATCCACCAAGCACTGACAAGCATACATCAGTAAGGTTTCATGGTGTGGAGGTCAAGTTCTGGTGGGATTTGAGTCTGCTAATTCACTTTTACACATACACACACACACACACACACACACACAAACACACATGCAGTGTCCCATATGGCAGCTGTCCAGTACTAACACAGTCTGTTTTTCCACACATCATAATTGCTGCTGAATATTTTGACTATTTATCGAAAACCATGGCATTGAAGTTAATATAAAAGTTTAAAACTTAGAGGAAAGGATTGATTTGAAATAGTTTTCAAATCAGTGTGTTTTCTTTTCTTCATTTTCGTTAATGCAAAACCATATTTAACATGTTTACAGTGATATGAATTCCTCAGAGAGCGCTGTTCAGATTTCCAATATCATTTGACGTTACAATCCTGCAGAGAGACAGAATATTATTTGATAAATATGAGATGAAGAATCACTTCTGGAAATGCTAAGGCTCAATTTCCTGTCTCACAGGAAATGAAGCTGCCACAATGTTGGGAAGAGACATATTTGATTATTATGAATAAAGTAAATATTTATATATATCAATTTATTATAATATATAATGTCTTTATATATTTCTTTCTTGTTTCCTTTTCTACTGTCTCTCATTGTTTTTTGCTCTTTTACCGTCTCTATATCTGGCTTCATCACGCACGCACGCACGCACACACACACACACACAAACACACACACACATACAGTCATACCACCTGAGGCAATTCCCACAAAATTAATAACTCTCCCAGGAAAGTAATAAAAGGAAATCCACCCTCCTTCTTTGTCCGTATTTGGCCATTTCATGACAGCTCTAATTAACCAAGTCCTTTATGCTTCTATACCTGACATTTGATTGGCTGGGGGGCTGGCCTCGTTAAAAACAGTTTTAAATTAACAGATGAAATTAGATTGGAGATTACTGGAGATATGCTTGACGAGGTTAATTAAATGACCAGTCATGAGGGGCTTGTTTGAGATCCGACGTCACTGACAGATTCAGAGCTGATAGAGTTTCACACCCAGGCTTCTGTCTGCTCCCAGCATAGAAGGATATTGTTTAACTTAATAAAGCAGCTACGTGTAGTTCTTTAACACAGGTAAATAATTCCCATGTTAATGTTAATTTAATTTGTTTATTATCAACAAATGAGACCATCTCAAAGAAACAGAAAAGGGACCACGTTTTTCTAAAGCATCCCTTTGATTTTCGTCCAGACTGGCTGCTCTACTATTAATTATTTTCCATAAATCATTCTTAACATGTTTTACCAAACAAATACTGAACAATCACATATTCACACATTCAGAATAAGACACATTATTAGAATTCATTCACATTTATGACTACTTGACAAACATGAGTTCAAAATTCGCTCTTGTTTTAGCTCTGTTTTCGCTTTTTAACCGTTGCTCCTCCACGTTCACCAGCTAGTTGCTAACTTGGTCTGTCTTCTGTTGGATGATGGGCCTAAATTATTAGAACATAACATTAGTTCATTTAAAATAAAAATTAACTTATCATCATTAACAGACATTAATATAATCTTTCATTTATAATGAACTAACCCTTTATTTTAGTTTTTTCTGGTACTGTTCAAACACCCCCCTCTATTTACATGAAATGGTTCAGTACTGGCTCCAAACCAGGTGCAGCACTTGCTAGCATGTTATTAAACGACTACAATTGAGTTGCAAGCCTGCACAGGTAGAGGTGTGGTTACAGAATTTGCGCATGTATGGTGGGGCCTATGTGTGTGGTGGGGCCCAATGTGATATCTTTTCCATAGACTGTATATAAAATGGACGTAACATCCGTGACGTCACCAATTCGTTTGTGGACTGCTTCTCGGAAGCCAATAGTTTCGGATCTGGGCAGCGCCATCTTAAAAATTTCCGGTGCATGCCGGGAAAAATAAAAACACGGATTCTACTTATATGGGCATCAGGAGGTGCATGAGGCGCCCTCCTAAACCTGTGAACCAATCAACCTGTCAATCACGACGTAGCCACGCCCTAATGCATACCCTGCTTTATCGTCAAATATAAAATCAGGGAGGCCAAAATTTCACAAATGAACATCATACTGCATTGAAGAAGGCTTTAAACTAGCGATTGAGACCATTAACACATTTTGAAAACGTTTACTGAGGTTAGAAATCAAGTGAAAAGTTGGTGAATTCTCCATTGACTTGTATAGAGACGGAAGTCCTTTTGACACCAAAACGGTCGCCCCCTGGTGGCCTATTGATAGAATGCAGTTTTAAGTTACTTCATCATTTCAGAGGACCGGAACTCCCCGCCTGATCTTTTCATGGGACCCTGATGGAGCCCCTGTGGGCTTGTAGCGTTCAGTGGGTTTATCGCTTTTCACTGACAACTTGAATGCATTGATGAGAGCCATGAGCCTAAAAGAGGCTAAAATGTTCCATGCATGCAAGTCAGGTGATAATTCTCTATAGGTTCGTCACCACAAATTATCCCAACAATTAGGAGATGTAAAATAAAAGAAATGAGAAAAAAACGCAAGCGAGCCCACATGAGGTTAGGAGTGTTAATAGTCCTGGTCTCAATGGTGGTAGTGTGTGTATGTATGTGAGTGTTGGGGGGTTTCAATGACAGAATTGGGTGGCAGGTGATGGCTGACTGACAGTGGTTACCCGAGGGTCCCAAAACATCCACAAGTGTTCTACTTTTCCAGCTTGAGGCCAATGGGCAACAAAGTCGACTAAAAGAAAGATTGCATGGTAAATTAGATTTGGTCCCTGAATCATCAGAGTCATCTGTGCTTCCAAGAGCTGCAGGCCCACAAGTGACTGGACAGTTTTAATTTTGTATGTCGTTTCAGGCTGTTTGTGTTATTGTATCATTCCCGGTTGGGCGGCTGCACGTAGACTAGAGAGAAATACTTGTTAAAAGGTTTGGTTTGTTTAATGTTTTTCTCTCATTTTACAGTTTCAATTTGATTTACTCACCATTATCTTTTTCTTAATCGTGTGTTCTCACTGTCCAGATGGCCTGATCCAGATGACAGTGTTGATAAAAATGGTAATACGCTCGTCTGGGTAGCCTTCAATTGGTGAACTTTTTTTGCCCTCTATGTTGTCTTTGAGGGGGCTTTCAAATGTAACTTGTTTGGTTCAGTTCAAATGAATTATTGTCTGTTCACCCAGTTATTGCAGGCTGTTTACGTTGGTTATGAGAGGTATCGATCAAATTCTGGTGCAGAGAACATTTGAAAAGGAGGGTCCACTTCCAAGCAGTGCGTTTGTTTGTGGGGTGAAACCAAAGTAAACCTACCAGAGAATTTCATAATTATAAATATGTGACTTTAGCAAAAATTCAATGAGTCATTTCTTTATGATCTCTTTGAGCCACTATACAGAAGATAAATGAGTGACCTGCCCGTCCATATGACCTCATGCTTAAAGCTCTTGATTTGTTTGAAATAAGTCATTGTGAACACAACCAGACTAAAGCTAAAAGCCAACAATGCTTCATTTTGATTTATATTTGATTTATTTATATTTTTCGGGAAGTATCAGTGCCATATACAGTATTTTTTAATGTTTTGACAATGTGTAATTTCATGATTCTAACAAACACTGCAATTGACCAATAATCAGAACCATAGTGATCCTTAGACAAGAACTGATTTCTGGTGACTATAAAACTGTATTTCAGTCTTATAGCATATATATAGTATTTCTATAGACTTATGGTATATTATTGTGTGTTGTGGTTAAACATGTGAATACAGTCTGTAATAAGTCTTAGTTTTCTATACAGTACACACTTTTCCATTCACATCAATGAGAAAGTGTGTCCAAACTTTTGACTGGTACTGTAAGTAATATACAGACATCCCAACCTGCAAAAACTCATTTCAGGGTGGTGTGGTCAGAGCAATCAGGACGCTTTGCTCTCACACGTGCTGCATTGATAGTCAAACAAACACACACGCAGTCAATCTCTAGCGCGCACTCTTGCTTGCTCGCTCGATTGTATCTCATTTGCAGGCGTCAGGGAGCTGCTATCAAAATGCGGGACACTCACGGAACTTCCGGGGGAGTTGGGATGTCTGAAAATATGTAATCTTAAATTGGGTTTAACATATCAAATTTAAGATGCATGTCTAACTGTTATAAATTAAATTTATAAAGAGCAGGAAGACTGATTAATTAGCAGCAAATCTAAACATGTACACACTACTTTTTTCATTCTTTGTCTTTGGTTGCAGAATGCTAGAGTTCTTCTGAAACCAAACTTTCATGTGCTTCATTTTAAGCTTATCATGCTCCGTAAAATGGACCATAAAAGCAAACAGTGTTGAAGAAACTCTATGAGAAGTGCTGCCCTTCAAAAAAGTTGCCCAACTTGTATCACCATCTCCATCTTCAAGTCATGAAAACCTCTTCTTTTAACTCAACTGAGATGAGCAGCATTGCCTGTTGTAGCAGGATAGTGAGTGTAAAAGACCTCTTAACCTCCATTACACATCTAAAAGTGATAGATAGAAACAAACTATTCCACTTAGACCCCTCTTTGGCTTTTCTCTCTCAGTGCTCCTGCTCCCACAGCTGTTAAAGGTGTGAAAATGTTAGGAAGGGGTAAAAACGTGCTGCCTTCAGGGTCCAAACACTTGCACGGCAGCACAAATGCAACGTCATATAATGATTAAAGCCACAGGCTTAAAAAGAGAGAGAAAGATATGTGTGAAAATGCAGTTTATGAGAAAATGTGCATGTATAAGGAAGGTGCATGAGGAACTGCTTCATCTGCTAATGTTATCCTCTGTGACACACATTTCTAACCTGAACTTAAGTATATGAACACACACTTTTTATATGTAAAATTAATAATAGGCAACAATAGGTGCTTCTTCTGAGCTAAATGCACAATCTATACCAAGAAAGGAAGCCCACATTCAACACTTTCAGCACTTTCATTCGGCCCACATAACAAATGGAATGATGGCTCTTGGGTGGTCGCTCTTTTTTTACCAGGTCTTGACCTGAGATCCCCACATCTTTACCAACAAAGGCCCACATTTGATATGGGATATTTGGGCCACTGCTATTTTACATGTCGGCCACATTTTATGCGGGCAAGAAGAAGGCCAGCAGTGCTGTATCACTGCCTGAAGTGGCACACTTCTGTATGCTATATAGGTTTAGGACTGCATTTATATACTGCCTTTGTAGTGTTCTGTCCACTCAAAGTGCTTTACTCATTCATACACACACATAAATACGCTGATGGCAGAGGATGTAATCCATATTCACACTATGCCATGGGAGCAATTTGGGGTTCGGTATCTTGCCCAAGGACATTTCCACATGTGGACTAGAGGGGCTGGGGATGGATCCGCTGACCTTCCGATCAGTGGATGACCTGTTCTACCACCTGAGCCAAAGCCACCCTCCTTTAGTAAATGAATACTTCTGTAAGTGAATTAATCATGGTGTCTAAGTTGGCGCCTCGCGATGATCTTGAGCTGGAGGCCTGAATTTACACACAACTCCAGCATAAAGGAAGTTACTAAATTTGAAAAACTCTCTGGGGAAGTTGAGGATTATCAGGGGATTATGCAAATGAGAAGCTGTACACAAATATATTGGAATATGTTATTAAGTTTGGTTTATACATTCGCTGCATTAAATGGTGGTTCTCAGTTGTTCTTCTCTACAGCAGGCAAGTCAGAGAAGCGGCTCAGCTTTAAAGGGGGACTACACTGATTTTTACACATCAAAGTCTGTTTACAGGTCTTGGGGAGTGCTACAGCAAATGTGGGGTGGAAAAGTTGTATACAATCTCCATGGCTCCAGAGAGAGCTGTGCAAAGTTTGATAAATTGCCAACTATTTTGCATACAAATGTAATTTTTCACCAGTGTGTGAGGCCGAATGGTCTTATCAAATGTATCTGCCATGAGTCCACAGGTGACAAATAACTGTAAATGGCAGGTAAAGCATTGCAATGTGTGGAAAAAGTATGAGTTGTGTCCCATTACTGAATACCTTACAGAATATTTAGATGCTTACAAGACTAGGATATGTCCTACGGGTTTGAGTGTTGTAGATTTGAAATATGCAGCCCATACATCAGTGAGGAAAGTGAACAGGAGTCCAAGATGTCTCATGCTGAAAAGGTGTATTGAGACTTGATCAAGGAGAATGAAAGAATAATCAGTATTCACTCTATCCTGATGCTCCCTTCAATTCTGTAGCTTCGATCCTCCAGGGATAGTCTTATAGTAAGCCACACAGATAATACCATAGTTGAACCATGCCCAGATCCAATATATCTACAGCATATAAAAATTAGTCTATTGGTCAAAAAATGAGAACAATGTCTATGACCTTGGCTGCCATAGCAACATGGGTGCCTCCTGTTATCCCAAAAAGGAGCAGACCTACTGTCTACTAAAGTCTTACAATGACCTCAGGGCCTAGTTTGACCCAGTGTATGTCAATGTATGAAGTAATGTATGGAAAATTCACTAACAGAGAGTGAAAAGAAAACTATTATCAAGATGCTATTATCTGCAGACATGGTATGTCTGCAGATGTATGTAGTCTTGGTTGTCAAATATCGAAAATTGCAGATATCCTCACATCTCACAAATTGGCACCAATATATGTGCATGAACATATGCCTAGCCAGATTTTTATCTTCTATGGATAAAAAGGACTGCACTTAAGTCAGGTCAAGTTGCAGTAGTTCTTTTCCTACTCATTGATTGAAAGGCACTGACTTAGTTTAATTAGAAGATTACTTGAAGTTCAATGATGAGAGTAATTCACTTTGGTCCAGCCTCTCGCCTGATAGAGCCAACAGGAAGTTAGCTTAGCCTAGCATAAAGAAAGGAAGCACTGAGAACAGCTAAACTTATGGGAGAGTCTTCGTAAAAAGTTGTGGGTTCAGGGGAGTTTCTCCAAGTCTTGTCATCACAGTGAGGTTGCCAGGAACCCTGCAGACACTCCAGGAAGTCACTGAATCTAGCCAAGAAATTGCTCCAGCATGTAACTCCTCCTTGAAAGACATTTCTGGTTGTGTGTTGATTAAATGTGTTAATTAGTAAGCTTTAGTGGTGCCGGTAGTCTGACTTTGGATAGACCAAGGCTAGCTGTTTCCCCTTATTTCCAGCCTTTATGCTAAGCTAAGCTGCTAGCTCAAGCTTCACAGTTAGTGTACAGACATGAGAGGGGTATCAATCATCTTATCTTTCTCTTAGCAAGAAAGTGTGACGGTGCATCCATGAGCTCAACTGACACCCCAATAGACTAATGATGGTGTTATCCATATATGATTTATCTCCAGTCACAGTGATACACCAGTCTTATGGGAAATTAGGCAAAAGTATTGAAAAGGAGAACATAGAGTAAAGAGACAGTAAAACAGTGAAGAAATATGGGCTACTCAGCATTCAATCTGAGGAAATTCAATCACTAATATAATCTGATATTTTCAGACATGTAAGCTATAACATATGTCAAGCTTAATGCAGACGCTCCAGGTGCTGTGGGCACTGCATGGCGGATATCCAATCTCACACTGCCGGGCTCACACTCGAGTCATTAATCCTTTCAGCCTCATACACACACACATACTACACATGCACACAGAGTGGTCCTGGTTAGGTAGATTTTCAAAGGGGATTACTACTTAATAAAAATCCAATTCTGGCACCACGGGATCCTTATCCTGCGGAGAGTTTGAAGAAGAGAGAGCAAGAGAGGAGAGACAGCGGGAGAAATAATTAGACAGTGATGGAGACACAGAGATCACAGTGTACCTAACAGCGAGGACTCCCTTTTTTCAGGATGGCAGCTTCTGAACTCATTTCTGGGAAGAAAAAGAAGAAGAAAGAAAAGCCCACAGATTCTGAGAAGCACCTTCATTAGAAAATGTTTGTGTCTTCAAGCATTAGAGTTACAGGTTGATTCAAACTATACTGAATTCATTATAAAATAACCCTGACACAGCTGCAGTACATTTTTAGGTCAAGTGCCTTCCTGAAGCATATTTGGATTTTTCCCCCCATTGACGTCCATTTTTATAACCTTGAGTCACACTAACAGTTTTTGACTTGTGAATTCCAGTATAAGATAGACTAATTAAACATGGCAAGATTGGAAGATTTCCGAGAATCCCGGTAACAACAGTGCCGATGCAAGTCATTTCATCCAATCTTTTGAGTGGAGCAATGAGGATGAGAATTTAATGATGGCTGAGTGGAATTGCATCATTGCAGCCTAATTTAAATTTAAAAAAAAACAACAAATCAGAAGATAATCTTTATCCCAAACACAGGTTAGTGGTCAGATTTACAGATAATTGCGCATTAGGCTCCTTTCAAACATGCACCTGCTCATTTTGTGGTTTTTCATTAAAGACTTAATGGGAAAAGTCATTTTAAAATCCACCAGTGATCCAGTCTGGGAGAGAAGAATATTCATATTAACAGAAAACCACTGCTGCCATTCCATAATGCCCTATCTTTTCTGAATAAAACCCTAAGAAAAGAGCCATTACTTTCTTTTTGACACACCTGTGTAAAGAAACAGGTAAAGGAAGAAATACATAAACTTCTTCCAAGTCCACAGCAGATGTATATATGCCACGATTATAAAGATCATATTGCATCATGTTGAGAAATGTTTTGCGGCCTCAAGGCTAGAAACACTATTCAAGTAATCCAACAACTAATCAGAAAAACTATGTTGAAAGAGCTTAAAAGTACGTTGTCCCCAATTTTATACAAACCAATGTTCTGAATTAATATTTACAGTCTTTAGCATGAAATATCACGCAATAATTAATCAGTTAAAAAATAAACATGTAAAACTTCACTAGTTAAAGTCACGGCTTTACCCCTTTGTGTGATGATGGGAATACAGGCAGCCTACTTTGATTTTTTATCACAAGATGGGAAACTGTCTGTTATCACAGGTCAGAGGTCAAAGTTGGAAAGACAGCAGCAGTTTTAGGACTGAGAGCTTTGAGGTAGGTGCTTTCCGAAATGTGGCTTTGAAGTCATATCTTCTGACTCGAGGACTGCCTTAAGCCAAGATGTCACCCCAACATTAAATGAACACTTCACCAAAAAAAATCTTTTGACTATCAAATACACGACCTTGAAGCTTGGAAAAACTCGAAAAAGTTAGACAGCTTAGATTCACAGCAGTTACAATGAGTTCAAGTTCTGACAGAGTCACAGAATAAAAAAAGTATCAGTAGAAACTTTTCAAACCTCTCCTGCTGCATAATCCACTTCTCCCTGGTGGTGTGTCTTTTCCAAAAACTAATGTTTTTCTACACTGCTAAATACACTAATTCATGTTATGCTGTACTGTGCTGTAGCTTCTGTGCAGCTTCAAAGCTCCTGGAAGTCTGATTTGTTTGGCAAAGCAACAAACCTTTTGGAGACATGTAAAGCATTTTTGGCAGGGCCACAAAGGTCTATGAGTGAGTGAATGAGTTATGAAGTTGCACCATTGGTCAGCCAGCCAAGTGTTGGTGTTTCCCCATTGGCTGTTGCTCTTTTAAAATAATTTGCACAAATAGTTCCCTATTAGGTAATCAACAGCAATACAACTCATAGCCTTATTCGCAAAAGACTAGTATATTCATGGGGACCTCAGACATTGTGTATTGATACGTATGACGTGGGTCACCCTGGGACCCCTGCATTTTTTATGCTTCATGTCTATTTTTTCTCCTCTGGCGTATTTAGTCTATATACCTATCTATCTATGTATCTATCTATCTATCAGCACTGGGTAACATTTAAATAGTTATGATACCAGTACCAATCCAAGTACTCTTAATGTGATACCGATACCAGTTGAGTACCCTTTACACGTTTTGTGCACTTGCTTTTATCCGGTGTAATAGGCATGAAGTGTTGCTACACTTTAGAGCGTTTAGGTGGCATATTGGCTGCTGAACTGCTAAGCGTGCTCACTCAAATTCACCACGACTTCACCACCATAGACGATTGTAGCTGCTGTGGCAATGGGCCAATCACATGTTGCATTAAATCGAAGAACGCTTGCGTTGATTGGCTGTGAGCAAGTCTATACAAATAGTCATATTTTCGAGCTCTGGGTGCTAAAAGGATCGATTGCAGGTATTGTTTGACAGGAGGTTTCAATATAATTTGGTATTGATTTATTTTGGTTGATACCTTAAAGCTATTGAGTATCGATACCCAGCCCTATTGCTCTAGCTAGCTTTTTAAATCACTGTTTAAATGTTCTGACCTAATTATTGATATCTATATTGATTGATCAAGGCCCCTAGTCTGCCTTTGAGCTCACATTTTAATAAAGGCACATTTCCCTCACTTGATTTGGTGTACAATTTCTCTGGAGCCTACGTGAAAGCTATTTTGGTACGGTTGGAGTAGGTTATAACCCTTCCATAGCTTACATCTCGCTTTCTAAATGGATTTGCAGTTAGGTCTACAGAACATTTTAGCTTTTTTTTTTTTTTTACAATGACATCAATCTTGTTTACAACCCCAGCAGGCAGCTATTGGCAGCAAAAAAGTTCTGATAAACCAGCACTGCACAACAGACACACCAAGTTAGCAACTAACATGTGACCTCTGGTAGCATTTAGCTGCTAATTTAGACATATTTCCCTCAGGAGTTGGCAGAAACAAAAACAGAGTTAGGTTGAGAGTGGCTATTGGACTCAGGTGGACACAAACATGAGTCCAAATGAGTGCTAACATGTTTTGCAAAACAAGACTACCATGTGTCCATAAAAAAACAGTAAAGTTGACAGTAAATACCTTGAATTGCTCATTTTGGTACATTTTGTATACTCCAAGCAATCGCTGACAAGTTACATACTATCTATCTGTATTGCTCAACACCTGTTTACCTTTTTCTTACTCAATATACATCCAGTATGTATGTGTTTTTCTTGCACCATATTACAATGCAATCACTCAGGGTTACAGGCAGGTAGACATAGGATCTTTTGGAGGAATGGAAATCATTCTCAAGGGGCTAAAAGCAAAGAAGTCTGACCCTCCTCTCTGTGCATGTTTGTAGATTTGTTTCAAGAAACATTCTGAAACTACACACACACACACACACACACACACACACACACACACACACACACACACACACACACACACACACACACACACACACACACACACACACACACACACACACACGTGCGTTTATACAGTACTTGACCTGGGGCAACAATACGAATGGTACAATTTCCCTGCTAATATCTTCCTGGCCTCAGCGGAGACTTAAACCTGGGACCTTGCAGTCTCAAGCCCATTTCTCTAAACGTAAGTTTTTCTCGCTGTGGTTATCTAAAAGAATTCAGTGTAACAGAAATTACGATGACCGTTTCGCCTCTGTTAAATACCTATCTCACCCCTCTCTGTTCCCTTTTCTCCCTCTCTCCGTCAGTCCCTCCTTCTCCATCAAGGTTGCAAACAAAAGCTGATTACCATATTCATGAGTCTGCCACATGACAAATGATAGCGAGAGCAAGAGAAAGAACAAAATCCATTCTGTAACGTGCTGTCATCTCATATCGATCATCCTTTCACCTGCAATTATTTTCTCAGTCCCTTCAATGTTCTCTCTCTCTCTCCTCCCTCACAACTTTCAGTATCCCTCTATTCTCTCGCTCTGTTTCTTGTCTGTCAACACCCTGTTTATAACAAGGCACCAAGAGAGATGTGTGTGTGTGAGTCTGCACATTATGACACTGATGGAAAGGCTAAACATCTTGTACTATATAATGTAGTTTGATGTTTTGTATCTCGTGTGTGTCTGTGTGTGTGTTGTCAGTGAGAGGAGAGAAAGATGAAGACAGGAACAGTGTGTACGTGTGACTACAGTGATAAAGAGGTAACTCAGATATTCCCACTGTGCAATAGTCTTTATTTAATTATTGGCTGGTGTGTTAGCATAAGTCAGCAGTTGAAGTCCTCATCCTAAACGCATTTTCTCTTGCAATGTTAGATAGGCAGCGAAAGCGCATATGCTAGCCAAGTTAGCTTGAAACATGAGAAAGTTTAGGTGTAAGCAGTAAGGAGTTTTTAGCTCATAAAGCTAACTTTAGCTAAGTCAGCTAGCCAGCTACAGCTGATTAAATCTCCCAGCAACAGTTGTCATTTCAGACTCAATAAGGAAGTAAAAGTGTGCTTTTGTCTGTTTTGCCTCTTGCCTTGTTTATCTCTCCTTCCTCTATCTTCCTTCATATCTCCATCCATTTCATGTCCTCCTATCCCTTATTCCACTTATTGCTTTTTAAAACCTCTTTCTGACCTCTACTTATAACCTTTATTGGCTTCCTAGCTTCTCCCTTCTGTTGTTTTCAACCCTTCTGTATTTTTATTCTTTTATTCATTCTCTTAATCCCTGTTTTCTTTTATTCTTCCTCCCCTGTAAATGACCCTGAAGAAGACCCTGTTCTAAGACACGTCGGTGAAATAAAAGCATTCTTCCAGTTAGTCAGCTTAGTGTTTCTCAGTTGCTTTTGTTTTTTTAACCACACTTTTATTCTCCACTATTGTTTTCCTCCCTACTGTACTGTTTGTCTTTCACCGTTAATCCATCTTTAGCCTTCTCACTTTTCCATTTATTTTCTGAGCAGCAATTTTTCAGGTTTTATTACAGAGACATGTTTTTTATCACCTTTAACTAGACACGCAAAAATAAATGAATAAATTGTGTGTTATTGTTGCAGATAACTTGACACCTTGCAGAGCCTTTGTGCTTCATTATTCTACTCTGAATTACATGGCTGAGGATGACTAACAACTGCAAATACAAAGAGTCTCTCACATGGATGGAACTCTGAAATATAAAGACCTTTTCTTGTGTTCACTTCATCCTGCATCCCCTCCCACCCCGTGTTATCTCTCTCTGACACTTTGAAAGGGAATAATGACATGACGCATCACCATTTTAAAGCACATGAATGAGAGGACTGAATGAGCCGAGAGAGAAAGACAAAGGGACAGTTAGAGATATAGAGAGCGGAGGAAGGAAGACAGACAGATGGAAGGAAAGTGAGATAGAGGCAGACACCTCGCAGGGACAGAGGAAGACGGACAGACGGAGATAAACGCGATGGGGAAGGTAGAAGACAGAGACAGACGGAGAAAAAAGAGACAAGAGGGGAGGAAGAAAAAAGAGACAGAAAGCCTGCCTCCTTATCTTTGCCTGCCTTTCAACCAACCTCACACTGGCACCTTATACTGTGTGTTGTGTGTGTGTGTGTGTGTGTGTGTGTGTGTGTGTGTGTGTGTGTGTCGGTGTGTTTCTGTGAGGATGTTTTCCTGTTTGTGTGCATGTATGGTCTAAAGTAGGCCTGCAACTAATGCGTTTTTCATGATCAATTAATCAACTTATTATGTCTTCAATTAACTCATTAATCATTTAGCTACACATCATAAACCAGTCAAAAAAAGAAAGGAATCTCTGCACAGCTGAGTAGTGGCAAGTGCGTAGGAGGAAGGTGCAATCAAAGAAATGATAAAAGCAGGAAAAAGCACCTGTACAGCACAGGTACTCATCAATTAGTCAGAGTGATCTTTCAAGTCTTCTCATTAGATGATTGAGACAACTCTTGTATTAAAATGTGGTATTGCCGTCCGTGATATATCTGATGAAGGTCTGAGAGACCAAAACATTGCAGTTACTAACAAACAAAAGTGAGCTAGACAGTGTGCAGGAGTTTTTTCCTTTTCATATCGTAAACCAGTAAAACATCCCCAACAAAATTTCAATAAGTGCAAGGTAATGTTGTCTAAGAAACATTAAACTCATTAGCATCCGTGTGTCCACTGTATGTATACATGTGTTTAATATGTCCAGATATGTACATTCCATGAAGGCTATTTAAGCTCCAACATGACTAAGCATGTCACCAGCAAATTAACTCAAACACATGAACAGAGAACCTATGCAGTTCTGTAAAATGTTTTATATGTTGGAAAAACGTGCAGATTGTTATCTTAGCTTAGCACAAAGAATGGAAACAGGGAAACCAGACTCTGTCAAAAGCTAACATAATCTGACTACTAGCACCTCTGAAGCTCACAAATCAACATATTAGCTTAATTGTTTAATCAGAAGTACAAAAAAAACAACTTTTTGAGTAAGCTTTATTGTAAGGCTTATAAATGTATTTATTTGGATCCACATTTGCCTCTACCAAGTTAGCAACTACTCTTCCTGAGGTCCACACAATCCCTTTATTTTCGATATTGGACACAGTTATTTGATTAACATACAAGCATTTTCTAGGACCGTCATGGATGTTCATCACTTATAATGGTTACTTACTACGTGAACCTTTTTAAAACTTTTTTACATAATATAAATCATAGCAGATCTAATATTGTCAATATACTGTATGGTAAAATATCTTCCATAATCTTTCTTTTTGTATGTTTTAAAGCATCTATAATGTTGGACACAATGAATGATCAAGACGGGTTATGCATGAATGCTGTAATGATTGATGTGACACATGCTTTGGAGGCTTGCTATTGGCTGTCTAAGTCTCTGAGGGAGGGCGTTGAGATGTAGCGTTAGGAGTCCCTGCTGTCATAGATTAGTATCACACTTCAGTTTTGTTAAAAGTTACTTTAGCTTCTTCACATAAAGTCCTATTTAAAAAAAAACAACTAAACTCCCAAGTCAAAGCTTAGGTTCTCAGGAGTATTTCTTAGACGTTCAGGTATCAGATTGTGTTACACTCATACTCACTCATATATCTACCTGTAGGTGAACCACGTGGATGTGATGGAGAGAGGAAGGAGTGGAGTGATCCAACATCGGAGGAGAGAAACAGTTTCAATTAGCGATTATCTGAGCCTCACTGATTTTAAATACGACTGACATTTAGGTCTGAGAGCACTGGTATGACAAATGACTTAAATGACGAACAATTTGTTGAGCTTGTGGTGAATAAAAGGAATATACATTACCAGTCATTGAATCAAATTGTGTTTAATTTATCAAGTCATCACAATTTATTGCGGCCCAGTTCATGTGCATTTTCATATTCACATTAACTTTCACTTTCTACATGAATCAGTTTGTCTATTTCCTTTCATTTGGCTCACTGTACCAAAAGAGAAAAAAAAGACATCATTGTTTAAGTTGTGACTAATGTATTGATTAACCTTTTTCTTTGGATTCATCAAATAATTTATTGGTTAGCACTCCTGTATTTAATCAACAGACATATGTTTTATCATATTTTACAGTTTATTTCATGGAAATGCATCGAGAGACATGAATCCAAACTGTCGTCATAATGGCAGGATGAATATTGTTCTCCTATTAACCCGAGGGTGGACCTGTGACACCAATATTATTTCTTAGTTAAAAATACAGCAAGTCTTAAATGCATCTGACATTTAGATTATGCATTTATTCTGAGCAATTTCCAGACTCTGTAAGCTGCTAATAGTGCTGATGGTATTGCACCTACACTTTTCTGACAGCAAAGGGTTTTATTTATCAGGAGATGTGGAAATAACTCTTCAAGCACCATTATTCCTGTTTTACTTTCTTTCTTTCTTTCTTTTATTATAATGTGAAAATCCTTTAAACGTATATTATGAATCAATCTTTAATTATTAGAGGGTTATTTTGTTTTTTTGCCAGTTGCCTGTAGCTCATTTTAGTATAATAACAATCAGCATAATGAATTGTGTAACCCATAGCATTATGGAATGATGAGAAAAGCAGAGGAGAGTGGGGGAGGAAGTGTGGTGGCGAAGAGGGAAAAACATTAAAAAAAGAAGAGAAAAGAGAAAGAAAGGGAGAGGAACCAACAGTTAACTGGGAGGAAATAATAAAGGAATGAAGAGGAGAACAAATGAATGCGCGAAGGAAGAGAGGAGGGGTAGAGGTGGTGCGGTGGGGGGGGGGTGAACAACATAAATTTGGTTGCTGATGTAAATCTCCCCCAGGTTAAAACAAGATGATAATTAAAAATGTACTGCAGGGTCACACTGTGAGTGTTGTGCGTGTGTGTGTGTACTTGTATAGCTATCGTTGTGAGAACCAATGTGAATTTTACACCTGAAAAGCGAGGACATTTCAGGAAAGTGAGGACATTTTAGGAAAATTAGGACATTTTGGGTGGTCCTCACTTTCTGATACACCTTCAAAGGGTTGTTTGAGGCTTCAGACTTGGTTTTAGGGTAAAGGTTAGAACTGGGTTTAGGTTTAGTTTAGGGTGAGGGTTGGGTTAGGTATTCAGTTGTGATGGTCAAGGTTAATGTAAGGAGCTAGGGAATACATTATGTCAATGAATGTCCTCACTAAGATAGCTATGCAAACATGTGTGTGTGTGTGTGTGTTTTGGTTGTGGTGGGGCTATTGGGGGGTGAGGTTGCAGTGCCCATTAAAAGGTGTCCCTGCTGCAATCAGTGTACAGAGGCCTTAGGGCCTATTTGTTACTACATCAATCTGGAGTTAATGGAAACACAACACACACACACACACACACACACACACATCCAAACACATTTCTGCCTACAGTGTTAACATTGTCAGAGAGACCACTGAACAGCAGGACACACACATGCATGCACGCACATATGCACTTTAAAAAAGCATGTGCATGTACACACACACACACACACACGCACACGCACGCGCGCACACACACACACACACAGCTGGCAAGGAAGCCAGCCAACCGGGCCCACAGCAGAACACAACACACAAGCAAATCCTAAAGAGTTTTAATGAGACCCTTCCTGTCTGTCTTTCTTTCTATGATTTATAAAACATGTCTTGTTATTTTTTGTTAACATGCATAACAGAAACCTGATTTCCTCTTGCCTTCAGACTACTGATAACAGTGCTAAAATGTTTTATTTTAAGGGTTTAAGGCTGATATAAGTTGCCAGCCCAGACATCCAGGGTGCGAGGCTTGTGGGGGTGGTTTAAACAGTTTTATTCATGAAAACAAATCAGAACCACTGTGGGCCTATATATACTCTATTGCAGCTGTTACAGTAACATTTCTCAAATGATTATGATCTTAAATAAAACAATTATGAAAATGGAACTTGACCTCTCCATTTGCAGAAATATTTTAATCAATTAACACAAAGAAACTCATTAAGTAGTGTATTATTTTCCCTCTCAGCGATGTGATGTGGAGTTCATGTCGTGTCCTTCCCTCATGCAGACACACAGGAGATGTGATTATATACAACAAAACAAAAGGTTAAATGCTAATTTAACATGCCAGAATTAAATCTCCCAATGCTCCTTTCAGTACTGTGCCAATATACTTAATGTCATTCTTGCAAGTCACTGTTTAATTCAGCTCTTTGCACACACAGCAAACTTCAATACTGAATATAAAGTAATCACAGCATGCAATAGTAGAACATGCTGTCATTATAAAAACAGAGGTCATCCCTTATGTATTGCCCCTCATTGACCCACATCTCTGCAAATCTCTGAGCAGGGAAGGTGGCAAACCCTCTTCCATTTACAATGTCATCATGTAGCCTAGATATGGTGCTATTTCTATTGTCACAGTGAAAGTACAATTCTGATTTTATTGTTGTTTACATTATAGGCTGTTCTCACATTGCAGCACTTAGATTTCTTCTTTAAATAGCCTACTTTTACTTTCGATATGTTATGTGGTGAAGCAGCATGAATCACTATGAGGGGGGATACACTTTTGTCCCCATTGGGAATAAAAATAACTCAGTAGAGGCGAAAGAAAGAAGAGGAAATCCCCACCATTCCCCACAAGCAAATCACATCCTGCAAACATTTTTTTCTCTCAATCTGAAAATCACCAAGTAAAGACGAATCAAAGTGAAAAGACTGAATTTGAAAATGTCACGGTTTTGACTGTCTGGCAGTTCTCATCAGTAGATAAGCAGCGCTGTAGTGAGGCTTATGCAGGCTCTGTTAATGCTTTAGCACAAATTAAGTTGCATTGAGTAAATATCTGCTCATAAGTCACTGTTAATTGCTGAGCAGAGGAGATAAAGGAACACAAATACAGCAGGGCAGGAGTGGATAGAGTGCAGGGACACCATCTTTCAACTGTATGACACTGAATTCCCACCAGTTTCAGGGCTTCTGTTCTGTAGCTGAACCTGACCTCTGATGTCCCCATTGAGGGAGGTGATTTCCCTGCTGGGTTCACTAAAGTATCTCTTTATCATACCTGCAAGGACAATGCTGGGTTGTGAGGTGATTTCAGAGTATTGCTCACATGGCACTCACTGGCCTGAAAACAGTTTTCCCCATAATGGTAAGGGAAATCAGCAATCTCAGTCAAAAGACTCTATGCCAGCCCAGTATGCCTTTAGTATTACATTCATATTACATGATTCAGCACCTCTTGATTCGCATCCAATGCCAACATTCGGTGCCAATGTAGGAAGTAGTGTGTGTATAATGCAGCAAGTCAAGGCAAAGTAATGTGGTGCAGGTCGGGGTGGTGGTCCTGTCCTATCACATATCTATAATTAATGTTTAGTTTTCTATAAGCCATAACCATAATCTTTGCCTAACCCTAACTATACCTTAGTTCCCATGTAGAGATACTAACAGATATGAGATATTAAGACTTTATGGCACCAGATGCTAAAATCAATAAATGTAATTCCATGGATGGAACCTATTACAGTTTCACATAAGCTGTGTAGTTATGTGTAGTTCACAACAATAATAAGTCCATGGCTAGCTCATATAGGGGTCGACATTTTCTGTTGTAAAAACTTGGCTTCTACTTGGTGCCAATCTTTCAATACTTTTGCCCAGAGCCGATAATGCATTTGACATCACTCAGTTCAATATAAACAGAGAAGGACCTGTGTAGTTAAGCTACAAAATGATCGCACCAATGCTGAAGAGACCAAGAAAACATCTACTTACAGGATCATTATGAACAGAAAATCTAACCAATCAAAAATGTGCAGCACTAGCAGATAGAAAAGAAGAAACTCTTCCACAAGGTTAATGTGTATTACTGGGTTTCCATGTAGCTTTGTAGCTTGCAAATCTGTATCAATACATTTTGGGGCCATGGTAGCTAAGACACCATGTGGAGACCACAAAAACTGTGAAGGGTCATCCCAGACAGCTTGTGATTTTTCCTACAGGTTGTTAATGCTGGTGGAATACGTTGAAAGTGAAGACAACATTAGCAAAGCCATTTGCACTGCAAACCTTCTGATGATTGCAACCCCTGACCCTCTATTACTCTGAATGATAGAATGTAAATAAAGGATTGAAAGAGTAGTTTCGTATTCAGAAACAAAGCAAGATAAATGAAGAAAATAAGTGTTGTGCTGTTACCATCAAGAGACAACAATCTTTTGCTGAACCTACCAACCTGTTAAACTTACATTGAAGGTGTCTACAAATTAGCCATCAAGCACAATTCCAGCTGTAGGTTAATTTAAGCCTGAAGGTCACACTGAACTGACTACCTCAGTCTTGACAATGCAAAAAACCAACAAAAAAAAAATTGTCCCAATAGGGCATAGGGATGCCATGCCTTGAAGAAGTACCACAGAAATAAGCACTTTGCACCAAAGATGGAAACATTTTCAAAATGAGGACCTGAAGGATAACTACTTAGACTGAAGAATAAAGAAACAGAGTAGTGCAGTTGGTCCTTACCAGGCATGATTTCTATCACTGTGTCTTGCCTCTCCGGGGGAAAAAGGACCTTGGGAGGCTGAGTGGTCTGGAGAGCTGAGAAGGAGAAGAGATGCAGAATGACTATCAGGAGTGTGAGCATTTTAAATCAATGAGTTTTGCTTGACAACACATATCATCATGTAATGAGCTCATCATTCCCACATAACAAATTCTATGTCTGAGAATCACAAAAGGTAAAGGAGAAAAAACACGTTCTTTCTCAATTTTACACACACGCATTCATCACATTCATCAAAACTATTAAATTTACCGACTGGGCTTGAATAGATTAAATCAAAAGATGTCATAATTTCCAAATTGAAAAGGTAGAACATGTAGGAAGCGGCATCTCTAAATGTCAGTCAAAACAAAACAAATTAAGTGCTCAGCTCTACTTCAATGCACCAGCACGTCTGTCATTTGAATGAAATCCCCCGCAGAAGTAGTGCGAGGACAGAAAGAGCGAGAGGGAAACACAAGAAAGGTTAGAGCTGGAGAGTGACAAATAAAATACATATAATAATAATATAGGACTGAGATTAGGCTGATTTGTTTGTCAAATTTCTGAGCCAGGAACAAGCTGACATAATGTTCAAACTGTAGAAAAAGGTGTTCGTGTTTTCAGATATACGTGGAAAACAGTTGCATAGTGACTGTAGGGCTTTACACTGTAAACTATTTTGTGAGGAAAAGCTCAAGGAAAGAATTGCTCTACCAATTGCCCCGCAGCATCACAAACACACAGAGACTGGACCACATTGACTGTCACACCTACTGTGAGATGCTGTCTGAGCTGCAGAGGCAGGTCAGCATTCAGTCAGTGATTTCTTTCTGTCTCTTTGCAGACAAACAAGTTGTCTGACCGGCCGCCTTTCTACTCTGATGACCTGCGGACACACTCTACTTCCACCTGAAGCACCTCTCAATTTCACCTCACTGTACGCTGAACACCAACGAACTCTGTCCAACACCTTTCTACCTCGTTACCTCTGACCATATAATAAATCTGTTATGTCTTTCAGTACTCCCTATTCTCTTTTCTTTTTTTTTTAAACTGCCTGGGCTATTTACTCTACAGAGGAGTTGTTGGGATATGTCATCTGATTATCACAATCATATGCTGTGAAACATGACATTGAAGCAGGTACTGGAGGGACGCCTGGATTTCAGAGGCATACAAAACATCACCTGTGCATTCTCTTAATAAGTGAACTGAAAAAAAAACTTATAAAAGAACAATATTGATCCATAAGAACATTCTCTTAGATATAAATGAAAACAGAACTTAACCAAGTCTGCTCATTTTTTTCATTCACATTACAATAAGCAGCTTAGATCATTTTCTTTTCACTATCAGAGCAGAGATCGGGTGCTTTCATAACCTGTTTGGTTCACTTTAAACAAACTCGTGGTGATTTTGAGATAGCACGCTTAGCAGTTCAGCAGCCAAGATGCCACCTAAATGCTCTAAAGTGTGGCTACGCTACACGACTGTTACGCCTGATAAAAGCAAGTGCACAAAATGTACAATGGGTATCGAATGAAGTACTCAATTGGTATCAGTATCAATTTAAGGGCACTTGGATTGGTACTGGTATTGTAATTTTTGAAACGATACCCAGCCCTACTAACAGTAGACAGTAAGCCAGACACAGAATTTTGCAAGAGTAGGTATGTGATGTTACAATGAATTCAAAAGCAAATTACAGCTAAGACTATCTGCAGATCATCAGCCCTCTTATCATCTTATGGTATGCTAGATCATTTGGTAACCACAGTATGCATGGTGGTTCCTCATTAAAAACCAACTATTCCCCCATGATATTATAGTTCAAAATGTCTTTTTCATCCAGTTTCTACCTGGTGGTCATTATTCATCACATACAGTATGAGGTCAAGTTGCATTTTCGACTACTAATGCCCATGAATTATTTTTTTAATGAGTTCTTAGTGAAACCAGAGAAAGAGAGATACAGAGGGAGTTGTAAAATGCAGCATGATTAGATTTCCCCAAAGTGTGTCCATGAAGCTATGATGATGCATGATGACAGTCCAATGAATGAGTTAACTATTAATCCTCATGATTTAATCTTTAATCCTCTTGGTTGTAATAAATGAACATGAAACAGACCAGAACTAAAAGGCAACGGTGTATAATTGATTCTTTAGACTGGACCAAATGAACCAAAATGCAGGTTTAAAAGTAACATTAGAAAATAGATACTAAGGTGGGACATTGTAGATATCCATTAAAATACACAAATAGCTCTGTAAGTACTGAGTTCATATGTTGGTCATATACTTTGATGCACAGCGACTTACACACTGCTCAGTGTTCATATCGGAGGTAGAGGTATCACACCCGAAGCTGTTTCATTACTCTGACTTTCAGTGTTATTGTAAATTCTGTGACTTCCTTTGTGACAGGAACACTACACGCAGTTTTTTACTACTTCATCTAAACTTTCTTTTTCCTTTTTATCCCAATAACCCTGTCAATCCTCCTATCACTCCATCCCTCCCTCTGTTTCTCTGATAAGACTGATAGTTTCATTTGCATTCTGGAGGTTCGGCTGCGCACTTTTAAGATTAATGAGACAACCCTTCACCTAGACCTACTCCTCTCCTGTTCTGTCCTCTACTCCCAGCCTTTACTCTTCTGTTACCTTTCCTTTTCTCTTTCCCTTCTCATTCTCATGTACAGGCCTTTAGTTACGGTTTTCATCGAGAACAAAAGTGAAACAACTGTCTCTTCTTATGTGTAAAGACATACACATTAGTCCAAGTAGACGTCAGTAGACCAAGGTAACTGTGTTTGAAAATGTTCTTTCATCTAAAGACCAGACATGGGTTAGGCGTGGCTTTTGGTGGCTTCGGGTGAATTTGCCAGCATCTGCCTGGTATTTTGGAGGCTCATTGTGAACTTGGCGAAATCAAAGTAGTAAGTAGAGATGCAGTGTGTCTCTCTATATACATTTGGGTCTTTACCAACTTCTTACTTCAAAATCCAGCAAAATGTTTTTGTGGATATGTCAGGGATATTTTCCCTTTTGACAGATATTCCTCAAGCAGAAAAACTTTATTACATTGGACCCAACAGGACCCTGATTCCAACTGTCTGTTGTGGTTACACAGCACCACTGGCCACAAAATTACCAAAAGTCTCGCTGGATGCACTGCTATTAATTCACAAAAGACCACTACGTCTTGAAAAGAAGATTGCGGATGCATGAGTGTTTGGGGTGTGTATTAACCGGAATAAAAATTTGAATATCAAAAGGTGTGTGGTGAATAGATGATAATGATGGGGTTGCTGTTTACTTTTAGCACATGGCTTCATAGACACACGCACACACACACACACACACACAAACACACGCACGCACGCACGCACGCACGCACGCACGCACGCACGCACGCACGCACGCACGCACGCACGCACGCACGCACGCACACACACACACACACACACACACACACACACACACACACACACACACACACACACACACACACACACACACACACACACACACACACACACACACAAACACACACACACACAAAATCATGCAATTGAGATCTTTGAACTTTTCATTCGTGTCTATGTCTGAATGTGTATGTGTGTGTGTGGGGGGTGGGGGGGGGGTGTCATTAGGGTGGTGTTGGATTTGCAATTCAACCTTGATTTATCAGACATCAAGTGAACAATAGGAAAAAAGGGTCTCTTCTAGTTCAGGTTTGTTTTTTTTGCTACATTTTTGCACCAAGACACCAACATAGTCATTTTCTAGTTCTTTGTTACCTAATGTTACATGATTGTGTGATGTTTGATTAGATGTTCCCATGTGTGTTTTAGCACCAAAACCGTGTACATTGAGCAGACAAACTAATTACCAAGACCAGATTATAAAGATGCACAATGCAGCTGCCTCAGTTCAGTTGTGTTCAGTTCAGAATTTGACCTTTTCAAGTTAGGTAGTGCTGCACATTAGGTCAGACAGAGCAATAATCACTACAAAAACCTTAGAGTAGTCAAAGTTTGTTTTAGTGCTTTTTTCCAGCTGCAGTCATTACAGGCAGCATATATCTGGTTGAAACGCTTCACAAATATGATACAATACAAATATAAGTATACATACATGATTCATGACCAAAAAAACAACTAAAGGCTAACCTATGGAAATGAGTTCTCAGCAGCTGCTTAAAATAAACCACAGATTCAGCAGATCTGATGGAGTGGGGGGAAGGCTGTTCTGAAGTTTAGGAGCCACAACCAATTAAAATAGGAACAGGGGACAAATAAAAGGTTTTGGAGTGGCTGCAGGCGCCAGGCTATGTGCATGATTCGTTACATTTTGAAGTCGGTTATGTGTTTTATTGGAGTCCAATGACATGTATTTTGCACCAATTGAAGACAACCTAGAGAGGACTGAGTACTGCAAGTAAATGGTGTGTTACAGTAAGTGAGAAAAGATTAAGATATCCACCAGAAGTTCCATGTTTTTGGCTGATAGTGTAAGTTTGATTCATGCAATATTTTTAAGCTGAAAGAATCAAGACTGAATGAGTTCAGAAATATGAGGTTCAAAATTCAAATGTTGGTGAAAAAGGATACCAAGGTTCTTAGAGGTGGTCTTGATGTTACTAACAAGGGGGTGACTGACCTCCTTAGTAAAACAATTGGGATGATAATACACAATATGTGAGCACCAGAAAGTTTCAAATGCTTGAAAGTCCTTTAAGGTAACTTTTCTGTGATTTAAGAACACTTTGACGCTATCTGAATAGCCCTGATCTGATCATTTCAGCTCACCATGTGCTCCAAGTAGATTAAAAGAAACGCTGTCTTGTTGCAGTTTTTATCTCAACAGATGGAATGAATACAGTTTGTGTGACAAACCAAATGTGACCTTTTTTTCTCTATTTTCTTTTTGAAATCTCAAGACAGCAAGATTCACAACACATGAAACTTTCCTATTACAATAGATCACAAGATGATATTGAAACAATGTTCATATCATATGTTTTTCTGCTACAAATATTATGACCTCAGCACTTTCAGGATCACTTCATTTTGACTTTCAGTCAAGCATAGAAAAATCTTTTTCTACCCAACACCCTCAGTTTCATCTGACCTTTGACACATTAGTCTTTTTCTTTTGTCACAAGGACCTTCATTTGAGACACATTTTGCAAAAGTACAGACTAATACTGTGAGGGCTGTCACGGTAAGCTGTGCACTCAGGCGATAAATATGAAATGAATGTGGCTCTTTATTGATAATTCCACACCTGATAAGTAGGCTGGAGCACACATTTATCAAAAATATTGCTACTAATAGCCAAAAACTCCACAGGGTATCTTCAACAAAACTGAGGTTGACTGTTGATGGGGGACAGGAAGAGTGAGCCACAATCTCTGATATTTTTGACACAACAACTACATGTGTGGACCTCCTACAAGCATTCTTTCATGGCATTCATGCAACTTCCATCTCAGCTTCTCAGTGAGGACAGTCAATTTCTGCATGATTGCAAGAGGTAATTTGTCAGGAAAATGAGAAATGACAGAGGTGGGAGTGTTTATTTTAACCCTTGTATCGGTTTAAGGTAGTCTTTTTTAAAAATGATTATGTATGTTTTATTGAGTTATTATTACTGATGCATGATGTCATAAACAGAGGAGGAGAGGCACATGGGGATTACTATTATACACATTTTTGGGTAAGAGTAACTTAATATATTAAGTATTCATTTATAATAGTGCATTAACCCTTACATACTGTTCATAGTCTACACCCTCGCAGGATGTTCCAGGTCACTTTTGACCCGGACTAAGAATCCCCTCATAAAAAGTGTCTATACCCAATTTTGAACCACAGATCTATTCAGAATGCATCAATAGTTAAATTGGTGATTAAACCTTGACTTTTGAGAGAGCAGAGAGAGTTTTAGACCACTCTTGTTTGGAGAAAACGTACTATTTTACCTAAGACATGAAAATATAACATAGCAATAATGATTTAAATGTATTTTATTGAAACTGAAAATGTCAAGAACTTTATGAACTGTGGGGTTTATTGTATAACCATTAGAGCCATCAGTCTTCACTGCTACATCATAAAAAGAAATCCTCATAACTACTATCTTATTCAAACTATTAACTATTCATTTAACTAAAATACATGTCAATAGATACAGGTCAAATTAGACCCGGAACAGCCTCAATGGACAAACATTTGTAGCACCTATATAAGAGTATAACATTTTTGAATATTTTGCATTTTTTGCATTTTGGGCCACTTTAGGAAAAGTCATCAAATTTCAGGGTAAAATACTTCTTTTTTTTTCTTTTTTTACAGCTGTCAAATGTCAAAACGGGTCAAATTTGACCTGAATAGTATGTACAGTAAGGGTTAGTAGTGCATCATATTTAATAGACCAGTGCTTTACATATGCAATCCTATCATGAAAAGTACATAGTTAACTATAGCTTTCAAAAGGTTGTTGCGTCATACTTCTGTCTGAAACATGGGGAAATAAATATAAAGTAGCATAAATGATAACATACTCAACTTAAGTGCAAGAAGCTCAACAGGTACTTAACTTCAGTATTTGAGTAAACAGTCTGTTTGCTGTCAGCTGCAGTGTTCACTTAAACAACAGTGAAGAATGTGTAGATTCTGTGCTGCTCACTGAGCATAACCAGACACTATATTCTGTGTATGAAATTGATTTGACCTTTTGGAGCATTATGAAATGTCTGGCGGTGCAGAGAAGCAGGGAGACATTTATGTTTAGTCCTGATACATTCAGACTTGTGTGTCATGCCGTATTCACAGTAAGACTCATTTATTCCTGTCAGAGTACAGTCTAATTTGACTTCTTTCGTTTGGGTGCAGATTGGTCACTCTGATTGGGGAAGCCATTATTATTCCTTAGGTAGAGTCCATATTCTGACAGTGTCCACTTATAATTAGCTTCTATACCAAACTTCAAAACCGCAATTGTAATTTTGACTCATGCACTTTCATCAGTCATTAATAAATTGGGGATTAATCTTTAATGAAGTTTTCAGAGAGCATTTTTCATTGGACCTGAATAGTATGTAAGGGTTAAGAGAAAAAATATAATCATTGAAAATGTTTTACTGGTGTCATGCAAAGTAAATATCTTGATGGCAATATGTGGGGAAACTCTGACATGAAACAGAGATGAGTGAAAGAGCCACAAATCAGCTGGTTAGTATTTATTTATTTATTTTTTTAATTGTCTTTTCTCTTTATCAGCCACTCTGACATCAAATATCTCTCTATATCGCTTCATCTCCTTTTTCTGTCTAGCTCCGTTTTTCCTTCCATTCGACTTGTTTTCATGTGCTTTCATAGCATCAGAACGGAGGAATCTTAAAAGCGACAGAGCGGAGCAGGGGCGTCGAAATATTTGGCAATTCTATGCCTATTTAAGATCTTACAAATAATTTCCCAGCAATTGTAGCTAGTTAGAACTCTGTCACCGCTGCCACTGTGCATGTGTGTGTTTGTGTGCGCGAGTGTGCATTTTTGTAGATACGTATGTGTGTGTACATTTTTGTGTGTGTGTATTTGTGAATCATTCATGTCCTCTGAGCAGAGTCAACGTGTCATTAAAAACTAACACTATCAGAAGACTGTGTGTGTGTGTGTGTGTGTGTGTGTGTGTGTGTGTGTGTGTGTGTGTGTGTGTGTGTGTGTGTGTGTGTGTGTGTGTATGTGTGTGTGTGTGTATGCTGAGTGAGCCTCTACATGCGCTCGGAGATAGAAAGCGAATACAAGCCGACCGAATGTTCCCACTGATATGCAAATGAGCTGGTGTGTGTGTGTGTGTGTGAACATGTGTATATACATCAGTGTGCATTTGTCTGCACGTATGCCTTTATCTCTGAGCTGTGTGTGTGTCAGCTGTCTCGCTTTATGAATGACAGCCACTTACATCAGTCATGTTTCAGAGTTTGTTCAGTTGAGAGTTTGACTTTTACATCTTTATAATATATTACTTTTTAAAATGATGCCTTTAAGGAGATTGTTGACTTTGGTGTTCCATTTTGAGAAGCTTGAGAAGGCAACCAGACAACAGAAGACACTAATTCAAAGGTTTCACACTTCTGTCAATGATTAAGTTTTGCACCTAAGTTTGGGAACAAAGACCACAACTCATACCTCCCTTATTTCTGCACAAGAAGTACTTACATCACACCTTATTATGATCTCATCCCTTAGTCTACACCCCCATCCCTCCATCCCTCATCTATTGTTGCAATACATCTTTAAACTCATAACTAAGTTGGTGTGGTCTTTGATAGTGAAATGAGCTTTAATAACAAATTGGAAAGTAAAGGCTCTGCTGTGTGAGGAAGCTATCACAGAATCCAAGCAACCATGAAGATTCTGTTTAGAGAGGTAATACCATGACCGGATCTACAATATGGGCAATTTGGGCAAGTGCCCAAGGGCCCTTAAGCAGAAAGGGGCCCTCAATGATGGTAGAAACAAATGTGTCTACTTCCCCCCCCCCTTTCTTCTTTTTTGGTCAGGCTCCACAGACATATGACACAGTGTTTGACCCATTCTCTCAATAATTGATAATTATTGTTGCTGTCGGAAACCTAGTACGTCCAAAACGAAACGAGTTAAGAAGCTTCCACCTGATAGCAGTGTTATCCAATTAGAATAAAATACAAGTTGTTTCCAAGAAAATGAAGTCTCATGATTGACAGTTTGAAGTGTCAATTTGACAGGTAGGCAAGATGATGATTGGTTAGCAGGCCGCAATCAGCTTCAGATACGTGAACATTCAATCTTGTTCAAAATCAATAATGTGACATACCACAAGAAGAGGTGGTAGGAGTGGTGGAGGAGGGGCAGCAGCAAACTACATTGGCGAGAGCATAATCAGCTGAGGGAATTGTGACACTGTCAGGTAAAAAGTCCAAAATGTAAACCTGCACGAATGTGATTGGATGTTACCCACCGCGCAGCTGTGGAGGAGTCAATGTCTGTCGAGCATATAGAAAACAGCTGAAGTCAATCAGCTGAAACAAACATTCTGCCTAAACTAACATTACATGCTCCATTTTCTGAACAAAGACATCATAATACATTGCATGGGAACAGTGTTAATTGTTTAGTTTTACATGCAATATCCGACCAGGTTGCTACGACTGAATAAGCCAATTTTCCACTTTCAGCAGATAAATACAGTATGAGAACAGCTTCTGGTTTTAAACTCTGCACATACATCATTCATACACACATTTTCTAGTGGAGGAGGGCTTTACACTTTTTATGGTTATGTTAAGGCACTGGTAGCGGTAGTTAAAGGTTACGGAAAGATCATGGTCTTGGTTTGATTCAAAAAAGTCCACAGTGACGAGAAGCAGGAGACACAATCTGTTTATTAATATCTTTGACTAACCCTAAACCAAAGTACTTTAGTTGCCTAAACCTGAACCCAACAAAGAAATCCAGATGCAAACCCCTGACTCCAATGCTAAAGTCCTATGAATTGTACACCCCGTCCACTTCAATCACCTCACTTTGACTCAAAAACATAGCCAATGAACATAATCCAGGCAGCTACAACATGTGCTAACACAATACAATTAGGAAAAGAATTTAGAGGTATATAAATGTTATTTCTAGGAGATAGGTGTGATTAATTAATATGAGAGATTCTTTCAGTATCTGTTGCCCACAAAGTTGTATGCTAACATGTTAATATGGAGCACTGGTGCCACCAATATACCAAATATGTGGAATTTGTTTTGGGCGTCCTCATTCTTTTAAACTGTGTCTCAAATCACTTCAGTTAGTACTCTTCTGTGTAGTACTCTGTGTACTTACTTGTGTAGTGTAATTTCAACAGGCAAGTCTTGTCTCAAATCAAACACAGCTGTTGCACACTTGCTAATCACCCAAAATGATGATTAGCTAGTTAGCGAGCTAGAGTTAGCATTCGTGTTATTGTTCGTGGTACCAAATCATTACAGACTGCTTAATTAACCCAAGAAACATATGTGACAACAGTATAGTGGTGCTTAGTGCAGAAAACATGTGTAACACATTCGTATAATGCAACGATGTTCACCATAGTTACAACGTCAATGGTCACCATTTCCTGTTTGAAAAGTGGTCCCTCCCCTTCTGCTACGTAGCCAAAAGGGAGCAAAGTGTCCATAGTTCCAATCTCAACTTTTTGACCGTTTTGAGTGCACCATCCAGGTAGTCATAGTGCACTGCATTTTTCCATACTTCTCAGTATGAACGCACTTATGCACTCACAATATTAAGAAGTGTAAGTACAGGAGTACAAGATTTGAGACACAGCATTTCTTTGTAGATAACATACTCCTTTAAATGCCATTACAAAGCAGATCTGACACAAGCAGTCTTGGATGTATTACCAAGAAGATCTGAAGGGTGAATCATTCGGAGCTGTTAAAAAGCCTCTTGATAAACAGAAAGCTGAATCATAGCGGAGATGATGCAAGTCCAGCTTTCTGGTAATGTCATTATGATGATCTGGTGTTGTGTGAAATATACATAAGCCTATTTCTGATGCAAGAGAGAGCCGGAGCCTGAGGGTAGAACACACTTTGTGAAGCAAGTGTGTGTGTGAGATCGATGAGCTTTAATGTGACCCCGGTGCAAGTGCTGAGATGGGGGAAACATTTAAAACGAAGTACACCTCCCTCTTATCACACACACACACACACACACACACACACACACACACACACACACACACACACACACACACACACACACACACACACACACACACACACACACACACACGCAGGCATATGCATTGTAGATCATTATCACAGATACCATCTGCTCCAGAGCAGTGCCACGCTGGAGGGACACCCTGATGGAGGAAACAAGCACTATCCCTTAACTCCACACATAGAGCTGGATGATTAAAGGCATAAATTAAAAATGAAGCAATCTGAAGGGAGGGCACGAGGCTGCAGAGGAAAACAGAACACCACTTGATGAGCTCAGATGTGACAGGTACCAGGTGAACTAATTTAACTGACTAAAGCCTTCAAGACTAGGATGTGACATCACATTACTTCTACACAAAAGGTGTTTAAATATTTGGTTTGTTAAAGCTGAGAGATTATTTTGCAGAAAGTATGGTTAAAGTAAAAATTGGGATTGGAAGGACACAAGTGAATGAAAAGGTTCTTGTTTCAGTGTAAAATATTGTTGATATTATCAGTGACAGAGTTATCATGTGACATATTTCCTTCCATGTCCAGACTGAGTTTTCAGTGACTGTTAACTTACCGGGGTTGTGAAATACATTGTGCATTACCCTCCTACCCACATCATCTTTCTCATTTCCATTTATAACATGGTGCTCTCTTGCTATGGATCTGTTTATTATGTGGATTTATATGTATTTGGTTCTGAAACATTTAAATGAGGGATATCTTCTTTTTTAGAATATAGAGGCACCTCTTTTTTTTATTTTATTTTTTTTTATAAATAAAGCCATGACAGCTATATGGCCTGATGTCTTGTCATTGTGCTCTTGGGGTCCCATGACCCATCCAGGATCCTTTGTACATATGTGTATATACATTATTTATTCTATTTTTTCAAAGGATTTGTCATATGTTTCTTTATAGTACTACTATTATGGTTGGTATTATATTTTTTATATATACACCTGTAAATATTGAGTGGGTTTGGCACATCATGTGACTGTCAGGTGACCTGGGTGACCTTTTGGGTATTTAAGATAGCAAATATACATTTTGTCTCTAGTCTGAAGAAAACCAGAAGGCTCAAAATGTCACTTGTGATATTCTATTTATATATACCTGCATTGGGAGCTGCAGTGTGAACACTTTTTTCTGCTGTTACAGATGTAGTTATTTGGTCCAACACCTGCTTTCTTATTCTGTATGTACGCGTCTACTACACAACTATTTCAGACTGACTTTTCTCACATTTTGCTGGATTCATTTCTGTGTGTGTAGTTGATGTCTTCAGGGCAATTTTAAAGGTTAGAAACTGAGAATGTTGTAACTCTAGCATTCTTTGATTTGACATCGTTAATAACTTTTCCTCATCAAATCCTTAAAATGGATGAAGAATTGGATTACATAAAAAGGAAGAAGAATCCTCGTAGCTTGTCTTTAATATTTATCAACACTTAAATATAATAAATGTAAAACCATCATAATGGAAAGGTTCCACGACAGAAATGAGCCCTCTTATTTAAAATCACATTTCATCAGACAGAAACACACTTAGAGCAATAAGTGAAATGTAAGCGGGAAAGTCAGCTGCTGATGATGAGTCTCAATAGAACGTAAAATGCTCTTCTGAGTCTAACAATGAAAAATCCATTTGGCTGTGACCCTGGAGATCTCTCTCTTTCCCTGCTGCTCTCTGAAACACCCCCATGGGCAGATGTAGAATGATACCAGAAAACTGTGAGAGCAGGAGAAAGAAAATGAGATGAATTAAAAGAAAGATCCAAGTAAGAAAAAAGTAGGAAATGGAGACTAGGACAGATTATGTGTGTATGTAGTCTGGAAAGCATCCTTGAGAAGAGCAGCAGGCATTACAACACTATCTTTAAGTCTCCACCACATCAGCTTATGTGTGAATGTGAGAGTGTAGAGTTAGTGACTCCAATTAGTTGATTTAAATCAGTTAAGGGACTCTCACCTAACCGCTGCTGGTCCCACCGACAGCATGGATGGGAACACACACTATTTCCAGCGTAGGGGCTGGGGGCGGCTCAACCACCCATAGAGATTTGGCTAATTATCTTTCTGCTATCTGTAGGCTATTGCACTCTCTCTTTCCCTTTCTCTCAGGTTGAGCAGGTGGAAAAACTGTTAAGATGTTGAATAATCTAGCAATGCGTCAACTTTTAAGTGTCTCTCTCAAATGCTGTTATCTATCAGATAGCAGCTAAAATTATTGATATTGATGTTTTTGTTGTAGTAAAGCTGTAACCAAATAAAACAATTTAAAACAATAAATGCATCTTTAAATTGAGAGTAATGTGCGCATTTACACGTGTGGCACACTATCTGCAACTTCATTAACACCAGATAGGTCGTGGTCTTTAATGTTCTATGTTCTGCCACAGACCTACATAGGTCAGTTGATACGCACATATTCAGATGTATGAGCTGGAGTTGTTTGGAATAAAGTGGCCTTCGTAGATGAGTCAGGACAATTTTATTTTAAGTAGCTTAAAGTCCAAGATAGGCCTAGCCCCCAACATCCACTTACCCCTCTATGTCTGACTGAAGATTTCAACTTTATTTGTCACACATAGTGTCACACAGTGAGATTCAGCCTTTGCTTTAACCCATTTTAAGTATCAGGAGTAGTGGGCAGCCACTATGCAGCGACCACGGATTAACTCCAGTGGAGAAATGACTGTCAGTGGTGTATGTGTTCTTTATGGGAGAAATAAACACTTGGCTGGTCTGCTCATAACTTCTGCTTCAAGCCTCTTGCTTTTAAAGTCCAGCTGCTACATGGCCACCCTAACACACTTCCACTGTGATTATTAACTGCATCGGTATCACTACTGTACTGTACCTCTACCACTTTTGTTACTATTCAGACCAGTGTATGTTCCAGATGAACTTATTCACACATTTGTTTTCCCATCAAGTTTGAAAAGTTGTCAATGCCAACACAGGCAAAGCATAGGGTCAACCACTGTCAAGCACTCACACATACAGATAGACATCTTTATCACTGTGTCAACACAAACTAGCATTAGCACCACATCGACCGTACCACTATGATGAATGAAGTTTTAGATTTTCTGCCGATCTGTTCATACCTGTTCAAAAGAAACGGCACAGTGTGTGAGTTTTTGGAGCATCAGGTAACCTTGACCTCCAAAGGTCTTTGCACAACTTTTCATAAAAAGGTGAGTCGGGACTTAAATGTTGATTATGATGATAAATGCATATATATGACATTGAGCAAGAAGAAGCGACTGTGTGTGTGTGTGTGTAATGTGTGTGTAACTACGTCTGCTGAGAGGTGATAAGACCTTTAATAATGAGCTTGTTCGTTCAGTCATCAGTCAGTGCACTGTCACTGCCTCAGCCGTATTCAATCATTAATACATTTTTTATTCACACGCATAGACATTAACAGGGAGGGAGAGGGAGAGAGAGAGGATGAACATTGTAAATGGTTGAGCCGGGTCTAGACAGTGACAAAGTCTTTCCTTCACTTTGACACACACACACAGACACACACACTTTCTATCAGTCGCGAGGTCATACTCATTAAACTGAACATTTACATACCTCCATCATCATGTGCACACACACCTCCATCTTCCATCATTAGTCGGGGAATTTTCTAAATTAAATTTTACTTCATTTCCTGAGAGGGGGAGCTTGTCATTGGGTGAATTATAGGAAACATATTTCTCTCTCTCCTCTCCCACACCTCTCAATTCATTTAATTTTTTTTTACATTTATCTTTCAAGTGAGCACAAACTTGATGCCCGGTTCAAAACGCTCACTCTTGGTGGTTTATGAAGCATGTTGTCACAATCTGCTGCAATTTGTGGGGCTTTAATAAAACTGATTCTATTTCAATAACCTCCTCCTGAAGTTTGGTTCACAAATTTTCATTGTTTCCAGTGACTGCATAAAACAAGCACCTTGGCAAATTGGGAGATAACTACAGAATCCATATTCCTTCAGTCTAACACACACACACACACACACACACACACACACACACACACACACACACACACACACACACACACACACACACACACACACACACACACACACACACACACACACACACACACACACACACACACACACACACACACGCACACAGGAACCTAATGAGGATGGAGGTGCCTGCCAAAGAACAAGGTAAGCATGTCACCCATGTATCACACACAAATACATGAACACATACAACACACACACACACACACACACACACACACACACACACACACACACACACACGCTCTGATCGATGGTCTCTGTCCCCTGGCCCAGTATCAACCTTGCTGTGATGCATGATGGGTAATTATTCAAACCTTTACGTTTTAACGAGAAACATGTCTCTGACATCCATTCCATTAAATACTCTTGCTGGTCAACGTTGTATTCATCTGTCATCATGATATGCGCTATCTGTTTCACATACGCGCACACAAATAGCCTAAAGGAAAATGACACCATGCATATTTATGAAATCAGTCAATAACGGTGATGAAGATGTATTGATTTGAATATAAAAGCTGATTATTCAATACTGAAGCCACCTGCTCATAAATAGACAATAAACACTATTAGATATGAAAATCAATGTTGGTGATGCAGACAGGTTTTATGTTAAATGTTAAGCTGTTAATTTGTCATAAATCTTACAGTGTTAGTGGCTTTTATGTTTTTAATATGCAGGCGCACAGCTGAGCCAACAGATTATATTACAGTAAATAAAAAGAGAAATGCTATCCATCAGGTTATGGTGCAATGAAACCCCCAAGACAAACCTTTTAAAAAGCAGGGGAACTTATAACTTATAAAAATTTATTTACTTAAAAATAATGACTCAGAGTCTAAACTTAGCCTGGCACTTCAGTCTGGTGGCAATTAGAAGGTGGCATTCCCCCCGCATCTCATTTTCATGCAAACTAATTTAATAGAAATTTTCCTGGAAAACATTCAGACTTGTCAGAGCAGGGAAAGCACAGGTGTAAATAATAACATTAACGATGGCTTCATTCCATTAATTGTTCCCAGTAAGTAACAAACATAACACTAGAGCCTGGAACTGGCTCACCCAAAAGCAATGCAGCCATCATTAATATTCATATGTTTACCTGTGCTTTTCCTGCTTTCACAAGTCAAAATGTCTGCTGTGAAAAAGAGTCTCTAGAGTGGAACAAAGACAATTAAATACATGTTTCTTAACCTACATTAACTGATTCTGGGGGCACTTGGGGGGCAGGACAAGCTGTGAACAACACACATTATAAACTTTGTGGTGAACATGGAAAACATTGTCTGTTTACACCCCAGAGAGGGAGCAATGTTAGCATTCATTCAAATGTCATATTAATATACTCTCCTTTTGCTCATTTTTGGCCTCCACCAACCCCTAAGGGAACTATCTGTCAAATGCTCGGAGACATCTTCCTGCTGTAGCTGGACACAAAAGTTAATGAGACCACTGAAATCATAAAAAGTTGTGGCTGTAAACTAACACAATGCACTGAAAGTCTGCACAGGAGCCATAGCTTGAGCAGCATGTTAATATAGCCGCAGCAGCTTTAGTGCTTCATCTGTGTGCATTCAGGCACAGTATTGAATGTAGGTCACCTGCACTTTGGCAGCACTCAGAGCCTCATCACATCATTGAGTTATGAGCGTTATATGGAGGAAAATAGATTTAAGGTGTAAAAATACCCCTGCATTTACACATCTATAGTGTGTATTGTGTCGATTAAAAAGGAAGTGTATGTGACGTCAGATGAGTGTGAGCCAGTGGAAAAATTTACTTTCTCTTTAGGCATGCTATAATACGCCATATGACAGTAATTTTTTCTGTTGTATGTTAATTACAGCGCATTTTAAGGATTTTAACAGGGTAATTTTGTCCAAAAAACCCATCAGACACATATTATTGTTTCATGCAGAATACTTTTTATATTTCTTAAAAGTGCAGTGTGTAAGATTTAGTCACATTCAGCAGAACAGACTTAGCAGAAATGGGATATAATATTAATAAGTATGTTTTAATTAGTGTAAAAATCATCTGAAAATGAGTATCGTGGTGTTGTCGTTACCTTAGAATAAGCCCAATATATATCCTTGGGGAGAGGGTCCTCTTGCATGAAGCCCTCCATGTTTCTACAGTAGCCCGGAGTGGACAAACCAAACACTGGCTCCAGAGAGAGCCTTTTGCATTTTTTTGTGAGTTTTGCAGCTGCCTGAGGTTCTCATACACACTTGGAAGGGGAAGGTAAGGGAAGGGGTATACAGTTGGTTGCAATATGCAGTATCGCCACTAGATGCCACTAAATCCTACACACTGGTCCTTTGAGACATGTCTTAAGGGGATCTTTTGGGGGTTTTTGATTGAACATAGTGTTTGTGTGTAACAGCTCAAAACTTATCAGAAGATGCTACTTTGAGCTTCTGTATTAAAATATTATGTACATTTATTTGCATTAAACTTTAGACGACACAGCAATTTGTAGTTATGTTTTTGATTAATGTTTCATCTAGCTATTTTTTTTTCTTGGTCAGTGTACTTGACTGCAGCTACATTTACTCAGTTTGAACTAGTTAGAGCTTTAAAAGTTTTCCTATGTACTTTAAATGCTCTCAATAGACGCAAAACCAGAGTGTGTTTTCCCAAGTGACACATTAAAGCTTAGACTGGGTTTAAGTTGAAAGCTGTTAGGCTGGCCAGCCTCCAAAACGTCTGCACCCCACACTCCTGAGGTCATTTTGTGAAGAGCACAGAGGGACCCCAGAAACTTGCACACATATGAAAACACACGCACGCACGCACGCACGCACGCACGCACGCACGCACGCACGCGCGCGCGCGCGCGCGCGCACGCACACACACACACACACACACACACACACACACACACACACACACACACACACACACACACACACACACACACACACACACACACACACACACACACACACACCCTGCTGCTGTCTCCATCTGCTTAAAAGACACACACAGTCTATACAGAGGGGGTTTGAACTCTGTCCAAGTGCCTCTAGTTGTGTGTTTAGTGCTGGTGATGTCTGGTTTCATTAAAGGCGTTTGTCGTCTAATTGTCTAATGTCTAAATGAATGAGTCTTTAATGCTCCAGTGACTAAAATCAGCAGAGAGAAAACATGTTCAACTATCCTGTCACATAAAGGAACTCCAACCCCCAACAGCTAAACATGCATTTCCAGTTAATCTCAAACTGTAATGACTTGGGATTTGCTTGGGTGTGAGGTTGTGTGTGTGTGTGTGTGTGTGTGTGTGTGTGTGTGTGTGTGTGTGTGTGTGAGTGTGTGTGTGCGTGCGTGTGTGTGTTAGTCTCTATTTCCTGTTTTTGGGGACCCTGCGATTTTGATTCCTATCCAACCTTCCAATAAAACACACTTTTATTGGACTTTATTTGCCTTCAAATTTACAAAGGTTTGGCTCAGTCCCAGAGTGTAGAACATCTTTTGCAACTGGTAAACAGTGTCAGCTGTGGAAGAGTGAAGACCGGTCCTCTTGGTTTTCATCATATCATACAGCAGATGCGTCAAACACTCACAAAGACACAGCTCCAGGAGTGCTTACACAGGTATAAAAAGAGGTGTATGAAATATTCAAAGCGGTGTCGTGCATAGACTCTAAAAAAGGGTGGATACCATCAAAGAGTCACTTCTTGGGTTTTGACCTGGAGGCTTTACTGCTTGTTAGTTTACATCAATTTTGTCTATATTCAATGTATAGTCTAATAAAACAAAGGCTCAATAGCTTGTTCTTAACATATTCTGTTATTTGTGAAAGTGTTGGCAGTTTAAACACTTTCTGGAGCAGTTAAAAACGCCCATGTGGTCTGAAATACTCCCTGTTGGCTACTGTTAACAACACATAAGTGTGTGTACTGTGAGTCCTCTTGCATGTTTGTACATATTCTTCAAGTTAATTTGTCCTCACATTCTTATGAATAAGAGTTAAATTGATCAGAATGAGTCACTTAAGATATGTTAGACAGGGAGACTAATTTGTGTAGCCGGAGTCAACAGTCCTCTAAGTCTACTTTTCTAGTAGAAAAGTAAATATGTGCAGGTATAAACTATGAAGATGTCTGGCCTGCACGTTGTGGAAGTGTGTGTGTATATGCATATGCATATTTGTGAGTGTGGAGACTGTCTTGAGCTGCTGAACATGCCTCTTCAGCTAAAATGATCTGCATGTAGCATCTGTCACAGTTATGCAGGCAAGTGGACCCAAATGCAGAGATGACAGGAATTGAAGAAAATTATTATTTATTTAGACTCTGCTAACTGGCAGACGAAGACAAAAACAGAGCTGACTGACGGACTGACTTGAAACACAAGGAGCGAAAAATAACACCTGCAAACACTAGGATACATTGACCAAAACTGACAAAGACCAGACAGGTACGAATACACAAGGTACTAATCACAGAACAAGACACAGCTGAGTGGAGCAGGCGCTGGGGAAAGGAGGAAGAAATACAAGGACTGGTAAACAAGGAAGACAAGCCGGGTGTGGCGGGCAACAAACAGAGGCAAGGCTAAGGAGGCTAAACACTGAAGAGGTGTGGACTAGAGCAACACATGAGAAACACAAGGTTACACACTGTCAAGAAAAAACCCCAAAGCAAAGCAGAGATTAAAAAAAGAAAAAAAGAACAAGAGCTCTGGACTCAAAGGAAAAACCAAGGTGAAGCACTACACGATGCTACACTACACAGATCGCAAATGCAGTTATCACAAACATCAAATTTGTCTTTCTTCAATGTATACTCTACTAAAAGTTAATAAGGTCCTCACATGCTTATGAAGACAAATTTTAAACAGAATGAGTCAGTTAAGAGATGTTAGAGAGGGAGACTCATTTGTGTAGCCCGAGCCATTATGGTTGTTTTTGTCAATATGATTCATCTCTTTGGTATGCCCCTGTTCATTAATTATAAATCACATTAATTACTGCCAGCATTATTGTCAATTCAAACCCCATCTCTGACACATTTATAATAATTTAACACTATTTTGCACCAGAACATACGTATATGCTTTTTATTAACACAGTGAGGAAATATTAATGTATCTGGGAAGTCGCAAAATGTTGAACGTGTTAGTAAGAGTTTATTGACAATGTACTTAATTTGTCTTCCTGTAATATTCGCTCATCTAATACAACATCTGCTCATCAGAACTAATAGGCTCCAGGTATGGAAATGTCATTCTGTTAGCTATCGACTGACAATTTTAATGAACTCAGTATTGTTTTTACACTGACTCCTAATTATTGACTGTATATCATCTTTATAAAATGTAATTATTGCTTATTCTTATTGCACCATAGGTTTTGGCCTTGGTGCTGTACATTTTGGCCATGTTTGCCTTATAAATTTGTATTTATTAAAGGCCAAAGTGGCCGTGTCCCAAAAAAGACTGAAGTCCAGGCTTGTGGTTTACTTCATTTACAGCAAGTACATGTTGTTCAAGTGTTTTAGAAAGGATTAATATGATTTTAATTTTACCTAATTAGCTGCAAATAGTCACAATTAGATAAATATACATTCAAATTCTATAATATAAATAACATAAACATAACATCTGGGTTAGGGTTAGTGAAAATGTTTCCTGTGAATGAATCTGTGATATCAGTGATCAATGTTCCTAGGCTGCTCTGCTGGTAACAAATAGAAGATTGATTTGATGGCTTCAGATGGTAACTAACTTGTTAAGAAAAGTTGAGGAAAAACATATTATGACATCATTGGAGGAGTTTGAGCTTTAGTTATGTTTCAGCTGATGGGTGGTGCTATGGCATGGTCCAGAAACCATATTTGTCCATTTGCCTTTAAAGGAGACATACTGTGTTATGCACATTTCCAGGTCTATGTTTTGTATGTGGGCTCTTGAATATTTTGCATGATTTACGGTTTTAAAAAACTTTGTTTTTACTCGAATACATACATACTTGTTCAAGCTGAAATCTGATTCAAAATATGAGTGGAACATGTGAACAATTGACAATTGAAAACCTTAGCAACAACATTACCAACAAAGGCTACAGAACAGATGGCCTGGGCTACAAGCCAACATCAGTTTTTGGCCAGGTAGAAAAAATACTTCATACAAAGCGTAATCAGCAGAGAAGCCCTGGCTTTTGATTTGCAGGGAGCATTTCTTTGTTTTGGAACATTGACCACGTTTAGCATAGATATCCAACATCGAAAAGGTATATAAATAACAGAAGACCCAAAAAGCATGATATATATTTTTTAAGAATTTGGTGTGTGGACCAGTAGGTTACCAATAATGATGAAAAAAAATTTGAAAAGAGAATTAATAATAAGTAATAAAATACAAGCCCTTTTAAGAAACTTTTCAGACAAGGTAATGCTGTTTTTAAGCCTTGACTGTCCCAAATTTCTTAAATCCTTACCAACATCTTTTCTTTTAGAGAGCAGAAACTAAACTTTTCATCCAAAATGCAGCTCTGAGAAACTCTGACAAAACCATTGGTGTTTCTCAAGAAGAGGTCATGACTTATAGTTGGTTTACAGGAATCCTAAATAGATATCTCCAAATAATTGGCATATAAAGTCATTAGACATGCCAGCTAATGCTGCCTCTGTCACCCCTAATGTAAATGAGCTTGAATTAAGTACAGCACCCTCCCGAACCTGGTTAACCCTCGTGTCATTACATGAAACTCCCTCGAACTTTATAGCAAAGCAAGAAATGAGGGTGTTTCTAAAGAGAGAGAGTCACAGATAGCAAGAGTTTTGAAAAATATGCTGAAATGACTTTATGAAAATGTAAATACAACTCTAAAACAATATGGAGTGGGAAACTAGTGACTATGCTAAGATTACTCTTGGTAATGGATAGCTGTGTGTGTGTGCAGTATTACTTTTTCATTCCTGCAGAGTGTGTGTGAGTGTGTGTGTCCTGAGAAGAAAAATTCATTGCTTAGCTGGCGGGTGTTGAATTTGTGTTTGTAAAAGACTGGAAAACATAATGATGTCTGTTTCACATTTACTTATCTCTGTGCACAGTGAAAGAAATACAGGGAGAGAAAAGAGCTACAGGTTATATGCCAAAGAGACAAAGGCAGAAAAAATGTAAAATTATTCATTACTTGCAGACAGAAATTATAAAAGTATTTTATTAAAAGGCTCTAAGGTGATGTAACATACTCTGACAGCCATATTGGAGATCCTTAGCTCTTAGCAACAACTGCTGGGCAAAAATAATCCTTTCTTTTTGAATGACTTGGATGCCTGAACAAAAGCATAGGCATATTTTTTTATTTTTTTTATTTTACAATTTGGCAGGAGATGCCAGGGAAGAGACATTGAGGTATTAATGTGATGCTTAAGTGAGAAAATCCAATTTTCCTGTTCAGAGTCAAACTCAAAGATTCAACCCCTTTTTATAATAGAACTGGGTTCCAACCCCAACACTAGGCTCTCTTATACTATAGGCATGTTAATATTGTTTGATGGAGACTGAACAGTTGCTGGCCTAACCAAGCAGCCACCAGCAGCTGCTGCACAAGGGTGTGGATAAGATTAAATTGAATTCCAGTCCCTGATGTAGGAAGCAGCAGTGGTTTTCAGTTTGGAAACTACAATAGTGATTTAAACTAGCTGAAAGCAAACTCACACCATGATGATGTGGTGGAGCTGGAGGGACAGAGATGCTCCAAGAAATGATGCCTGGAGATTTCCAGATGTTGGGTTCACAAAGAGCAGATACGAAAGAGAAGCAGTCTCTGGCCTTTCATGAGTCTATGGGTGTATTGAGCATATATACTCTGCTCTGACTGGACAGCTTATGAATTAGTTAATTAATGAATTATTTTTAATGCCGTTAGCTTGTTAAGGACACAGAATTGGGAAGCTAAAACAAACCCCCAACAATTGGATTTCCTTCCATTTTGTTTAAAGTTCTTTCACGTAGTTCAGTGAAGTGTAGTGTAGTGAAGTGTAATGCAGCATAGTGTAGTAAAATAGTTGGGCTCCGTGGTTAGCACTGCTGCCTCACAGCAAGAAGGTATTGGGTTCAATACCTGGCTGTATGAAGTATAGCATAGCGTAATGTAACATAGCAAAGTGTGGTGTAACGTAGGGAAGTGTAGTGTATTGTAGCGTAGCAAAGTATAGTATAGTGTAGTGAAGTATGGCATAGTGTAGTGTAGTAAAGTATAGCGTAGCGTTATGTAACATAGCGAAATGAAGTGTGGTGTAGGTAAGCGTAGCGTAGCAAATTATGGTGTAATGTAGTATAGCATAGTGAAGTATAGCATAGTGAAGCGTAGCGAAGTGTAGTGTAGTGAAGTATAGCATAGCATCGTGTAGCGTAGCGTAGCGAAGTGTAGTGTAGTGAAGTATAGCATAGCATAGTGTAGCGTAGCGAAGTGTAGTGTAGTGAAGTGAAGTATAGCATAGCATAGTGTAGCGTAGCGAAGTGTAGTGTAGTGTAGTGAAGTATAGCATAGTGTAGCTTGGCGAAGTGTATTGTAGTGTGGGGTAGCGTAGCTGGGTGTCTTTTGATTCTTAGCTTAGCGATGGCACTGGAAAGCCTGCAAAGCCAGATCCTATTCACAGTGAAGGCAGTCAGTCTCAGTCCTCAGCTTTTGAGACCATACGTGTGAATAGCTGGTAACAGTGGAGGCCCACTGGAGGCCAAACAAAATCACCCAACACCGCCAATCACCACCACTTTCACAGTAGCCATGTTAGCATTTGCAAACTAGCATTGCTTGCTAGGAATAACTGTATTGGCCATTGATAATCATATCCACAATGAAGCTACTACGTCTCATTTACCAATGAATGTCAATGAGCAGATGTAATGAGCAGTATAATATGCAGTAAGTGATCTTTAGGTTAGGTCAACAATAATGAAGAATAATAAACTGCATTTATATCACACTTTTCAAAGTCAATAACAAAAATGCAATTTGAAATGTGTTTGTTGTGCTGCTTCTTACAACCAAACAATGCATGTTGGATACAGCTTGGATATACATCATTGTTCACTTGCTGTCTGACTCTCTCACAACTTGAGTTTTCAAAGTAAAGAGGGATTTCTCTGAGGGTAACTGAAAAAAGTCTTATTAAACAACTATTAAAACTCTGTGTGTATGTGTGTTATGGAAATCACCATCCAGTGCCCTTAAGGTACCAGCACTCATCATGATGTGGTAGTCTCCAGGAAGAGATGCCTGGAGACTGAAATGGCTTCAGTGAGACGAAAGCTCCATGTCCTGTTTTTTTTTTTTTTTGTGTACCCAATTTTCGCCATGCTCCAGTGAACAGTGATGATGAAGATGTTAAATGACCAGCGTGTAGGATTTAGTGGAATATAGCTGTGAGGTTGCAGATTGCAGCCAACTGAATACCCCTCCCCTCAACCTATCCTTCCAAGAGTGTAGAAGAATCTACGGTGGCTGCGAAAGACCATCATCAGCCATCGTCAAAGAAGAATCTCTGCTGCTTTGTGACAGACAAAATTATAAAAATAGAAGCGACCAAGCCTTTGCGGCAGCTGCCTCTAATCTCTGGAACAGCTTACCTATTCATATAAGAACTGCTCAGACTCTAGAGTCTTTTAAGTCGCTGCTGGAGACCCACCTTTTTTTGTCAGCATTCAGTTGGAGTTGAGCTTGACACCTTGACTTCATCTTCCATAGTGCTGCAAATTCTATTATTATGATGTTTATCTTTTTCTTTTATTCATATGTTTTTTTACTTTCATATTTGTTTATCTTGGTATTTTAAGCCTGTTCAGCAGTTTGGTCTACTGTGGTTGTTTTTTGCTATATAAAAAAATGGACTTGATTTGACTTTATGTTAACCCTGTAAAGCCTGAACCATCAAATAACTGCCAGAAAATTCAAATTCTTTGAAACTGGAGAGATTATTGGAATTAAGTTTTGTTTTGTATGATTTTTGACACATCTGGAATTTATTTTCATAGCATGTTTTTTTTTAACAAATAAAAACATATTTGATACAACATTTTTTTAAGCCCTTAGGTCCTGCATACAGCTCATATCACCACCTACAACACTGACACATTTACAGTATATGACCTTCTATACCTGCTATATCTAATTAAATACACACATTTTCAACACAAATTTACCATAAAATAAGATACAAAATATTTAGTAATTCAACATTGCATCAATCCAGTAACTATTCCTATTGAAGTATCACTAACTATTTGAATGTTTTTCTTGCCTTAACTTTTTCTAAACTGGCAAACATATCCATGCCTCAAAATTGTGGGTCGCTGATTGACAACGTCCATCTTGGATGCCTCAAATAAAAGGTTCACTTGTGGTTTATCTTCACACTACCTGTATCTGATTGTATAGATCAGGGTTTTCAGAAATAAAATGATCACACTGATGATGTAAAGGTCTCTAAAACTCATGTATTAGATATGATCTACTTGGCGTGATAGGGTTAAAGACCAATATGACAGCTACGATTGAAGGGCATTAAAATTATAATCCTCAATCTGAACTCATCATTATGTTATGGCAACATTTTAACATGGACAGTATCATATATTATAATGTATGTTATGTAAACAGTGCATCATAGATATGTCCATCCAAGATCACCAAATACAGTAATATAAGGAAGGCCAGATTATTAGTTTTATTGGCTGTGTTGTTGTTTCAATACATTTTGGGTTAAGTTATTTAATATGTTCAGCCACAGTGCAAAAGTACTTTCCTCTAAAATCCCATGTTATTTATCTTATCATATTTCTACATCCACTTCACAACACTTCCTCACCATTTCCAAAAATACTTCAAGTGTTCGATGGGATTCAGGCTTCATGTTGTGTCCCTCCTTCTGTCTCTTATCTTTGACATAGTTGAGATTGCTTGTAAATGTGCCACAAAAAAAAGTTTGACTTGACTTTACTGGCTGGAAGAGCAGCCATGGCCTAATATACCAGTGGCACAGAGACACAGTCTTTCAAGCTACTGGCCCACAACCAGTTTCTCTATTGTCTTTAGAGTCGGGCCAAACCTGGCTGCATTGTGACAGAGCCAAACTCATTCATAATCTGTCTAAAGCTAACCACTGCTTCATCACATAATGGCCATTCTCTATTGTTCTCTTTCCGAGTTTGAAAAAGAAATTGACCTTTATATCAAATACAGCTGCGGCTAACAGTTATCTGAATTGTCATTTCATGCTGATATTTTTTCGATTAAGTGTTTAGTCTATGACATCTTTAAACAATAGTAAAAAAACAGCCACGTGTATCTTCAATTAGCTTGTTTTATGTGATCTGACAGTCTGAAACTATAATATAGTAATTTTAGTGGCATATGTGAATAACAAAGATTGTCACATTTAAGAGGCTGAAACTAGAAATTAGCTTGAAAAGGTGAAATAATGATGAATAGATTATCAAATTAATTTTCTGTCAATAGTCTAATCGTTGCAGTTCTAATATCATATCTGTATTTTAGGCCTGTCACAAGAATTGTATTATTAACTTATTGTACAATGACGTGATTATCAACATCATCATGTCCATATATGGACTTATCATATGATACATGGGCATGAACTTGATCATTTTTTTACCTCAGTATTGCCACACTTCACATTAGCAGCTAAGATGCTGTTCATGTCACATTGGCTAAACAAGCAGTGTCCTCCATTCCTCACTGTGTACGTCCTGAGTGGAGACTGCAGAAGAATTAAAGGTAAATAACTCTGTCCCAACCCATAATGGCAGTCTGTGTAACACCCACTTTCCAATCCCACCCCCCACCTCCCTTGCATTATTTTATCATCATTATATCAGTGGTACAAAATAATCTTCAAATGACAATAATATAATTTATCGCGATTATTTCTGAGACAATATATCGTCCAACAAAAGTATTTATCACGACAGGACTAATTACATCACGTTTTCACTGTATGCACTCTTGGACATTTGAATTTGTCTTGTGAAAAACTAAAACTAAAACTGTTTGTTGTGTGATTGGTTAGACTTTTGTCAGCTGCTTCTGTGCAAAATACGCCAGTTATTTCCAGATCTTGCTGTTGGTTGGTTCAGTTGGGCCGTTCAACTGCGATCCAAACAAAACCGGACCACAGCACAGCTAACCTCCAGTTTAAATCAGTTAATGGCAAGCAGGCAGTTCCTGTCAAGCACATAAGTGAAGTAGTTTTTCCTTTTGTTGCTTCTTGATAAGAGTAATATCATTGGGGTTGGTTTGAAAGTAAATATTGTTGAAGTACGCACACTGATTTTATTTTAAAGTTTGTAGGTATGTGCACTCATGTCTGTGAGAGATACAGCGTGTACTGATGTGAATGTTCAGTCATGCTGACTCAGTGCTGAGAGACCACTTTATAGACTCTCTCACTGAAGAACTACAAAACACACACACACAGGTACAAATCCGTCCCATCTCTGCTTCTCATAATGCAATCTCTCTCTGTCTGTCTTTTTCTTTCTATCTGTCGAAAACAAAAACGTCTACCTTCTCTGAATTGTGTGATGCAGCAGAAAATTCTCCAGATACACTGCGTGCAGAGGAATGATCTGATCTGAGATAAATAACGTGAGAGTGAAATGACAGTTGCGAGGGACTTGCTTTTCAACCTGCAACAGCGAGACCCGAAAACCTACCTTGGTACTATAATGAGACCACGAGAGGACTGACATTTTAACCAAGTCAACATATGGCATACTACACCTGTCTGTCTCTGTCTGGCTCACACACACACACACACACACACACACACACACACACACACACACACACACACACACACACACACACACACACACACACACACACACACACACACACACACACACACACACACACACACACACACACACACACACACAGCAGACTGCCAATATGTGTGTGTGTATGTGTGATCTTCTCTTCCATTGATACAGACCAAATGTCTTCACAAAGATAGAAAGAATAAGCCAAATTCTGCATAGTATACTTATCTGGTGTTTCCTGTAGGGGAGTACACTTAATCCCTGTAGTAGAAATAAGTAAGTGAAGTTTAAGGCATTTGACAGTTGACTTTTTAGGATCTGGGGTAATTTTATGAATGAAATGCATGAAAGTCCTCATAAGCATCATCATGTAAATGTGTGTCTGCATGTGTTTGTGCACAAGTGGACACGAACAAAAGGTACCATCTGCCAAATGATAGCATATTGTAACTTTGTGTGTGTGTGTGTGTGTGTGTGTGTGTGTGTGTGTGTGTGTGTGTGTGTGTGTGTCTTTGAGGTAACCCAGGGGTATCAAATATTAGCAAACATGCCAAATTGAACATATTGCAGATTAGGGAGGTGGGAGGGGGGCTCGAGCAATCACTTGGCAACAATGTGTCTCCATCGCCACACCAGGGGAACAGATAACAAACATGTTCAGCTCACAAGAAAAGATGAAAACTCACACACACACACACATACACACACCTTGTACCTGTCTTCCTGGAATTTGACTTTTGCTTTGATTACATTTTTTTTTTTTTTTACTGTCCCACATTTTGTGTTTACTTTATCAAACCTGGATGCTTCAAGCACTTTCCTAAAAAATAAATCTGCCTTAGTTTTCTGCATAAGTCTTTGAACCTTTAATGTGCCTTAATTGTAATTTAGGAACAAACATCATATATTTTTCCTTTGTCTTAGTCTTTAGCCAAACTATAATGTACAAATGTAATCTCTAACGGATGAAAAAACCTTGAAGCAGAAGTGACATAGTGACACATATTTAATAAGTGAGAATAACACTCCTATTTTTCTCCTGGGTCAAATTGGACCATACTACATTCTTTGCAAGTATAATCACTACTACTACATCACTAATTCCATTGAACTAGGTGATAATTTGTACTTTATGCTTTATTATAAACAGTCAAACCAGACAGGGTTGATTTTTGACCCCAGGAGGACAACAGGAGTGATTATGTGCTGCCATTCTAATATTTCAAAAGGTATGACTAAACTTTGTTTGTGATAACCCATCAACATATTTTCCTCTGATCTTAAATTTAATATATTAATTCATCATTTCAGCTTTTTTTAACTAAAAAAGTAGGTATAATTTCATTTAAATGAGGCCTATTGACCGTAATTTCCAAAACATTTGTAAAATCTGTGGTAATAAGTTGGAATTAAGTTGGCTAAAAAAGTCTAATACAGAATTGGGGGATCATTTATATTTTATGCTTTATAATCAGTCAAACTAGGTCAAATTTGACCCGGGAGAACAAAAGTTGCACGGTTGACAAAAGATAACAGGAGGGTTAAACCTTTAACCTTTACAGTAGCCCCGTTTCCACTGCAGGAACTTCAGGGTAATTTTACAGGGCCGGGGCCGTTGGTGCGTATCTCAATAGCAGGAATCTCCTCCAATCTCCTGAAACTTTCACGGGGGGCTAAACGAGTTCCTGCCTCAGGGAGCCCCCCCCCCCCTAAATTTTACTAGGAACTTCATTAGTGGAAACGGGGCTAGTATTTGGGACACTGGAACATACTGTAGATCCATTGCTTTATTCCACATTAAATAACTGCAGTAATGACTGTTGATCTGTCTTTTACTTTAACTTAATATAGTGATTCCATTGAAGAACAACACGTTATTTACAGGTTATCTTCTGCTAAACTGGCTTTAAACTACTTGTCATTCAGCTCAAAGGGTCCACTTTAAAGTTTGTGAAGCAGAAATCAGAAGTGTGACTTGTTTTGATGCAAAAAAACTGATAGAAGCAATTGTGCAAATAGACTTTGTGATGAGGTAAGAAATGTACTCAACTGACAGATTAGGTGGTAACGGCATAAACAACAACACTTTCCGTGTGAGAATTAGAGAGCAAAACAAATGATGCAACGAGGATGATTCAACTTTTGAATGCAAATGCTCTTCTTACAGAGACAAATGCTGTTAGATTCACTGAGCTTTATTCACAGTCACCAGCACCATGTCAACACATTTTAACACATGACAAAATTCATGTAACCTTTTGAACCATCGGTAGCTCTTACTTGGTTTTCACTCCCTTTCTTTACAGGTTTTACATGCCTTAGCTACACGTGTATTGTTATTTTTGGGATAAGTTACTCAGGTGTGACCCTCCTGTGACCCTCAATGACATTTATACTGATATAAGGGTTAAAAAAAAAAACTCAAGAGAGCTGTCTGCTGAATCCACTAATCTTAATGTGTGTGACTATCACCCAGGCTGCTCTCTGTTGTGTCAAGCGATACCATCAAACATATATGCATGACTTCCCACCAATTTGACTGCTTAGTTTTCCAATCAGATGATCAAACTCTGCAATAAAGCATGACTTTTTTTTTTTGGCTTCATATCAGTCAGTCTGAATATCTTGTCAGAGTCACGGCCATGGTTGATGCAGCTGATGAATATCCAAAAGATTGTCTGTGACGGCTTATTAGGCCAGTTCAACCTGGAGCTATGATTCAGAGCAGTGCATTGACTCTAACCCTTTACTACTAACTACTAACTACTAACTACTAACTACTAACTACTAACTGCTAACTAAGCAACTGATAACATTAAATGAAGGACTGTTTGATACTCAAGTGCAATTTTCAGGTCCTTTACATTAATAGAGCCCATTTTCTGCTATGTTATATTACTATAATAGTATACTTTTTACTACTTTACATTAATCTGACAGCTATAGTGATGAGTTACTTTGTGGATAAAAATGTTAAAGATACAAGAGGATTATCCATTTATAAAATATAGTGCATTATTATCCATTTTGGAAGGATGGAAGGATGGAAGGATGGATGGATGGATGGATAGATGGATAGATAGACAGATAGTGTCCCTGTCTGCTCGTATTGTCAGGAAGCTGCTGATGTATCAATATTAACATCAATAATCTACTATTATAATGCACCAAATTGTGCATGATGAATGCCTTTAATTGAGATTATTTAAGTATATTTTGTTTATATTATTCCTTTATATATTTAAGTTTTAAATATTCAAGTATATATATTGCTAATATTAATTTAAGTATGATTTTGAAAGCAGGACTTTTACTCATAATGTATTTAGCCTGTTTAGTTTTAAGTCAGTAAAGAATTTAATTACCTCTTACACTACTTTAGAACTAAATTAATGTGTAAATTTATAAGAAAGTAAACTATTTACATTTTAGAATAAGAGCTACAAATAATACAGTAAAGTCCAGTTAACAGGATAATGTAAAAATGCTCATATGGTTAATACAAAACATGTCAGATATACAGCCCGGCTGCTTACCTCAGGACACTGAACAGGACGTTTTGCACAGTGTGAGTCTGCTTTGTACACATCTGTAATTTGTAAGCCTCAAGTAACATAATGAGCCTGTCCAGAGCTGCCAAATACTGGCAATGTTAGGTCTGTTTTTTAAGATGATGGATCTGAAGTTCAGGCTGATACCGAGTCTGTTTGTCTTGTTTCGTGTAAGAGGGGGGAAAAAAAGGAAAATGTGACTCACAAGTTCTGTCGCTGCCTTTAGCATTTCAACAGCACCGGATGAGCCGGGGGTGACACTAAACAGGGTGTGATGCATGATGATTTACAGGATACAATAAAGCCATGTTGGACTCAGGAGGTAATACTGAGAGCAGCATTATCATGCAGGTAATGTGAAAGGAAATGATCAGCAATTTCTAGACAAGGAAATCTCCATTTCAGCCTCAAGCTAGCCCAGGTAACCCTGCCTGCGCATGCACACACACACACACGCACACGCACACGCACACGCACACACACACACACACACACACACACACACACACACACACGCTTAATAGAGTATTATCTTGGCTGTAAGCTCTTAGATTTTCATGCTGAACATTTAGCTTGCCTATTAATACACTTTAATAGGGGTCAATGCCACTGTATTGAGGGAAAAATGCACACATAGATGTGCAAACGCATCACAGTTTCTGCTCTCAGATCCAATACATTGCAGGCACACACACTCTCACACACACACACACACACACACACACACACACACACACACACACACACACACACACACACACACACACACACACACAATAATGTGGTTAATTCTGCCTTCAGTAGAGACCAAATCAGGTTAAAGAAAGTAATTAACTCATAATAGCCCCAAACACACTGCCAATTAACATGATGTGTGTGTGCTTGTGTAGACATTGGTTAATGTGCTTTCCTAAGTGGCTTTGAGTATTAATGAAAGCACATATACTGTATGTTTGTGTACATACCCCTGTTGTGTGTGTGTGTGTGTGTGGCCGCACCGCCGTGACTATATCCCCATGTGTGTGTGTGTGTGTGTGTGTGTGTATATTTCTTGGTGTGTGTGTAAATTAATAGATTTTTTTTTTCTTAGTCTGGGTGTATTGGGAAATTAGAGTTACAAAATTAAGTGTGATTGCCCTAAGGGCCTTTTCCATTATTACTTAACACTGTTCAGAGTATAGACAGCCTGATAGTGGCTTATGCAGGGCAATAAGGCTAAAATGAAACTCAATGGAAAATAAGAAAGAAGAAGAAAAGAAAGAAAAAGATCAAGAAAGATAAGAAAGTTAAACGGTCATTCAGTCAGGCAATCTGTCAAGCAGTCCTTCAGCCAGTCAGTAAAGCTGACAGCGTGGAACAGAGCGCATTACAGCAGCAGAGGCAGAGTTTGTTGATCTCACTGAATCAGATCTCAGCTGCCGTCTGGCTGTTTGCTGCCTGCTGTCACTCATTTTACCAAACACAACAGCTTATTTTTTTTCGGTGCACTGCGGCGATGGCAGACGTGGAGACAGGAAAAAGGAGGCAAGCTAACACACACTGTCCAGAGTTCATCAATCAAACAGCGGTGCTTTGCTGAATCACAAGGCAGCATGAAGGCCATATGAAGAAAAAGCGGTGAAATGAATTTCAAAAAGGTATTGTTGTGCTGGTGAATAATTTCACAGGAAGATACAACACTGCCGTCGCCTAAAAATCAGAAAATATAGGAAGAGAAAAGGTCTGTCAGGTATAAAGCCTAAACACTGCTAGTTTAAAGTGACCTTTAATTTATTTTTTAAAAATGTATTATATTTATATTAATCTTTATTTAAATCCAAAGAACCATTGAGGTTCCCACGGTAAAAAACAAAACAAAACATGAATGAAAATCAGTTAAATTAGTTGAGGAGGTAAGTGATCAAGGTTTTAAACCGTCCATATGTTGGTAGGCTGTTGATCTTAAGGATGTGTTGGAGATCATTCCAGAAGTTTGGTGCTCTAAAGCAGGCATGTCAAAACTATTCCATAAAGGGTCGTGTGCCTGCATGTTTGTGTTCCAACCAATCAAGAGCACACATGATTCAGCCAATTAACTGTCTGAAGACTGAGATCAGTTGATTAAATGACTCAAGCCTGGTGTGCTCCTGATTCGTTGGAATGAAACCTTGGAGCCACATGGCCCTTTATGGAATAGTTTGGCTACCCCTACTCTAAAGGAAAAGGCTGACTTTCCAAATTCAGACCATGCTTGGGAGACCTTAAGTATAAGCTAGTCACATGTGCTTGTTTGATACGTTCCAAAGTTCCAATCCATCAACAATGATAGGTATGTTGGTAATTTTACAACAAGTGCTTTAAAGATAAATACATACCAATGATGATAACACTGTTCTTCTAATTATCGCAAGTAAAGAAACTGAGAGTGGAATGGTAGACTGAGTCGAGAGGTTTAAGAGTTGTAGGAGCAGAATTTCTGCGTAGTGTATAATTTCTAAATAGGCCCAGTTTGGATTTTAGACTTTTAGATTTTAGGTTAGAATTCTGTACTACCCCAAGTATCACCCCTTCAATAAACTTTTTCTGGTATATGGACCAAATATAGTGTCATTTATTGGATACTCCCCTTGCCTCCCTGCTTGTCCGGGACAATGTTTGGCCTGAAGTCACATGACCACATACCTAACCCATCTTGGTAAATACCCCATTGGCTGACACATGTCTGGATGGACATAAGTGGTCATTTTTTGACTCTTTATAATGTGTGTTATGAGTTTCAGGTGACAAACATATCCCACATGTGACTTTGGCTAATTTATACCATGTGTTGGGGGCCGCATAACAGTACATATGACATACAAATGTGCATATGTACAATGAAAACATGTTTAATCTGTAACCTAAATCTTACTGTTCTAGTCTATAAAATATGTAGAAACAATCTTCAATTCCCAGAGAAGCTTGGTGTGAAGGGCTTCCCCCTCATTGGAGTTACATTACAATTCTTATTGTCAGTATTATTACAATTGCTTCACTTATGGACTGGACTGTACTTCATTCAAACACAGATGGCCGGAGCTACCACACAGGGTGCCAACCTGCACATCAGGAGGAAGCTAACCATTTACTTGCATTCACACACCGTTGGCGCAGCAACGGGAGCAATTAGGGGTTAAGTGTCTTGCCCAAGGACACATCGACATGTGGACTGGAGGAGCCGGGATTCTAACCGCCAATCTTCCAATTGGAGGACGACCGCTCTACCTCCTGAGCCACAGCCGCCCCCTCATTATCCTCAATGATCATTAACACTACACAGCAGGAAATGGTAATAAGAAATGTGTACTTACTTTTTTATCTAAAACACAGATTCTTAGCTACTCTCCTTCATCTCAAAAAAGATTCAAATCTGATGCAGCAAAAACAAAAGTATAATATATTTTTTCTATTACATGCAATATTCTTCCTTGCCAAAATCTCTCACATTACCTATAATCAAACTAAACTTTCTGGATTTCTGTCAATGTGCTATGCTAGTAGCAGCTAATGTAATCTGCCTCTATCAGAGATGAGCAGTGGGCTACAGAGATCTGGTAACCTCACTTCTTTCTCCACACCCCCAGATTTCTTTTATTTTCACACTTTCTACTACATGCAGTAGTATATGGCTGGAGAGAACCCACAGCCTATATCGCCAGCTGGCTCACCTCGGTGCCAGACTGGTAACTGCGAGTAGACCTGGGCCCAGACCACATCACGACAACCTCCTTGAGGACAGACGTGGTACTAACATCTGCCTCTTCTAAGCAGGTGCTCCTAATAGAGCTGACTGTCGCGTGGGAGGACCGCATAGAAGAGGCAAACGGAAGCGGCCCAAGTACCAAGAACTGGTGGAGTAGTGTCAGAGTCGTGGCTGGAAAGCTCTCTGTGAGATGAGGTGTAGAGGCTTTGCTGGTCGCTCATTGTGCAAGCTCTACAGCCTTCTTGGCATCACAGAAGCTAACAAAAGGAGAGCCATCAAGTCCACCATATCTCATTCTGGGAGGTTCTGGATCAAAAAGGTTGGCAATACTCTATATTTGTGTTGATGTAAACAAATCCTATGAAAAGACCAAAGTCAACAAAGCGTTAACTCATCCTTCAACACATTCTGACTTACCCAGCCTGTACTTGTGGCCTGTCTCTTTTCCAAGCCCATTTTTTCCCCGCTTCTGAATATGTAAATCTTCTAAATCAGCTCATGAATACACGTCTAGTTTCATTTGTATAAGGGCTAAATGATTTCCTATAACAGCTAGGCTCTGCTGGGACTTCCTTTTTTTTTTTTTTTTTTTTAACCAAACACCAGGAGTAAAACATGCATTTAATGGACTATTTTCAGGTGTGAATGTGGTCCTATAGTGAGTATTTATGACAGTAGGACAGTTTGTGAGGGACTGACTCAAGAACAACTACAAGGACTATAGTCATGGTAGTTAAGGACTATGTCACCCAGTACAACCATGTGGCTCATTGATGTATTTTAATAGTTTTTGGGCAGCAGAGCTTTATGGCACAGATTAATAAGATATATCAGGATATGATTACACATACAATACTTGTTAGAAGATGCATTCATTGTGAGTTGGTGTTCATTGTGAAGAAAATAACACAAAATCAAGACTCAACCAGTGTCACTCCAGTGTGCTTCGATACCAACTCTCACTCAGCAAGTCATCAAACAGTTGGAGAGTGACTCAGCGATTTAACAATTCAATAAATTAGTCAGTCTCTCATTCTCTTAGCTAGTCAGTCATTGACTGAACCAGCCACTCCACTTACTGAAGCCATTTTCATTATTCTACATGAAGGTTTCTTTCTCAGCAGTGTTAATCACGTCAATGTGCTGAATATAGAATAGTTAGAACGACTGCCAAATCTTAATAACTGACCAAGTCTGAAAGCACACACCAGTACGGACAGAGCTGAAGAAGAGACAGATAGAAGTCTCTCTCTGCTTTTTCTGTCTGATTTTGTCCTATTTTCTGTGCTTGTGTTTGTCAATGTGGACTAATTGAAAAGAGACAATGAAACAAAAAAGATATGCAGATGTAGAGTAGTTTATAAGATCACATCAGTATCATGGAATACACTTAGGACAGATGGTCTGAGCGTCACACTGCTAAGAAGCAGCAACTAACTAGAAAACGGCCTCTAAATGACACACACACACAGCTGGCAGGGGGCATGTATTGGAAACAACTTGAGGCATTTTTTCCCTCCCTCCTCTTATTTAGTTGTAGCCACCCAAGGCGACACACACGCAGAGGCAAATACACACACTCTTATTTAGTTAAGCCACCCAGGGCGAGACTTCTACATAACATCTGTCTAACATTTATCTGCCCTGACGCAGCCTCTCAGCGAGAGATGGATGCTATGGAGGAGGAAAGAGAGAGAAAAGGGAGGATAATCTAGATGGGGAGAAAAAATGAAAGACAGAGGGTAAGAAGGACAGAGAAAAGGTGTGGAGAGGAAGAAAGAGGTAGAGGGAAGGAAATACAGAATATACTGTGTACAAAAATAAGAAAGGATGATGGAAATGGGGGAGAAGAGGAAAAGGAAATGTGTGGAGTGAGGTTATCTTTAAGGACAAGGACATAAAAGGTAGACAAAGGAGATGAAAGGCAGAAAATAAAGAAATGCAGACAGTACGCATTTGGCTTTAAAACAGTCTTTACTGCCAGTTTGGATTAAGTCCTTTTTTATTCCAATAGTACATTTCCTGCTTCGCTAGTTTGGACGGCAATTTTTTATTTGATTTCATTGTCCTAGACAAATTACTCAGTATTTGTTCCAAAAGACTGAGTCCTTGGGTCCGTTATTTAAGTTTTGCCTGATTTGTTTCATTTTCATAGTTTTGATCGGAGAGTTTTCAAAGCTTATGGAGAAATATATAAAGGGCAGGACTAATTACAGTTTAGTTTCATGTTTGGGGTACAGACACAGACACAGACACAGACACAGCCACAACATGAAGTCTCCCAATGACTTAAACCCATTTTGCCCATTTTGTTTGGACATAAGGATTGTAGGAGTGTTGGTACGCTGCCTCAGAGGAAAAGACAGCTATATTCCAAAAGTCTGAAAAGACTAAAATAAATGAGTTTTCATGACCAAATGATTACTAATATGTCTGCATGTGAATTGGTTTTTCTACATGATGTGTTTAGAGGATTACTCTCTGAAGCTAGAAAGCCGCTTGTCTCCAGACTCAGACCTGACAATTCAATACTGGTGGAAAATGTTGGCTGTGTGGTGGTAAGGCTTCACTTTTGGTGTGCTTTTATAGGACCATGAAGAGTCAAGAAACAATAATATAAAGTCTGCTTTAATATGATTGTACAGGCCTTCAGATACATGTACAGACATGTACAAACGTTCTTCAAACGTATTCATGAACCAAATTGGGTGATTCCGTGAAATCCCATCATACATCTCATTAAAAATGCTATTGAGCATTCAGTGCAATTCAATTTTAAAATTATTACTATGGAATATGTGGGTTGCAACTACATTGTGGTTACGTTTAGCTAGTTAAAACCACATGGTTAAAGTAAGAGAAAGACTATGATCATCGTTAAATATTTAAAGCCGCAATAATTGTTTTGTTTTTTGGCCACTTGGGGAACATTTTGTCAACTTAAAAGGTAATCGTGATAAACATGACAAACACCTGCTTTTTTTCTTACATCTAGCAGACTTGGAACAACATCAGAAATCATTTGAAAACTGATAATGTAAGTCCATTTAGCTCTGGTTTTGGTCTCCCCCTCTCCAGAGGGAAATATTTGGCTTTTTAGTTGCTAAATATTCTGCTTAATTCACCAGCTAGTCACGAACTTCATTAGTCATTTGATGATGAGCTTATTTTTAATGCCTGCTTGTGCTTGACTTTGATGGCTAAAAAACCCAAAACAATAATCCAATCTAGCGAAGGGAGGCTGCAGAGTTGGGTGAAATGTATCACCATGGATGACCTCTTTTATATGGTACATAGTTATTTGATCCATCGTTAATATAAAAATGTTGCTTAGTGCAGCTTTAAAAATTCTCGCGGTTGGCCAGGCAACCGATGTAATAAACTATGTACTGCCTTGGCACTGAACCTTATCACTGGACATAATTTGCACCCTAGATATTTGTCAATTGTAATATAATGCCATGTTTCTGATACATGCATTTATTTCTGTCAGAAACACATGCATCTGTCATTACTTGTTCATTCACTGCCACATTTTTAATAACACAGCAAAACCATAAATTCCAATCGTTTCCAATCTTGAAAACTCCATAAAATAATAAAATCTAATTGTTAGTAGCAGTTGTTATCAGCAAACCTCAGCATATTCTTAGAGGTATCTCTGTAATGACTTTCCATTTTGTTTTTCCGCAGCATTTTAACAATAACTAGATGTTAAATCATAACAACAATATCCCATTAATTTCTACATAGGCACATTTTAAAAATTCTATTAAAAGATCTTATCAAATTGTCATCAGCAAACATCCACCGTCCCACCGCTCGGTCAGCTACCACCACAGATAGCATCTGATTCTGTGGGAAACACTTTATGCATACAAACACTGGACAGCACATATCTCACAAGGTTTACTATCGGTAAGAATCAGCCATTAGTTTAACTCAGTGAGACTGTACACTACAATGATCACATTAAAAATGTGACTTTGTTGTGATTTATAAGTCTTCTGTGCTAGATGCAAAGGTTACAAAGATAAAGGAACTCCCCAAAAATAGAACCTGATGTTGATTTTATTGTGATCTACCCATGCTCTTTTGCCTTTTGCCATTAAAAATGTTATGTGCTGCTTTTGACTTATTCTGGGCAGTTAAACTGGTTGTGTGTAAGTGTATTTCAGTGTTTTGTTAAAATACTAATAAGATTTTACTAAAAATAAAAAGATGAGAACATGAGATTGCCGCCCTCTCACAATCATAGAAACAAAAAGTAATGAATGTGGCTGGAAATGTTCAATAAAAATGATATGACTTCTCTGTCTGCCTGTAACCTTTGAATACTGATTTCTCATTCAGAATGAATAGTAAAACCAAGCCAGAGGCCCGGCTAGCTCTTTACACTGACACTTATTAATACAGTATATTACAGCTCTGAATTTAGCACACACTTAAACACACGCGACACTTTGTATATTCACAAACGGTCTGAAAGGCCAGTTTCTGAAATGTCAGATGTGTTTGTGTGTGTGTGTTTAAATGTGAGTTTGTCTACAATTACACTTGACGCTATTCTCTCCTGTCTAGTTTTTTTATTTTATGTGCTTGTTTTGTGATGAGCATATGGTGATTAAGCAGTAAATCTTGTTTTGTCAATTAGATACGTGACCAGCTGGTGTTCGGCAGTTGCTTATCTTCCCACTCAGTGTCATTGAGGTTTGTTAAATGAATGTATTGCAGAGCATTCATGTTCAAAGCTGTCTGAGTGACTGCCTTGGACTATAAGGAATGAGGTATGACATTTTATCATCAGTTTGCGTAGTAGCAATATATCAAGCAGAATAACCCATGCAGTGGCTCATTAAAGTCTGATTTTATATACTAGAGTATTCTACTGATAAAAAAGAATAAAAGTCAGTACATAATACACTCATTTTATATTCATAAGTACACTGCAGCAGCTTATACTTAGCTGTGATTGGTCAGTGGAGTCTTCTTATTTTTTTATGCTTTGGTCTGCTTAACTGCAGAAAATCACTCAAAAGGCCACCTGAAGGGTTTTTCTTCCATTGCTTTGCTAAGTAGCCATATAATACTGTAAACGGGGTATTTTTGCAAGCCAGCTGCTCATTATCGCTAATTAATGGCCAGCTAATTATGACCTTGCACACATACACTAAGACATTTTTGCCTCTCCTGGAAAAATGAATATATTAAGTGCAGGGAAACTGTTTTCTAAAGAATTTAATGCAATGATGATTTCAAATGGAGGTTTAGCAGTTTGAGTTTTTATTTTGGGCTTAAAGAGTAACTTAACACTCAAATCGCTTTTTTTGAGTTAGTTCATTATATGTACAAACATTTTAGACTATTAATTGATTGTGGTCCCAGTTGGTGCTCATTACAATGGCATGCCTTTGTGGGGTTTTTTATGGCCTTGTACTCCAAGGTACCCATGCCTCCATGAGAATATATAAAAAAAAGAAATGAAATCTCGATGATGTGGATAGTTCCACTTAATTCTTGCTCATGTTCTGGAGAAAGTGGAAATCCAGGTATTACATGTGGTGGTCACTGACCATTAAGAATGTAGTGTAAAATTGATCACTTATTTAGTTTGTACCTAATCAAATGTTTTAATCATATATTTGAATCAATTGTTCAATATGTACATGTCTTATCTGTGCAAGTTGTGCTCTCTATGAGCATTTTATGTGAACTTCTGCATTATATGAGCTTACGACCTTAGAATGAACTTGTTAGTAGGTGTTTTTTTATAAAAACAGGAAGATGCGGTTGGAAACATGAAGTGTTACATTTCCAGACAGGCAGTGAAAGTAATATACTGAGAAAGTTTGGTAACAGGCTGAACCCAAATGTTGCAATTGTCATACTTAATCTAAAGATAACTCAAGAACATTTGCTCACAGAAACAAGGCAAAGGGGAGCGACCTAAAAACAGCTGTTGTCATTCTCTGAACCTTTATGTAAGGAGCATTGACCCCTCCTAGGAGTGATTTCTGACTCTGCTTTTGTATACTGATACACTGACATTTGATTCTTTGAAACTTCTAATGCTTTGCAATAAATATTCCAAAGAAAAGTTTCTTGTTAATTATCTTTATTTCTTCGCTTCTCATTGGAATTTATACAACAAAAGAGGACAGCAGTTACATAGGTAACCCTAGATTGGAAAAGAGATTTAGAGCATGTGACTGGTAGTAGTTGGGTGTTATAATGCATTAAGGAAATGTGCATATTTTTTAAAGGGTATGGAAAGCTGTATTTATAAAACTTGAGAAATACAACTTAAAAGGTGGTTAAAAGGGTGTACTGTAGAGTGGTGGTATGACATTGGAGCTGTTCACTGCCAGAGGTGAGTCTTTTTTAATACACATGAAGGGAGTGTTCAAGCTAAACTGTAATGGTAAGTTTTTCTTTTTTTCTAATGAAGTCATTGGCCCTGCTGTGCTGGAGCTTTTCTGAAGGCACACAGGGACATTGCACATTTCTAAATTTGCACTCTGTAACATTTTCACCCCAGCTGAAATAATGAGATTACACAGATTGTCTATTGGGAGAATGGTTTCATTCCCAGGACGGCTCAAATGTATTTTGGCTTCCTTTCACTTGTGCTCTGTGTTTTTTTTATAGAAACTGTCCATTTGAATCTAGTACGAGACTGGTGAAGTTGTGTTTCTGTCCGCCTTGCAGAACTCGCTGTCTGGACCGAAAATGCTCCAGTCTGCAGCTCATCGTATCAGTCGCACCAGTCCAGTTCCATTAGCAAGTGACTTGCAATGATAATGATTTTATCTTTCATATATAAATGATTAAATGAACCACAGTGTTACAAGTAAGACCACAGTGATGATAAGAATCAGCACAAGTTAATAATATTCAACAATAAGGTTACATTACTGTATAAATACATAAGTTAGTCAAATAGAAGAAATCTGATGATTCTCGGGGCAGTCAAACCTTGTAACACTGACATAAAACATGCAACTAAACATTGACTTGTGCTGGACTGCACGTGAATATTTCAGCAGTCAGATAAACAGCTGCTTCTGCCTCTGCTTTGTTTGTTGTGTTGTTCGTCCGACTCGTAACATATTGATGTTGATTGCGCTGACAGTTTATTGAATAGATGTCAGAATTTCTTACAGAAAATAACACGTGGATAAATGCTGGTGGAGAAACAACCGCACACACACTTACAGGCACACACACACTCTCTCTCTCTCTCTCTCTCTCTCTCTCTCTCTCTCTCTCTCTTTTCGTGTCTGTTCCTCTTTATCTGTCTCTTTTGTCCTCCTTTGCTCTTATTGCTCTTTCTCTGCCTTTTGAATTTGAGCAGCGAACTGAAGATCAATACATGGTGTAAAGTGACGATGACAAACAAAAACCTTCATTGGTACTATGAAAATACAGTGAGGACAAACGTTTTTCAGTGTAGTGGTTCCAACAGCTTATAAGTTGCATCACGTGTGTGTAGTCACTCATACGACTTAACATTGAGGATTTTTTTCCTGGATTCCTTTAAATGAATTCAGAGTACATTTAGCCTTCTTATACCTGGTGAGAAGTTCAACAGGTTCCCAAAAGGAAACAGATGAGGAAGAAGCCACTTTGTGTCAGGCACCAAATCACCCTGACAGGCAGCTTGTATGTTATTACTCTATATAACTCAGTGAAACCGTATGAGCTGAAAGCACGGACCGTGAGATTCGTTTTAAAGGGCTTTTCAGCTGGTGTATAACATGAATATTTAGAACAAAATTGACTTCATGTTGAATGGATTGGACACTGAATGGATGTAATGTAGTGGATACTCAAACCCCCTTTACTCACTGCTTTGTGAAAAATGCTTGTGGTCACCAGAAGGAGTTCTTTTTGTTTAAAGCACAGATGTAACTTGGTGCTTACATGGAAGCTGATTTTGATAATAATGGGCTGAAAACAATAATGGCATTGTTAAAACTGGATGAAAAACATCTTAACCTTTATGCTAATTCAACTCTTTCACATCCTCCAACTCCATTCAGATGATTCCTGAATGTAGGCTCACGAGTGGGTAATGTTAGCAAGTCAACGAAGAACACACATGTCATTTTAGTAGAGTTACTACAACACACATTTCTCATCTATTGGTGGCAGCTAACCACCTTCCCACACTTCCGCCCTCTGTCCCAAATGATAACATCCCAAATCAGTCTGTCCACTGAACCCACAGAAATGAAATCAGTATCAATCCTCCATAAAATGCATCAGAAGACAGTAGGGCTGGATATCGTTTATAACAATTACGATACCAGTACCAATCCAAGTACCCTTAAAGTGATACTGATACCAATGAGTACTTCATCCGATACCCATCATGTGAATACAAGCATGTTTCATTAAATTGAAGAATGCTTGCATTGATTGGCTGTGAGCAAGTCCATACAAATAGTCATATTTTCTAGCTCTGGGTGCAATAAAGGATCGATTGCAGGTCTTGTTTGACGGATGACGTTTCGATACTACTTGGTATCGATTTAAAGTATGGAGTACCCAGCCCTAGACGACAGCTAACAAGCCAAGCCTCAAATTGTCAAAGTAATGGAGTGTTACCACGGTGAGTAAATGTAATCACGCTACTGAAAAATCACATTACTGTAGAGTATTACTAAATGATGTGTTACTGATCAACACTGGCACTTATAGAAAACAACAAATAAGATTAAAGAGGCTTTCACATCAGGGACCTGGGCCCTGGATTGCAGTACACTTAACCTAAAGTCAAGTCTATGATTGATTTGAACACTGTGAACCCACATGGTCTCTAGTATATGTTACATGGTCACTTCATGTGTACTTAGGTATGGTTCACATCAAGTGTGAGAACTACTGTACCAAATCAAGCTTGCACATAAAACAGCTTGTACGTTTGGTGACTTTTATTGAGCTCAGTTTGAAATGTTGCATTAGAAATAACCTACCACTTCAGAAAAAAAGCCACTTGATTTAGGCTCGCTCCCCTAGATGCTGAAGTACTGTGACCCCGAGTTTACTGACACCTGCACGCATGAACCCACTGACTGGAGGTGAACATTACTGAAAAAAGGATGTGTGTTGACTGTGGGGGTGGGGCTGTGGAGGGACATTAGTTTCTGATTTGTTGAGTGTGTAAAGCACTGCCAAGCTGCAGCACAAGAAAAATGAACTTTGTGGTTCTGGATCATTTGGGCCCACTTTAACCCATGAGTAGGAGCATTAAGACTATCATTTTCAGCATTTTCACTGTTTATTTCAGTGTGTCTTACTGATACGTCAGTTGTGACTGCTCTAACAAAGAACTGATTTATTGAATGTAATATTAGCTTGCTTTTATTACTGTTGAAAGCTTCTTTTAAGTGATATTTTTATTCACTGCTGCTGAAAACAACCTCAACAATCTGCACTTAAGCCTTTATCTAAAAATGATATATTTTCTGTTCTATGCTATTGTACATCCCCTTCATTTAACTATGTCTATACTGGTGAGAGTGATGGATGGATGAAGGAAAAGGGTTAAAAAAAAGTAGATGAATGGAAGGAGTGAGCAGAGAGAAGACGAAGAGAGAGGAGGAGATACTGTCTGTGTCTCTGCATTGTGGGTGAAAGATTTATATGGTTGAAGAACCTCATCCCGGTCAAAAATAGCACCAACCTCGTTTTAACAATGTGCTCTGAGTCATGCAACAGCCTGTTAAATAAAACGCGAAGGAGAGACGAAAAGGTAGACGAAAAATACAGAGAGAAGGAGAGAAAGAAGGAGAGAGAGCTATCTCACTTAAACAACTATGACCAACTAAATAACACTAAAAGTTGCTCTAATAGTTTTTACAATTCATGAGTGCTGACTGTAAATCTTTGCAGATGATATTGAATGATGCAGCTAATTCAACCTATATTTAGTTCGGAGTCACAATATACAAAATTAAGAGTTTGCTGTAAATAAATGAAAGAAAAGAAGTGGACATTTTCTTGTACTGCTGCACTTTAAGTAATGTTATAGATAATACACAGTCTGCTAATCTTACCATGTTTAGGAACAGTAGCTTTTCAGTTTCCTTTTGTTGAACACTGGTGAATCACAGTGCTCCTAATTGGGTATCTGATTTGGTTGTACTTAACATTCCAAGACAGTAACCGATAACAACCAGGATGGCTACATGACAAATCATAATACACAGTAAAACATTCAGCTTACATGGCATAAATGTCCTGTTGAGAGAGTTCTTAGTCTTAGCAGCCAAACCTCTCTTATAAATCTCGCTAAAACTAAATCTCCATCTTAAAGAGCCAATTCAATACATCAACTTCAGACCACCAAAATAAATAAGGGTATTTCAATTGGATCTTTTCCAACAAACAATTCCTCAAGTGACAAAAAACACATACAAGTTGTTCTTCAGGCACAACGGCCAGTCTAAGGTAAAAGTGGTGTAATATATTTGACTTTTAATCCCGAGAAACCCTTTGTATAATAACCATGAATCAGTGCTGGAAAAATGTTAGACTACCTGTTGGAACATTTTACAGTATTACCTTAAAACAAAAGGTAATTTTAGGAACATAAGTGAAGAAAAATATTATATTATAGCCTAGTTAATACCAATTTATGACTTCCAAAAAAGTAGCCCTAGTAGCCTAGGGCTTGGCAATATATCAATATTAGATCGATATTGTGATATTTTACATATATCGTCTTAGATTTTGAATATCGTAATATGGTGATATGGAATAAGTGCTTAACAGACTGTTCTATTATCCGTCTTTACATCCGTCTTAATATCACCAGATTACCATTTTAATCAAAATATGTCACTGATATGACACTATGATGATACTATGCCTCACTACTGTCTATGGATTTGTTTCTCATTATCAACCCTTTGTTTTTTAAGATGTTACAAACATTTCCCTCCAATGTTACCCAAGTATACCCACTGCAAAGCTATTACTAAAACCCACACGGCCAAAATGCTTATGTTAATTCCAACTTGTTTAAAGTTATGTCATTCCACTGAAAAGACTTTGTCCTGCATGGTTAATCCATTCTCTATACAGTCTGTGGGAAAACCAGAGAAAAACAATAACAGAGGCTTGGAAGATGGAGAGAGGGACAGAATAAGAAAAACAGAATGAGACAAAGGTAGTGAGAGGTACTTGTAATTGTCTATAATTAATTGGCATCTCATTAATCACATCTACCCTAATGTCTCACTCCACGGTCCCAGACAATAGACAGAGGGAGTGGGGGGGTACGTGTGTGTGTCATGAGCTAACAGGGTGTTGTGCAGCAGCAGTAAATGAAATGGGTGTTTATCAAGGCAAACAGGTATCATTAAGTCCAGTGTAATGACCTGTGTCACATTTCATCTCATCCTCTCTCCCTCGCCGTCTTCTCTCCGTCTCTCCACTTTCTGCCCCTTTCACTCACCACGGGACACACTTAAAGGGACATTCAATGAAATTTTTGAGCTATTTTCAAAACAAACCAACAGGATGCATTGATATCATTCATCCCCAGCCTCATGTTTTCCATAATGCTGCAGTCAACCTTTAAAAATTTTGGGGATCTCACTTGCCATAAATCATGTTCACATGTCAGTGGGCTAATGCTGCTTTCATATTTTGCTGAGTCATTACTATTATGCATACACTGGAATAAGAAAAGTTGTTGACAGATTTCTAGTGCTGATGACAGGTGAGACTTTTCATGGATTCCATCAGGTGTGTCAACATGTACAAGTATGTGTGTGAAATGTATCAACACAGGTATCAAATGCTGCAGGTGTTCCTCATTAAGGGTTTGGGAGGGTCATCACCAATCATGGATATAAAGCATGTGAAAATTGATATTGAAGCTTGTCTTTCAGCTTGGCTAACACTTCCTAAAAGAGTAGAAGTACTAAAAACCACAAGTGCTAACCCAGCTGTTTCTAATTAGCACAGGTAAAAAGTCATTAGTTCAATACCTTTCCCTGTCTCATTCCAATTTAATGCACATACCTTTTTTTTATTGATGTGAATGTTATAATTTGGTTAGCTGTGTTGCCTTATTAAGTTAATACCAATGTCTGGTCTTAATTTAATATGAACAGCTGCATGGGAAATATGTTTATGAAAAACAGGTTGATGTCTTCAATACTTTATTTCCCCCACTGTCTTCATTTATATTCATATATGTCAATTTATACAGTAGTTATAGACAGACTATGCATATGTACATATTCATATATATTGACATACACTGAATTTTCTAACTTGGAGATGCAGTGTAGATATTCATAGCAAGCAGCTTCATTATTTACTTTATCTTTATTTATATTTTTATTATGTATTCTTCTTTATATTTTTATTCTGTATTTTTATTTTCTTGGTTTGCCTCTAGAGTCTTACACTTACCTGTACCTCTCCTGTGTTTCATTCTCATCATTATTGCTGCTATGCCACCTACTTTTTGGGGATTAATAAAGGTTCATATTTTCTTAAAAAGGCTAAAAGACTGAAAAGACTAGTTATCTCGAGGCTGCCGGGTTCAATTTGTCTTCAAACAGTTTCCCTCGCAGAATTTCCTATATTCAAATGGAATACAATCTTCTTTTGTAGCATTAACAGCATTGAAAATAAGCACCATTATCCTATTCACAGGTACACACAAAGCAAAAAAAAATGTGTGTGGTCCAGGTGAAATATTTCAATGAATCACAAAAGGAGGGGTGAGGCAGATGGATTGGTAGGGAAGGCGATGACATTCAAATTCAAAGCAAAGGGATAAGAGGAGTGAAATCAGTGTAGGTCAGCCTGTCTGGCCAAATCAGTTCTGATGCACGCAGAACACACACAAAGACATACTGTAAGACACAGGTACTGTAGAGATTCAACAAATACACTGTGACACACACACGCACACTCAAGAAAGTGCCGGAGACCACACGATGAATTTGTCCGGCTGAAGTGGAATAACCTTCTCACAAATGTTCCCTTGTCCTCTCTCCCTTCTTACACAGATACAAATTACTCTCAGTCAGATGATGCACCTCATACTCAGGTCTCTAAAAGGTTACACTGACATGCTCTATAATACATTTTTTTTCAGTTGTGTTGCTCTTCTTTCCCCAATCTACATTTATCTGATCTACAATTTTTCTTCCCTCTTAACCTTTTCCATCTCACTTCTTATTTTCCTCCTCCTCCTCCTCCTCCTCTCTGCTGTGTTTTCGCATGAAGTGCAAGTAACACAGTGATGCCAGGCACTGATCCTGAGTCACCAACTTCTGTTTCATTGCTTTTGAAAAGCAGTGAACCTTTATTTGTGCAATTGCTGCAATGATGCAGATTGGTGTTTGAAACGAAAACGCGCCATCGACAAATCCTCCGAGGACATAAAGGTAAGCAAATACTTTGGTAATCAGATAATTGAATTATTATCTGCTCACTGACTTCTAATTGTTATGATGAAAACAAATGAGTTCATATTGGTGGATGTTAAAGAGGAGAGACGTGTGTGTGTGTGTGGAAACAGTGACACTGAATCATGGGGCATGACATGACAAATGTTGTACAAACACACACCGACACACACAAACACACACACACACACTGGCCATCATGTTGCAGTCTGGACAAAAAGCATGCAACCCAGTATTTCCAATACCTGAAACACGTCAAATGTTTAGCTGGCTTAGAGATAGAGAGAGTACACTAGTTTGTCCCTGAAGACACACACACACGTGCACACACACACACACGCGGACATACACACACACACTCAAAGAGAAAAATGATATTGTTTTTAAACCCCCCAAAGGGAGAAGAAAACTGCTCCAGCTGTGAGGAGAGGGAAGTCACAAGGAGGAGTCAAACGACAAGGACAGAAGAGAAATTAAAAGAGAGCTGTGCTGAAAGAAAGAAAGAAAGAAAGAAAGAAAGAAAGAAAGAAAGAAAGAAAGAAAGAAAGAAAGAAAGAAAGAAAGAAAGAAAGAAAGAAAGAAAGAAAGAAAGAAAGAAAGAAAGGTAAAGTATGCAACAGGAAAAGATGGAGAGGAGTTGTGAGGACAATTATTCCACTTATTTTAGAACCTTTCTAAAACAGGTTCTGCTTAAGTAGTAAGAGGTCATTACTGAAAGTATTAAGGGAAAAAAGCAATCCTGTTAAATATAAAACATTGTCTCCATGTTCATAGATTTCCACATACGAGTCTTTCTGTTTGATTAGACTGAATGATTCATTCTGGACACTATACTTGCTACAACAGTAAGAATAGAATCAAGAATATTGCCCATAACAAGCCACAGTGGACTTGTTGACTTTTCATTGCACAGGTGTTACTAATAAGATTAATGATGGCTCTATTCTATTTAGGAGTCACAGAAAGCCACAACATTGAATCAGCATTAAACAATAGCAGGGCCCTGGAAACAGAGCGTCTGAATGTAATGAAGTAATCATTGATGTTCATTACACCTGTGCTTTTCCTGCACTGACATCTCAGAGTATCTGCTGCAGAAGGCCTGTATGCTGCTGCTTTCTCACTAGGTCACTCTCATTAGATTCAGTTCAATTTGACTCGCGGCGATGAATGGCATTCACACTTATTATTATAATGTGACACTCCAAACTGTGAACTTTTGGTATGCTATATATTATGTAGATTATATGATGCAATTCTGATTTTTTTTTTGTTATGTGTGAGATAACTGCAGGAATGAGGCTGTTGACCTGGTTAGTTGACCAGAATTGATGTAAATAGTTGTGTATTTGCTATTATTTAGCCAATCAAATGTGCTGATATATAGCAGAATACTGTCAAAGCACACTATTTTTTTAAAGGCTGGGATTATGGAAAACAAGTAAAATTAGCCTTGAGATGGGTAAAGGTGATGGTGGTGATGACTGTGCTGTAAAATTATGTAATTCTATCTCCTGTCTTTTGACCCGTAGGTACATCACACCAGACAGTCAAATTAAATATGCAAGAAGCTTTATCACATGCCCCACATTTGAACTTTGTTAGGTAACTTAGACACGGTTTTACCATTCTGAAACAACCTTTGTGAAGTCTCAACTGCAACAACAGACTACTTTCCTTCAAATTCATTCATGTCTCTTCTATTCCAGGTAAGCATGTTGGGCGTAAGGGACCTTGCATTATTCAATAGGTCATATTCTGATTGGCTGAGGGTAAAGGTGGGGGACCACAGCTCCAGCCAGTCGGAGTAGGTGCTCATTAATAATGCCAAATCTGCCTGCTGGAGGACACGGGGGGGTCTGGGCTGTAAGCAAAGATGAATTTAGAGAAATGTAATTTAGCTGAATAAAATGTCACAGATATGTATAAAATAGACTCAATATTCATAAAAATGAGTACAAAAGAGCATAATACTAGATGTTATATACCGTCATCACAACTCTGTCACTAAATCATATCTTATATGTCACTCATTATATATTACATATATGTAACATTAAAACTTTAGGTAGCAGAAGCTTAACATCTCTTCTACGTTACATTTCTACGCCGACGACACACAGCTCTACGTGCACTGAAACCAAGTGATACTCACAATATTCAGTCTCATTTAAATTGTCTTGAGGATGTTTTTTCAGATTGATGGCAAAAAAAACAACAAAAACAAAACCGTTTCTTTCTTTTGGCAATCTGGAGACAGTTTTACACGCTTTTATTACCGCAGTCAATCAATCAGTCCTCCCTGTCATGCCTGCAGGTGGTTCGAAATGCATCAGTGAGACTCCTCATTGGTACCAAAATAAATAAATAAAATTACTCCTGTACTGGCCTCTCTCGACTGGTTACCAATAAAATATAGAATTGATTTTAAGATTCTTTTGTTTAAAGCTCTTAATGGTTTGACGCCATCCTTCATTTCATTCAAATACTTTTCGAGACTTATTCAAAGATAATTCATCAAACTTTATGTATGGTAGAGTATGTGAGTGAGCTTTCTGCCTGGCAATCTAATTGTATTCTCTGCATATTGGTTTTCTGTGTGAGATGGAAGAAACAGATGATGAAATGTTAGGCTCTCTGCAGGCCACAGATAATAACGCCGCGGATAAAGTTGGTCAAAGTCCACTCAAAGTAAACAAAGTTTGTTATTGGTGTCCTAGTGTGGCTAACCTGGCATAAACCAATCTGCACGATCACACTTTTTTAAATCCCCCTCTCAACTTGTTATTTTTGTGTGTGTGTGTGTGTGTGTGTGTGTGTGTGTGTGTGTGTGTGTTTTTATCAGTCTCTTCTTCCTGTTTTGTCGTTAATTCGTTGTTTTTCTTTGCTCGCCTCTCGGTCAGAGGTATCGATGTGTGAGAGACAGAAGGGTCTGCATCTTAGGGTTGTCTAATGCAATTAACTTGACCACTGGGTTTTCTCTGTGTGTGTATGTGTGTGTGTGTGTGTGTGTGTGTGTGTGTGTGTATGTGTGTGTGTGTGTGTGTGTGTGTGTGTGTAAGAGAGAAAGAGAGAGATACAAAAGGAGATAAAATGTTAACACTGATGGTCTTATGAGTCCTATTCTAATCAAGTGTGTATGTATGTGTGTGTGTGTGTGTGTGTGTGTGTGTGTGTGTGTGTGTGTAGGGTGAAAAGCATGTGTTGTATCCATCTTCAACATCAATGGACAAATTAAAGTGTGTGTGTGTATGTGTGTGTGTGTGTGTGTGTGTGTGTGTGTGTGTGTGTGTGTGTGTGTGTGTGTGTGTGTGTGTGTGTGTACATAATGAACCTCTAGACTCCCTTATTTTCCAGACCAGTGGCTGAATCATGTTGAATCATGTTTCAAGTGGAAAAAACAAGGGTATCAAGTCACCTCAACCAAACACACACACACACACACACACACACACACACACACACACACACACACACACACACACACACACACACACACACACACACACACACACACACACACACACACACACACACACACACACACACACACACACACACGACATTATGGCACAAGTTTGTACATACAACAAAAAACAAACACAAAGTACATTAAATTTAAAAGACTGTTTCGTCCCTTAGGCCCTGTCTGGGTCTTACCACTTTATTCTAACATAACACAAGTAAGTTAAACATTAATATATTAAACATTATGAGTTTTTTTCCTATCTTTATTCAAGAGCGTGCTATACCAAGAGAGCATGATTAATGTATTCCATGTTCAGACTGTATAATATTGTCCCTGCTGTTTGCTTAAACTCAGATATATTGTTGCTTGCGCTCAACTTCAGCTCTTCTCTTCGCAATCAGGCTGCTTCTTAGCATGCATAAAACTTCTTCTGTCAGATGTCCGATTTTCAGCAACCTGCTCAAAATCCCAAAAGCCTAATTGAAGGCTAGGTGTAGGGTTGACCAATGAAACGATCCCTGCCTCCTTGTGGGAATAGGAGCCACATGGCACAGTGCCCACTAAAATGAATATAGTAGTGGTTATGGTTAGAGATAGGGTAAATCTCTAGGAAATGAAGTGTGGGTTAGTGATAGTGTGTGTGTGCATACATTATTTCTAGGCATTTTCTACTTGTATTGTGTTTCTGTTATATGTGAATGGTCATACAAATGGCATCAGACATTCTACAGCTTAAATCAAGTTGACTGACATTTTCATCCTATACCAACTTGATTCAGTGTCTCAGTATCACCTGGATAGTTAAACCTCATCCAAAAGTACCCAAAAAGTACCTACACAAACCTGCTTTTGTGTCCTCCCAACATGTTCACATTGTCTTCTTAATGCATGGTGTTCATATGTGTTGGTGAAGAACTAAATCAGTTGTTTTATAGCCTACTTTAGTTATTCCATTTGTCATCTTAAATATCTTATACTAATAGTTCTGATCTGATCTTACACATGCCACCCTTTCACATAGAGGTAAAAGTTCAGTCAATTACAGCAGAGGTTCAGTTTCTTACTGGTGGACAATAAACCAAGGTGGATGTCTGCCAAAGAGACTGTCCCCTGTCCCCTCACAAAAAAATGACTAGTGGGTTGAAGTGTCAGTTACATTTGAGTGACAGATGAAATCTACTGGCCATAGTAATTATGACCGAGAGCAGTGGCTCAGTTATATGATGTATTTATATCAACAAATCTCATTCAGAGTTGGAGGGCTTGATGGACACATTAACAAACATTGGACTTTGCCACAGGAAACTGCTGTTCTTTTCCAATTTCTATATCTACGAATGTGAGTTGGGACAGTGTTTTAATAACTACTGTGGCCCTGTAAACAGAAGTACAAAGGCAAAAATAAAGAGTTTCATTTAAAAAGGGATGCCTAGATCCTGCAACCCAGTGCCATTTTCATCTCCTTCTCTAGTTTAATCACTTTTGGCATTTTACAGACAAATGGAAATCCAATTAATCCAAATCATGTTCCAAAGCAGGCTGCAAAGGCTGAAAAACATTTAAGAAATAAAATGAAGTGCACCACCCTGTTTCTTTGTTTCACCACACTGTTTGACCATGTTGTATTACTTCACCTCTTTGTATAAACAGATGGACTAAATTAAATCAAAACTAAAGCATGGGAATGTGTGATAAGGGAGTAGACAAACTAAATGTCATTGCCGTAATTTATCGGTTCAAGGACATGGCGAGTTGAAACTGCTTACTATCTGTGCTGTCATCCTTCTTCTTAGTTTAGCATTGCCTGTCTTTTTCTCTCTGTATGATCCAATAAAAAAAAAAAACCCCATCCAAATAATCCTAAACACAGAACTGACAAATGTCTCACTGGAGCTTTTTTGAATGTTGTTTACAATTTCAGCAGAAAAAATGGCTTTAGCCAACAAAAGAACCCTGTGGTTTTACAGCTGGAAGTATAAATGTGCATTATTATGCAGTTATCATCAATGTTATTTTGAGGACATGTGTTGAAAACATATTCCCATTAATCATCACGTACATTTGACAATATATTATTATTTTTTTCCATAAGGGGTGTTTGTGCAAAACATTTCTTGGAATAATTCACATAGTTAATATCATTGCTGTTCTTTAATGTATGTGTTGACAGTAAATCCATTCAGATGAGCTAGTTTGATAGTGGGTGATTTTGTTCTTCCTCTAGTTTTAGAGTTGAGGAACGGATACAATACTACAGTTTACAAATGTAACATCAGCTCTACTTCTTTTTTTTAGAATGTACATTTGCTCCCAACATGGTAAAAATCACATTTATTCTAAAAACAGGTTGAGAACTACTATCACTAATGCTGACATAAGGACCATCTAGGTATTTGTATAAGAACCAGCATTTGGATTTATCCCTCTTTACCTTACCTGTACATTCTAATGCTTATCAAAATTGGGATGTAATTGAGTAGAGCCCAAAGTACAAAACTACAAAGCAAATGTCTGCATTTTGATCACCAGTTATGTAAAATAGAGGTACAATAACAAGTCCTCGTGTTTTCTGATCTGCCACCTTGATGGTTGAAGTTTGGTGAGGTTGAGGCAACTCAAACTATGTAGGTTACGTATTAGGGAAGATCGTGGACATGGTAAAAGAGACAAACATTGACTTTTGGATGACTGTTGGGTAGGAGAAAGAATGTGAAACGCTGACTCAAGTCATCACAGTAAGACACTAAAGCTCTATTTATGGTTGGTCAGAACTGGTTCTTTCGACGAAATGTCTGACCACGTTGAAAATCAAGTGTGTTCATAGGTGTTCCAATCAGCCACACTCAAAGACAGAGTAAGAAAAAAAAGACAACACCTACATGAAGGGGAAGAGAATGTGATATTCTTTAAATATAAGGATAATGGCGGATATTTTCTCAAAGTCTCTCCTAGTATTGTACTTACAGAAATAGTATGTGTCAGGAATGAAATAGGAGCGCTATCGAGAGTTCAAACCCTGGCTCCTTTCACGTCAACACCGCTGGCATATCACTGCAAGAAGTGGGTGTCGATGTTGGCTGGTTGGTGTTGGAAAGTTACAGAAATGGCCCTGCACAGCCACCTCTAAACCGCCAGAAAGGTGTTGGGGGATATCTGAGGCTATTTGACCATCTGTCAGGTACATCTGAAGGAGTATACAACCCCTTTTAATATGCTCGACCTTCTACTCAACCTTCTACTTAAAGGTTGCAGCACTGTGTCTTCTTACTTTTGCCTTTATTTGAGAGAGAGAATAGTCCTTATGTTCATGACCACAAGAGGTCGATTTCTAGGAAAATATAATCATACTGAGCAGGCATTTTGAACGAAAACTGGTGTGTTGCCTCAGGTACCAATGATATCAAATACCAGTTTGAAAGTTTATTATTACTTCTGTAGCGTCCACATGCATGGAATGTTCCAGAGTCATACATTCAGTGGCTGAATACACTGATTCTCTGTCACACACAACCCTGTGGCTAATGAAAAGTACTAGTGCAACATTAATGAAAAGCCCTTTCCTGTGATAACTTACTTTTTTGAATATTTTCTATTACAATAATTATTTTTTCTAATGAAAAAAAACTTTGAATTATCTGTTTTATTAGAGAAGGAAGAAAAGGAAATAGAGGAATCGGTTTGAAAATAATTAATGCTGATTCAAGAAGTCTTAACCCTCCTGTTGTCTTCGGGTCAATTTTGACCCGAGAGGACAACAGGCGTTAGCTCAACAATGAGGAATAATTTAATTTAAATGAGGCCTACTGGCCATAATTTCAAAAAATATGTGTAAAACCTACAGTAATAAGTTGGAATGAAGTTGGCTAAAAAGGTCTAACATTGAATTGGATGTCAAACCACGCAGGGTCACTTTTGACCCGGGAAGACCAAAGTACAGTCGATGGGAAGACAACAGGAGGGATAAAGGCCCTAAAATTGTATTTAAAAAAACAATAATTTAGTTGTTGGGCAGCTTTTAAAGCATCGTCTCTCAGTTTGAGCTTTGAGATTTGTTGGTCATCTGCATCTCGGCTCAGGAAACCTTCCGGCACCACGATGCCATGACCTTTTTAGAAATACAACTGCGCCCTGAGCCCGTGTACCACGAATTGGTTTGGGGACGCAAACCCAGACGGTGAATGCTAATATCGGCATCATGCATCTTGAATGACCCCTGAGCTCTTAGGTTTAAATAAATGAATACTTCCTCACAAACACCTCAAACAATAAACACTGGAATAATCTGCACTTAGTGTTGTTTGTCTCTTACCCTCTGTCTCTCGACATCTGTGTCTCACTTTCTATTTCAGTTGCAAAGTCATGTTAATGGGAAGAGTGTCTATGTGTGTATTTGTGTGTTTGTGTGTGTGTGTGTGTGTGTTGAGTAACCTCATCGAGCCCCTCTGTCTTTGGAGAACAGAGCCAATTTCACAATGAATTAAGAGGTGAGTCTTTAACTAGGTCATGGGCCCTTAACACATGCACAACACATGCACACACACACACACACACACACACACACACGCACAGACACAATACATAGTGTGTCGAATTAAAAGAGAGTGTGAGATAGATGGATGGAAGGGGAGGAAGAGGGAATAAAAGCGTCAAGGAAATGAGGGAAATAAGAACGACGTAACGCTGAGAGACTTGAAAGAGGGAGAGAGAGAGGGAGAGAGAAGGAAAGAAAGCAGACAAGAGAGATGGAGGGAAAGTAACAGATGTACAGTAGACAGAGCAGGTCAGAAGAAAAAGGGAAAGAATCTTTTAATGCACCCTGTGCCCTACAGAGAGTTTGTGAGTGTGAGTGTGTGTGTGTGTGTGTGTGTAAGTGTGAGTGTGTGTGTGTGTGTGTGTGTGTGTGTGTGTGTGTGTGTGTGTGTGTGTGTGTTGGGAGCAAGAAACTGTCATGCAGTGGAAGCACTGTAATGTTGCATTAGGCCGAACATTATTCCAATGAGGTTACAAACATTTTGCACCATGATAAATCGCCCCTCTCTATCTCTCACACATGCACACACACACACACACACACATGCACACGTACCTCAACACAGAAATCTTTCGCAGTGTTAAATTTAGCCTGAATGCTGTGTACTTTGCTAACACACATTTTACTTTGAAATGCTTCTGAAATATGGATGAGAGATTTTTTTTAACACACATGGCTACGGGTGGAGAGGGGGAAAAAGAAGGAAAGAGAGAGAGAGAGAGAGAGAGAGAGAAAGAGAGAGAAGCTGAGGTTATGATGAAAAAGTTGCTTCAGACAAAGTCTACAAAACAGAGGAAAAAGATTTGATGATAATGTCTCCTAAATCCAAACATTAGCACTTAGTGGATTAGTTGAGAGTTTTAACACAGAGCAGATTGGAATAACAGCAGTGACTTACTACAATAAAGACTGTTCAGACTGAATGCACAGTGAGATCTGGGCTGCATACAAAGAGTCTACGTAAAGACAAACTAGGAGGCGAGCAGGTGCAATTTTGTGCTCGATGGATGAAGCGCAAACTGCATCCGGGCAATTTTTTAAAATGTTCAAATTGAGAGCTGGGAAAAAAAATATCAGAAGGCTTTTACTAATCTTAATTCTTAAAAAACAAACATCAAAGCACAACAACTGCTGCAGAAGTACATGAGATAAATAATCTTTGAATTATTACCTAATGAGGAAATGTGAAATTGAGTAAAAATATGTGTAATTCAGTATGTTAGTTAGTTTACACAACATAAAATAAACTGTAGGTCTATTTATTTTCTGTTAGAATGTAAAACTCGCTTTTTCTTTCATATTACCGCAAAATGAACAAACTGAATGAAGTGTAGAGATTAGTGTGAGTTAAGAGATCAGACTTCTACAAGTAACCCAAAATGGTTCAATGATGTCAGGCCAAGAGTTGCTGGTGGAGGACAGTTTGTCTGACAACTACTTGGCAAACCGTGCACTGACAGATCTATGATGGATGTCAATCATTCGCAGCACATCACAGCCACAAGTGTATGTTGTCAGTGACTTCATGACTTTGCAGAGCTCAGAACACAACTGCATCATGTTCAGCTTTATCGGTGCAGGTGGGTGTAACAAGAACAAATGCTAGAAATCCTTGATACCAAATTTGGTACACACATGACATGGTTGTCATGTTTGCCGTACATATACAAGTGCAATATCCTTTACAACTGCTAATTGTATTCTTATTGTGGTCCATCTCATTTTTAACCTTCTTTTAATCATATGTTGGTAATTAGGTGAATGTCCAAAACTGTGTATGATGATTTTGATGAATGTGTGTATGATAAATCTTTATATGTATATGTGTTGAGTTCCATTTTTAAGCAGTGTACTGAATTTCGTTGTGTATTTTTTACACAATGACAATTATATTGTATTGTGTATCTTGAATCTCTCTCTTAAGCTCAGTGCAAGTCAGGTGAATACCAAATAGATGCAGAGGATAAAAACAGCTGTGTTTGTGCCATTAACTGAAAAATTCAAGTTTAAATTAAAGGCAAAGAAATGAAAGTAACATATAACATTTACTGTTGTTACTGCAACAAAGTCAATTATGTTGTACTTACACTTTTTGAGTACTTTTCTTACTTTAAAAATCATTCAATTTAAATGTGTGATCTTTACATAAGGTTCCACACTTTACTTAAGCTACATTTCATGCCGCACATATTACAGAGTAAGAGTAAAAATACCATAAAAAGTCAGAATGGAACGAAAGAGGAGATTATTTTTTTTAATGCTCGAATCAAAACCGATGACGTGTTTCCCTTGATTTGCAACAGCAACCTATAAATGTAGATTTCCTCTCTGTATTATACAGATATAAAGACATAAGCATAAGCACAGCGTCACATACATCTTAATACACCTATTCTTGTTTGTAAGTGCAGGCTCACAGGCAAACACACACACACACACACACACACACACACACACACACACACACAAAGAGAGAGCTGTGTTGCAGTAGGTAGCAGATTGCTCCTAAAGGCAGCTCAGGGCTGATGGAGCTCTTCATTGTAGGACATGACGGATATAAAAACAAGGCTACTGAGTTCAGTCTGCCTGCATCTTACTCTCTCATCCCTCTGTGTGTCTGAAGATATTTCCTTTAATAAAGAAGCTCTTTAAACTTCCTCCCACAATCAGGCATTTGATCATTTCAGTGAGAAGCATTAAATCTTTGCATAATGATAGAAATCTGGGTTATTTTATCAGCCTTATAAACCCTCTATTTTTCACTTCTATGTTTCATTTGTTTTATGAATTGAATTGTCAGTGTCTTCATGTTGATGGAGTATTTTAAAATTTACACTTTTTTTCTCCCTTGGTTTTTATTTTATTTGCTTTCACTTACATTTTCATATCACTGCACGCACTTACACGACTGTCAACAAGACATTTATCATTATTATATGTAGATTTCAACCATAATTACCCTCAATAAGTCTCAAACATCAAAATGTAGGTTACAAAACTGCATTTCTAGCTTGAAATAACATCTGTTTTTTTTACACCCATTTTATCAGAAAGCTTAGTTTTGAACTTGAGATATTAAAAAAACACTTTAGACTAGAATGTTTTGATATTTCTACAGTTTTCCTATTCATTTCTTTCTTTCAGTGTCTGACCTCGGTGCTTCTCCTGCATAATCTGAAATGAACACAAACTACAAATGAAACTTGGGTTTTTATCTCTATTCTCCTCCCCTTCTCTGCTGACCCTGAGTTATCCTTCATCTGACCCCATCAGATCTGTTCTACCCAACGTAAAGCGAATGTGCTTCATCTGCTTGTGTGTGTGTGTGTGTGTGTGTGTGTATTTGCACTAGTATTTATGGTGTCTTGCTGTGTAATCTATTTGAGATCGCTGAACCTTGGCTAAGGATCCCTTTAGCTGACTGTTAGCGCAGTCAGCTTCACGGTCTGGGCGGCTGGGGTTTGGATCCTGGTGTTGGAACCCTACAATATCAATATGACTAAAATTAAGTTAGTTAGAAAGTCGTGGCTTCTTCATGTGGCAGATCTCAGTACTTCTGCTAACCTTTTAGGCTGAGGAGAGTTTCCTGGGGCAACCAAACAGCTGATGACATCCTCACTGCTGTATTTTTCCAACATGTCACTGCAGTCTCTTAAAACTGCACTTACAATCTCATTGCTTGCTCCACGGTACTGTGAACAAACCACAAATTATGAGCCATGCCTTGCTTTTTATTTGTTATCCGGTGCCACTAGTCAGCAAGTGTCACTGAGTGTTACCATGGAAACGTGACTCTTAGTTCTGAGTTAGCCTGCGGGTGGGTAGGGAGTTTTTATGCTTTAAATAAGCCATTTATTTTTGTGAAACTACCTACTTCCTTGTATAAGACTCATCTAAAAGCAAAGTAAGACCAGTGCCTATAGGGCTGTTTCCACTGCAGGAACTTTGGGGTAATTTTACGGGGCTGTGACCGTTGGCGCGTGTCTCCATAGCAAGAAGCACTTCTGAAGGACAATCTCCTGGAACTTTTACTGGAGCGAAACGAGTCCCTGCCTCTGGGTATGTACTCGGTGTGGCCCTGAAAATTTCCTGGGTGGGGCTTGTGGTTGACTCCGTGCTGACTGGGTATGCTCACATCGCCTCAGTGACGTAACGGGTAAAACTGTCGCACAATGAATACGTGACAATCGAAACTGTTGCAGAATGATTACGTGACCTCCATAGTCCGGTGGTTCCTATCAAGGTACTACTCTGCAATGGAGACACAACGGCTGAGAGGACCGATTGAAACGACGTTCCTGTAAAGTTCCCGCCTCCCTAAATTTTACCCTGAACTTCCTTGATGGAAATGGGGCTTAGTTGCACAAGTCTAGACTGGAGAATATCTCAGGAAAACCACAGTACGAACAGCATTGTAAACACAAGATAATACCCATTCAGCAGTGAATTAAAGGCTGCAAATGTTTAAAAAGTTACAGCTGTGAAGGAAGCACAGTGAGAGTGTGACATTTACAACCTATCCTGGCTTTCCCTCAGACTCTCACAGACAACTGGGGGTCTAGTTTCAGCTGTTCTTTTCAATTAAGTTTTTCTAGCAGCAATCAAGATCATAGCCAACAGCTGATCTGCAGGTTCAGCATGTGTCTTACTTTAATCTCCATTTAATGTTGAAAGCACGGTGATAAAAAACCCGCTGCCAAGTGACACAGACCTAACTATAGGATCAAGGACAGAGATGTTTAGCCAAGGCCTGGCATACACTGACAGATGTCTTAGGGGCTGGTTTCACTGAAAATCATTTCCAGTGTGAGTGTGCGGTCAGAGGTACTGAGCTGAAGTTGAAGAAATCCCTGGATTCATGTCAGATAGATGGATCATTCAAAACAGCTAACGTTGCTGCAAAAAATGCTGAAGGACCATGACACAGTCAATCTTATACAAATCTGTCTATTTTCTTCTGCAGCTAGTCAGCTGTCAAAAATGCACACACAAGCACTGCACAAACACACACATTTATGCATGCAAACACACATACACACACACAAATCTTGGTGCTGGTCATGAGCATTGGCCTGGAATGGCCAGAGAATTGGCCCTAAGCTCTGTGTGCGTGTGTGCGCGCATGTGTGTGTGTTTGTGTGAGTGTGTGTGTGTGTGTGTTGAAATGGAGATAAAGGAGGTAGAGAGAGGCAGTCAAAGATCTAAATGTGGAAGAATATATAGAGGAGGCAAAGAGGCTGAAAGACTGAAGAAAGTAATAAGAGTCAACGATTCTGGCTTCCTATACAGGATGAGGTAAAATAGCCCCACAGCAGTTGGTGTGTGCCGTATCCAGCTGACACACAAACACACACACACACACACACACACAGACACACACACACACACACACACACACACACACACACACACACACACACACACACACACACACACACACACACACACACACACACACACACAGTTCAGTTCTTTTATGCTTCATATCATTCATCTCATACATGCTCCCCCATATGTTAGTTTTCTTCCCTGCTCTATTTTGTAACATATCCGATGACAAAAACCATCATATGATATAACAGAAGGTAAAGTCTGAGTAACATGTGTTCAGTGGACTTTTTTAGGTAGAAATCAAACATCATGAAGTGAATTCGTAGCATAGCGTTTTTTTATGTTAACTTCTACTGTCACAATTAGGGAACCTGATATTTGATATGTAAATTTCGACTGATGATGAAATAATACATCTCTTGAAAACATATCTGTTTCTCCTTGGAGGGATGTAATGTGCCCACACATTATCTTTAAAAATCACTTTGTGTTGTCTACTTTATTCTTTTTCACCCTGTCTTGCATCAGGTACCTGAAATTGTATCTCAGTTGCAAATATGAATGGGTTCAATGCTGACACCCACAAGTGATACTATATTTAGTTTCAGGGGTTATCACCTTTGTAGATTTTGCTACTTCTGCTGCAAAAATGAGGACTACAACATATATGAACAGCGCTTGCTTGCAATAGTCAATGTAAACAAGCCGCTGAAGCATTTCAACATGGCAGCAAGCAGAAACCATTTTCTTTAACAGCACTTATACAGTGCATGTGTGGGGAGAAATGTATAAGAATGGTTGTGATTTTTACTTACATCATACTTTCATCTCCCTCCACAGGAGAGCAGATGAAGGGGAACCTAGGAAATGTGGTGCTGAATAATTCCTTGACAAATGAAGCAATGCCTGTTCATATCAACTCTACTGAAGAAGAGGCAGCTGTACATATGAACCAGAACACAAAGTGTGAGATAAAGACGGCTTTGACTTTGGTTCTGGGTATCAGAAAAGTAAGAGATGCAGAGCACTAAGAGATGCAGAGCACTAAATGTAACACTGTATCGTCTTTCACCCCATGCTGCTTATCGTGGCACATCGCATTATGTCAGACTGGAAAATCACTCCTTGTGTGTGTTTTCATGTGTGCGAGTGTGAATGTGAGTGCAGCCAAACACTGTCCAAATGTGTGAAACATAGGCAGGGCGCATGCTTGAGTGTGTGTGTGTGTGTGTGTGTGTGTGTGTGTGTGTGTGTGTGTGAGAGAGTGTGTTTGTGTGTGTGTGTGTGTGTGTGTGTGTATGCGTGTGCGTGTGTGGTGTGTGTCAAACAAAATAAGCACAGTATGTTGTCACTGCTCTCAGATACCAACATGCATATTGCACATGACACAACAACACAATGCAAGCAGGCGTGTGCACTCAATCAAATACACTGCAACCCTTCCCACACAACCACGCACAGACTCACATATACACACATACACACTCATAGACACAATACAAAAATGCAGATGAAAGCTTACACACAAACAGCAAAGTGCAGATGTTACTGCCTGGTCAGAGTTAGGTCAAAAGCCACTGAAGCTTGAAACTGTGTATGTTTGATCTGGGAATCAGACAGAGGCACCAAATACAAATGATATGGAGCCTGAAATGTTATATGGTAGATTTGTGCACATAAACTTGTGCTGTAGTAATGATGAATGATATATTGCTGAGTCTAGGCATCTGTCAAAAAATAATGGATGCTCCGGAGTCACTGAGAGATCCAGTGTTTATTAAAAGCAGGAAGAGTACATATTCCCTTTTTTGAAGGAGAGCAATTATACACACATCACGTAGGTACAAGGCTATTTGAAAGCAGAATCAGTGAAAAAAGCCACAAAATTTAATCTGGATATTTCCATCGGGTCAGAAAGAAAAGTCTGACATGACGAAGACCTACATAGGATTGAAAAGTGGTCCAGGGGAAATTTTCTGGCTTGGAGTAAGAGTACAGATCCCTGTCTGTTTGTCCACACCCATTTTTTTTGATGGAAGTTGGTTAAAAAACTATCAGAGTGGTGTAATGCATATACAATTAATCATAGCTACAATTCTGTACGATCAGAAGGACTAAATATAAACCCAAGTACTTGGTTACTGTTTGCATACTGTCTCTGTACGTCTGACCCAGTGGATCCAGTACCTTTCCAAATAATAAATCTTATGCCAGGATCAGTCTCCACAATATTTTTGTCTGATAAAATGCCACTGTGTCAAATTAGGAGATTGTAAAGTCATATATACCTGTACTGACCTGGCTGAGAGACATGACCGACTACACGTTGGTACCAGACCTGTTGGTATCTGACCTGTTGGTACCCGACCTGTTAGTTCCTGACATGTTGGTACCCGACCTGTTGGTTCCTGACCTGTTGGTACCTGACCTGTTGGTTCCCGACCTGTTGGTTCCTGACCTATTGGTACCTGACCTGTTAGACCCGACCTGTTGGTTCCTGACCTATTGGTACCTGACCTGTTAGACCCGACCTGTTGGTTCCTGACCTGTTGGTACCTGACCTGTTGGACCCGACCTGTTGGTACCCCACTGTTTCACAGTTCAACTAAGCAGCATGACCAGCACCAACAACACTTTCTCATAAGCAGCATTGATTGTTGTCCCCTATGATACACTACACAAGTTAAAATAATCAATTGTCTCACCTGATGCCTATTTGCAATCGGGCCTCTACCGAGTTGGTACCTTGGTCACTGTTTGCATACTGTGTATGTGCTCCTGACCCACACATGATTTGTTTGTGCTGTCTTATGTCAGGTTCAGTCTACACATTATCTTTGTCTAATAAAATGTAACTATGTCAAATAAGGGAATTGCAGAGTCAAATATACTTGCGGTGACTTGGCCTAAAGACATGACAGACTACATGTTGTTGCCCGACCTATTGGTACCCAATCTATTGGTACCCAACCACATTGCCCTAAATGCAGCAGTGATTGTTGATGATACACTACACAGGTGTAAACGATTGTCTCACCTGATACTTATTTGAAGTCGGGTTTTTACTGAGTTCATATCTTGCAGTCCTGTAGAACCTGATATGACATGGTATATCGTTTGGCATCGTTTTCCTATCCCGTCCGCATTCTATCCTACGATTTTCCTATCCTATCCTATCATAGCCTATCCTATCATTTTCCTATCCTGTTAATCTCCTTTTTTATACTGCCCTATTCTACACAATCCTGTCCCATCACAATAATTACTGTTATTTACAATAATCATCAGTACAACTCCATCTGCTATTGTGTTCAAACCTATTCTAAACTTTCTCTTTCTACTGTACATCGTCCTGTCCTGTCCCAACCCATCCAATCACATTAAATCCTAGTGTTCATTATCTTTCAAAATCTAATGAATGAATGGACTGTACTTATATAGCGCTTTTCTAGTCATTATGACCACTCAAAGTGCTTTTACACTACATGTCATTCGCACACTGATGGCAGGAGCTACCACGCATCAGAGCAAACTAGCCATTAATACACATTCATACACTGTTGGCAGAAGCAATTTGGGGTTAAGTATCTTGCCCAAGGACACATTGACACGTGGACTGAAGGACCCGGGAATCGAACCGCCAATCTTCTGAACGGTGGGCGACCGGTCTACCTCCTGAGCCACAGCCACCCTAATCTCTCTGATTGTCATGGATCAATCTATGCATTGATGTAAGCAGTAATTCCAATAAATGTTGTTTTCTTTTCAAGGTTCTATAATTCACAACATTTCAAAAAACCGCATTACCTCTTTATATGACCATCCATCCATCCATCCATCCATCAATCTACCAATCCATCCATGCACTTTATCCTACCTGTGACTTTGAGTTGTGTGGTCCGCCGCACCAGTCTGGATCCATACTGTAACTCACAGGTGTAATTTCCCCCGTCGCCCTCTTCCACCTCAGGAATCCAGATGTGTGTGGTGTTCACAATGATGGAGCTTCTCCATTCGACCCGTTCACACTCCTGATAGTAGACACAAGAATGAACTACAAGAGTCTACAGCAGACTTCGGTATAGTTGCTCTCTTTTTTTCTATGTTTGTATCGTACCTTGTACCAGGTCATCTGTGGTTGTTTGTATGGAGCCAAGTAATCTTCTATGTCCCGACAGGTGATCATTTTGCTGTGGGTAATCTCAGCTTTCTCCAAATAGCGGATTTTGCTGCTGAAGCATTTCCCCTCGTCACTCTCCTCCACTGTCATCGACATGGACACCTTCATGCAGTATGTTGAGTTCCTTAAGAGATTACACACACAATATTGGGAAATGTTAAAATCACATTCCTCTACTTACATTAGCAAACATTTGTACTCTGGGAAGAGAGATACATCAAAAGGTGAAAAAGAAAACCCACCATAAAACTAAAAGTTCCAATAAACTGCTCCATTCCACAAGAATATCCCACATACACAAGCTAAGCACCCTAAAATGAATCTGAGTGGATTGTATTGAGCACATTTGTTTATTGCTTTATGCACTGAGTGGAGTTAACTACAGCAGTGACATGAGTCATTCTCCCATTTGTCCAACACTGGACCTCTGTGTGAAACAGTGCGAGTTGTTTTAATTGCGAGAGTACTGGGTAGACCGTTTGGTACTTTTGTGGGTATTTCGGTAAAATAACAGGACCTCAGTGTTTCATTGACACAATGAAGGAATAGTCATCCAGAAGTAATTACAGGTTACACAACCTTTTATACTCAAAAAGAAAACAGAAATTTCATAAGAAAGTTAACTTAAAAAGGAACAGTTGTGGGTTATGTTGAGGCAATGGTGTATTTCTCTGATTCTTTTAACCTTTTCCACAATAGCTTGTGTTGGAGGATCTGTCTTCATCTCAGTTGAAATTTAAAGTCAGGATTTGTCCATGATGACAATGAATAAAAGTTACTCGTCATTTCTACTGTCTGGTTCAGTGAAGCCTTTTCTATTAAGATCTAAACAGAAGTGAGAGTTTAGTCCATTAGCCACTGCATGTAAACTTTGGCCACTGACCTGGACAATTTATCTGTAATTATCTCTATGTTCCCAGTAGATAATCATTTCACTTAAGCATAATGCACAGTAAAGGGTGTGTATGAATGTTTCCATTAAATGACCTGTACATCAGCAACATTTAAAAACCAAATATCAATCTTTTCAGAAAACTGCCAAACCAGCTAAACATACTCACTGCCTGTGTAAGAAAAACAATTCAAACAGACAAGTCACAAGAATGACTGATTGAACTCATGCTGTCTGTTCAATTTCATGTCCATTTATATTCCCCGAAAAAGATTTAGACAAGTTATTAAAATCAATGAATCAGACGCCTTCGAGCTACTGTAAGAGCTAATTTTCTCACTTTGAGGATGATGGGATGATTTTATTGCTCATCCTGACATGATATATTACACGACTAATGGACCAAATGTCCAAGACAAGAGTGTAATATTTTAACACAATATTACCCCAATTTCATACTATATTAAATACTACATTTAAATTAATAAACGTTTGCAATCGGGTAGAACAGAATTTGTAGGTTGTACTATTTTTTTTATACTACTTTATAAGAGAGTGGCAAATGGTGTGTGAAAACAGACATAAATCACATTAACTACTACATCTAAATACTACTTCCACTTTAAAGTTGAAAAACTTTGAATATTTCACTTACATTCATCAGAGAGCCAGAAACACGAGTCCAAATGAATGCTAACTTTGCTTCATGTCTCATGGATAAGTTGCTAACTTGTATAATAGTAATAATAATTTATAAACACTTTTTTTTTTCCTCTCAATCCAGCCTTAATGTCTGCTCTGAAAAGTTCATCCTGCCTTGTTTTTGCACACTTGATCCAATTAAGGTCTTAATTGGATCAGCTGTGCAAGAACTGAGCTGAAGCAATAACTCGTAATTCAGGTAGACTTTAAGTACAAAAAATGTGTCTGCCATATGAATAAATGTAGATGTATATTGAGAAAAGTTGAATTTTTTTTCTTTTTTTAAATCAGCGCTGGAGGTCAGAGCTCCCGGTGTCAACAGGATATCAAACCAAATCGTGTTGTTCAGTTGTTGCATGTGTGACACTGTGTCCTTGAGTCAAATCATATAATGCAATAAAACGAACAAACTTTGAAGTCTGTTATGATGGTGATGATGCAATGTGTTTTCAACATTTTGGATTTGAGGACTTATCTGCTCAAGGTGATTGTAATTGTTTTGTGTGTGTGTGTGTGTGTGTGTGTGTAGGCTTCAATGTGTGTGTTCGCCCAAGTTCACCTCCACACACAAAGGACCACATTGATCTCTCTTTCTTTCTCTCTCACTCACACACCAACATACACTCACACACGCGCACACAAACAGGGCTCACCCATTGTCCCCTAACCACAACCTCTCATCTAAGTGGATCTAAACCACTTATTCTATCAATGCTGTGTGTGTGTGTGTGTGTGTGTGTGTGTGTGTGTGTGTGTGTGTGTGTGTGTGTGTGTGTGTGTGTGTGTGTGTGTGTGTGTGTGTTTCTTTCTTACAGGGGAAACAGGGATTTTTTTTTTTTTTAGACATTGACCTAACCAAGACCACTGAGCATCGAACTAGAGTCCTGGAAAGCCGTTTATCCATCCATCCCTCAGTTTCTCTCCTCATCAATCCATCTCTAGCCTGCAGCATCTTGTTTTCTCCTCCAGTGATTCAGTTACCTTTTCCTGCATGCTCCTGTGGCTTTCTCACACACACACACACACACACACACACACACACACACACACACACACACACACACACACACACACACACACACACACACACACACACACACTTCATCCAGCTTTCTATAAACCCTTTACATTTATTCACAATTTTTTCTGCTTCACATCACAGCATTTAGCTTCACCACATGCACTGCAGTCGTCATTACAGTCACTTTTTTTGCTGAATATTTTTTTGGAATCACTTTAAAAAGTACAATTTCCTACTGTAAACCTCCTGGTTTTGGGTTGTGCTGAAACTCCTCTACTCTTGACAATCAATGATCAAAAGTGACAACAGTGAAAGTGAAAGCTCAGGTAAAAAAACAGAGCTGCATTCTGTACCCCAGAGAAACATTCTTTTTGCAAGCATAACCAGACCTAAAATAAATGTGAAAACAAATCGTACAATTTCTGACAGCCCTGCTTACATGGAGAAATGATCAAATGTTTTAGTAGAGCAATGTAGCACAATCAAGAAGTGCATTTTTGTCATTGCCTTCCAAAACAAACCATTTGAGCATTTTTCTGATATATGATTGGTCAGTGCAGTTAAAGTGATTGGATGTTGGAAGTCTACTTTAATTAAACCAAGAGGGAAAAAGGACAGAAAATGATAAAACACACCAAGCAACACCTGCTCAAGTTCTTTTTAAATATCATAGTTTGTTTAAAGTAATATATGCATATTTTTCATAAGTATAGATTTTTCTCCAGAAATGAAATACAGCCACCAGCCACTTAATTAGTAACACCTGTGCAATCTAATTCAATCCAATACAATAGTTCTGCTATAAATTCTACTTTTATGAAGTTTATACATTTTCAGTGTTTGATAGCATTGTCAAAAAAGTGAATTTTACTTTATGTTTATTTCTGAAGTCATACTAAGTGGTGGTGGCGTACTGGGGTGCATTATATTGAATGGTGTTCCTAATGTTTTGCTCCTGTTAATGGAGAGGACCAAATATAATATAAAATATTGACCTCAATAATAAACATAAAGTAGAATTTTACACCTTCTTGACAATGTTAACAAAAACTGAAAATGTATAGACTTCATAAAAGTACAATTTATAGCAGAACTGTTTTGTTGTATTGGATTGAATTAGATTTCACAGGTGATCCTAATAAAGAGGCCAGTGAGTATACTAGCTGCTACTGTTGATTTACTAAAGGGTACATACTGTAATTACTTGTTTATGACTCAAAAGACACAAATTTAGGACTTTGACGTCATAGCCAAGTCTTGCGACTTAGTCATGACTTGCAAAACAGTGATTTTGTCCCATTTAGCAACCATGATACACATTGATCACAGATCGTGTTTTAAACCGGATCCTCCCTCGCAAAGGCACTAACACAAACACAAACACACTCACATCCAAGAGTGGAAAGGGATTTTATATTGTTTTGTTGTTTTGATGATATTGTCCTGTACGTGTATGCCGGTGACGCACGGTGAACTCAAATGAACTGAAAAAGAAGGAGAACTGCAACAGCTTTCTCTTGTCTCTCTCTCAACTGTGTCCGTCTACATTTTCCCTCTCTCTTTTTTCCACCGTTATATCACCCTGTGTCATGCTTTCTCCCCCTCTGCCTGTCCAACCCAGAAATCAGAAGCCAAACACTAAACGGGAAAAACAGCATCTATGTAAAGAAGAATGTATTATGCATATCTCACTATAAACATGATGATTCAATTAGACTGCAATGCAAACGCGGTGTCAGAAGCATTTAGCGCATGCTGTGCACCACTTACGGATGCAAATTGTGTGTCTGTGTGGGTGTGTATTCATATCTGGCGCTGTGTGGAATACATTTAAATGCTTCAGTTAGTAAAAATGGCCCTAAAGTAAAAGACACGCAGTACTTAACGTGCTACACACTAGAGCAGCACATTTTGTTGCTGAGCTGTACTTTTCCGTGACAAAAACAACATGGCACCTGAAATAATGAAGTTATAGTGATGTTGGAAATGAGATATTCGGTGTGTACAGTAATTTTTCTGTCACCAATTATCTGAGGCAAACTGAATGTATTTGGGATTTCTGGAAGAGGAGGAAGAACATGCAGTCAATAAAAATGAACACGGTTCAAGCTAACGTTATTCTGATTATATTACCTCCCACACCTTAATTACAATATGTTCATGCTATTTGTTTGTCAAATTCTGGGAAATATTGGAGATGACTAATTGAAGCAGAGGCAGATGGAGCAGAATGAAAGAAAAAAAGATATACCAAATAAAATTGCCTCAATTCATCAGGGATGTCTGCTGGATGTGTTGAATATCACAGCAGTGTATTTCCACAGACTATCTGAGGACTTCAGGAACTCTGAGATGTTTGAAATGTGTTCATTAGTTATACTCCCAACAGATGTATTTTCAGCACTCCTCCCTGATTTTACCTTCTGTTTTCTTCAGAGCAGAGTTGTGATTGTCCTGGTCAGTAAGTTGTCCATTGAAACTGTTATTACTTTATTGTTTTACATTTATAACATGTAACATTGTCATGTACTGTACCTTAGATATATGAAGGAACCTTTTTAGGAAATATGCAGAGTGACGTGAGTTATAATAATTGTAATATCATGTCTGCATGCTAAACACAATGACTATGTGTGACTACGATTATGTGTGTAGTCACATCCACCGGTGCCTGAGCAATGGAACCATTTTTTGGTATTTTTTATAAGTGTTTTTTTCTATTGTATGGTTACAGATGTGCTTGAATATGATATTAAGTATGGATGTAACTGCTGCAAACCAAGCAATTTCTTGTGAAGGATCAATAAAGTATCTATCTATCTATCTATCTAAATGCATTCCCATTATTATTACCACCTTTGAGTTGTAAATAGAACCATCTTTACCTGTCAGTCACAGTCTGTTAATCCACATGAGTCTGACTGCTTATTAATAACAAGAAACATCATTTAGCTTAACTGCCATCATTGACTCATAATAGAGACCAGGAAGAGATAGGCTAGAGTATGTTAAATGAACCTGCTTGGCCCACTTACTCAAGCCAAACTTTAAATTAGCTTAAAGTTGCCTTGTACCGTTGCTGAAATGCCAAACTGACTTGCCAGTTAGCATTAGCTAACTTTGCTAGCCCGCCCACCTAACGTTAGCTTGATAATTGGACAGGATTTGGCTGTGGAGATGTTACATTCGCAGACATCCAAACTCTCCCGGAAGTTCCGGGAGTCTCCCGCATATTGATAGCGGATAGTGGCGGTTGCCACTGATCAGATTGATCGCACCCCCCCACACCCGGACCAACACCCAAGTGTAACCCCCACCCCGGAATGGACATCCCTGAAATGACTTTTTGCATGTTGGGATGTCTGCATTCGCAAAGTTATCACAGCACCCTCAATCTAATTTATCTAGACTAGTGTGGGTGGCTGTTTCTTGACTTAATCCAAAAGGTTGGAACTGTAGAAATGCAGGAAATTAGTTTTAAATTACAATTTAAAAACAATTCAACAGACTCACCCCCTATTATGTATATTTCCAAGTTTTTCTCCAACATTTTTAAACATAACCACACTCATTACACATAGTTAAGATACAGCCAGCCATTTATCTTAGTTAAAATAATCTACAGTAACTGGCTAAACTCAGCTAAACTAAGCTAAGCTAACTAGCTTAAAGAAAATGGAAACAAAGCATCTAACCCAAACCTAACAGCATCTCTAAAACTTACAGATGAACATGGGGGTTATGTACCAGACTATTTCTTGGCCAAAAGCATCAATTTCAGTCAAGGTGATGACAAGACTACAAGAAGTCTCTAAAAGGAGCTACTAGTTTCCAGTTTTTATACTGCTGCCTGTAGCCTTATATTTACTGCACAGACATGCAAGTGATCGTTCCTCTGTAAGAAAGTGAAAAAGCATGTTTAATTTTATGTCTCAATATATTCTACAGTTCTCAGGGTTTACCTACAGCACAGAAACATTGTTCTAACTCTTGCCATATTCGCAAAGTTTATAATGAGTTGGTTTCTGGGGTGAAATTCTAAGATAATTCTCACAGTGGTGTTTTATACACATTTCCACACAAATATAATATTTCTCCTTGAGGATGAAAGCCTTTAATGGAACATTTCAGCCCTGAAGACAGCTGCTAATGTGAATATCTGGCAAGAGGAAAGAAGGGGACATTTGTGTGGCGCAGGACTTTATTAACTAGACAAGACATAAAGCAGAGGAGGGAGTATAGATCATGAAACACTGAATAACAGAGTTAATATAGTGCTACAGATTAGAATGTGCCGGTGAGGTGTCTAAGGTTCATCTTGATCTTATTAGAGATGTGTTAGCATTTCAAGCCTCGGGTTATTTCATTCTCACTCATCATGCGCACACCAGCCAGCAGCAGATCATTGCAGGGACACACGTCCACATTATTGGCAGTATAATCTCTTTCAACAACCCTATTTGCTGTACATGGGCTTGCCACTATCAGTCGGAAATAAAGTCTTCCTGTGTAATTGAGAGATAAATCGAGATATTATTATTATTGCAAACACATAAATAAAGGCACTATATGTCAGCCTGTAAGAACTACACAAATACTATAGGGTCAGTTCACTCAATTAACAAAGAATGGATGAGAAAAAATGGTTCAAATTGTGCATAAATGTATCTTTGTTAGGGTTATACTATACAGGATTTTCAAAGCAATGTAGACTCAAGCCATCATATGCTTTATTCATATATTGTACAATAAATAAGTCAAAGTACTATAGGTCTACTATGAATGTGTGGATATTTGTAGCAATGGTGGCTACAATGGTAATGGAGGTTGGTCTTTCAGTCCACCACTTTGGTTCAGACTAAAATGTCTCAATAAATATGGGATGGATTTCAATGGAGTTTTGTGCAGACATTCATGGGCCCCAGAGGATATATTGTAATGACTTTGGTGATCCCTTGTCGAACCAACCTTCCTACTGCTACACTCCTTCACATTTATCTGATGCCAACATCTCTATGTCCAGGACCAAGTAACAGACCTGGGGTAACAAGACTTTCTCTATTGCTGCCCTCACATTCTGGAACTCTCTCCCAAAACACACCTGTGAATTCACCAACCTGTCCACATCCCGAAAAAAAAACTTATTATACTAATTGTGTTTTATACAAGCTACTTTGAGTACATTGAAAAGCAAAGAAATTATTTTAGTTTTTTGTTATTGTTATTATTATAGCGCCACCATCAGGTCAAAGTTTACAATTATTGAGTAATATATGTTGATGGTTTGACACAAAAATGTGTGCAGATATTAATGGTTTGCAGTTGATGTATCCTGATAACTTTGTTGATTCATTGACTTTCATTTTAGTGCTACAAATAGGTCAAACTTCAAAAGTGTCCAATACTTACTAGTACTTGTATTACTAGTTTATGACCAAATAACCTGCAAAAATACATTCCCATCAACTTCAGCTATACCTTGTCTTTATTGCTAATTAGCAAATGTTAACAGAAATTGTTGAAAGATGGCGGATATGCTGAACATTATACTTGCTAAATCAGCATTTTAGCGTTGCCTTCATGAGCGTATTAGTATGCTGAATTTAGCAGCTTAAAGCATCTCTTTGCTTAAGTGCTGTGCAGTCTCATACAGCCCCTAGCATGTCTGCAGACTCTCAGTTTTGTTAAATGATACATGCCCAAACACCACATTCATCATAGTGTAGTTAACTCCATAGACGCATCCTATCCCATGGTTTTCTAAATGTATGTTCGCCGCTACTCCGTGTGGGTCTTTGGTTGCAAACCTGTTTTTGGCAAACATGCCTAACGAATAAATTTGGCCAGACTTGACAATTTAATGCCAGTAAAAACTGTCCAGTGAAGCTGCATCCTGCCCTGCTGGAAATGAATGGGGAGAAAAAAGACATTTAACAAGGTGAAAGGGAAGATTTGTTGCTGCCATTCTGTGTTTAATGTGAGTGGTTGACATTCATAACCTTTTGTAATCAGCATGTTTCTATGTTGAGCCCAGGCATAGTACACACACACACACACACACAAACACACACACACATACACACACACACACACACACACACACAGTCTGCAGTGTGTAGCTTGTTATTTTGTAACATGGCTAAGAAAGGGTACAGTTGGTCGCCTTTATTTTGCATTTGAAGACAGCTATGAATAAAACATGGAATCTCACTCTCACACTTACTGCTGTGAATGTGTGTGTGTGTTTGTGTGTGTGTGTGTGTGTGTGTGTGTGTGTGTGTGTGTGTGTCCCTATTGTATCTGCATCTATTAAGACAAATGAGAAATGTGCTGCCATGCTGAAACAGATGTCAGGTGTGAGGGAAAACATCGTTCAATGGAGCTAGCAGCACCACTGACAAATCAACTGAGAACACAGCAAATAACACTTAAACTTAAAATGACATACGTTCATGTTGAAGTTGAAAGCAGCGTTTGAGGCTATCACACTGGGACAACACATGTATTGAGATGGCTTTTTTATCATTACAATCTGATCTTAATTTGATGGGATTGCTGTACATCTGTTATAGCGTGCACAGGCACTTCCAAAGTGTCTTCAAGCAAGGCACTGATATCCCTACATCTCCAGGCACCCTGTACTTTTCCTGGACGCTGATATTTCATGTTTGTGTAATATTTGTGTGTGTGTCTGTGCTTGCGGCAGAGCGCTCTCCAAAATACACTAATTCCAATTACCTAAAATGCAACATGTGCCATAAATTAATCTCCAAATCATCTTGTAATTCAGCGTATCCTCCCCGTCAATAAATCAAGCTCACTCTCCCTGCAATTACCCCCCTATGATCAGGGCAGTCTGCTGGTGGGTGGGTTGAATTATGGCGCTAATAGAGGGGGATGTATCCTGGCCTGCAGGCAGCGTGTTTATACCTGGACGGAGCTGCAGATTAATTTGACTATCAATCTAACTAACAGGCAGGGAGAGAGAGAGAGTGTGGACACCTGTGCATGCTGAGACACACATACAGGAACACACACATTACTGTATACACATGTACGGTATCTGAACACAAATACTTCATATGATGCATGTATGAGCAAACAAGCTGAAATATCAGCAGTTACATTAATGAGATCTTAAATCCTGCTTTTCAGGGTTTATTTTAGACATTTTCCAACATATGGTGGCCATGATCATGCCTAATTTAGATAGATTGATAAAATAAGATAAATAAGATGGATGGATAGATCTCTATCAACGTACAGAAATACAATGAAAATCTTTTCAGCAGCTCTTCACTAAAAATAAAGTTGCAATCAATAAATACACAAGATAAAAGACACACTAAAACACTAAAAATGACTTATAAAGGGAGGGGATGGGGTGACAGAGTGAGGAAAAAGCTGTTAATAAAGGGAATTTGGTAAGAAATTAATTTACTATTTTTATATTACAGCTACTTGAGACATCTTGTCATAACAACAGAGTGCGACTGTGAGTCATTTTACAGAAGCATGTCCTTCTAGGTAAGTAATAGAACAGCATCAAAATACACTGAAACTGTGTGGAAATACCATTTCTGATTTTTTTAAAAACAGTTACTCAACAGAATGCACAGACCAACCAACTAGCACATAAAACACAAGCCTGTGTCAACTCACTGACACATGAAAATTGTTCAAGGCAGTCGTCATCCTCCCTGAGTGTTTGTTTAATGTTGTGTCAATGTGTGACCTGTGTATAATCCCTGTATCTGTGTGCACATGGGTGCTTGTCAGGTATTGTGTGTAAGTAAAAATTCACGCTCTGTTCAGTTTCAGGTCAAGTGTCAATACATTGTGAAAAAAGCACAGATCTACTCATGGTTATGTGTGTTTGTGTGTGGATTTTCCACCAGAGTGCTCATATTCCTTCGTGCGTAAGTTCAGCAACCCCAACCTGTGAAATACAGATCAAAACTTGTCGTTACCAATAAGCAACAACCTTAGCTTTGTCTAGGTATAAACATGCTGCCTGCTGGTCAGGATACATCTCCCTGTATTAGCGCCATAACTCAACGCACCCTCCAGCAGCCTGCCCTGATCATAGGAGGGTAATTGCAGGGAGGGCGCGCTTGATTTATTGGTGGGGACGATACAGTGGATTAAGAATTGATTGGGAGATTAATTTATAGCTCATTTTTCATTTTAGGTAATTGGAATTTGTGTGTTTGGGAGAGCTGATGTCATCCACCATGAAACATTCACAATATGTACGAGCTGACAGTCTTATTGTTCATGCTGTATATCACTGTAAAATGAATTGCTGATGAAAAAAAGGTTTTTGTAAAGCAGTGACCATTTAACCCGCTATGGGGCTCCGGGACAAAAATGAACAGTGGGTAGATATACTCGAGCAAATGGTCTGCCTCAGGGTAAACAGGAAGGTAAATAATAATTTTGCACTTTTGACAGAGTATGATGAGATTACTGAAGTCAAACAGACAACTTCCTTTATTCATCTTTGCATTTTCTGCAGGCTAAGATTGAGTGAAGATGTAAAAAGACACATTGTGTGAGGTACAGATTGGGTTATACCTCCAGGCCTGTATTTTAAAATGAAGTTGTAGGTGCAATTTTCTGTGAATTTATGCTCGTGGTGGACTGCACAGGTTTATGTACTTTTTTGTGTATCTATGAGGCCTGGAAATGTCTCTTTATGTGTTTGTATGATAATGTATATGTCTGTTTACCTTTAAAAATAGCTATGGAACTAAAAAGAGGTTGAAAGAAGTTGAAAATATTTTTGTCATTTCAACATTTGATTTATTATGTATCTCAAAACTCTGCAACTCCACAAAACCAATCATTTCTCTCATATTAATTCAGTTCATTAAATACAACAATATCAATCTCAGGCACTGAATTATTCTTTTAATTAAAGCTTGGTTAAATGTCAAGGTAGGTAGGTAAAATACCATTTCTAAACGTTCTGTAAGTCAACAAGCAGTTTGACAAATTAGGTTAAAATATTGGACTTTGTGTGGAAATGGAAATGAGAACTTTGCCGACCCCTGCACTTCAATTCTGAACTTTGGAAATCCGAGTACAGCTGGATTTTACACCCTTTGCCGAGGACCTGCAGATATCCTGAGTATCTGAATATATACTAGCCCTAAAGATTATGAGCATATCAGTCGATTCTACAATTCTGCACCTCGATTGATGACCAACTCCAACAGTCAGACAGTGACAACATCAGACAGTGAGTCGTAAAGTGAGTATGTGGAGGTTGGTATGGTGAATGGGTGCCTATACATCAGATTTACGTGCGGGGGACCGAAGTTTCAGTCCTTTGAGAGACCTGCAATCAAGATTTGCCTTTTTATTGACCGCATCCCCCATCTTACCGAAACCTTAACCTTCTGTAGTTGTTATGAGCAAGTGAGACTTCAAAATATTGGCATTGGACATAGAAAGAAAAAAAAAAAGAATTGAAAATAATCCAGGGTTTCATAAAATCGTCCAATTTAGCCATTGTGTCTGGCAATATGATTGAAAGAACAGCTCTATCAACAGCTTGCCGAGCACAGAGACTGTTTGGCTTTGGCTATGTTTTTGGAGTGAGTCTTGCCTTCTCTTCGCCTTATAACTATTGAATACACTACACTGAACAATTTTTGGCATGCTAAGCGTTATCATTGCCCAAATTGCAAGCAGTGACAGTATTGGTTGCAGGCTTGGACTCTCTTCATATAAAGGTTGATGCCCAGAGATGTCCTGAGCATTCAATAAATAATCATGTACAATTTGCACAGTAAAAATAAAAAATAAGTGGCAGAAGGTCTCTATGGACAAAGAATACTGCTCTGTTACAGTGGACCACAATCAATGACTCATAACTCTGTACTTTGTGCTAAATGTTCTCTATGCCGGTCTTCATAAAGGACACATACAGTAGACCTGAACTATAAATGTTGTAAGGATCAAACTACCTTTGCTTTACATAGCACTCTTTCTAACACTAGACCACTCTGACACACAGGTTGCCTGGTATTCACACCTCCTCCTTTGCCCTCCTTTCTCCTCCATCTTCTGCCTTCCTCCATATCTCTCCCAAGTCAGATCGAATTTCAGAGCACCTTAAAACCCCTTGAACATCAAAGTGTCAAAACCAAGCCCTACTTTTTCTTCTTCTTCTTCTCTTTTTTTTTTCAAAAAGACTGGCTTGGGCGGCAGGCACTAGCTCAAGCTGGCATGCACTGGCACATGTTGGCCCACACCGGCAAGAGAGTGGTACCGACTCAATGGCTGCCAAGTCATAGAGGACTGCCAAAGAAACTTCAAATGACCGCTCTCTCCTTCTCTGCTCCTATTCCGCTTTTCCCTCCTCTCTTTTTTACTCTCCTACCATCATTGTCTGTTTCTCTCCCACACCCTCTCTCTCTCTCTCTCTCTCTCTCTCTCTCTCTCTCTCTCTCTCTCTCTCATGCTCTTCATCTCTCCACTCACTGTCTTTATCTCCTGCTCCGAGTCTGTTAATCTGATGAAGAGAAAGGTTAAACATTTGGCTGGCATTAGAAAACACCCTGGTGACGACGATGTGTGCGTTTTTTGTGTGTGAGTGTCCACAGAGAGTAGCTTTATCCTCTAATGCAAAGAGAGACAGGTGGTTCAGCTTACTAGAAATACCACAGGGGAATAGCTGAAAGAGAGGGAGGGAGGGAGGGGTGGGCTTCCCTGCAGGAGAAAAAATGGGGGGAAATGGAAATCAGCCTTTTGTCTAATTTCATCAACAATTTCAAATAGGTGAAACTGCTTCATGGAAGGTGAGAATAATTTGTTTTTTTCAACCACCCTTTAGTCATGAAACTAATCAGCTGTCATCCTTACAACTACAAGACAACATTGGTTGTTTGCCAGTGCCTTCTAAAATGACTAATATGAGCATTTTTTGATCTGTCGACTCTGTTCAAGTTGGTTAAGCGTAGGCAACTCAAACTACTTGGTTATGGTTAGGAAAAGATTGTTGTCATGGTTCAAAGAAACCAATATGAACAGTAAGAGAAAGCAAACCTTGTTCTGCAGTTTAAAAATCAGTCACTTTCTATTCCCAACCATCCACCCAAACTCCTTTTCTAAGAGGATTTGCAGAGGTATTACAATGTCCCACTTCTTCTGCCTTTGCTCCTGAGCGAAGACAGTTATTATTCATACAACCATGACTACAAGTAACCTGTCGGGAAAATATATAAGCCCCTTCTTTGACCAATTACTTTCTATGGAGCCACATAAACTAAATTCAGATTGTAAAATGGCAGTGGAGTTTGAGATGTAATTTTCACCTACAAGGAACAACAACAACAGAATCAGTGGGGGCTTTCTATTCTGTATCTCTCTCCTCTGGTCTGTGACAGGTCTGCTAACGTAGGGGATGTCCAAATCCTTTAAATGTGTCTCGGGGGAGATGAAGAGAGAGGAAGTTCCTGGAGGAGCTTGGTGAAAGGAAACACAGGTGTATCCTATGCTGATTTTCTTTTTTTTGTTTTTACCTGGAGGCAACACGTCTTTGATTATGTCTTTATTGATTGGTCAGCTAATCTGAGGGGAAACTAGAAAAAACTGTGTGGAAACCACGGCTCTATTGCTATCCATATATATAATGTAAATGTTTAATCTTTGTAGTATCATGAATAAAGGTATGGAAACACTCTTTTGGTCATGAGCCAAAAGGTTTTTCTTCTCTTCTTTCTTTTTTTCTTATTCTTATGTTTCAAGTGATTCTTGGTTCATCAGCTTTACAATCATATGCAGTTACACAGTCTTGGTTATTATTATTACTCCTATAATATCATCCTGAGCCTTGAAGGATGTCAGACTTACCTGAGTTCTTTCAAAAACCAATTAGTCTATTTTTAATTTAAAACATTCATAGCTGTTTTCACCTCTCCCTTGTGTCCTCGCCCTATTTCCATAACAAATATTGTAATTATTTATGTGTTATTTCAATCAGTCATATTTTATGACAGTCCAACACTGCAATAAATTCACATTTATTATGGGAGCACTAGTTATTAGGCTTCAAAGTTAGGCTTGAAATGTTGCCCTCAAAAGGATGCTGGAGTGAACAAGGATGTCCCATTTGGTGAATTCAATTCCTCCATCCTCACATCTCTCTGTTTCTCATTTCCCCCCTGGGAGCAGCAAAGACACGAGGAAGAGAAATAAGTGAGAGAAGCATTAGCCAAATGTTAAGCACCCATTGTGTTGTTCCTTGTATTCACTGTGGTGCAATTCTGCTGTTTGAATGGATGTAATGGATGCAACGGAGAAAACTCCAGTGTACCTGTCTCCAAGAACAGCAGTGATGTGTTAAGTGTCTTTTATGGTTATTGATTTCTGCTTTAGGATGTAACTACCAATTATGCTTGTTTTATTTCACTCTCTTCAGAGTAATCAGGAAGCTGACTATAAAGCTTTGTTTTTAACATCACAAGGAATGTTAAAAATGCCTCGTCTTAGCAGGCAGCCAGTGATTGCTTCCCTGTGTGAATGGACACAAGTTGTAGTATTTGCAAGGTTTGTGTTTGAACAATAACCAATGTTAAGCACGGCAAACCTTGATCAGGAAGCTGGAAGTATGGCTGAGGAACAAAATTTAGACCCTGATTCCCCTGGTTAATATTCAGGTAGGCATGTTCCTAAATTCCTGAAAAGGTTCCTTGGCTCTTGTAAAAGTTCCTGTTAAGGCAATGTTGCAACAAGGCCATTGTAGGTATTTGTACACATAATCAATGCCATTGTTTTTTTCTGGTGAGTACCGCCACAGACCAAATCAATTAGACAGATAGCCAACAAACCAGCCAAATTGAAAAACCAATCAAAGACTAGCAAGTCCAGCAGCCAATCACGTAGTCAACCATCAAACATCCAGGAAACCAGCCACCCTTTTCTGCCTTTCTACCAACAAGCCAGCTGGACACTTTTCCAGCTACCCGACCCAAAACAAACCAACCAACCAGCCACCCACCCTGCCAAAAATGTCACTGAATGAACCGACCGCACACCCACCCAATCAACCTGCCAGCCAACCAATACACAAGCTCGCCTTACCAGAAACCGGCCAGCTTTTCAAGGCAGCTAGTCAGTCATTTTCCAACACAGAGAACATGTTGCATTTTCATCTAATGCAACGTGTTGAAGTGAAGTACGGGCAAAGCCAGAGGCATGAAATCTCTCATCTAACCATAACTCATTCAATATCTGACACTCATTATTTTTCTTCTCCTGGAGTCCTGCTTTGTCTTCTGTCATTTCTCATTCCGCGGGCTCTTCTGTTCGTTCTCTTTGTGCGTTTATCCCTCTACTTTTTGATTTTCTCTATGCCTGACACCCAGAGACGATCGAGTGTTGCACAATACAGGTTTGGTGCAAAGTCTGTCTCGCAGCATCACAGCCTCAAAAGTAAACTGAGACCTCTCACTGTGTGTATCAATTTCTGGCTAAGTGATATGTGTCTGTGTGTGTGTGTTTTTGTGTGTGCTGGTATCCTAATCATAGTGGGAGTATAGAGGGTCTTGGCCAGTCACAGCATGCCTTCTCCCCCTACTGAGGTCCTTATACCTGCAGAGAAAATGGATTTTTTCATTTTCTTTTCTCTTCTACTCATTCCTCTATTTTGTCCAACGCTGTCTCTACACTCCCCTCTGCCTCTCTGTACAATCCAACCTTCTCTATCGGGGCCCCCTCCCCCTGTTTTTCTCTGTCTATTCACCCTTTCTCCCCATCCCTCCAATTTAACTACTTTCTCCTTGACTATCTCTTTACCCTCCTCTCTTTCTCTCTCTTTCCCACCCACATGCTTTCATTTCTTTCTCCTACTCCCTTGTGCATGTTTCTCTTTCACTGCAGCTCAAGGCTCAGACAATGTTATTTTCCAGTTATTGTCTCATGAGAAGGAATGTCACTCCACCTTTAATGCTTGTTCACCTTTGGTTTTATAACAGTGTCTTCAGGTTGCCCTCTCTTTCGAGCTCATACAAACACTACAATAGACACTAGGGATCTGCAGTATTTGAAAATCAATAGGTTAAAGGCATACTTACCTGTTGGCATGTTTCACCGAGAAGGCATTATCTGTAGTGTATACTATTCAAACATTTTAAATTAGCTGCTCAAGCATGACATTAAAACATGTTAAAAACAAAATGTTGGTGTTTAATCTGTGACATGGTGAATTTGCTATGTTTGATGTGCTTGGTGGTCATATCACGTCTTTTTATATGCAGATGACCACATTCCATATAGCATGTGGTAGAAACTGTGGTGGTATAAACTCATTTTTACAGCCACAACCAGAGGTTAAAGTGGGCCGGAATGATCTAAAACGGCTTCTGGCACCTTCGATTAATAAATGAATACATTTGATTGCCAGTTTCATACATAATGGTAAAGGGACTGTACTTTTATAGCCCTTTTCTAGTCTTTTTGACCACTCAAAGCACTTTTACACTACAAATCACATTCACCCATTCACTCACACACACTGATGACAGAGGCTACCACGCAGGGTGCCTACTTGATCACTAGATGGAAACTAGCTCCCATACTAATCCATACTCAGGAGCCATTGGGGCTTAAGTATCTTGCCCAAGGACACATTGGCATGTGGACTGGAGGAGCTGGGAATCAAACCGCAGCTCTTCCGATTGGGGGCAACCGCTCTACCTCCTGAGCAACAGCCACTCCATAATATTGTCAAGACAGTTCATGGAGAAGGGTCTGGCTGTGGTCTGTAGACTGGGGATGCAACATGAGCCTGCAGTTAAACCATTGGGTGTAATCCCCCCTCTGACCACAATGTGAAACACAATTGGGAAAGTGGTGCTGTCCTTATTTCCACTTGTTGACTCCGTAGGAAGTAAACGAGAGTAAATGAGTTATGTTATGTATTTTGTGGTCAATGAAACTTATTCAGCTGTTTCTCTGCTATCAAACTGGATTAACAGTAAGAGACAATGTTGTTTTATCTATCAATTTTTGTCTCATATCTCCACCTAAGCGGTCATATTCATAATGTAAAATTACTGGTAATCTCCACATGTGGTAACATTGGTAATATCAACAGTGGGCAACAACAAATGAACATTCTCCTGTCTCCTGACTGACAGTAAACCATTATTAATGTTGTCAGACAGATAAACTGGTTCAGATAAACAAAGCCAGATAAGCAGGAGACACAGGTGTGCACTCAGTAACTCAGTAAATAAATGATGATGATAACTCAGTATTATTTGAAGTGTGAGTTACATAAATGACTTGTGTGGGAATTCTGCTCCTTGTTGTCTGAGCTGTCAGACACTGATCTGGACTCTTGCCAGACTGATACAGACGCAAGACAGAACAGTTTGTTTTTTCCTTTTGCAAGTTGAGATTTCAGTTGCACATTCTGATTTTAGTTCATCTTTTACATTTTCATTTAATTTTTCTCATGCTTTACACCCTACCTCCTCCTCCTCTCCATCTCTTGTGCTCTGATAACAGCTGCAGGTTCAGTAAATCCAGATTTCTATAGTTCTGCCTTTCTCTGTCTGAAATCAGTTCAGGTTCATTCAGCTGCTGAAGAATTATGAGGCAGCATATGGTGAAGCAGGACTGATAGATATGTTTGTGAATGTATTATGTATTTTATATATGTGATTATATTTTTCTTGGTAAAAGCAAAGTCACAGACAGCAGGATGAAGTAGGCGCAGCTGGAGCTACAGACACTGCAGATACCTGCTCAGCCTCCTCAACATCACCTCTAAACCTCAGCAGTGGCCTTCACTCAGGCCTCTAATCCTCCAGGTCTGATGGATACAGGATGAGGATAGCACAGTTGGTGAGTACATAGTTCCAGTTCAGCATAATGCTTTTTCCACTGCTAAACTGGTGAGCTATAGTAATCTCACTGGATTTTGCATATTTGCTTTACAGTCACCAGAAACTCAGCCTGATCTGAACTGAGAGGTTCTCTGTAATCACAGCGAATCCATACATCTATAAGTCCCTGACATAATCAGGAGATCTGGATCAATGGACCTAATGCTAATGTGTATATTTATGTTATTTTGTGTTAGCTGTTTTTAGTTAAATGTCTATTTTTGCTTGTCTTTGTTGTGTCTTGTCTGTATGCAGTGCTGGCTTTGAAAGAGGATTCTCTGAAATGAACAATATAACAAGGCCACTGTGGACACAACTACAAATCAACAAGGTCTCAGACACTGATGTTGATTTCTTTTGTTGGATTTCCTTTGGACCAGTGGGATCCAGAAAAAAAAAAAAAGTCAAGAAGTAGGTGCTTAAAAGAAGGTCAGCGGATCACAAAGCCTGCCCACACAGAAAAACACAAAGTCCACAAGAGCTCACAGTACAAAACAATTTTGGAGTTATTTTGAGGTGAGTCATTTTCCCCGCTGCACAGCTGCACAAGATCTTAGCGTTCCCTCACCTGCCAAATTCGACTTTAACCCCTGGCTACAACCGTAAACAAGCCTGAATGGTTGAACCAGTAGTTATCACATATTTTCCCATAGGATGGTTATATTTAAGAAATACGACAAGCTGTTTATGGAATTTGCTCTTTTATAATTTTTCCTCTTTTATGTAATTATGTGAGTTTGTGCATATCAGGCATGTATTGCAAATCCAGTGTGGGATTTTAAAATGGCCCAATTCGGTGCCCTCTGTTAAAGCATTGGACAGGACAGCAAAACATACATAAATGTGACACATTTGAGTTACATTTTCTACAAACAAAATCTAATGCCATTAGAATAATTTGTGTTTGATGCTACACTCAAATTAAAATTTCCAACACTCATTTTCAGTTGGCACAAAGCTTGGGTTGTGATATCTAGGGAGCAAGAAGAGCTATCCTAATTAAATAATTTTTATTTCTGTTCAGCAATTCCATCCTTTTTTGGGCATTTTTGTGTCCATTTTTTCCTGTCTCTTACATTCATGGGTGTAGCTTGCTAGCTAATTATGCATTATCCATTTTTAGTCCCCCCTGATTCTCCAATTGGTGCTAAGAGCTATGAATAGCTGTTTTAGTCCAGCATTTATTAAACTTCATTTTTATTTTACTTTTCTTTTGTCTTTTTAATCTATTTTAACCTAGTTTTTTTACTCTAACTTTTAATAAACCCTTTCCCTTATTATCTCTTGTTTTACTTATTTATTTAATTATCAACTTTCAATTTGTTCTTTGTTTTTGTTTCTTTTCTTTATTAGGTCACTTGTTCTGTCTTATTATCAGCTTGTCAGTCAACTAATTGTAAAACACTTTGAACTATACTAGCCTGTATGAAAGGTGCTATAAATAAAGTTTAATGGATTGATGGATTGAACAGCTATGAATACTGCAAGCATCTATTTGGAAACATGGGCAGTGACTCACAAGTCTGAAACCAGGCTAACATTTGTATCGCAAAACTAGCAATCTATTGACAGCATCAAATGAGATGATGTTTTTGGCCAGCAGTCAACAGCCGTTGAATCACAAGCTTGTATTCTTCTATATTCAGACTGATATCCCTGGTTAGAACAAAGTGAAGGCAGGATGTCTGAGTGCTTCAGGGGCTTGTCGATGACCTCTGAGAGGATAAGACATACAGTATCACTTGCTGGCAGCTCCAAGGCTCAAGGCAGACCCAGGGCATACTGCATGAATTAAAAAGCCTCAACTCTTTGTAGAGGTCACGCGGAGGATCAGTGCTGAACGTGAATGGCAATCATTTTGCCTCAGGCTAAAGGAGTATTTATGAATTCAACTTTGATTTTTCACCTTAAAAACAAGATGAGACAACAAACAGTTCCTGTGATATTTATTTTTTGACTAACATTGGATATGACTCCAGTGTGAACTCATCCAAAGATTATACCACTCAGTCCCAGCCGGCATTAACTAAACACATTGGCAAAGAGAGAAGAGATCCTTCTACACCATCTGTCAGTCAAAAGCCTCTTTTCACTACCGTACCCTCTTAATGCAACTGTGTCTCTGAGATCTTGCTAAGTCACACTCTTGGAGATGTGATGCTTATTACATTTACACGTTTTTTTGTAATGCACAAAAGAAGAACTCAGTAGTTTTCTTGACCAATAACAGCCACGATGGCTGAACACACAAAGCAAAGAGAGCCAAACTGCCCCAAGGAATCACAGTGCAGAGTAGAGATTTGTAAAGTGTAGTGTAAAACACCCACTACTCATAGATGGAGGTAAAAACAAAACCTGCAGAAATGGAACTTGTGTACACCTCTAAAAATCAAACTCAGGAGCAAAGCAAGTGGCTGCTGCAGTGGAGATCAAGGTAATAGAAGAAGACTAAAGCAAAAACAGAAGGTATAGAGGAGAGAAAATTTCAGAAAAGCTTGTCATTTTCCCCTTGAACCTCTCTGTTACGGCTTGTTAATTCAGTAGAGACGATATAGACATCTCGTCACACGCACATCTATCACCACTGACAAGCATAAGGCGTGGACAGATGAATGGATGGATGGTTTGATTGGTGGGAGCGGGATGGGCTATAGATGAATGGACAGATGGACAAAATAAGTAAGTAAGTAAGTAAAAGAACAACAGGGGATAGAGACCAATATAGAGACGCTGATGGAATGAAATAGATTTTCAACACAACAGCCTCCTCTGCCATCCTGATGCTGTAGTTACACTGTCCAGCATATCATATCTATTTTTTTTGTCTTTTTAGCCATGCTAGAAAGGCATATCTAAGGATGGTGATGTATATGGATGGAATTTATAGTGTAAAATGCCTTCATCCAAAGCCACTCCCACTCCCCTGCAAACCCCGAGTACAACGAGCTACCATGCAAGGTGTTGGGAGCTATATGGGGTTCAGTATCTTGCCCAAGGACTCCTCAATATGCAAACAAGAGGAGCTGAGGGTCTAACTGCCAACCTTGTGATCAGTTGAAGACCCATGCTACCTGAGCCACAGCTGCGCCATTCAGTGAGATTGCCATGACATTTTGTGCAGATATTCATGGTCCCCAATAGGCAAAGCCTCTTGACTTTGGGGATCCCCTGACTTTTCCTCTGGCAACACTTGCAACTCAACATTTTTGGCTTTTAGTGGAATATCTTTACAACCTGGATTGCCTTGACATTTCGTGCACAGATTCAGGAGTCCCCCCAGGGGATGAATAGTGAGAATTTTGGTCATCCATGAATGTTTAATCGAGCACCATGACCCACCTATACAGACCGGCATTTCTGTAATATTGTAGAATTGTTTTTTAATTGTTTAGAGTGTTCATTTTATATTTTTTTCATTTATTTATGCTTGACCATTGTTTTTTATTGTGTTTTTGGGTATGATATTCTGTTCATTTTATTTTGCTTAAATTGTGTATATTGTATTATGTAAAGCACCTTGTAACCTCCGTTTGGGAAGGTACTATAGAAATAAAGTTTCTTCTTCCTAACCCTTCTTTTTTGTCTTATTATTATTATTATTATTATTATTATTATTATTATTATTATTATTATTATTATTATCATTATTATTTTCATCATCATCATCATCATTGATGATTGATTTAAAAAATATATATATGTTGTTTTTGTTTTGTTTTTTCTTCTTTCACACATTCGAAATAAAATATCTAATCTAATCATCATCATCATAATCATCATCATCATCATCATCATCATCATCATCATCATCATCATCATCATCATCATCATCATCATCATCAGTGCAAACATTTAATCAGCCCAATACTTGGTTGGTTGGTTTCAACCAAATACCTAATGCTATTCCCATCAGCCTCAGTTTTACTTTGTGTTTATTTAGCAAATATTCACGTGCTAATATGCTAAACTAAAATGCTGAATATGGTAAACATTACCTGGTAATAAATGCCATGATAGTTTTGTCTTTGTGACCTTGTTAGCATGCTGATATGAGCTTCTAGCTCAAACAACTGCTGTGCCCATAAGTAAAGACTCACTCGTGTGGTTCTGGACTATCGGATTGTCTCTCTTGCAGTTCAATGGATGACTGGCATCAAGGCAAACCATTTATAGTCATCTGCAAAACGACTAAGCAGTACAGTTGTCGAGGTGAAACATCGCACCAATACCTGGAAGGTTGACGTCTTTGGACAGAAGATGTATTGTGAAACCTTGGCAGCGTATGGAGATGAATGAAGTTTAAAACTCAGCTTGCAAAGATGAATCATAACCTGCGGCTACAATTGAGATGAATTGAATGTTTTTATTGTCCCTGCATAAACTTGACTTTATCTTATGTCAGTCAGATGTGAGTGCAGGTGGAAAGCTCTGAATTAATTCTGAAAAAAGTGACTTTTATCTCAAGTGATGGGAGTAGGCGTACAACATAATATGCATAATATCAAGGGTGATAAATACATTTGAAGTACATTTTCCCTGCCGCTTGTATGTAGTAGTAACACAATCTAGCTAAAACCTATTAGTAATATAATATTATCCACTTGGTAGCTCCCCACCAGGACAGGAGGTACTGTGCCTGTGTGTGTATATGTGTGTGTGTGTGTATGTTAATAAGAGACCCTGAGACAATGACAGACACCAAGCCCTAATTAGGTTGTCATGCTGAGAGAGCGAGGGAGAGACAGAAAAAGTGAGAGAGAGAGAGAGAGAGAGAGAGAGAGAGAGAGAGAGAGAGAGAGAGAGAGAGAGAGAGAGAGAGAGAGAGAGAGAGAGAGAGAGAGAGAGAGAGAGAGAGAGAGAGAGAGAGAGAGAGAGGGAGTGAGAGCTTATTAAGGAGGATAGGTGTCAAACTCTGGCAGGAAAAGGAGGTGGGCGGAGAGCAGAGCAGGGGAGGACGAGGGGGAGGATGATGATGGGGAGAAAGGAAAGCGGGAGAAACAGGAGAGAGGGAAAGAGAGAGAGAGAGAGAGACTGGGAGGAAGACGGAAGAGGAGGCAGGATGCAGAGGAACAAAAACAGGAGGAGGAAGAGGTGTAGAAGATGGAGGCAGCTGCTGTTGTTGAGATGAAGGGAAGGTAGATTAGGTGCGGAGTAGGAGGGAGAAGGTGAAAAGGGGGTGGGGAGGGGAGCTGGAAAGGGAAAAGAAACGGGAGATGGTGAAGGAGGTGAAGGTATCAGGTGCGGAGGAGGAAGACAAACAGGATCAAGTGGAGAGGGGAGATGTTGATTTATGGCATGAAGCAACAGGAAGGCTGGCCTACTGGAGTGTAAGGCAGGAGGAGTGAAAACATCAAATACATTCATCCTCTTAGGTTAAAGAATAAGTCTGCTTTAATACAGCCTGAGGTCTTATTTTTGATAGTTTTGGCCATCATTCCCAGTAGGTATGATGATAATGTACTGGCAACATTGCAACAAGGAAGTTTGACAGGGTTTTAAACAGATTATCTAAACAACTTCATTTGGAGCTAAAACAAAAAGGATTTAAAAAGATTCTCACCTCTTAAACATGAAAATTGCACTCTTACAGAAACACAGACAGTACAGCAAGTCAAAGTTGTGATTGATGTATGTTTACCGTAGTTTAAAGGTGCAGTGTTTAGAATTTAATGAGCTGTAGCAGAAAGGACTAGGCAGAATATAATATTTATGAATATGTTGAAATTAGTCTATAATCACCTGAAAATAAGAATTGTGCTTTTGTTACCTTAGATTAAGCCCTTTATATCTTCATAGGGAGTGGGTCCTCTTCTACAGAGGCTGCCATGTTTCACTGCCATGTTTCTACAGTAGCCCAGAATGGACAAACAAAACAATGGCTCCAGAGAGGGCCTTTCACATTTCTTAGTAGTTTTACAGCCAACACACATTGTCCTGTAATGGTTGGAAGTGTAGGGGGAGGGATACTCAATTGCAAAATGCAACCTCAGTGCTTTTTTTTTGTTTGTTTGGTATTTGTTTGGTTTCTTCTTCTCTGCATAGCTTTTATTGATTGTGTTTTTATTTATCCTGTATGGTTTTATTGTTTTAAATTGACCCTGCTCCTGTAAAGCATCTCTTTACAGGAGTATTGTTAAAAGCGCTCTACAAATAAAATGTATTATTATTTTTATCATTAGATGCCACTAAATCCTAAACACTGCACCTTTAAGTAATAATTTTAACGTCTTTTTTTACTAACTATGACGGTTGTTGCCATCTCAGACTTCTTGTAAAAGATGTTTCCATGCTCACAGATCTCAGAAACAGTAATGTGTTATATAATAACATGGCCACAGAAGGTGTTTGACTCTCATTGGCAGCTGTGTGGATTTATACCTTGAGTAAGTTGACAACATAACCAGACACTTGAGATGAAGCACAGATGGGCCTCATCCATTGTAGAAGTGTAATTTACAACTTTTCAGGTAGCCTATTATCTCTTAAATATCAGATGGCTGTATTATACCTGAGTTTAGAGTCTTGATGTTGGACACATATTTTTTTTTAAGTACCGTAGCCGCAAATGGGGTTTAGTCAGTTGTCATGGAGATAGCTCTTTGGGCTACCAGAAGAATGAGGAAACTTCATCCAACGATTATGGTTGTGAGATGTGATTAAAATCTTTAAATTGGTATTTTCATGTTTTTCTTCTGTCAGTTGTAGTTGTAATTAACAGAAATTATCCTTTGAGCAAAGGAGATCAGCACCAGATGGGTAAGCATTATCTTCAACAGGAAGTGAAAGTGAAATACTGTCCTAATTTGACAAAATACTAGTCCTGCCCGTGCCAGTGGTAGAGGCTAAAAGTGGTTTCCACTACAGTTTAAGTTGAGCTTATTTACCCACGAATAGGCAAAAATGAAAGGACAATTTCAGTATTTTCCACTGAGGTTTTATTCTCATAATTTTGTCAAGTCTGATTAGAGCTTATGCCAACTTATTATTAAAAACTTTATTTGAAGAGATTTTGGAAAGCACACTATGGCAAAACAATGTATATCAGTGTAAGCAGCAAGCCTCCCAAAGCTGTTCAATTTGTAAAACAATCATTTTAAATGTTTGTCTTTAAGTCGAACTAAAAACACAGCAAATCCATTAATTAGTTTGAATAATACAGCAGACACATACACAATTATACACACACACACACACACACACACACACACACACACACACACACACACACACACACACACACACACACACACACACACACACACAATCCACTAGCAAGCTGTAAGCCTTGTTGTAGGCTACAAAGCCAACTGCTACACACAGGTTGGTACCCCACAACCATAATATCAAACAAAGAACACACACACACACACACACACACACACACACACACACACACACACACACACACACACACACACACACACACACACACACACACACACACACACACACACACGCGCATCCCTGAAGGACCACACAGGACTCAGGCCAAATTCTGCCGTGGTGCCAACAGCCATCTTGTAAATATTCAATTTATTAAACTGGCATCTTTCCACATAACTGGCACACACATACACACCTGCAACACCTAAACACAAGACAAATGTTTGATATTCTGAACACACCTTAGCAAACATAATGAAGTAATAGAATGGCTTTTTGAAAATAATCTCATGTGAGATGGACTGACTAAACTGTATGAAAGGAATTCAAGTAAACTGGATATATTCATGATGAATGTAGTCATTTTTATTTTGATAATAAAACAGTAATATTTTTGTTATGAAGTATTGATTACTGAGGGCAGGGGGGGCACGGAGCAGTTTTAAATAAAATCCTACATTCTTTTTATTTAGACAACAGAAATAGTGCTGTTTTTTCCCCCCATGCAATGCAAATGGGCCGTCTGGGTAAACACATAACACAAGTCAGACATCTGGTCCAAGGTTGTTACCATGTGAGGAAATCATCAATACAGAGGCAACTCTAAGAGCGCTGCTGCGGGTCAGACTCGGGTCAAGAATATTTCTTTTTGCATGCTGGTAAAATCTTTATGGTGTTTATTTACTCTTATGAATCAAATGTGTTGTGCCTGGAAGAGTAACTTCCAAATAAAATCTGTGTTTTGTTCAATGTACTTTGACCTAGCTTCCAGCCGGGAAGAGGAGCTGTCTGGTTTATTTGATTTTCGAGAAGCGGCATGAACAATTTGTCCAGCTCAAGCAGAAAGAATTCCAAAATTGTGCTTCCTTGTAAAACCACAGGTGGCACCCCAGACCCATCTTTGGTTATTTATTGTAATTTTAAGTTTGTGGTAAAAATTAACCCAGTACTACCCTGTGAATGTGTGTGAATGGTTATGTCCCTCCTGATGAGCAGGTTGGCACCCTGCGTGGTAGCCCCCGCCATCAGTGTATGAATGTGTGTGAATGGGTGAATGTGACATGTAGTGTAAAAGTGCTTTGAGTGGTCAAAGAGTGGTCAAGGCACACTCACATACAAACACACTCACATACAAACACAAATTACCTTAGTACACATGTGTAGAATCCATTGTCCTCCATTTCAGCAGATCTGAACCAGATGGAGTCGTCTTCTTTACTCAGCCTGTGGCCTGAGAAGATGATGGGCTCCTACAAAGAACATTAGTGAGCAAAATGTGAAATTAACAGTATGCAAACTATTGAAATTAAACTATTGACTACCATTTCGATTTTTAGATATGGGTTTTCTGTACAAAGACGGGAATTAATGGCCCTCCTCTCTGACACTGGCTTAGGTAATGGAATTATGATAGAGCAGAAAGGCTTTCAATTAAATGTAAAGGCACCAAAAATACATTAAAAAGGGGATTTAATGTATAGGACTCAGGTTTCAATGTACAGAAGATGCATATTATTGTCAGTTGTAAATGTAAAAGTCCCGTTTTATAATCAACACGTGTAAACCACATTGCTGGGAAAGGAGGGTGATGTTTCTTGTAATACACAGGACCACAGTGTGATTTATCAGTGCCTCTCCTTTCTGTGAATTGGCTATTACTCAGCCACACACACTTACACATACACACACAAGCAAAATCCCAAAGAAAGCAGTTAATAGCCAAGCTTAAACTTCAACCAGACCACTCTAGCTTCATTTTAAGTGACACTCTCGGACAACAAACCCAATCTGTGTTTGAAAAGTTGGTCAGAAAGGTGGCAGATGGACTTTTGATCAAAAGCAACCAATCAGATGGTACCCTGCCCAAGGGCTGTGATGGATGATGCCTACCTGGGAAAATCCTGTCATCTATGAAAATGCAGCTGCATACCTTTTAATGATCTAATGGCCTTTGTTCCTGGTTATATTGCTCCTAGACTGTGGGTTGACCTACCAGTGGAGATCAAACTAAGGTTAACTTATCGTACATTACCTGATAATGTTATATTTTATTTGTATATTTTGTTCTTAACTTGTTTATTTGCAAAGCACTTTGTAACCTAGTTCAGAAAAGAACATATATATCATCAAGTGATCATATATATATAATTTAGATTGTAATACGAACTCAACATACTCAAAGGCAAAGGCAATATTGCCTCCAGTCATTAGTGACAGCACTGGCCACACTGCTTCTGAGCAACACTACAATTGGTGAGGGTCGAGGAAATCCTATTGCATCTTTTATTTTAACCTTTGTATTGACCTTTCTCAAATGGATTCTGTAAATGGATTCTTCCCACCTGAAAAGTCACAAAGGGTGTTTTCAAATCTTAGTTCTTTAGTACTGTTGAATGGGAATCTGGTTCCTTTTGCTCCTGGTGTAACTCGTTTGGACAGGGCTGAACACAGCAATCACACTAAAGTCGGACCAAAACCACAGAACAGGTGTGCTGTGCATACTGGAGTGAGGATGAGTGAAATTGACTGCTAGCATCTAGACAGAGAATGACCCAATATCGGATTTGGACTAGGGCTACAAAGTAGGTTGGCCAGAGGATTTTCTTTAGGACCTTCCTCCTGTGTTTTCATTATTTCTCTGACAGTCAGAGACTCTTGCTCAGACAGATCTGACCAATGAGCGGAGTGAATGTTCTCATGTGGCTTGTGGTGATGCATTTTGGTTTGCTTGAACTTTTCTGTGTTAAAAACATCTGAATCAAGGGGATAAAGACACCAAGTATACCAACTCATCCACTGATTCATACCAGCACAAAGGATCTAAGAAAATGAACTATCATCCACTGAGATCATAAAGTCAACATTAATCCTGAAAAAAACTGTTTTGCTTTGAGTAAACAGTCCTGGACTAGAATAGCTACTGATGCTGCGTTCCATTTACCTCGGAAGTTGGAAGTCGGAGCTGGGAATGACGTCACACCCAAGTTTGTAAGGTTCAAATTTTGAAGGAAAACCAGATCTAGCCAGGTTAGCCATTGGTAGCAATACCAGTTGACATCAATGCATTTCACTGTATTTTGCACATACAAACACTGTAGGAACATGTCCACAGATAGAAGTTGGGTAGTTTTGTGTGTACAAATGATTTAATGAGACACAAATAAGACAAAACTGCCAATAAACAGGATATTACTACAGCTTTCACACTGTTGATGCACAGGACAGCTATCTTGGATTTTGAGGATGGAGCTAGTGAGGTTCTTCAGACTTTCAGAGTCAGAAATCTGACTTCAGGGGGCGTTCCAATTGAAATTTCCAATTGGGAATTCAGAAAATTCCAACTTCTGAGTACAACAGGAACGCACCATTACACCCACACTTCCCTTCTTCATCAACTCTGATTCCGAGTCAGCTTACCTCTGCATCTCCTTTGTTCTTGTACCAGATGAGGCGCAGCTTGGCGTTGGTAGCCATGGTGTAGTTGGTTCTGATGTAGCTGTAGAACAAGGCACATTTCACCCGTACCGGTTCACCGGCCAGAACATGGTACTCTTTAAGATCCACCGACCAGTCGATGCATCCATCCACTGTGAGGAAGAAAGGGAAAGAGAGAAAAAATAAATATTGAGACTGGAGTGATGCATAGGTCATTATACAGCAGACAGGCTCCAAATACAACTCTGTTTCCATCATTTTTTTCTCCCCCTTGTAGAGGAAGGCAGAGCACAGGGTTGGAAACTGAAATAGGTTAGGAAACTTGACATGGACAGCCTAAAAAAAACACTTACATAACACTTTATATAACATATGAAACTTGAAACTTTTCTTTATAATTGAAAAAAACTTGCTTGATAGAGAGAAATGGTGTGTGTGTGTGTGTGTGTGTCATTCTTTCAACCCCACTTTTGTCTTCTGTCTTTTATTTATGTATTAGTTTCTCTTGCTTGAAACGGAGAAGAAAGATAGCAATAACTGTAGAAAAAAGCAGGAGAGATGTGACAGTACAGATTCAAAGAAGGAAAAGAAGAGGAGGAGGTCAAGATCAAATGAAAAGAGAGAAATGAAGAGAGAGGAAGTGTGCTGCGGCGATGTTGGGGTGAAGCCAGGTCAACCGGAACGAACAGAAAACAAGTTGTAGAAGGAAGACAAGTGCAGAGCTGGTGAGATGTAGAGGTCAGGAAAATGACAAGGAGCTTTCCCAAATGGACTTCCCTCCCTTCTTTCCACTTCCTCCCTCTTCTCATTTTCTCACTCTGCGCTCTCCTTTTTTTTGTTTGTCTCAGTTTCCTTTTTCCTCTGACTTCTTTTTTTATTTCCAGGCAGTCTGCGACTCAGATAGATGTTCTCTGTTTTTACTACCGCCCTCAGGCATTTGCCACAAGGCCTTCTCTCTGAATTACAGCCTCTACCCTGCAGCAATAAAGCTTTGGATCTGTCATCTGTCACCCAAAAATGCCTCCTCAGCCTCACATCCGTATTGTTTTCCTCTTATTTGTTTGTGTAGTCATACACTGTGTGTATACACTAGGGATGTAAAGCCACTATCTGTATTTGTGTTTATTTATATCACAAATATACCATATTTATACCAAAATCAGGCAAGGCCTAGACAGGAAGGTGTTTTTCATTTTCTGGGTTATGTTTATTACACTCATACATACTGAATATGTATATGTATACTGTAGCTGCAGACTTTATATGCTAACCCTTTATTTTACAGGTCCTATTATTGTATTATTTTCTGAGTCATTTGCAGGTATTTAATGGATCATTTTCAGAGAGAGTGGTGCAACTTGGTACAAATTATAAGAAAACATTTAAATGTGATGCTATTATGTTTATAATTTATAATTATTTTATAATTATTATATTATTAGTGCTGAGTTAGTTTAGTTTAATAAGGACCTCATCTCATTATACATGGGTTCATACATAGTTTTTAATTTGCAAAAAACAAGTGCATTTTCCATATACTACCTAATAACATAACATTTTCAAAGAAATGTGCTACTGAAATGTGCAGCTACTTTTAGGAAGTTATGCAAAATTTTCCTGAGATTTTTGGTTAAAAAAGTAAGGTATTCATTTGTTGATAGACGCTGACTCATTATAGCATTTGAATGAACAACTTCATTTTCTGATATATTGTACTTTCTGTCTGTTAAAATAACTGTTAAGAGTCTAATTTATCAAGAATATTTGCAAATTAAAAACTATATAAGTATCCAAACATATATACCGTTAAATACCTGCATATTCCTTTAATTTCCACAATATTGTTATAAAACCGAGGGACATGTAAAATAAAATGTTCCAAATATACAAAATAATATTTAACCTTGTACCTAAACTGATACATTTATAAAACACAATTTGTTTTTTAATCATGCCTTAAAAAAGAAAAAAAAATAGTCCAAATGAGTTTAAAAAACAGCTAAATACTGTGGATATTACTGCAAACATTTTTATATCTGTTTAGAGCACATTATCTGTTTATATCTGAATAATGTTTTTATTTACATATAGTATGCACCCCAATGTGGCTATGACTCTGTTGAGTTCTCATTAGGTTACTGCTGAAGTGTGCATTCACAGGCAGAAGTCAGACATTTGACGCAGGATGTAGATTGTTACTGTGGCTACTGCTGTAAGTCAATGTAAACATGTTTTAGCGCTCTGTAAAATGTGTCAGGTGTAATTTGGGTTCAGTTAAGTCACCAGCAAAGATTTAAAGACTTCATTTGCTGCGCAAATTTACAGCCGCGCACTTAATTGGTTACATTTATAGATTTAGCAATATGCATTAAGTCATACAGAGGCAGGAGAGATTTAGCATCCCTGCGCACACACACACACACACACACACACACCACACACACACACACCACGCACACACACACAAGCAAATTTATAGTACACACAATCACTCTTTCACCCTCACAAATGATTTAGGTCTCATTCATGTGTCTCTCTCTGGCTCTCTCTCACACACACAGTATTTAACAGCAGTTAATCACCGAAAAGGTTGCCAGATAGTCAGAAGACAACACACATGTGTTAAACGTACACACACAACAAAAATTGTTGTGTGTGTACGTTTAACACATGTGAATGCACACACACACACACACACACACACACACACACACACACACACACACACACACACACACACACACACACACACACACACACACACACACACACACACACACACACACACACACACACACACACACGTACACACATTCACAGACACACACACACACAAACACCCAGGGCATCACATTAATATAAAATCACATTAGTTTGGTCTACTTGACTAATGCCTTTTGTTTTAGACAGTGTTTAACACAGGTCAGACACACACTCATACACACTTTGCACATTAACAAACACACTCAAACACATTGGAGCGACTGGGCCATATTTGGCTGCAGGTCATAACTAAAGCAAACTGCAATAATTCATTCATCGCTGCTTCTACACGTACTCGCGGATGTGTGTTAATCTGTGTGTGTGTGTGTGTGTGTGTGTGTGTTAGTGTATGTATGTGTGTGTATGTGCATGAGTTGGTGTGTGTATATAAGCGTACAGAGGAGTTCAGCTGCGTGTGTCTGTAGACATATTAAATGTGTGGGCGAGGTGTTAGCATGGGCAGATATATCATCCCCGTCAGCTCTATCTGCATATGCATATGTATGCTCCCAAACGGCGGAATGAAAATAACCCTGGATAAATGGCAAAGTTTCAGTTTGGGAAAGTGCACAGAGTTTTTGGGCAAACACACACACACACAGTCACAGACCCATATAGTGGGTTATACTTCTTTTCTTTTCTTTGCTATTTACCTTTGACCTAGAAAGGTGCTCCAAAAAACAAATGACCTGAAGTGAAACTGTATTGAAATAAGCAAAGAACTGAGAATGAAATGATCTTCTTTCCTTCTCCGTTCATGTGATTGTGATTTTTGAAGGTGCAACCATATGAATGTGAAAGAAGCTTTGAGGTGAATTATTAAAAAAGTTGATTCACTAAAAACAAAGGCATTATTGAGTTCTGAGCCTTAATTAAAATCATTTTTTCTGAAGAAAAGCAAACCCTTGGATCACATGACAGTTCTTTAATGTGCTTATTCTTCCTTGTTTTCAGCATGTTGATACTGTACTGGATAAAAAATAAACATTAAATATTAACACTGGATTAAAAAGGTTGTTTAAAAAAAAAAAGAAAACTGTAAGGGAGCTGCTGCAGCACTGCAGTGAAGGTCAGTTGCTTACTGGGATGTTCATTGACTCAAACATGCACCAACAATATCTGCTTCTCCGGATTTCAACTGAAAATGGGAACAAACTGAACAAAAACAATCTGAGCTGTTTTCCTCAGTGTGATCACTGTCTGATCTTTATGGGCATTCCCTATTGTGATGGTGACTTTTTAAAAATCACCCAAATCTTGTGACACGTTGTCTTTAAAGTTGCCATCTTCTTGGCGTGCTGTGGAGCAGTAAAGTGAGGTGCTGTTTAAGTGGCACTTTTGTGCCAGTTTTCTCTGTTATCACTTCTTGTAGATGTAGAAGCATAAGTGGCACCAGAATTTAATATGACAAAAAAGGCTGAAAATACAAAAACTCCAATGAATATATACGTACATTTACTGTGCGAAACTGTGTTTCCAACTCAAAAAGCAGCTCTCAATTTGAACAAATTTATTAACTGGTGGTCGCTGTCCATGGTGCTGAATACTGAATGTTTTGCTACAGTGAATGAAAACTGCAGGCTTGATTTTATTTTAACTAATGAAAAAAAAGATGAAATATGATGTTGATATGAAACTTGTTGTAAATACAATCAACTTGTCTTCCACTTTGTGATTAGCACAGACTTATTAATAAGACAAAGTCAATAATGGGGAAGCCGCTGGTTCCTAAATTCATGTTTCAGAGTTTTCTTTTAATCATATCCTCAATGTTCTCTGAACACAAACAAATACGTTTTGTCACAGCCCCAGCTGTGACCTCCTGAGTTTCCTTGTTTGTCTGTCTTGTCTCCTCCCCTTGTGCTCCTCCCCTGTTTGTCTGTTTCCATTGGCAGAGGCAGGGCTCAGTGGTGGAGGTTTGGCACACCTGAAATTCATCTCAATCAACAGCTGCAGCATAAAGACCTGGTTCACCCTTCCATCCCCTGCCAGATAGTTACGCTACTCATGTGGTAACGCTTGGCCGAGTCTCTAGTGTGTTCTTGTGTCTCTTTCTTTGTGAAGATTCCTGCTTTTGTAACCGCTCTCTCCTGTTCCCTATACAGTTTTTGCCTTCCCCACCCGCTGGTGCCCTGCCTCTGTCCCCTAGATCCCTCTCCCCGTGCACTGCCTTCCCATCTTGGACCTTACCTCACCAACCTTCCCTGGAACCTTACCCCAGACCCAGCCACTGCTCCCTCACTGCCCCACTCACCCTGTCATTAAACCCTGCTTTTGAGTAACCTCCTGTGTGTTCGCTCGTCTCTGGACTGCTCTGGGGTCCTATTATTTCTGGTCGTGACACGTTTCTTAGACGATCGAATGATACTATATGTTTGATTCAAAGGTAAAATCTGTTTCAATTATTTCAAGACAGTGATTAAAACAGGTAGTCAAAAAGCTCCTCAGTGGCAATGAGCTGGGTGTGGATGAGATTCATCCTGAGATGCTAAAGACTCTGGGCATTTTTGGGCTGGAAGACCAGGGTGGTGGTTCCCATTTTCAAGAAAGGAGACCTGAGGGTGAGCTGCAACTATTGGGGGATTCCACTACTCAGCTTCCTGTGGAAAGCCAATGCCAGGGTGCTGGAAAAGGGGCTCCAGCTTATTGTCAAACCTCAGATTCAGGAGGAACAATGCAGATGTGCTTTGTGGACTTGGACAAGGCTTGTGACTGTGTCCCATGGGGCACCTTGAGGGCAGTGCAGTGGAAGTACGGGGTACCAGTACCAGGGTCATTGCTGCGAGCCATTTGATTTTATTTATATAACGCAGTAAGAGTTGTGTGTGCATTCTCTGCAGTAAGTCAGGCTAGTTCTTAGCGGGTGTTGTTCTCCACCAGGGTTGTCCATTGTCACTGATTCTGTTTTTTTATTTTTTTGGACAGAATTCTCCAGGTACAACTAGGGTGAGGAGAGTTTCCAGTTTGGGGACCTCAGAATTGCTTCTCTGCTTTGTGCAGATGATGTGGTTCTGTTGGCTTCAACCTTCAGCAGGCAGTGAGATGGTTTGCAGCCAACTGTGAAGCAGCCAGCATGAGAATCCAAATCCAAACCATGGTAGTCTGCCAGAAAAAGGTTGATTGCCCCCCTCTGGGTTGACTGTCAGTTGTTGCCCAAGTGGAGGAGTATCTTGGGATCTTGTTCACAAGTGAGGGTAAGATGGAGCTTGAGGTAGTGTAGTGAAGCGAGAGCTGAGCCAGAAGACAAAGCTCTCAATAAACCAGTCGGACTGTGTTCCAACCCTCATCTATGGTCATGAGCTTTGGGTAGTGACTGAAAGAAAGAGATTGCGGATACAAGCAGTTGAAGTGGGTTTCCTCCAGAGAGTGTCTGGGCTCAGCCTTAGAGATAGGGTGAGGAATTTAGACATCCAGGGGGAGCTCAGAGTGGAACCACTGCTCCTTTGCATTAAAAGGAGCCAGCTGAGGTGGTTTTGGCACCTGGTTATGATGTCTCCTGGAAATCTCCCCCTGGAGGTGTTCCAGGCATGTTCAGCTGGTAGTAAAACTCAGGGCAGACCCAGAACGTGCTATGGACTACATATCTCACCTGGGAACACCTTGGGGACACCCAAGAGAATCTGGAGGGTGTTGCTAGGGTCTGGGTTACCTTACAAAGAATATGAAAGTTTAAGCTGCAGATTGTGTTATTAATTTTCTAAAAGAGTGTCATCTTTAGCTGCTGCTGTTTTTAATGACACATATGACAGTATATTAAGTTCAGTGGATGGATGTTTCATACAAAATTGCACCTCTGGTATAGTACTACTCTTTTTACATTTGCCAAGTTATACTATTTTTAAATGAAGAGCAAGACAATTTCTGGCAAAGTTTCACATTTTTGAATTAGAAAAGTTTCATGACCATGGGAATTCTAGTCTCCTAACAACATCTATGCAGAAAATGAACTGACCTCTAAAGCCCTGTACACCTGAAATAACTCCTCCTGTGTAGCAGCTCTATAGAATATAACTAAAACCAACCTTTCAATTGACCACTGATGATTTTTATCACAGCTCATTCGCATAGAAGGCAAACACAATCATCTTTCTCATGCTGACAAGTTGAAATGTCTATTTGACTTGGGAAGACATTTCATTCCACTGGAGGAGAGTACTTTGTGTGTTTTAAGGAGGATTTTTAGTCTACCATAGATTAAACTGCTTCAACTTTGTAGCTGTGGTACTGCATATGTCTCAGTGTTGTGATTTTCTTTTTCCTTTGATTTTCTATTGATGAAATTTAACCTTTTATAGGTGACACCACCTACAGTAGTTACTGCTATTAATATTTGCTAATTTTAAACAGCACAGAAACATACTTTCTTTGACCATTTAACAGGAAAGACCCTGAAGACACTAAACAATTCATGTACTACTTAAAGATTGAACCATTATTGAATTATATAAAGTAGTAAAACTAATTTTGTTATGCAGTATATGAGATTTTAAGGTTACACTTGAGATGATATGGATATAGTGCAGGTGTGATATTGAAATAATAAACATGATGTGCAGTACCTGGAGCTGTGTGAGTTATTTAGTTTGTGCAGGGTGCAGCATATTTAGTCCAGGCCTGTCACTCAAACATAAAGCCCTTCAGAGCCTCTAGCCTGTCTGCACGCCTCCCACAATCCCTTGCAATACCACTACAGCTGCTGCCATAATAATAGCTTGACCTGACCCACACACACACACACACACACACACACACACACAGGTAATGATCCCGACATTCACAACAGGTTCCTACACGCCAAAAACGGCCACAAGGTCCAACAGACACCAGTACACAAGTACACAAACAAACAAAAAAACACACACACACACACACACACACACACACACACACACACACACACACACACACACACACACACACACACACACACACACACACACACACACACACACACACACACACACACACACACACACACACACACACACACACACACACACACACAAGTCTATCACCACTGCAGGGCAATTTACACCCAGGGTGAGTGGGAAAGGAGTAGAGCGAAAGTAAAGGAGAAACAATAGAGGAGAGAGGGAAGGTGAGAGTATGAAATGAGAATGAGAGAGAGAGAGAACATTCCTGCTGTTTGGTGCAGTGGTTTACAATGATGTTCAATTTCACCACACAGACTTGATGGTTACTTCTTTTCTCTGAACACAATTTATGAGAATGGGCTTTAGCCTAGATTTAGCTTTATATATATATACACAGAGATACTTCGTGTGTGTGTGTGTGTGTGTGTGTGTGTGTGTGTGTATGTGTGTGTGTTCAAGAGGAGATATGTGAGAAGGAGAGAGCCAAAGTGTGTTTGCCATTCTTAAAATGACTTCTCAAAATGACACACACACACACACACACACACACACACACACACACACACACACACACACACACACACACACACACACACACACACACACACACACACACACACACACACACACACACACACACACACACACACACACACACACACACACACACACACACACACACCAAAGCAATCTATTTTGTGAGCTGCAAGAATATGGTAATGCATGTGTGGGTTATGGCCTTCATTCAGTTCTATGTGAGTTACAACAACATCTATCAGCATACAAGGTTTTTAGCACCACAACACATACAAACACACACGCACACATACACGCACACACATACACGCACACACACACACGCACACACACACAAGGACACGCAAACAAACACACATACGGTATAGCCACCACCCACACCAAAACGCTCAACCTCATATTAACACAGACACGCTCACACACACACGCGTCAGCACTGAATAAATGGAGTTGACCACAATCTGCCCTCTGTCTGAAATGTATTCACTCTCCAACAAGCGCGCACGCACACACACACACACACACACACACACGTACACACTAAATACACACACACATTCAGGGACCCTTCTTCTAAACAAATTGTTTTTTGGAACAAGAGAAAGAAACGTGACGTTTATACAAACCAAAAAGTGCTGCTGCTGAAGCATCATTTCATCTGTGTATTGTAGGGATGACGTGTGTTTGGTTTTGTTGGAAGATGACAAAATTAGTAACACACTGTTTTTCACACTCTTGAATAAAACCCTGGAGATTCATGTGACCGGCAGCCTGGCAAAGTCAAGACAAAGTTTTTCTTTCACCTTGTAAACACGCTGGGAGGAGTAAAGTAAATAATATATATTCAGATAAAGCACTCATGGGTTTGGTATATAATACTGTAGAAAATGTAATGAATGGTAACTTGTAGTTGGTGATCTTCATAAGTGGAATAACCTCTTACTTCAATAAAATCTAATAAAACATTATCTAATTAATTAGACCTATTTTTATGGAAACTCTAAATATATTGTTCATAGACTACTCCACAGATTTAACATTGCACTCCTATAACACTGTCAGACTCACAATGAAGAAGGATCAAAATCAATACAGGAGAACCAAAGATAGATATTTATATTTGATGCCACTCATTCTTTTTCCTTGTCAAAATCTGGTGCTACTGTGCAACTCCATTTGATTTACTTAATAGTGGCTAATGTAGCCTCGAGAAGAGATGAGGAGTGGGCTGGAAAGATGTTTCCTACCTCCACACCCCGACATTTCTTTCCTTTTTTTTTAAAGTAGTAAATGACCTCAATAATGAACATAATGTAGAAGTATCATCTTTCTTGACAATGTCGACAAATACTGAAAACTGTATATGCTTACTAATAGATGTATAAGCTTTTATTAGGTTGCACAGGTGTTCTTGATAAAGTGCTCAGTGACTGTAAAGATCCAGGAAAAAATGTGTAGTTAAGTGTCCCCATGTTCTTACACTGTGTGTGCACATTGTTACACGTGCAACAAAATCAGTGGCTGTATTCACAAAGCATCTTATTTTAGCCACCAGCTAATAATTTCCTCTTAAGAACTAATCAAGCTACTGAGAAACACATGTACCTCCTCAGGTAACAGCTGGGGGTTGCTATGGATAACCATGAAATACAGCTTCAGTGAGTTTCTATGTCTAAATATTAATATTGTTTACAATATGAATCAGTAACTGACTCCCTCACTGAATCAGATTTCAGTACTCATGGCTAAATTGACTGTATTCACAAGCAATAGTACAAGCAATCAGGCGCAAGACACCCAAACCATTTACAAAATGTGTTCATTTTAACTTGGTGAAAGAGGGTGAAATGGATGAACAGAAACAGCAAATTGGTGTTGACAGGTTTGGTGTTGAAATCACTATCCAATGTGCTGTTTCCCTTTCAGTTTCCAAGGAATCCTTACTGCCAGGCTACTCTGCCAATTTGGTCTTTTGATGGACCATAAGCAGGTCAACACTGCAAACTTCACTTGTGTTTTGTGCTATTTTTATGACTTCGGGTGGCAGTTGCCAATTCAGATAGACCTCTCCAAAATCACTCAATACCCAGTTCATGTATAAATTACACCTTTGCATCCCAGAAAAAACAAAGTATTCCACTTTTTTGTAAACTGTTTTCTCTCAGTGGAGCTTTTCTGATGGAACTGCTTTGTACTTTTCTATCAACACATGGTCAGAGTGCCCTGGAACAGAGCTCGCTATCTTAAAAAGAATGAAAAATGTCATTTGACTGGAGGCCAGGCTCACCACACTTACAGTACCATTTCCAACTGTGTTATAGTCCCGCTGTGCGCCTCTTGACACAGTTGCTGTGTCTGTGCCATGTGCAGTTTATTCACGGAAGTAAAGCTAAGCTTATCGGTCCAGTTTGAAATTCCATCTTTAATACGTTGTTGGATGCTTTTGTAAATCAGGTCATGAAACAGACAGACAGACACACAGTGGGTAGGCCTATGAGCAAAGAGATGAATGATAAGTGAAGCAGAAGAAAAAAGAAAGAATAGGATAACAGAAGGAATGTAAAGAATGAGGGAGTAGTTTTGTCAAGAAGTACTTAATGAAAAGTAATGAGTCCCATTTCCTTGGGAAGCAGAACACATTGGCCTTCTTATTAACCATAATAACTACTGAAGAGGTATGGATGGATAAATGGAAAGATGAAAGGAGGTCCAGAGGGAAGATTAAGGAGGCCCACACTGTTTGGATGAGCAAAGGAGGGCTGTATTGGGAAAAGATAATAAGAAAGTAGGTAATGTTTCCTTATCGAGTTACCTCTCATTGAATAATGATAGGGGGAAACAGAGATAAAAATAAAAAAAAGTGGAAGATGAGAAAAGGAAGATAGGAAAAAGTTGTTTTCTCGCATTTGCAAACATAAATAAATCAACGTCAAATTAAATGTGATACCTTTGGTATAATTACGCTAATAAATGAGATCACGACGGAGGTGATTGATTATATCTCACACCACAGGTAATGTTAATGCTTCCGAAAATTAAAAGCACGTTTCCCATAAAACCCCAATGTTTAGAAGTGCAATCCACCTCTTTCTCTTTTCTTAACTCAATAAAGATGTTGGGGTGATGTTTACTCTGGCCTTTCACGCACTCTACCAGCTGCTACTGATATAAGAATCAGTGACAAATAAGGGTTGGCAAGATAAGCAATTAAAACATATCTTAAAAAATAGTAGCATCATGTTTGTTAAAATGTACATTTTGTATTTTTGTTGGTTTTATGTCATTTGAAATGACATTTGCTCCTTTTTTTTAACCAAAAGTAAGACTGAATGCTCCTGAAAATGTCAAATGGTGTATCCACAAAAGAATGATGAATATTAAATATTTTATCCACCTACAGTGTATTTAAGTGGACTTATACTAATAATTACTTCATTTGGTTCCTGATCTCCATGCTTCCCCAGATTAAATGTAATATTTAGAACAATTGTATTCCCTTACCTTTATTTAATATAAAAAGTTATAATGTAAGATCATGCCAAACTAGTTGATATGGTGTTTTATTGAGAATTTTGCATTTTTAAGCAAGTTAAATTATTTGGTACAAAGTTTTATGGTTATACCACTTAGACACCACCAAAAAAAGAATGTGTGCAAGTTATTCATACGTTTATTTTCACATTTAAATCCCTTTAACTTTGACTAAACCACATGGACACAAAAAAACTTCATTGACCTATATGGACACACTTTACATTCATTAAGGCAAAAAAAAGAACATTTTCTTGTATACAAACGTAGTCATTTGGCTGTCATGTGCCACTGGATTGCTTTATGGCACATTTGGAAGCTAAATGAGAGAAAATGGATAACTGAAGAAAAAAAACTATAAAAAAGTGTCGCTGCCAAAAGATAAGACAGAAAAAGAAAGCAATGAGAAAGAAAAATGGGAGATAAGACAATATACTCAGAAATGTCAGCTGGGATGCGAATAGACCTAACCAATCAGACTACATGTGGGAGGACAGAAATACAAGCTGATCAACAGAGGAAGACCAAAAGAGAATCTTTAAAAAAGACTGATGAATAGATAAAAATGGCGGACTGCGAATGAAGACGCTAAGGGGGATGAAAGAAGAAGAAAAAAAAAAGACAAAAGCAATGAGAGTAAACATCAGTTACTTCCATCCAGGCTGGAATACATACATACATGCCCATTATTTTCACATGTCTTTATGTGTAGCAAACTATATTTACTGATGTTGTTTCTAATATATTTCTCTTGGCTTTATCCTGGTGTTGCAACAGCCCACTTTCCCCCTGCTGACCATTAAACTTGAATCTTATCTTGGCTTACTGGACGTGTTTATATGCAGAAAATGGATGATGTGTTTTTTTAATGTTTATTCAGATAATGGCTCTTTTTATTACGTGTTTAACTCAGGATCAGCTCACTTTCTGCTGTAACTCAAGGTAATGAAACGGTCCCCGTGTCTTTATCCTGATTATGATCTTTTGCAGGCAGCAGGCTCTGACTAATTAATGTTAATTGGCTGTTGACTGGCGTTCTCCTCAAGCCAGTGTTTGTACTCAGCCAGAGATTGCTCGGGAGGTTAGAAGCACCATTTTGTAACATTATTCTAAAATGTTTTTCTGTAATTTATTGTGTAGACAGATAGGTGGTCCCTGAGCCTTTTTTTGTCTGACTTCTCAAACCTCTCAGATGAGCTCAAGTACTCCCTCATTAACACCGCCTGCCTGTGTTCTTTTGAATGTATTTTATTCTCAAGGTATTTTAACACTTTTACATTTTGTCATTTGGCAGATGCTTTTATCCAAAGTGACTTACAAGTGAGGCATGAATATCAAGCATTAGAGAACAGACTCAAAAAGAGCAGTGATACAAATTCTCAAGTAGCTGACAAGAGCGCTAGAAAGAATTCAGTTTTTTTCCTTCTTTTTTTTAATAAAATTAAAGTCCAATATGCAACTTACATTCAAGTGTGATGTGGATTTGAAGGATCCAGTGCAAAAACACTAAGAATGGACTTTACAGTGAAGTAGGACACATCTTGTGTCCAGCAGTTAAACGTGTGTATGTAACTTGAGTATTTTCAAATGTTTTAATACATGTCTGTATTTAAAGTAAGAAATTACTAGACTTCACATTCCTAGCTGTCACCCCAGCGGGTGTCAGAATCTCCCATTCAAACTTTAATATCATATCATAATTTAGGCTTATTAATAACCTGTTTACTCAGTATTTAGGGTTGGGTATCGTTACTTAATACCTCTAAGGTATTGACCGAAATTATCGATACCAAGTAGTATCAAAATGTCTTCCATCAGATGATACCTGCAATCGATCCTTTTTGCACCCAGAACTAGAAAACATGTTTATTTATATGGACTTGCTCACAGCCAATCAACGCAAACATTCTTCGATTTAATGCAACATGTGATTGACCCACTGCCACAGCACCTACAACCCGTCTGTGGTGGTGTAGTCGTGGTGAATTTGAATTTCACCAAACAAGATGCCACCTAAACACTCTAAAGTGTGGCTACACTACACGTCTGTAACACCCGATAAAAGCAAGTGCACAAAATGTGTAATGGGTATCAAATGAAGCAGTCAGTTGGTATTGGTATCACTTTAAGGGTACTTGGATTGGTACTGATATCGTAATTTTCTAAATGATACCCAGTCCTATCACTATTTCATATCTTATTTTGTTCATCTCATTTTAAGGTTGTTGCTACGATATATTTTATAATTAGGCTGCAACTCAAAGTAAGGGTGTTCCTGCCTTTTCTAGCCAAATCAAGGCAAGTTTTAGTGATTTTAAATGCTTTAATTTCTCCTCTAAGCAGAGCCCAACATATTTTTAGCTTTAAAAACATTGTTTTTCTGTCAAACTGCTTCTTTGCATCGCGGTGTGTGTGTGTGTGTGTGTGTGTGTGTGTGTGTGTGTGTGTGTGGTATGTGTATTTATATATACATATCTCCTGCCCGCCCCATTTGTCACTGTTTCGATGGAGCGTGTGGCACAGTCACTGTCACATTTGTCAGTTCTCTAGTGTGTTATACACACACACACACACACACACACACACACACACACACACACACACACACACACACACACACACACACACACACACACACACACACACACACACACACACACAGAGGGTCCCCTTTGCTCTCCTCCTGCCCGTCATTAATAAAAAGAAGTAGCTGCACACCTGTTCACTGACAGCCCCCTACATAGAGAGAGGGAGAGGGGGAGAGAGTGGGAGGGAGGGAGGGAGCCATAGGTATAAGTGCCAGAGTGTGACAAAGGTACACATTTTTAAAAATAAGAAAGCTTATAAGTAACTGAAATAGTAATTACATTACTTAACTAATTACCATACAGCAACTTGTGGCTTTACTGCCAAAAATCCCATTAAATTATAGAAATAGTGAACAAGAATTAGAAGTTTCACAAGCAGCCAGTCAGACAGTTTGGATTTATTAACTGACCATCAATATCTAGATTAGCCCCACTGACTCCACACAGCAATCCTAAAGTCCTTAACCCATTGTGATACTTAGTTTATTAGCTAACTAGCTACCTAACCAGCTAAGAAGAAATAAAACATGTAAAGAAGACAACTTTGAAGTTAACCAACAACACATTCCTTCTCTTTTGGTGGAGGCTATCTTCAGGCAGCTACACCAAGCTAACATGTCCTGAACCAATCTGTTCACTGAACATAGAGGGGCAGGTTCTCCCAGGAAATTATTAGCCTAATAATGTCACTAGTAAAGTCAGTTGTTTTCTTGATATGAACATTTAAAATGTAATATTGTGAAAGCTTCATGAATTTGATGTGGCAACTATAGAAAGGAGAAGAAACATGTTGGGTCATGTTTGTCTGTCTGACAAAGACAGATTCTGACTTTTAGCAGGAAAGCTAAAAGTGTTTGTTTGTGTCTTTTGCATGGACCAAAAAAAATGTTTTATGTCAAACTCAACTTGAACTTCGACCCACAAATTTAACAGCAAGCCATCTTGACAGCACTGACCTTTGAGGGGACCAACAGCTGGAGAGTCTAAAGAAGAAAAAGCTATCATAGCTTATTAACTCTGTTGCACCAATTTTTTATTTAGCCTCCTCTGTTGCAGTAAAAAGTGCTCCACAAAAGAGCAATGTAGTACAGACAGTTATAAGAAGGTTGTTCTGTTGCTAAGCGAAGCTGCCAAGCTAGGCTAACTAGCTAAAGGGTTTTTCTAATCCAACCATTTATTGAAAGAAATGGTGTGTAAGGGTGAACAAAATGCCAAGGGGAAGGTTAGCAGAACAGTAGAGAGAAAATAGAGAGAAGCTGCAACAATTATGACTACTAAGCTAACGGCTAGCTCGGCTTCTGGCTCCCCCTGTTTCGGGTTCATTTTGTGGCGTAACTGCCTTTATAAAGAACATTTTTGAGAAACCATCAAATCTTAAGCAAAAGTCTCACTCATTAAGTATCTGTCACTTTCTGAGAGAGATAACACTTGTGCTATTTTCCCTGAAGCTAAATGTTTAATTTCATAGTGTTCATTTTGTATGATGTTAAGAGTTGATTATTCCAGGCCAGGCAGCCAACCTCCACTTCGCAGTTAAACAATGCAGAGTTCATTTCTCCCAAGACAGCGAATGAAAATGTCAGAGCATTATTGTATTTACTGAAGTACAAATTGCAGTGCTTTACACTACTCATTACTGACAAAAGGTGGTCACATTACTGGTAGATGTAACTCAATTATACCTTACTACCACGAAACTGACTGCACAAAAGAAAGAAACCACAGAGAGAATGAAGACATTTTTCTAACAAACTTTTATAAGACATTCCCCATACATATGTCAGCAGAAGAGGGAGAAAGAACGAGAGAAAGAAAAAGACACGGAGAGTGAATAGTAGACTCTGCATGTAAAGCCAAGAGAATAATGAACTCCTACACCTGTCACATGCTGCTGACAGACTCCTGGCAGCTTCCTTTTCCTCCCCTCTCTATCTTTCTGTTACTCTTTCAATCTCCAAATCTGTATCTCTGTATCTTACTCTCACTCCACCTGCTATACCTACTGCTCGTTCTCCATCATCACTTTGTATCCCCCATTGTTTCTATACCTGTCTACCTATTGAAGATTTTAAATGAACCGCACAGTTTGATGGTAAAACTGCTGAACAGTGGCAGAAAAAGTCTTAATCTGCTGCAAAAAGTACAGTACATGTCAGCATAGGCATCGTTGGGGGTATGGAAAGTATGGCAGTTGCTATACCTTGGAAAAAAGAAACTAATTTCACTTGTATTGCCTTAAAATTTATATTTTTCAGGCAAATTAAGGCAAATGAGAAGCAGTGTTTAATCTATGATTGCTGGGTTATGTTCTGCTAATGTCTGTTAGATGGATTTGTTGTAGATAGATGGACTATGTTTGACTTTTTCTTCAAAACATATGAAACACAAATCTCCAATGACCCCATCTCTGATGCCGTCCCCAAGGTTGAGACCCTCTTAAATCTTTGTCTAATCCTTAACAGAGCAAGAATACACCAAGACACCTCCTAGGAAACTGTATCTTATACTGTCCCCACGAAGGTCAGAGCAAAGGCCAAAGGATGTTTTTTCAGGTGTAAATCAGGTAAAGATTGTATGAGTGGGAAAGGACGACAATATTGAAAGACAGAATGAGACGAAGAGATGCTTGAGTTGAGCGAGGCCGGCACACATATCAAGGTCTTTTGAGCACTGGAATTTGAAAAATGCAATTTGTGCCCATGTGACTGCATCTATATGCTTCTACTGTACATTGCCGACCTCATAAGATGGAGCAATATGAGTGTATTTTTGGCTGTCTTTACTTAATCCTGTTTTTAAAATCCTGTTAATTAAGGTTTAGAAATTGGTTTAAGGGGTTAAGGTAAGGTACCGTTGAGAATCAATGTACCAGATTTTATCAGAAGAAGAAGAAATTGTGTGTATAGAACTTTGTGTACCTGAAAAGCGGAATTTGGCAAGAGCCAGCTGACTGTGGGTTCCCCTTCTGAAGTCTGGATGTACAGGAGGGGGATACTGTGCCACCAAACCTGGCAACCTCACTCTTGTCCGGTCACCTTGATTACATGCTGCTACCCCCACAGTCACCCCTAACACACAAACACACACACATACCTCTAAGACTTGGCTGTTAGGTAGTGCCTTTACATCTCTGACACGGTTAGTTCACCATGCTGATAGCTATGCATTGCAACCAGATAGAAAAGCTAAATTATCATGTGTTTGCTTTGATAAATTCACGTTCCTCTTCTATAAACGGCACTTACACTGTCGCAATCAATTTGTTTAGTGACGTGCCGCACAAACGATCATTGTCATTTAATGAGAGACATATAATTGACAGTACAAATGTTTAATAACTCATGCGCTCATTACGGACCGTGTTTGTTTGTATGCAAACGTCCTTGATGTAATTAATATGACAAGTGATTTAATTAGAGACCCTGTGTGAGGAGACGGAGAGCTCAGCGAACAATCTGTCGCCTGATAGAAAGGAGACATAGGTTGGCGAGAGTGGAGCAGTAGGGGGCAGTAGTAGTTGATGAACACGGTATCTAAGAGGTAATTATAGAAGCAACATTAACTCTTCAACCTTGTTAAGGATTCATTGCATGGGTAGAATATGGTCTCAATAAAAAATATAAGGTGCAAGTCTCCCTCAAAAAATTCCAAGGTACCCTATAGAGTTTGTGTCATGGCATAGTTTTAAAAGGACCAATGCATTGCGACCCAAACCTTCAACAGGGTCAATGCAAGAACTAGTTTCCACACCTGTATAGTGTTGTATTTTCAATTGAGACCATACACTACCCATCCAATCCAAGCCTTTCACAAGACTGAAGAAACAAAAGGACCTGAAGCATCCAAAGAACTCTGATATTTGATCACCATAAAGACCCAGCCGTGCTTCTATTCCAGTATCTTCAAGTTCAACATAAACTCTTCTTTGATTCTCTTGCAGTGTATCACAGTGATTAGGTCTCAGATCTTTTGAGAAATCTCAAGGACGACCTGATTGTGTGAAGGATCGGTGTTGGTGGATCGGTGAGTTAGTTTTTATGTTTAAGTTGGCAAAAAAATGAAAGCATTAGACATATAAATGGTAAATGGACTGTACTTATATAGCGCCTTTCTAGTCTTTTCGACCACTCAAAGCGCTTTACACTACAACTCATTCACCCCATTCACACACATTCATACACTGATGGCAGGAGCTACCACGCAGGGTGCCAACCTGCACTTCAGGAGGAAGCTACCCATTCACTCGCATTCATACACCGTTGGCACAGCAATGGGAGCAATTTGGGGTTAAGTGTCTTGCCCAAGAACACATCGACATGTGGACTGGAGGAGCCGGGAATCGCCAATCTTCCAATTGGAGGACGACCGTTCTACCTCCTGAGCCACAGCAAATTAATGTGGATTAATTTGCTTACTTACACTTTCTGGCCTCTTCCTAATGTTTTAAGAGTTTGATATTGGCTCAGGGCAAACTTTTAAATACCCATGAAAACATACCGTCAGCACATCATTTGAAACTGGCTAGAAGATAGCAAACCCTCTAGGTTGTTTGTTGATTTCCACTTAAAGAGAAGAAAACTTTGCTGTGGGAATGTTTCCAGCGTATTTTTCTTGAGGGCACAATTTCTGACAAGTTGTCGCCTTTTGTAATTTCCTTAAAGAGCCCAAGCTGTTATACATGTACTTGCTATCGTTTGATGTGACTTGTTTCAGATTGATGTGACAGAGAAGGCTGATGATCAACCTTACTGTAACATAAAATACATTTATTTTGAGGATTGAGAAGCATCTTCAGACTGAATCTTCCACAGAGATAAAACATTGTTGCATTGGTGTCTGTGGTGGTGTGAATCAAATACCAATGTTTAGTGCAAATGTTAAATGTTATGTGCATTTTATCTACGGTAGCAGAAAGTGACACAATGTCGGCACAGGCCGTAGCACATCGGCAGCACAGCAGCACTGCTCCGTCTGTACACGAGATATGTTCAGGGATACATTGCGTATCGGTCACCCATGTTTTGCCAGCAGTCTGAGCCCAATACACAGTCACTGTACCTACTGTATGGGTTTAAGATCGATAGATAGCTGAGAAACACTCCTGAAAAACATTGTGTGGAGGCAAGCTTTATGGGAGTGGAGTTCAAGGTGAAGGATGGGATTTTAAATAGCTGGCATTGGACTTTTTTTTTTTTTCCTTTTTAATTTGTGGTTTTGCAGAATTGTTCACTATCAGGACTCTTCTGGTGGAGAGGTTGGGTGCAGATAGGTGTGGTGTGTTCTACTCGACTGTGCTGCTGGATGCTACACATGCAGGATCAATAAAATGAGGATTAAGCATCATTCTTCAGTGAGTAAAAAATGTCTAGGAATTGATTTCAAGAACTGTCTTGAATGAAGTCTTTAAAACTTTGTTATTATAATAATACAATAATAACTTCATTTATGTTGCTCATTTAAAAAACAGAGTTTACAAAGTGTTTTGACAGACAAAACTGAAGCAGGATACACAAAAAAGCAATTTCACAACAGAAAGCGGAACAGTAAGGCCCAAACAAAACAAAAGCAAGACAAAATATAAGATAGTGTAAAAACAAGAAAAACACAGCAGAGAGAAGACAAAAGGATGATGAAAAAACTAAAAGCAAGTCAATAAAAATTGGTTTAAGAAATTATTTTTAAAGAAGTTACTCATTCAGTGAGCCTTATCTTCTCAAGGTTGAAATACCCTGATGGCAAAATCACAGTCACTTTTATATTCAAGGCTTAACTTGGAAATCCAGAAAGTCCACACCTGAGGATTCAAGACTATGCACTGGCTCATATGGGGTCAACATATCTGATATGTAACCCAAACATGCTTTAAAGTGATCAGTTAAATCTTGAACTCAATTCTAAATCAAACAGGGAGCCAATGGAGAGAAGCCAGGATTGAGGTGATCTGTTAAAAGCCGAGCTACTGCGTTCTGAACTAGTTGGAACCAAGAGAGTGACTTTTGGTTTATGTTGGAAAGAGAAAGAAAAAAATCTGTCATTTAAAAATTTAGATCCGATACAATTAAAAACGCTCTAGTTTCTGACAGCGGGCTCCATATTGGCAGATAGTACACCAATTTTCTCCCTCCTGCACTAATTTTACAGTTTAAAATTTCCAAAGTTAAATTAAATCATGCATTCACTTTCACTTTCAATATGTGTGTGTGTGTGTGTGTGTGTGTGTGTGTGTGTGTGTGTGTGTGTGTGTGTGTGTGTGTGTCTCAATGTGCACCTGTTTTCTCCTCCTCTGCGCCGCAAAGAGGAAGTTCTGCACTAATTACTCAAGATTCCCGGCGGATGTTCAGACCAGTTTACACTCATCACAATAAATTACACTCACCTACCTCTCCGCTGCCACGCCAAGTCCTTCTCTCCGTCTCTCTCTCTCAGAGCGTTCACACGTTTTACTACAGTGTGTTTTATTACATCTCATCACGCATTTCTCAAAGAGAGACAGTCAGTGCAATGGGAAACAACTGTTTACTGACAGTCTAAACACACACACACGTAAATGGATTTGGAATGCATGTAGCACCCGGAGGGGAGGACATACATCTTTAGTGGCATTCCTCATAAGAAAAACAGCTATGTGTGTATTGTTATTTTTTAACAAATAATACAATCTACATATGATTTTACATCATACTGGAAATTTAGACAGACAGCACCTTTAACTCTTAGTGGTCAACTGCTTAAAATCACCATTATGCATCTGAGAGATGACTGACTGTACATATCATCAGAAAGCAGAGGAATGATGATACACATAAAAACGTCCAACATATTGTACCTACACAGACTCCTCTTTCTACATGTTTTGCTTTTGGCAGTTGACCTTAAATTGTGTGACAGTCCACTGATGTGAGTTTGTCTTATGTACTCAAACACAGAGAGAGAAAAAAACAGGGTTGACCAAATTGATAGAAATGTAATTTAGAGTCGCTATGAGAGTGTCGGTTTTATTGGTTTCACACAGAAAGCAAACATCCTGTGATTTCTTGATGGAAAGCTTTGACCACCAGAGTGGCTTCTGCTACTAGGAAGGTAAATACAATAGAGACGGACAGAGTGCACACAAAGAGCCTTTACTACAGGAGTCTTATTGAAAAAGCTAACTACAGTAATACTTGTACTTACGGGTCACGTCCATTGTCTTTTGTTTAGTTTGACTATTTTAAATCCAATTGACTAACATACATTAACCTTGATAGACCATTGAGGAGGAATCCTCTTTTACAGTGGTGGCAACAACAACAACAACAACAGTACACGCAAAGTATATAGGGATGTCACACTTATATTGGTGTAATTGACTCAACTCACTGACAGAAAACAAATAAAGTTATAGAGTAAACAATCTAAGTGTAAAAACACTATTGATTTATTTTTTCAAGAGATGATCAATAACCCAGAATCGCTTTTTAAATAACCTTTAAAAAGTTCAGACGATTGATTTTTTGGATATTTTTGATGTATTTGTTTCATCAGACAAGCTAACAGATGAAAGTCTGAGTCCTGAAACATTGTTAATAAAGTGAGTGTAAGCGACTTTCACTGTTAAAAATGATTGGTTTCAATTTTTGTGCATGTGTGAAAGAACTTAGTTGTTATTAGAAGTCATTTTTAAGAAATTTTCAAGATTTTATATTAAAAAAAAAGAAAAAAGAAAAGAATGCAGTTATTTTTGGGGGGCAATATTATGACATAGAAAATGAATCACTCCTTTAATATTTAAATGACGCTGTGTACTTTCATATAATCTAACAAAGTCCTCGTACAGTAAACACTCACCAATGACTTTCCTGATAAAAAATCACTCTCCATAATGTACTAAAAAACAAATCACTTATATAGCACCTGACTCACTGGCCACTGAACTGTGATGTAGGTAGAAAAGAAAAAAAAGAGCAAACCGGGGCTGACTTTGATGTTGTCAACATATGAATCGCGGTCAAGGGGAGGCACCTTCATTCCTATAATGCATTGTATATATGGAACAAGGTAATGATTAGTGTGAAAGGACTTTTACACACCAGCGAGCATTGTGCAGGATTATAGAGCTCCGACATGGTTGCAGATGTAATGAAATGCAGTTTAGTGAGTTTTAGTAAGCATCCACCTTGCTGAAGCTTCTATGAGCAAGAAATCCCTCTTGAGCTGCAAGGATGGATAGGAAAAGACAAAAAAAACGGATTATGGAGTTTGTTTTTTGTGTGTATGTGTGTGTATATATGCGTGTGTGTGTGTGTGTGTGTGTACTGCATTTACCAGCACATATGAGGTGTTTGTATGTGTGTGAGTGGTTTGTTTTTGGTAGAGAGGCGCCACAGTGCTTTTTAGATGATCAGCGGCAAATGTAATTTGTGTGGCAAAGAGCAGTAAATAAACACATCTCAGTTCCATCTCGCCACTCTTTCTGCTAGCGGGCAGATACATCACAGACCCCCCCCCCTCTCTCCTCCCTTCAGCAATGCTAAACATCCAGAGGCTCCATCAAATGAAAAAAAATGCTGGTTAGTATGAGCTGTGACGTTGGGGCCCCAAGGCTGAGCGAATACAGGGAAGAGTGTCCAAAAATGTGTCGCCATGATGGAGACCGTGCTGGATTGACAGCCAATTTGTCCAAAGCCATCAAAAGAAAGATCCTACTAACAAACCATAATATTCCTAATCATATTAAAGCACATGAATTATTAAAAAACCCAGTTTCTTTCACTTTTTAGTCTAAAAATGTTCAATATTTTTGCAAAAAGTGGCGCAAATGGAAACAAAAAAGCGTCCAAAAAAGTGTCACCAATATGGAGACAATGCTTGATTGACAGCTGATCTGTCCAAAGCCCCTAAAACAGCTCCTAATAACAATTCACAATATTCCTAATCATATTAAGGCTCACAAAATATAAAAAAACCCCCAATATCTTTCACTTTTAGTCTAAAAATGTTTCATATATTTTGCAAAGAGTGGAGCAAATGGAAACAAAAAAGTGTTTAAAAAAGTGTCACCATGACAGAAACCCTGCTTTTATTGACAGCTGATCTGTCCAAAGCCACCAAAAACAGCACCTACTAACAAACCTCAATATTACTCATCATATTAAGGCTCATTAATGATCAATAAACCCAATTTCTTTCACTTTTTAGTCAAAAAATTTGAATTATTTTGCTGCACAGAAAGCCTAGCTCTGCAGTAAATGGCTGTCACAGTGTCTGTCAATCTGAATAATGCAATGTGGGAGGCAGGAGTAACCAGACAGCCAAAGGGGGGGAGGGGGGGTTCATAATACTTGGTGTCACATTGGTCCGAAATAGACTATTATAATGGCTGTGGTGAATCATGAATGGGTGTCCAATACACTCCTTATTAACAGAAAGAATCTGTCAGAAAATGCCCTGAACGGGAGGGAAGGAGGGGGATGATGAGTAAGAAAAGGAAGAGAAGAAGAAGAAGAAGAAGTGGGGAGTAAATAGAGGGCGCAAGCTGTTTGACTTTTTCACCAAAAAGGGGACAGCGGGGAGTCAAAGAGGAAGAAATGGGAGATGACAGAGAGAGCGCAGCAGAGGTGTTTTCTCGAAGAAAGACAGATGAGAAGACGGAGGAGAGTGGCAGGAGGAAAGACGGAGTGAGCGGGGAGGAGGAGAGAGTGATAAGGAGCAAGACAGAGAGAGAGAGACAGCTTGTCTTAATGGTGAGCTGTGAAAAGAAACAAGTTGTCCGATTAGATTTATTCTCCTGGAGAGCAAAAAAATGGAAAGGGGAGTTTAAAAATAATAGCGTCCAATATTAAATTAAAATATAAATGTATATGTTCTGTATATATTTGAATAAATTAAACTTCTCCTGTGTGAAGAACATTAGAATTCACTCCATCCCAGCTGTCATTTAGCACCTATTTGTACCAGAATCTATAAACCTTTATGTGTTAATGACTCTTTTAGAAGCCACGATTCACAGGAAATAGCTTCATCATCCTGTTTTAACCCTCACATACTGTTCATATTCTGACCCGTTATAGAATTTCCTCACAATTAGTCTCAATAACAAAGTTCTGGACCACAAATCTTTCATAAATACCTCATCAGTCACAGATAAAGGTGAAATTAATCCTGAATGAAGCTTTCAGAGAGCATAAATGTTGAAAAAACACTATAAAATGGTCCAATGTTTCATAAAAGAGGATCAACTATTTCAATAAATGATATTAAATGTGAAGATTGAACATTTTTTGACATTTTGGATAAATACGTGTCGAATATATTCCCTTCTTTGTATGTTAAATTCATCAAATTTCAGGCTAAGAGGGATAAAAAAGTATTTTTTTAACTGATCTCAAATGTAAAAATGGGTCAAATTTGACCCTGAACAGTATGTAAGGGTTAAATTTAACTCAAGCTCTGAATAATAGTAAGTGGAGGAAAACACATCATCCTAGATCTCTGTGCTTTCACACATCTGTGAAAGCTGAAAAAGCATCTTAAAGTTCTTAACATCCAGCTTGGAGTAAGTGAGGAAGTTAGTTATTATATCTCTACTTCTTTTTTTTTGCTTATAAATGTCATATATGTGTGACTATATGTTATTTCGATGCCAAAACTGATAAACAAAATGAAAAAAAACCCACAATGAGACTTTTTCTGGTGCAGACATGTGATGGTAGCAGAGATACAGATGCTGAAGGTAAACTCATCTTTTCAAGAGCTGCCATGTTTTCTCCAGTGATTTTCATCTTTTCAGGTGATGACAGGGGGAAAAAAAAGTCCTCCGCTCTTCCAACTATATGAAAACTGTGTTTCTAAACATAGCTACATGGCTACCTCTGTTCTGTTCTGTTTCTGTTTGGTGCTATGTGATGCTCACTGCTCAAAAAGCATTGGAAAAGGTGCAGTTACATTTTTCGAATACATGTGTCACAACTGCCATGACTAGTTTTACTCTCAGAATTTGATCCTAATAACATTTGGAAGTCTTAAAAAAAAAATTCCTGAAATTAATAAAATAATTCAAACCACAGCCAGTAAAAGCATCATTTATTCAACTGGCTCTGCACCTGGTATCCACTTCTACGTCAGTCTTTTATCTTTGTATCAGTTATATGTGGTTAGCATATGCTTATTATTTTCACCACTGCTGCACCTGCATCAAGCTTCTGCTTAGACGTCTGGCTATGTTGATGCTCTAACCATTACTGTACTCATGCCTGTGGTTCATAAACATAGTCCTTGTTTTCTATTTTCAATCCTTCAAGCCCATCCTTGTGTGCAACAAGGACACTGCTACTCAGGACACAAAATAGACATGTAGTACAACAAGAAGGAGGGTAAGACATTCTGAACCACATGTTATAATAAAAGTCATAAGGAGAACTTGATACTGGGTTCAAAGATGAAGCCAAAATAAAAAGTTCCATGATGTTTTTGCCCATTTCTTTACGCTTCCATGTTTTTGGGCCCATATAGAGCATGTGCAGTAGATTGTTCCTTCAGCTCAGCCAATGGATTGCTGATAAAATAATATCATGTGACTCTTTTTTAGACTTCCAAATGTTATTGGACTGAATTAAGCAAATTCTTAAAAAAAAAAAAAAAAAAATAAATTATTTATGAGAATTTCGCTCTTCCAAAAAACGGAGAACAACATAGACACATAAACAGAACAAAATAAAATAAAACATACACACTACCAGTGCACAGTAGAGATGCACATGCATGTCAATCTGTGTAGAGACTGAAATATCCAGAAGTGGATTGAGCTTAAGGAATCAAGTCGGTGTAACTATGAGGGAGAGGTCAAGGAGGACCAGGAAAGAAAATCAACCTTGTGGATCACAACACATTATAATACCGTGCCATACAACACAATACATTATGTTCCTACAAAAATAAAGCAGTGAGAGGAGACAGACACACACTCTCTAATGCACCTAATACCTAATACGACAAAAGGCTATTAAAATTGGTCAAATTCTGACAGTAAAACAAATAGTGGGCGTTGTGACTTTTCCAATGATTGTGTGTGTGAGGGAAAAAATGCATTTTGGGCAACGTGCACACATCACAGACCTGGAAGTTGTAGTTCCACATAGACCACCATGTCAAATTGACTTCACGTTATTGGACTGAACGGAATAAATGCTGATAATAAAATAAGTCAGCGTGTGTTCACTGCACAACAAGCCCCTAGCTGGCTGAAAAGCATTAAGGATTCAAGGACTCAAGGATTCAAGGACTCAAGGACCTTTATTCTTATCTCACCAAAGTTCTACTTTTCAATTTCAAATGTTACCTATGAAGAAAATAAAAATTGCATCTCCTGGGCTTGTTGACAAGGTAAATGCAACAGGTACTAAAAAAGAAAGGATGTAGAGGTTTATAAAAAATAGTGTGCAAGGTCTTGGTATAGGCTTTGAAAAGAACTGTTGTGTGTTGTGTGTGTGTGTGTGTGTGTGTGTGTGGGGCCGGGAGTCTTTAAAAGTGTCCATCGGGGTGGTGGTGGTGGTGGTGAGGGGGCAGCAGGGTGTTGAGGAGTCTCACAGCCTGTGGGAAACAGCTGTTCCTCGTTCAGGAGGTTCTGGCTTTCAGGCCGCCGAACCTCTTGTTTGGGAGGGGGAGGAGGAGGAGGGGGGGTGAAGAGGTTGTGCGAGGGGTGTGAACTGTCCATAACAAAGCTGCTGGCTCTCTGCCCTCTCTCTGCTGCCGTGTGCTCCGCGGAGGTGCGTGACCCGGACCGTGCAGCGTGTAAACAAGCTCTCAATGATGCCTCGGTAGAAGGCGGTGAGGAAGGAGGAGGGGGGGTGAATAAATTAGCTTTTAAACCTCAAACGCAATCTTTTAGCTATGTCCTAGTGGTCATATGTGTATTTAAAGCATTATTTATAGTTTAGTATTATATGATATGATGCAGTTTGCATACAGCCAATAGAAATCAGTGTTAGGATGTGATATAGAGTGAGTGTCAGAGGCTGCTCAGTGCTGTTTATGAAACACAGTGTTAGAAATATCGGGGGGGATTAATGTGTTAAAGCCTGTGATTGTTAATTAAATCTGGAGTGACATCCAGTGTTAATTCTAAAGGGGTCAGGAATATCATAGTGTCATGTGACTCTGACCTTTGACCTCTTTGCTTTAATGTCATCTAGTAACAGCGGCTTATTCTGCTACGCTCAATTAAAGCCACATCATTAGTCTGCAGCACGATACATCAGGGGACTCCTTTTTGTTAAATGACAATATCTTCACACGTTATCAACTATTAAAGACACAGCATGACATTTTGAATACTACTCTGTTACTTATTCTTTGCTAGGTAGAAGTTAAAAAAAGAAAGAAAGGGGGGGGGGGGGGGGGGAATAAAATGCAGTGGAAATGTGGGGAGTAAAAGAGCTGAAGAGATATATGGAGACAGAGGGAAAGGAGCAGAGAGAGTGATTCTCTCTTTGCTTCTGAAGGACAGAGGAAGAGTTGCACACACTGCACTTCCAATCAGATAGGAAAAGACCCAGTCATCAAGGTTTAGGCTGAATGTGTGTGTGTGTGTGTGTGTGTGTGTGTGTGTGTGTGTGTGTGTGTGGAATGCACAAGGTAAGAAAAGTGTGTGTTTGTGTGTGTGTGCAAGATTAAACCTTTCCACGCAAGAGTATGAAGGTACAGTATGTGTATATATATATAGATGTGGGTGGGCTTCGCTATGGCTGTATGTGTCACTCAGCTCCTATGATGCGTGTATAGGTGTGTGTATATATATGTGTGTGTGTGTGTGTGTGTGTGTGTGTGTGTGTGTGTGTGTGTGTGTGTGTGTGTGTGTGTGTGTGTGTGTGAGACAGCAGCTGTCAAAATCAGTGCTGACACACAGCAAGTGTATTTTGAATAATTTATGAACATGTGAGATCAGATCTGCAAATTGAAGGATTCAGCAGTGAAATTAGAGAAGAAACCAGGAGAGCGACGAACTCTGAGAAGCTGTCAAAGTTGTGCCCAACCTATTTCGGTTTTTTTTTTTTTTTTTACAAGGCTTTTCTTACCCTCTCTCACATTTAAATGCATTCAGAATATTAAGTAATACATGAACTAATGAGACCAGAACTGATATCATGTCAGATATGTGTCATGATTATTTAAGATCATCAGAGCCGAGTGTAGAAACGGGAAACAGATGGAAACAGTATGCTGGAGCAAGTGTTAAAAAAACATATGTGTGTATATATATATATATATATGTGTGTGTGTGTGTGTGCTTATATTTCTGAAAGGTTTGATATTCCTTTCTATATCCACATCTACAAAGTGTGTACTGCACATGAAAAGGTGCTTCCTATATATTCCTCATAATCACGCAGTAAGTCAGAATCACAAAAGTTACACAGATAGCTCAAGTCTTATCAGAGTAAAAATGAGTACACACAGCTCAGGAAGCATGGCCAAAGTTAGCGCAGTCCCTCTTAATCAAAATGGTATTATACTCCATGTTCTTTGAATAATGATGGCAGCTTTTTCAGCGAGTAAACATCCTCAATAGCTATTCTGAGCTGCATGCATTTCCAAATATTCTCCACAGTGTTTGAAAAGTTTCAGAGCCGTGGAGCAGTGAGATAGAGATGTTTGGCCAAGGCTGAGTGTGTATTTATGTGTGTGTATGTGTGTGTGTATGTGTGTGTATGTGCGCATATTTTCAGTAGCAGACTGGTATGAGAGGCCGATTAGGGTGAAAACATTGAAATATATGCGCGCGTACACATCCCAAATCGCAAGTAGTCTATATCCCGCTGTGTGCCAAGGTGGTGGGGTTTGAAAAATGTTCAGGGATGTGTGTGTGTGTGTGTGTGCACGTTTTCAGTGTGTGTGTGTGTGTGCATGTATTTCAATGTTGTCACCCTAATCGGCCTCCCATAGGCTGGATCTAGCAGAGCTGAACGGTGCCAAATTCTGTGGCGCAGCCCGTGGGATGATCCTTCTCTCTCTATACACACACAAGCACACACACATGCACACACACACACACACACACAAAATGCCATATGGGATGTTGGTCCAACTTAAACATCCATCTTGACTGACATCTCCTCCCCTGTGTGTTTGTGTGTGTGTGTGTGTGTGTGTGTATGTGTGTGTGTGTGTGTGTGTGTGTGTGTGTGTGTGTTCGCGTGTGTGTGTGTGTATGTGTGTGTGTTTGAGAGCAGAAGGAGGAAAACTAAGATGAAGCAGATTGAAATGCAGAGCTGAGGACATACAGAGAGTTTGGGTAATAAGGAGTTGACAGGTCTGCAGGTCAACATATGAGAAGTTGAAGTTTTTGCAAACTCTCTCACTTTGGGAGCGCCTCATTTACTCCCCCTTACACACCAGGTGGATGGGAGGACTTTTGGGAACAAACCCACTGGTTCCAGGTGGTGGGAAGGAGACGAAAATCAAGTGAATCTTAAGTAACTTGGAGATTTCGCTTTGCAATGCAAGTCCAGGATTGATCACTACGTCAAGATGGTCCGGCATAGTAGAATAGACCCTCCATCACACACACGTCAAAATCAACCCTCTCTACTGTATTTAACTGAATACTGAGCTGCTGTAGGTCTTTGATTCTGATTCTTAACCCTTTACATCCGGTCCCGGTTCTAATTTGACCCATTTTTACATTTGAGAAATGTAAAAAAGGAAAACACATCTTAGAAAATGTCCTTTTAGTTAGAAATTTGATGACTTGTCCTAATGTGACCCAGTATACACAAACATGGAAATATTTCAACATTCTAAAAATGCATTTTTCTTGAGTGTTCGGCTCGCATTTATTCAATAAATTCAAAAACTACCATTCAAAAATACCGTTTATTCACCGTTCATCACAACTGCTATATACGTTAGACCATTATATACTGTAGTGTGATTTTAAATGTTTTTAAAATGTTTCTCCATCAATAAAAAGTTAAAAAACTAAAGAATGCGCTCTCTCTGCTCTCCGAAAGCTTCATTAAGGATTAATCACCAATTTATTAATGACTCATGAGGTGTTCATGAATGATTTGTGGTTCAGAGATGATAAATAGTTATGAGGGGATACTCTGAAATGCCTGAACATGAACAGTATGTAAGGGTTAAAGGGGGAGCACTGCGACTGCTTTGGAGGAGATATCAAATCTATCCTGAAATGTCAGATTCAGTTTATGAATAAATACAGAGCAGAAAATAAATCATGTAGTTTCAGACCAAACAGTGTGGTAAACAATTGTCTTTGCTGCTATTTATTCTCTTCTTTTACCTTTTTCTACCAATCGGTGGAAATGATCGGTGTAGGAAGCACTGAAAATGTGAGTGGGGTAATCTTACCAGGGGGTCGATGCTGGACTGGAACTGAACAGAGAGGCTGCTGTCAGTCTTGATAGAGACTTTTTAAAAAAACAATAAAGCTATGAGCAACAGGCAAAGGCTAAGCTTTGATTTTTGACACAGAGCTCTGAAAACTGTACTGAATGGATAGACTGATGCACTGATTTTTCCATATGGCAAAAATGGGGAGGGGGTGTAAAATAATAATTTAAAAAAGTGGGTGGGTCAGACTAGGTGCGTCACCCAGTGATACAACATGATACATAAATAACTAATTAGCCATGGGAAATCAGCAACAATAGCCATAGTACCACAGCAGATTGTGGACATTTTAAATTCATTAACAATTTTTAAATATAAACAAATAAATGATTAACAAAAGAAATCAATCTGGATTTCATTTCATATTCAAAAGTGTAATGCTGTATGCCATGAGTCCGTTGGTTTAAGTTTCAAAGTAAAATACAATAACATACGATGAAATCTTGATAATTCATTGAACTCTTTCTTTAAAAGGTATGAATCTCATTTCACATTAAAAGTGTCAACCACCTCATTTTAAAGTTAAAAATGATGTTTGTAGAAGCCTTCATTATTAATAAACACGGAGACATGCATTCAAACTTTAAGAATAAAGCATACGTCCTGTCAAAAGTGTCAGAGGTGTTAAAAAAGTGGTAATGAATTCTATTTCAACCAACTTTTTGCATTCTTATACATTTTTAAATTTTTTTTTTCTATCTAACATTTTAAAAAACATGATAAACTCTATGATGTCTTAAAGTTGATATTTTGGAGGTTCTGTGTGTACTGAGTATGTTTTTGCAGTGTGACACCAGCTTTAAATCTTCATTAAATATCCACTTTACTCTGCTATATCTAAAAGGTCTGATTCATGGATTACACTGATTGCACTACAAACTAAAAATTCACATCTTTTATCTCCCTGAACTGACTGCATCCCAAGAGCTTTGGGTACTCGACCCACAAATATTTTGGAAAAAGATGCCACTTGTAGTATAAGTGTTCGCATTTTTTGGAGCAAAGAGCCCTGAAGCATATTTTAGTTGAAAGGAGCTGCTAATCCCCAAGTTGCCTAGTTAGATCAGGGATAAAATCAAGACGTACTTGTCTTTGGAAAATATCTTCCCTTACAAAATATCAATAAACCATCTCATGGTTCAGCAATGGAGCAACAAGATATAATCGGACAGCTGAGATTACTATCACACACACTCTCCCCTACGGCTACAACATAATACAGAGATGATAAAACTAATCTGAAACACAGACCAGAGGAGAGAGGTGGAGGAGAGGAGGGGGAGGCGTAGAGGAGAAGGGGAAAAAAAGAGGAGACGAGGAAAGAAGAGTAAATCAAAAGTGGAAGTGAAAAAAGACAGAAGACAGAAAGATTACAAAAGGTGAAAAGCTAGAGGAGCCAAAAAAAAAGAAAAGAAGAGGAGGAGATAGGTAATATGCATCGCAAAGGAGAAGTGGAGAAGAAATAGAAGAGACAAATAAGAGAAGAAAAGGAAAAAAAAGAGAGGAGACGAGAAGAGAAGGGAAGAAATAAAATGAATCAGAGGAAAGAGAGGAGTTCCCTTTTACACTCTTAATTGGTTTAGGAGGAGCAGAAAATCAGCTCAGTCCCATGAAATGCTAGGGGCTGATGACAACCTTGTACATCCAAAAAGTCACCTCTTTTTATTGGCAGCCGTGTACTACACACACACACACACACACACACACACACACACACACACACACACACACACACACACACACACACTTTTAAGGCACTATAGCAGTCACAACTTGTTGCCTGTGAACAAATATAACACCGCTGGGGGCTGAAATGCCAAGTAAACATCTGCACACACACACACACACACACACACACACACACACACACACACACACACACACACACACACACACACACACACACACACACACACACACACACACACACAATCATGCATGCACTCTCTCTCTCACACACACACACACACACTCTGTATGCACTCTGTGTGGCTGTGAACATGCACGCATGCACATGTGTGCACAGGTGCAAATACATATTCTATGTTCTCCGTCCTCTGTGCGTATGAAATATACATGGAAGAGCTGTCTAGTCCTTTAAGGAGGAACACTGCTTAGTTTGCACCCTACACACACACACACACACACACACACACACACACACACACACACACACACACACACACACACACACACACACACACACACACACACACACACACACACACACACACACACACACACACACATACATACAGGATCCCGAGGTCCACTATAAATCCTCCATCGTCAGCAGGCTTTGCTTTGATCAGGTAAATAGGTCACCTGAGGATGTGTGTGTTCATGAATGCGTGTGTGCTGTGCATGTCTTTGTTTGTACACAAGGCCAAAACGGAGTTATTGTAAAGGGTCGCAGCCACTGGCAAAGTCTGATATCTTACTGCATATTTGCTGCATTACTGCTGCAGTAGTGCTCAACCTCTGTTTTTGATTGCACCCTGTTGATCTCATGGGAAAGCACTGCAAAGGGTGTGGCATAACAAAGAAACAGTGGGGTTCTGTGTGTGTTAGTTTAATAGTGTTTATCACAGAGCTCAAAGTGGAAAAACAGTGAGTGCCCGTGCATCCCTTTTTCACATTAGTGCATGTATCAGCAAATTAAGTATTCAATTTCAATTTTCTACAGTGAAAAAAAGATACAAAGAGATATTAAAAACAAATTATACTTTTAATATGATATTATGTTTTCTTTAAAAAGGTCCAGGCATGTGTTGGTGACTCTGCTGTTGTTGTTGTATGTGTGATTACCTCTCGGGACCGGTGTCTGCAGATCATTTACAACTATCATCAACTGTTTGTCACTTCCATGTAAGAAGATTTTCAAGTGTGGGTCATCTTAACCATTGTTACTTACTAAAGTTGAGAAGTATTTAGCTGGTGCTTTTTTTGATGCTAAATTAACAAGTTATGTGTGCTAGCATTAAAATCAGCTTGCTTGCAAGATTAAATTGCATCCAAGTAGTAACTACCACAGCTTGAGGCTTAAGGCAATTTATACCTTAAAGAACAATATCACCAATGCACACTAGATGCTTTGACTGACCCCCATTCAAAACACGTCGACTTCTCTCAAGAAATAAAAGCCAGTCATTTTTTTCAATGAATCATTATGGTCTCAATGAATCATTGTGGTCTCAATGAATTATTATGGTCTCAATCACATAATAAGTGTGCTGGTGGTCATTTTGGGAATTATTAATTTTAAGATTTTAAGACTTATAGTAGCTTTGTCTGCCATGTGGTTGTTCATTGACAGCTGTGATTGACAGATGGCTCGCCTGCTGCTCTACCGGACTCCGTGACTTGCACTGAGTCAGACTATTGTCATAATATTTTGGTAAGTTTAATGTAACCTGATTACGATACTGGCCCTGTTAGCACAATTAAGCTAAAGTAGCTAACATTAGCCCAAATGTGTAGTGCTCGGTGTCCCCGGTATATGATACAATACGATACTATATGATACCATACGATACCATATGATACAATACAATACAATACCATACCATACCATACCACACCATACAATGTGATACAATACCATACAATACCATATGATACAATACCATACAATACTATACAATACGATACGTTACGATACGATACAATACGATACGATACGATACAATACGATGTGATACAATACGATACAATACGATATGATACGATACGATACGATACAATACAATATACTTTACTTTACTAGGGAAAATTGTCTTGGGTCCAAGGTACTGGGGTGTGTTTTCAGAGTGTGAAAAGCAACACCCCACACTCCTTATTTGGAAGCTTCTGGCTCCAAACAGAAAAGATGGAGCTCCAACTGGCTCCAATTCAAACCAATGGGTGACGTGACACCTCGCTACATCCATCTTTATATACCGTCTATGGTTGCATCAAATGCAGTTATGGCTATCATGAGTTGCTCAGAGAACTTGAAAGAGCAGATCAGAGTACCAACAGCTTGTGATTAGTTCTGTTGTGGAATAAAATGTCACAGTATGCACAATAATAAAACGTAAAGGAGACACTACTTATCATTATCTAATTTTGTGTAAGGATGCAGGATGAGACTTTTTAAGATACTGGTGTATTTGATTTTCCAAACAGCACTCAGTGAGAATGGGCCTCATTATCTCTAATGTTAGATAATGAAAACATGTAGCAGCTGTGAAGCTAATCAGAAATGATACAGAGATACATTTGGATCGCTAAAATTTGTAGACTGCGGAATGAAATGTATTATCAAAAAGGGAACAGTGGTGAAACATGATAAGCTGGGAGACTATTATGAATAGTTAGTTTCATATTCCCACTTGTTTTTGCTGTATTTTTGTGTAGCAGAAACATTGAGGGAGAAACACTGAAAGACCCAAAATTACATCAATAAATTCTTTGCCCCCTGTCTCTCTGTTTTCTCTCCATCTCATCTTGTGTTGCTCTCATTTTCTCGTACTGGTATTGGCTCTGTGTTGACATTATTGCCATCATTAATTGTAGCCTTGTCTGTTGGTTTGTGTGTGTGTGTGTGTGTGTGTGTCTGTGTATGTGTGTGTATCACTGTCCCTGCAGTCAACTTGGATCACTGCAGGAATCCCAGTTACAGTTGCCAATTAGAGGCCACACACAATTGTACGCCCATTGCACCACTGCACATGCGCTACACATACACACACATAAGCACACACACTATTCATCCAGTGGGTTTTATAGCTAATACCTGCCCAATATGCGACCATGAAAACAATATTTTCCATTCAGCAACATACTCTTGTAGCACTCAAGTAATTTTTCTTCTCATTGCCCGTTGGATCTATCTATCTATCTATCTATCTATCTATCTATCTATCTATCTATCTATCTATCTATCTATCTATCTATCTATCTATCTATCTATCTATCTATCTATCTATCTATCTATCTTTCTTGAATTCTCAAACAGTAAGAAGCCAATTACCATCCAGGGGTCTCCAGGCTCCTGCCTTCCTGTCCCCTGCTGGTTGGCTGAGAGCTGACCAATCAAAGGTCTCACGGGGGGCAAAAAGCTGACCTGTGGAAATGTCATCTTGCTGAGTGAAGACATCTCTGCCATTTAATTTAACATGCGCTGTACAGTCAGTCTTACGCATACATTTTCTGGTGCAGAGCTTCTGTCTTATGTATAATGTATAATTATATAGGGTTTGTTGCTCTGATTCATGGAGAATAAAGACTGATTGCCACTAAACATACACTAAACTGATTCAATAAGTTACAGTTAACATTCACAAGCTTCATTTCTGTGATCAGAGAATAATAAAAAAATATAAAGGTATTTTTGCCCTTTTCCTCTCAGAGCACTTCATTCACTCAGGACAAGGTGACATGAAACTGCTACCAATCCTTTTACCACACAGTGCCAGCTTGTTTAGAAATGTTATTTGAAGAAAAGCTAATGTATTCCTTCAAAGCGTGACTCATCACCAATCCATCAGACTGTTTTTGTTAGCAGGATTAGCAAGGGAGTGAAAAAAGCCCTTTTAAAACTGCATAAGACTTTTATCTTCAATTATGACTGTCTCTCCAATGATACCTTTTCCTTGTACAAAAATGTATAAATCACTGATTATAGGTCACAGTCTTTTTTGAATAAAATGTCAATGCTTACTGGAAATAACTGGCTTTAAAAGTTCCAAAAAGTCCCTCCAGATCTTTGAGCAATTGTGCCCGGTTGTGAATCTCCACTAATAAAGCTGTATTTATCAGTATTTTTATGTCAACAATGGTTCAGACGGTTATGTGTAATGGCTAGGTGTCTTTTAGCTCCTTGTTTCGGTTTAAATGGAACGCTTTGGTTAAGTCGCATGAACCATGTTTTAAAGACACAAGTAGCAGTTTTCAGTGAAATGTGTCCAATAACCTGTTCTTCTGCCCCCAAGTGGACAAAAAACTCATTATTCCTGCTTTGAATTACTGTTCGACTGTGACTCTGAAGTGAAAAATGTCTCCTTAACAGTACATATGCTTTGTCTACCCTCCTGATGAACCCTTTTACACCTTTACGTTCACTAAATATAGTCATTATTTGACTGACATCAACTAACAGGATTGCTGTGTAATGAAGTCCTCAAAGACACAACCCTCTCATTAATGTTTGGTGCTACATACTTGTTAAATCACTGTGTTAAGCTCTAATTTTGGCTTATGTCTGCAACAAGGTGATTTCTGAATATCTGCAGCAAACTACATTCGCGTGTCTGCATACTAATTTCACCCCAGAAGTCTCTCTGTAGTTTCCTGTGGCTGAAACCTTCACTGTGTCCATGTACATTATTGATATAACTGAGTGAAAACTCCCGTCCAAATTCATTTCAGAGCCCTCCTGCTGTTAAACGGTGGGTTTTCACTGTAGATACACTTGTATGTAAAAGTACTTGGCGTGTATTCAAAAAAGCATGTCCCTTTAAGTGGTTGTGCCCTAAAACTCCTCTGTGTATCCGTGCACATTCATGTTATGCGACAAAAAAGGCGTGACTGACTGAGTGAAAAGTTCCATTTGGGCTCGATCCAGAGCCTGGGCCTTCCACAGCAGCTCCATGTTCCCGAGTGTCTCTAGTAGACTGTAACCACAAAGACATGTTCACACTCACCATCTCTAGCCAAACCCTGCAGTTCTCTCAAGCAGTGGAAGTGATCGGACTGTGTTTGAACACAAGGATACTAAAGCCTGAGGTCAAACCGAGTGGGAGGCATCAAGAGTTGCTTCCTCCCAACTGCACACAGAGGGCAGCTTTGAAATACAATGCTTACTCTCTCCCACATCTCGCTCACTCTCTCTGTATCCACCTCCTTGTCTAGCTCACTTATAATCTGTACATCTGTTTCTGTCTTATGTGCAGTGGTGTTCTCTTTCTTTAAATACTCCTCTCTGTAAAGTGCCAAAGATACTTCCTACCCGCAACCTGTAAAAGATGGAGAACAGAGTTTGAAGCAGAAGAAAAAGTGTCTCTGAAACCTCCAGCGATGCCTTTCCGGCCCTGTCTCCTTTTATAATTCTTGTATTTTGTAGGAAATTCTATGCTCTCACATACACATGCACACACATTCCATTTTTCACAGTGTCTGGGACCTTGTTCTGTGCAAGCATTCTAGGAGGTAAAATATGTGTTCACACTGTGAAGTATTCTAGGGAGATACATGATGGTGCACCTTACATAATCATCACCGGTAGGGTTTCACAGCTAGAGAGCACAGAGATTCTGTCTCTTCTTCTTCTACTCTGAAAAACTGTGTTTTCAATACTCTGTGAGTATCAAGCCTCAAAAACCTAACACTTCTGCTCTGACGCACGTACACACACAGACACACACAAACATACAAATAACCAATCACTTATGCGGTTAAAATAAGTATGCATTGGCTCCAACATAAGGAGTCAGGGTTAAATGTAATTACTTGTCTGCTGCACATACTGTACACATGTTTACAGTAACCAGTTTACCATACCATATACCATACTATACTATATCATACAGGGCATGTGGATGTGTTGTCTGGTTAACTGTGTAACCTGGTTTCTCTGGGTGCATGAAAAGAACCATTGGGTTTGGGATCCCAGGGTAGTAATCCAGTAGTTTGTAATGCAACTGCAAATTATTATTCCTATTTACCTAATGAGGATGACCCACCTCTGACTTAATCTAACCAGCTTCTATCACATTCTTTCCCTTCTCTTAACTCGTATTTCAAACAGAAGACCAACAATTATTGACTGAACGAGAGATAGATAAATTGATAGTGATGGAGTGAGATTAAGAGATGAGATTGAGAGAGATGGCAGAGAGTAGAGATTACAATGGATGAGGGTGGCGCTGCTACAATTGTGTGGGATGATGTGTGGGGGGTGGGGGTGGGTGAAGCATGTGTGGGTGTGCGTGCATTCGTGCAGAGGTTACGGCAGGGTTCTGGGTGGCATTGTGAAAAGGACAATTGGTGTTAAATTGGGTTGAAAAGAGGCTTAGGTAGAGATAGAGAGACCGAGAGAGAGAGAGAGAGAGAGAGAAAGCAAGGGGAGAGATGGTCACCCTTCACTCCACACATGGATTAGAGGCTATAGAGACACTGACAGGCTCAAAACCTGGTTTACACTGCTAAAGCCCTGCAGACACTCACACACACACACACATGCAGCTCTGTATGTGTCAGTCCTAACAGCTACAGTTATATTTAGCCGTGGAAGATAATGCTCGCTGTTTGGCTGCCAAAATATTTCAGTTTTGCAAAGATTTATCAGCTGGATTTTATGGTCTGGATGGACTGTGCACATTTTGATACTATTCAGATGGTCAGTATTATCCAAGACTATTTTTCATGGTATTTTTCTTCATTTTATTATCCACAGTGACAATGCATACATACATCACAAATTCCTCCTGAATAAGGATCCTAAAACAACCATTTACCAAACAAAGACATGGTTTGATGAAGTATTCTGTGACTTTCTGCATGTCGTAGAACTTATTATGTATGATTATTTAACAGAGTTACCAGACCAGAATATTGATTGTAAGAAAATTCTGCAAAGCCCTGGATTATATTCAGTGCCTTTTTCTAACACTTTCACTTTCTACAATATGGCAGCTATAGTTAAAGTTCCCCTCCTTTTTTCTGGTTCATGCATGTTGGACTTTATTTTTGATATATGAAAACCATATTAGATATGAATTATTACTCAAAGCAAAGCATTTTTTATATATCTTAACATGTTTGGAGGTGATTTTTAGATTATGCTTATGATAACTCAACTGTTGTTAAGATTATGCAACTCTAACACTTAATCATACACTTAACCATAATCATGGTTAATAAAGGGCAAACAGCAATTTCTTGCTTGTGTTAAAAAAGTCAGATGTGCTAAGTTGCCATCTACCAACCTGACCTCCACACCCACCGCCTCTCTACACACAGTCTGCACACTACCTCCTACACCAGCACTGAATGTTGGTACTGGAAGTGAATCATGAAGTGTAGAACCCTTCGACATGGAAGTCTTTTCTATGAATAGGAGGCTAGATTTTTTTTTTTTTTAAACCCATAAAAATAAGCCACTACAGTTGGCCCGAGCACTAAAAGGACTACATCAATAGTTTTGTCATTTTTAGCCCATTTATGACACATCACCTCTACTTCACAAACAAACATTTTGGAAGTATAATTGCTACCTTCCAGTCAGCCATAGCATTCGATTATTACTATTATTACTATAAATTTGATTCTGAATATCTTCAACTCTGCATCAGGTTTGTCAAAGTTACAGTAAAATGTGTAAAGCCAGCATGGCATCACCATGAAAAGATTTCATTAAATTTACAAGATTTGAGGCAAACTGGGTGTTAACTGTAGATTACACAATTTAAGCTAATTTCAAATAAGTAGAAAACAATTACCGAACAGAAAATACACACAATTAAAAATGATAAACTGTACAATATAAAATTGATCATGAAAACAGTGCCATTTCTTAATAAAGTAACACATACAATATACAGTTTATATTTTGTAAAACCAGTGGTTTTACAAAGGGCTGATAAATAAGTTTTATGAACAACTTTTAGGTTTTTCAGTGGTAAAATGTCTCTCTATACTAGCTACAATTTACAATTGGAAAAAAAGCTTCATAAAGTTAATTATAACAAAGAACCAAAAATGGGGTCAGGTATAAAGAATTTGTCGCTGAGGAGGTAAAATCTGTAAAAAATGATGGCATGCTTCTTGAAAGCACTCCCACAGTTTATTTGAGTCTTACTTTAATAATGAGCTATTCACCATTTAGTCTAATTATGTTTATGTGTTCTGAAGTGTAGCCATTACAAGTAAATGAGTCATGTGTAAAGTCAGTTCCTGGTTTCTTGCCACAATAAAGGGAATGTTTCTTTGCTTGCATCATTGTAATTGGTTAAAACATCCGCATTATTGTGTAACATTACCTTGATATTACCTTCACCTTACCAGATAACGATTTCACCATTTCTCTCAAAGTGCAAGGGTTAGAAGTTAGTTAATCTTACTATTGATTTGTTTTGAAGAGAGAGAGGATTAAAAGTCAATTTATTCATTTTCAAACAGAGGGAGAGAGCAGAAAGACAAAGACAAATAGACAGAAGAAAAGGGAGAAAGAGTTCTCTCTCCAAATGAATTTAGTTTAATTAACATTGTCATTGTTTGAATGGAGACAACAATCTCCAGAGAATTACAAGATAACATGCTGGTGATGTTTATCTCTAAAGCTAACCCAAGGCCCTTTAGAACAACATTTTTTTACTGATGTTGATTCATTGTGACAGCCATTATATTGATTTTAGAAGCAGCTGGTTGGATACATTTCATTGTATGCATACTGATGGCAAGACCTCACTGTAATATTACACTTCTCATTATTAACTACATGCATTTCATTTGGAGCTATTTGTTCTCCGTAAATACAGACTGAAAGAAAATGCTGTTTGTCGTCTTTCTGACAATATTGTTCATTCTTTATTTTAAATTATTACAATTACAAAACTGTTTATACTTAACAAATAAGGCTGGTGATTTTCATTATGTTTCTTATTGTCAATGGATCTCATGAGTAGATTCAAACAAATGACGAAGTGATTCTACTTGCAAGTATTATGTATCAAGTATTTAAAACCCCATATTGAGCCAAAGCACTGCACTGTGTGACATGTTGCTCCAAAGACTTTTGTTGACAATGAGAAAAATAAAGAAAATTAGAAGCCTTTTCCTTTAAGTTCAGTAAGGAAGAACACCAATAGTATTATGGCTCACATACTACGGTTTCATTTCTTTTCTAATTATCAAACATACTTTTTCCAGCTCTCTCAATCTTTTCGAAGTTGACCTACGAGTGCAACTCTTCCTGTATTTTTGTGTCCGTATTGCTATCAGAATTATTTTAAATTACTTTAAGTTCATCCCCTATCCAATTTCTAAATAAATGTCAGTGGCTAAGACGATGTTGTATAATGTGTAAGGTCATTCCCCCTCCACTACTGTGTATGTATTTATGTTAATGTTTATGGTTTATTTGAGCAATAGTTATACGCTAATTTACATCTGTAGACCCTGGGCAGGGGGTCAACAATACAAAATAAAAATCACTTACTAGTTTTATATGATGATTTCCCTTGTGGCGATGTATGCAGTGCATAGCAAAATTTTGTTGAACTTTGAACCAGAGTTTCTAAACAAGACTGAGATGCTTCTCTGTGTGGCCGTGGTTTAACACAACAATGCTTCGAGCAAAATGCAAACTTTAGGATACTAACATACTTATAGTGACAATGTTAGCTATTATGTTCAGTAGGTATAGTATTTAATAGCCTACAGTACATCACCAGCTGGCCTGCTCACCTTGGTGCCAGACTGGCAGCTGCGAGTAGATCTGGGCAGGCAGATCAAGTTCCCACACCACATCACAGCAACCTTCTTGAGGCCAGAGGTTCAGGTATGAACATCTGCCTCTTCTAAGCAGGTGCTTCTTATAGAGCTGACTGTCTCCTGGGAGGACCGCATAGAAGAGGCGAACAAACGGAAGCGGTCTAAGTACCAAGAGCTGGTGGAGCAGTGTCAGAGTTGTGGTTGGAAACCTTGCTGTGAGCCAATTGAGGTAGGGTGTAGAGCAGAGGTGTCCAAACTATTCCATAAAGGGCCATGTGGGTGAAGGTTTTAATTCCAACCAAGCAGAAGCACACTAGGCTTGACTCATTTAATCAACTGATCTCAAGTCTGGTGGTCTTCAGACAGTTGCTTGTCAGAGTTTGATCAACCCCGGCTGGGTCGTCTGAGTGAAGTTGTCTGATGTTGCAAGACCTGAAACACTCGATAATCTCAGGAACATCACTGATGATGTGTCCCAGTGTATCTTGGATGTATCTTTAAGCACTGCTTCCATCATTGTTTCCAACCAAACTTTTTCGACAAATGACAGTTTTAATGATGGCGAATCTATCTAATAGTTGTCATTTATATTGCAGTGTTCATTGTATCTTCTAGACCTTTTTTTTGCCTGGTAGAACAGATCATGATATATAAATGTATAAAACTTCCTATTTACTGCATAGTCAGCTTCCCCACACTCCCCTCTTCCAATGTGAACACAGCAGGGATAACATTTCTTCAACTCTGAGGTTTAAGGTCTCTTTGCTTCAACATGTACACATACATGGCCATCACATGGTAGAGTTTTCCAATTTACCTTTTTCTATAGACGAAAGACAACACTCCAACAATGACTTCCAAAGGTTAATCAGCCAGGGGAGGCCTCCTGTTGTGTGAGTTTGATTGGGCTGCAGCTATCTTGGCCCTCTGATGGGTCTGTAAACATATCACGGTCAACTGTGACATTGAAACTGTAACTGACATTGTTAATAAAGGTATGTCATCCATGATTACTTGTAGCATTTCTTTTTCTTTTCTTTTCCAGATGTGTGAGGTGATTTTTTTTTACTAGTTGCTGTCAGTAGTACACTAGCACTAGTGGTTGTTCCTCCATTTGTGGTTCTGACTTTGTTCCTTTCTTTTCATTTCCTTATATCTGTAACTACAACCCAGATTTCTGTAGCCTATTTCCCCACCCAGCAATAAAATCACTGCTTTATGGTATTACGGGAGCACCCTCATTTATTTCTGATTCAAGTTCACCTATTACGTTGTGTAATCTTCATCTGTTCACACACAGAGGTGGAACATGTTCTGTATTACACATTTCAATTGCGGTGCCAAGGTTTTCTCTGATGTTTCTGATCTTGTTTCTTTTTTATCCACCATTTCTATAGACATAAAACATGTTCTTAATCTGTAATCAGTTCTCGCATCCAATCCGAGCATCGCCTTTGTAAACACATGCCTCAATATCTTAAACCCAGACCTCACACTAGCCTTCCTTCTCTCTCGTTTAAAAAAAAAAAAAAAAGTATAATCCCATCCTCTCATTCCATGACAACATCTTTATTCAGGCGCACAAATTGGTTCTTCAAAAAAACCCAATCTCCCCTCACAGAAATATTTAGGTCACTCCTTAGAAGCGGTGCTGCTACCACAGCTGCCGTGCACACGGGTTTCTTCTACCTCAATTCAACACATGCGGCGCTAGTCTATCAAACTGCTTCATCTTCATACAGTGCTGTACTTCAAACTTAAAGATCTCTTCAGACTTCATTTTCTTGCTTTCTTGCCTTTCATCACATTTTTGTAGCAGCATTTACTGGTGGTGAATTGGCCTGGAGGTACCAGTACAATATGTAAGTGTGCCAACTTTCCAAACACAGCAGTAGCTCTTCGTAGCCAGCCTACATTTTGTGCCACAAGTTTTCATTTCAGTTGGCCTTTATCCAGCGATCTAATGTTTTAGTGCAATTGTGTTATTGAGTTTCTATCTTTATTTATCACTACAGGGTTACTTTTTCATTGAATCCTCATTGCTGTCATATTAATTCCAACCAAATGAATGAGAGTGCACCTGCAAGTCACATTATCTTGTGTGCTCAGAGTTAAAAAGAAGTGATAAAACTTTACAGGTAATTATTCAGGAAAAAACTAGGACTTAAGGAAAAATAACTACGAAAATAAGATCATTTGTATGCGGTTGAGAGGAAATTAGGCGACAGTAGTGAAATGTCACTTCTCTGAGCCACAGCAGGGAGATATTAACATTAGGACCTATGACATTTTAATGGAGTGGACAGGGGGAGATAATTTAGGACGGACCATATTGTTGTTCATTACTGGGCCTCCCTTTGTGAGACACATGCACACACGAAAACACACGCACCCACCAGCAGGTGTGTGTGTGTGTGCATTGCTATATCTGTTCACATGTGTATGTGCTTAAGCTTCCCTAACAGCAGTGTGTATCTGGGAGAAATGATGGATAGATGTCAACGTAAGGTCTCCCTCTCATCCTCCCTCGCTCTGTTTACTGTGTGCATGTGTGTGTGTCTGTTGCTGTGTGTGATAGATAGGTGTGAGTGCAGAGGTCTTAGTGTATTTGTCCAGACTCCATTAAACACCTGTTCACCGGCCTAATGTGTACAGACCTGTGTCCTCAGGCTGCTGCTGCTGCTGCAGTACAGCAGCATTAGACATCCTCATACTTCGAAGCTTTGTCACATCCTTCTGTCTCATGCATCTATCTATCTATCTATCTATCTATCTATCTATCTATCTATCTATCTATCTATCTATCTATCTATCTATCTATCTATCTATCTATCTATCTATCTATCTATCTATCTATCTATCTATCTATCTATCTATCTATCTATCTATCTATCTTTGTACTCCAAAACTGACAAAAAATTTGATTTTTCAGTCGAATCGAAGGACAAAAAATGAACTGATGGCCATAACATTAACTTATATATTAAGACTTTCGTGTTTTTGTGTGGAGAAACGCTAAAGAATCATTAAAAGAAAATGTTAACATGGGAATTGACTGTGAGAGGTCCCTCCTTCTCCAATAGTACTGAAGCTCACAGTGTCATAGTACCGCAGTCAGGTTAACATCAGAGCAGTTGCTTTGAGCGTCCAATACTGCTGCAGATGGGTTGCAATTGAAGTTAGTTGAAAGCCCAGTGTGTCGCTATACAGATGCCAAAGGGTGCTTTGTGTGTTGGCATAAGGCACAGACAGATGTGACAAAATGTTGGTATTTAACGACTTGAGAGCTGGTTGGCATTACAATAGCTTTATAAACAAAAGGTGCCAAAATCCAGAGTCCTTATTCTGTGCAACAGTGCATTCCACTTTTCAACCAAAGCTAATGTGAGGCCTAAACATCTCATGTTAGCCAAATAAAGTGCTGATCTTCTAAAGTTACAGTCTTTTTTGGGTACATAGATTCGTCTTTGTGTCTCCCCAGACTGTATTTCCTTACTGAAGCTTAAAACCTTGTAGCTACAGTGGTTGTCTCGGGTGGTCATACATACATACATCCTCCTCTCAAGGGGTTCCTGTCTTCAGGAACCACAAAATATATAAAGGCATTGAAGGGTTTGTGGTAAGTGGTCACTCTATGTGATGTGTAGACTCTGGCTAGATGTTCTGACAGCCCAGCCACACAAGGGAGTCCCACTGGGATGTTTCTGATGGTCTCTGTTGAGTTAGCAGTGTCAGTATGTCCTCCCTTAGAGAACAGACAGATGCCTCTAACTCAACAGGAAAGCTCTAAAAGCTAATAAATGGACAGTTCCACATACTGTACTGAAAGGTCATTAAAGAACTTCCCTGCTCAAAAAAACAAACTAACCCCTATGTTACCTCACCATGCAGATAGTGTGGCTCTTAATTTCCCATGTTAGATCAACCTCATTTACCACCATGTCAGTTCAGTGGAGGAGTCTAGAAATAAATTGGTTATTCAAATGTCCTTTTTGATTGTTTTGAGCACCACAAACTTTGGTGGTAGAAAATCTCAAGTATTGTACAGATCTCTTAAAACCTCTAAAAAGAGAATTAGAATTTGTTCTCTTTTCTTGTGTGATTTAGGTGAACTAACCCTTTATGATAGTCACCTTTTTTATATTGTATTAAGTGGACATAAGTTGGGTATGGTAAAAATCATGACTGACAATTTTATAGTCTGAGTCCATGATATGAATAAATGCCACCTGGCGACCTCCAGCAGGACTCACCACACTGTTGGACTGTTGGACCGTAGTGCAGCAGGCTGCTTGGCTACAAATACATGGACTGGCCCGAACAAGCTGCCTGTTTTCCCTTATAATTCTGTAAAGCACTTTTGCTAATGACCTCAATATCGGCCACTGACATGACTGTCACCATAATAACCTGAGTGTGACGGCACCACTTAGCTCTGACATTAGTTTAGGCGGCGGCTGTCCTTGCAAACGAAAGGTATAACATTGATTCTCACAACATAATTTAAAGGGTGCGGCGGCCATGTTGGTGCGGTGCATTGAATATCAACCTCGTACCCGCTGTCTATCACTGCTAATTGCACGCAGGCCGCTGTAATAAGCCCACAGGGTGTCAGCCGAGTCACTTATCATATGGATAACGTTGTCTGCATCCGCGACTCCGTCATGGCTGTCAGTGCAATCGAATTAGCATGACTGAGGCACTTAGCATTAACATCAGTATGGGTGATGGCCCACTACACTAACTGACTGCACTTCTTTACATCTATGGAAGTGGTAATAATAATAGCCCGGCATGCACTATGTCTCTCTCCCTCACTCTTTTCTCTCCATCTTTCTATCTATCTCCGCCTCCTTATTTTATTCTCCATCTCTGTGTTTAACTTACTTTTATACCTGTCCACACTCTTCCTCTGTCCATTTTAATTATGTCAAATGATTGATTTGGAGTAGCTCTGCCATTATATTGTGATTACACAAACTGCAGTTGTCAGTTTCACACACACACACACACACACACACACACACACAGATAGCGGTGGGATTCCTAATGAAATGTCAGCAGTCTTGCGGCAAGCGACAATGGAACCCAAACAAATGAATAACACACACACACATACACACACACACACACACACACACACACACACACACACACACACACACACACACACACACACACACACACACACACACACACACACACACACACACACACACACACACACACACACACAGAGCCACATGTCAAAAGGCTCTCCTCTTCCAACTAATAACATGTCACTAGTGCTGACACTGCACTATCTACTTAACCAGTGCTTGAGTGTGCCTGTGTGTGCATGCAAGACAGAAGAAAGCTGGAGAGAGAGAATGACACAGATGCGGCGTGTGTGTGTGTGTGTGTGTGTGTGTGTGTGTGTGTGTGTGTGTGTGTGTGTGTGTGTGTGTGTGTGTGTAATGACAGGAACGGGCAGAGTGAATAAAGTCGGCTATTGTGAACACATGCAAATGTTTTTTATTTAATCAAAGAGTATTAATGTCTGGGCGAGAAGGTTCAGTAAATCATCCATTCCTTTGCTAGTCCGCCCCACCATCCGACACCAATTTGAACCCCCCCCTCTTGGAATACATCAGTGTGTTATGTGAACCAGATATTTGCAGAATCGCAGCCTGAAAGCATGAATTAGCTTCAGGTAATTACTCACCTTAGCTACTGATACATAATTGTAGAACTGACAGAATGATTTTCAAGATGCACAAGCTAATTTTGAATGCATGAGGTAACTGAGATCAAAGCCTAGAAATCTGATATGGTGATGTCAGTATATTAACAGGCCCTTCTCAATTAGTCTTGTGCTTAAGGATACCATAAGAACAACTTGGTCTCTTTGTCCACACATAGACAATTGTCAATTACACTTGCATTTCATTTTGTCTAAAAAGTTGGATTTCCTGTCAGTTTTTAAATCTAAAAGTGGAATTAAAGACCAGTCCACCACTCCATCCAAATCCATACAACTGTACACACTAATTTTAAGCAGGTTTTAAATGTGTAGTTGTTGAAAAGTGACAGTATACTCAGATAAGACGGTTAACTGAATATGAATTTTGAGTGTACTGTGGCACCAATGGAGCATGCCCAGTAAATGGATGAGGGAAGAACTGTGTATAGGGCCATATTACATGCTTTGTATGGTAGGCATGTAGCAGTGAGGCTTAATTGCTGGTTAACTAACTAAATCACACTAACTAACTTACACTAAGCTTACAGTATACTACAATGAATAGTATGTAGGATACTATATGTAGTACAGATTTGGGACATATGTTGCATTCCAGTTGTACTCAGAAGTCGTAATTTCCTAGTTCCCAATCGGAAATTTCCACTGGAACACCCCCTGAAGTCGGATCTCCGACTCGTAAAGCCAGATGAACCCCACCAGCAATGACTTCAAAATCCAAGATGATAGTCCCATGCATCAACAGTGTGAAAGTTTTGGTCATATCCTGTTTATTAGCACTTCTGTCTTATTTGTGTCTCATTAAATCAGTCATACACACAGCACTATCCAACTTCTATCTGTGGACATGTTGCTACAGTGTAATATATTTTGTAGGTGTTGGACCAATTCAAATTTTGTCCTGATGATTGCACTTGATGAAAAGTCAGGGCATCCCTAAAGTTATTAAATTCATCCTGAATGGCTCATGAACATCTGTATCAAAATGTATGGAAATCCATCCAATAGTTGTCAAGACCTTCCACCCAAAACCAAAACCTTGAAACCTGCCAGTAGATCCAGATAATAAAAGTCAAAGGATCACCATAGTCATTCACATTCATCCTCTTGGGACCTTTAATATCTGACAATCCATCTAAAAAAAGTTGTCATATTTCATTTTGAGCAAAACTGGTGGACTGACGGACCAGCTGAGAGACCTTTTCTTCTCTATGTTAACGTTGGGTCAGAAGTGGGTTGCAAAACCGTGGTTGTGTGTCCTGAAAGTCAGATCCTCCACACACCCATCCACCAGCCTGGAGGTGGCATGTAACGAAGGTCCGCTGCTGGATCAAACTGTGGACATTACAGATATGTGGTATGTCTTAACTAGAGGGATACCAGGATGCACCAAATATTAGATAACTTAAAAGAGAAGACAACATTTAGAAGTTACAAAACTGAACTGCAGTGGCAGTCGTTAACAGGTGTTTCTCAAACACCACTTTGCGACTGTCACTTGTTAAAATATTTTTTTTACATGTATTTGTGGTCCAAAGTTTGTTATTTTTCTTTATGTGCCACTGAGAATCCTCATTCAACGTAGGGACACACTACACAATAAAAACAAACATGTTGTTTTGTGTTTTGGAAGTAAGTTGAGCTGAGTTGATTATGTGTGCTTGTTAACGCTGACTATCCCTGAGTGAAAAGGTACAGCGAAATTAAAATGTCACCCAACAAATACAATGTCTCTTTCTAGTCAGGGCTGCTGCCTTTGAGTTTATTTTTTATATATTTGAATATGTGAGTCTGTGTTTGCCCCACATCAAAGCCATCATCAGTAGAGAATATAGAGTCACATAGGTATATGCATACACAAACACACACACACACACGCAAATGCAAAAACCCTGCTGCTGTCATCATTAACTAGGTAAACACAAAGACACACATGCAGTGTCTTTGAGGTGTTTGTCTGCATGGTTTGTGGCAGATGGTCTAAATTATACAGCTGACGAGAAAGTGAAAATCTCTCAGAGGCGGCGAGGTTTTCTCCTCTTTAACTTCCTGTCTGTCTTTCTGATTGTCACTCTGTCTGTCTCTGTTTCTGCTGTCTCTCTCTTCTTAACTGCTTTATTGTCATGTCATTGTACTGGTCATGGCATACGTTATTTGTAGTGCCATGCTATTAACACCGGGGTTTTACAGATATTGGAATGTTTTATATATCAAACAATCAATCTTCATTTATATAGCACCAACTCACAACAAAAGTCATCTCAAGGCATTTTTCACATAGCGCAGGTCTAGACTGTACTCTTTAACTTTAACGGGAAGAAAACCTCAAGCAGAACCAGACTCTGTGTTGGTGGCCATCTGCCAGTTGACCAGTTGGGATTGAGAAAAAGTATTATATGTTTTCTTGGCATTTTTGCTCGAAAAAAGGTGACATTTATAATGAAAGCTTTTGCAGTGTACGTGTTTCTTTCAGTGCTTCATTGTCATGTTCCCAGGTTGGATCTTGGGCATAATGCATCAATTGCTGCTTGACATTATGTCATACCACTGGGGGTCGCCATAATAAAACAATAAATATGTAAAATAAATTGTATAAATTATGGCTTTAATGAGGGCAAACCTTGGCAAACAGACATCAGCTTTCATCACTTTTAACCAAGGGACCAACCGGGCAAAGCTATCTGACCTCCACAACCCTCAGCGGCAATACTTGCTAGTTTATGATTTTTGAATCAACAAACCTGTACTCAATTGGTTTCTTCCATTGTAATCAGATGTTATAACTCATTCAATAAAAATAAGAGACACATAAAAGTGTAAAAGTGGACTTTCAGCCACTAAACATGCAGTGTGTACCCAACTTACAATGCAAATAGAAAGGTTTAATAAAAATGAAATGGAGTGAGCAGAAGCTTGTGTACCTTTATTGTTGTTGAAGTTTATAATAATTTATGACAATGAGGTTTTGGCAATTAGCAGTTGACAGGTAAGCTAGGACAAGTACAAGTTTCAGGTTATAGCATTCAGCAACTATATTTTGTACAGCAGGCATGTCCAAACTATTCCACGAAGGTCCATGTAGCTGCAGGTTTTCATTCCAACCAAGCAGTAGCACACCAGGTTTGACTCATTTAATGAACTGATCTCATTGTTGGTTGAATCATGGTTGGTCTTGATTGGTTTGAACAAGAACCTGCAGGCACACTGCCCTTTATGGAATAGTTTGGACATGCCTGTTCTACAGGATCTGCTGGATATATTGCTTGGCAAAACCAGTTGAAAAAAAATCCTTTACATATGTTAAATCGTTATGTGCAGGTTTAGGCATAAGACACAACTGCACCAATGGTGGTTTAGTTACTTTTATGAAGAACCTGAATTTGTGTAGAGGTCCATTTCTGTAGAGGGACCCTGTCTTAAGAATCTAGCATTAATACTGATGGGTTTTTGAAGAAAATTAGACAGGATAACATTTGTAGGGGGGACTTGAAGGGGGCCCACAACTCATTTTAGCCCTGGATCCAAGTGGCAGGTTAATTTGTCCCAGTCTTTAACGCAAATGTCTTGCTTAATGCCATGAGTCAACCCAATTTGTGTGATTAGTAGTAACAAGAGTGTCAGTAACTGAACAGTGTTATAGGAAACACACTCTTGTTGCATGCAGGGCACTTGATTATTCCCTACTCATCACAAATGTCAGGTGCTGTAAAGATATGTGTGAATCTTAATGTGCATAATTTCACCGTCTCTCTTCTCTGCTGCTCATTCAAATATGGATTTCACATTAGCCGATGAATACAAGGCAAAAGAATAGAAGGTGTTTGATTATTCTCTCATTTCTCCGTCTCTTTTCTCTCTTTCCTCTCTGTTGGTTCTGAAATTAAACGCACTGAGCTCGCATGACATTGTCGCAAACTAATATTTGCCAGGTCTGATGGCCTGTGTATGAAAAACTCATTAGAGCATACAGTATTCGGTCTGGCCCGTGCTTCTCTTCTTCTATCCCTCCATTTTTTCCCCTCGGGCTGATGATATAATGAATTCAAAGTCTCACCCTATATGAATTATACATACTGAATATCGATCTTTTGTCCACATACACTGTAGCTGAAGCGTTTCCAAATATTGAAGGTGTATAGAGGGAAAGAAGATCAAGGTTGAAGATCAGCTTTAAACAAATAAGACTGTGTTGGAAAGGAAAACTTTTTCTGACTCTGATCATCTCCACTTTGTTTCATTTGTCATTTTTTAATGCCAATTTAAACACCTAAAACCTTTTTTAACTGGAAGTGTATTTAAACCCAATTTTACAGTTGAAACCAAAGAAATCAGAAATAAAGAGGTTACTTTCTTCATTTCAGAAACTACAAATAGGCAGAATAGAAAAAAATGACAAGAGGAAATTATCTTTTAGAGTCCATTTGTGATCAGTAAATCAAATAGGATGCATGTTATCCAACCGACTGTGCTGTGAAGCAGCAACACTACCTCACTGCATATTAAAGAAAATAAGTCCTATAAAAGCTGTATTTGAGACATAATAATCCAATTTAAAGCCTGGGTTCAGCTTTTAAGGACCTGCTGATACCTTGCTTTACCATTCTCTGTTCATATTTAGCATTTTCACTTTATTTTTTTCATCCATGTCTTTCCTTCTCCTTTTATATTCCACACTTTATCTTTACTTTTTAATATCATTCTATCTTATTTCCTCTCTTTGATTGACTTAAAGTTGTTGCTCTCTTCCTTTCATCCTGCATTTCTCTTTATCTGCTGTGTTCATGTGTAATTATTGTTCACAGTGGCTTTTTCCACACGTGCAAGAACACAAACACACACCCAGGTGAAATAATCCTCCCTGCAGACAAAGGCACGCTTGTACAAGAGATAACAGCTATCACTCACTGTATGTACACACACACCTGTAGGACTCCACACACACACACACTTTTGCGCCATGCTTTTAGGCAGGACCCTGTGAGGATAAAAGGATGCACATAACCTCTAAAAGAAAAAAAAAAAAAAGAAGAAGTCAGTATTCATGAAGAGGGGGTCCTGCATGAGCGAAGGGATTTGAGAGGTCAGGTGACCACCCCAAGGCGGGGAGCAGGAGACGGTTGGCCTGACTTGAATGAACAGATGATCTTGCTTGCCCTCGCTCCCACTTGACACCTTTTCAGCTTCAAGCTGAGGTGATTAATGCTGCTCTCCTCGAGGCTTTTGAATAAATGAGTGCGATCAAAAGCTCGGAAATGCTAAAGTCTTGATACCTGATCTCTTATCGCTGTGGTGTTTTCTCAATGCACTTTATAGAGAACAGTCACTTACATTTTTCTGCAATGTTGCTATTTTTTGTTCAGATGTGATGGCTACAGGCTACCTCCCAGTTCTTCGGTGTTTTCAAGGAAACTGCTGTTACATTGCTGGAAAGGTTTACATCAAATGCATTTTTATAATGATATAGAATTTTTTAGTCACTAGTGCCATGACTATTCAAAATGTGCTGGTTCAGAATGGGCCGATTGCTTTTTATTTCTGGAGAACCTCTTATACATGTATCAATAGACAAACATCAATTAAAATAATAAGAAATGAATACATTAAATGGTTTAAATCCAGACAGAAAACTTCTCCAGTGAGACTAAGCCCAGGTTAAACCATAGGAGCAGTTTACGGCCTTCCATTGGTTGATTCTGTTGCCAAATGTGACTGCATCTCTTATTGGCTAGTTTTACTGCCTCTGCCTTTTTTCTCCTGTGTATGCTTATTCTTCTCTCTCGGGCAGTTTAGCCGAGTGGGGCCTTCGTCCCACTCAGCAAGCCGTAACTTAGAAGCCCCACCCCACTGTGATACAACGGAGTTTATATCAAACGACCCCCGCTGCTTTCAGACACGGAGCTTAGCAGCTCGCTGTTTCTTTTGTTTATTAAAAGTTAATTAAAATTGCATCAATTTCGACACTTAGGTCCCCAGCAAGTGTACATCTGCTTAGTGTGAAGTAAATCCGACAAAGAGATCTAAAAATATGCAACAGACTCACATAAAGACAGAAAGATTCTTTGTTTTTTAGTTGGATGAACTGCAGAGCCTGTTCAAAACGTGTCCGAGACATCCTGCAGTCAGTCTTGAATGTACATGCCAAGTTTTGTTCACAGTACACAGTTCAATAGTGAGTTCAAAAGTCTCTTTAAATCGTTCAATTCAACATATAACTGATTGACTTCTTGTGTGGGGTTTTATGTCTCATTATAAAGTTATCATTGCTTATCATTTTGCAGAAAATAATGTATTTACAGATGATACCAATAAAGTTCCAATCATGTCAATCCCTGTGAATGTACAAAATGAGGCTGACCAAATATTACTGAGTCCATTTAATCAAGTATTGTACGTTACAATTTTAAGGTACTTGTATTTTAGATTTATGCAACTTGATACTTCCACTCCACTACATTTCAGTGGAGTATATTGTACTTTTTACTTCTTCTTTAAGACCTTTAGTTACTACTTACTTTTCTAAAAAAATTCCATAAAATATCAGTGTGTAGTTGTGGCTTCCTGTCATGTTTCAGATGTCAGAATTGCTGGCAGTTCCACCAAAAAGACTTTTCCTGTCTAATTTTCCCCTCACATGATTTCTAATAAATAACAGTTTGTGGCCCAAAACGATTAAACTCTCCAATAATTCACAAAAATACAAAGATTAAAGAAAAGGAAAAATAAATGAATAATAATAATGAAAATGTATGTAGCAGAACTATTCTTTTTCTTCTTTCGTATCGTATCTATCATCTCTTGACACCTCAGATTTATTTTGTGACTTATAAAGCAGTTCAAGCCAGTTGCTTTGTGTGTGTGTGTGTGTGTTTGTGTGTGTGTGTGTGCATGTGTATTTAATTTATGAGTGTAAACTGTGTTTATTTCAATTCACACACGTATGAGGTCCTTGATAATAGCAATGTGTTGAAATCATTTAACTGGCAATATTACCTTGAAATAATCATAACATTCGTCCTTTTGGCAGTGGTACTGTGTGTGTGTGTGTGTGTGTGTGTGTGTGTGTGTGTGTGTGTGTGTGTGTGTGTGTGTGTGTGTGTGTGTGTGTGTGTGTGTGTGTGTGTGTGTGTGTGTAATATGCAAGCAGGGAACAGGAAGTCACCAAATTAATGAATTTTTGGCTGGCAGGCACACAGACGCTAACACAGTCTTGTGAACACAAATATGTTCACCTGGTCCTCTAATTAGGTTTCAACCTTTTCTAGGTGAAATATGGGACAGAAAATAGAGTGGAGAGAGAGAGAGCGGTTTTTCTTTTTTACTGAGATGCTGGAAAGAAATGAATAATTTTCAGCTTCCAACCAGTAACCATTTTGAGTGAGCTCTGTGTGACAAGCAGCATACAGATGTTCCCCCCTCCTGATGAAATTTGTTGAGAGAGGCCTATCAATGATGTCATACTAACATTGTATTTCAACTTTTTCTAGTTTTTCTGGTGTTTCTTTCTTCTGGACAACTTTGGTCATCATCTCGTGGTGTTTTTCCCTGTTGCTTTACTGACCAGCACGTGATAGTGGTTTGAGTTGATTACTGTCTCGACAAGATATGCCTTTTTTCTCTTTCATGCTCGATACATGTAGGAAGCTCATGTAGATCGAAGTTGCCTTGAAAAGAGAAAAAAGAAATGGAACTATTTATTTGGAGGCTCACAGTGTGTAGATTATGTCCATGCCCTGCAGTGACATATTTTTCATCTTGTACCTGAATATTTTTGCCTGGATGTGAGCATAGTCGGTCCCTCTTATACACTTTTCTCATCTCCAACATGACTATGTGGAGATTGTCCTTGCCAGAAAAACAACAGAATTGGTTCTTATACAATGTTGGCCTGCCATCAATGACTGCCCTCTTCATGAAAATGACAGCTCTGGTCATTTGTCGAGATAACGAGTTTACTTTCAGTATAGACTAGGGTTGGGTATCGCTACTTGATATGTTTAAGGTATTGACCGAGTAGTATTGAAGCATCTCCCATCAAACAAAACCTGCAATTGATCCTTTTTGCACCCAGAGCTAGAAAATATGACCATTTATATGGACTTGCTCACAGCCAATCAATGCAAGCACTCTTCGATTTAATGTGACATGTGATTGGCCCACTGCCACAGAAGCTACAACCCGTCTGTGGTAGTGAAGTCACAGCGAATTTGAGTTAACGCCTGATATGATTAAATGATATGATTAAATCAAGTCATTTAGATTTGGAGGGGTGGCGACATTTTATGCAATTTAATGCTTCTATTCACATGATGGGTATGGAACGAAGTACTCATTGGTATCAGTATCACTTTAAGGGTACTTGGATTGGTACTGGTATCGACATTTTTTTAAACAATACCCACCACTAGTATATACAAAGGTAATGTGTCTTAAAACGTGCAAAAACTCCTAGGCTGGAGGGTTTCAGGGTGGGAGATGGATAAACAGATAGATACTATATTGTATCCATGGTGGAAATTTGTCTTGGACTCCGCAAAGTTAGACCCATTAACAAATATACACCAGCACACATAAGACAATTAATAAACAAAGGTACAATACAAAACAATATAATAAAAATAGTGAAGGGGATAGTGCAGAAAAAATACACAATAAAATATAAGTCTGTTAAGGTTTGTACGAAGCATATAGTACAGCCAGAACAGAAACATCCAATCGCCTAAAGTCAACAAACAACATTGAATTATCGTCCACCCTTCCCGTAACCACTACTTATTTTATATTAAAGATTTGTTTTGGGCTTTTTTGCCTTTATTTATACAGTAACTGGCAGAGAGGCTGACAGGAAACCGGGAGAGAGAGTGGAGTGACCTGCAGCATAGGTCCCTGGCTGGATTCGAACCAGGGACGCTGCGATTACATGGCATGCTCTCTAACCACTTGACCACCAGGGCGCTCCACCAGTACTTATTTTAAGCTATTATTATTTAAAAATCTAACTACTAAAGGAACAAAGGAGTTTCTAAAAGGATTCAACTTATACCTCAGAGCTCTATATCTTCGGCCTGATGGTAACAGCTCATACTCAGAGTACAGAAAATGGGATGAATCACAGACGATACTCTTTGCCTGTATGGTGGACGGTAGTATGTGTCTGACTTATATATTAAAGACAGAAGTCTGGGTCTTACCTCATATCGTACATCCAACACTAGTTTATTTGAACCATAACAACTATCTGTCCTGAACCAAAACATAGTAAAAACAACAGTAATGTTTCCTTTTTAGATGCCAAAAACTGCAGTTGCCACTGTATAAGTGGCTACCGAATATGAACACCCATTTATGTAACCATCTTTGTTCAAATGTCTTTTAAACATGACCATTTGATGAGGCTATTTCTGGTACAGGGTTCACTCAGTAATGTTTTACCCTAATGCATTTAGATTTCGGTGATGCAGCAGCAGCCTCACTGGTACATTTGAAGGACATGTGCAGTGTTCGCTCTAAACTCTTCAATCTTATTTCCGACCGAACCAGACTAGACTTCCATATCCTGATAACATCCATGTGTCATTACCGATTAAATGTTTTTCAGACTAAAACTAAACAGGCTATTGATGAAAGGAAATTTACTCTTCCAATCTTATGTCAAGCTTGTTAAAGTCTCACACAATGATGAGGAGAAATGGAAAAAGGCTGTAGCTATTCCTCAAAACTAACTAAATGAATCATTGTCCTGACAGAACCAAATGGGGAATACTTCAGGACTACTCTAAAAGGCTGAAAGGAGGTTTTAATTAGCTTTTCCAGTATTGGGAAGGTAATTTCACTTCATGTGCCTCATGAAAGAGATGTTAGAACAGCAGCACTAACTTCAATCTTGTGTAAAAAATGGACAGAATTGTTACAATTCACCTTATTTAATGTGTTGGTGGTCATTACTCTCTGCAGTTTACTTACATGGCTCACACACAATGCCGTTAGTCAGTTCATTTTTTTTATGTTGCCATCTCTAGAGACCTAAAACACATGGTAGAGTTTTACTTGTGTTTTTAATTGAATACAAACTGACATTTTGCTGAAAAGACTGAATGACCTGGGTGTTAATAGATGCCTCATTGTCTGGATCAAAGACTTTCTGTTCCACTGAGCACAGAGGGTCTGTTTCAATGGATCTACAGTGTCAGAACAGAGCCTTGTTAGCACAGGAGGACCTACAGGGATGTCTGTTATCACCAGCTTTATTTCCCCAGTAGCTTAATGAACTCCATATTCTCATCTATACTGCTGATGACATGGATTCACAAAAGTTTGATATGAAAGGTGAAACTGGTTTCTTAGGGAACTTGCAGTTGCCCGACAGGAAATGTACAAAAGAGGCCGGAGATCATCTTAAGAAAACCAAATAACGTGTTACCTGTAGTGCCAGACAAGCAATTAGTTTCCTACCATCCACACATTACTCAATACACCTTTTGCACAAAAGACAGTTGGACTTGAAAGTAGGAAAAGCACAGGTGTGAATAATGATATTAATGGTGCCTGAATTCCATTTACCTGCTTCAGTTTCAAGGTCCTGGTACTGAGCATACTGGCTGACTGTCACACTGGGAGAGAGTGAAGCAACTGTTTATGTTATTACTAATACCTTTGCTTTTCCTAGTCTGACAGGTAAGAATGTTTGCTGCAATGAAAATGTATTCCTCATAAGTTTATCCCGACACCTTATCTGCTTTTTATGATCGTTCACTCGCCTCTGCACTTTAGTCCAAAATCTGTAACGCATGAAAATTGATAATGGAAAGAAAAACTGGGTGCCATCAAGTATTGCAGACTTGCAATTAAATACCTCAAATGTAGTACATTGCATTACAATTGTTTCTACCATCTCCTACAAATACTTTTAGTCCTGACAATCAGAAATGGAGCACATACTACCAATCCAGCCAAATCCCTACAAAACCAAAGTTTTTGCTTCTTCCTGTACAAAAATAAGTCATTTATTGGTCAGATGCAGTGACTTCCCAGAGTCTTCAGTGGTTCTTTGACAACCTGATAGTGATAACAAGAAATCAATGCATCTGGCCGAGAAATACTCAATGAACTGCCCGTAAAACCCCAATGTGTTGCTTTATAGAGATTCTGTTTTATTTTTGTGCAAGCTGTTTCTACCTGTTTTCAGTCTTTTTGCTAAACTAAAGGTCTCCTAGCTGTAGCTTCATATTTAATGGACAGACATGATCGTGGTGTTGACCTTCTCGTTTCACTCTCAGCATTAATTAATATATATGTATTTCTCAAAATGTCAAACTTTTTCTTTAAGAAAGTAGTTTGACATTGTACAAATTAAACAAATGAGATATGATGTTCTGACAATGAGCTTTAGAAGTGTAGATAGGGGAATTTTAATGGTCAGCATTGGGAAACAAACGTTTGGAACGCCTCAATATGATTTTATCTTTTGATTGCCAACAACCAACCCAAACTGTTGGTCCAATCAGTTATCAAGCCGGAATCAAACTTAGAATCACCAGCACAACAATCATATTGTGTTGTCCCCCTTGAAGGCATGTTCTGGGCTCTATTACCACCAGCAAGTATTTTATGTCTCTGCCTTTTACTCTTCAACAAAGAGCATAATCACACTGAAAATGTGTCTTGCCTCACTAAAAGCATATTCCCTGGTTATTTGTCCTTCTTCTTGTCCTTGGATATCAAAATCACCTTCCGGCAAATGGAAAGCACTTTGCCGTTGCGGTTGACTGACATTCGGCAATGCCAACCATTGTGGTACATTGTTTTCTTTTTAGTACTATTTCATTATAGGACCAATGCTGTGTCAGTCACCAAGAGTTCAGCAGTGAGCCCTGGATGTCACATGAGGATAAATCACAATGTTTTATTCCCTTGACAAGAAGCTTGGACTTTTATATCTGCCTGTCTGGATAATCTAACAGACCCCAGGTGTCTGATATTGTAATGAAGCAGGGTGCAGAAATGCCCAGAGAGACAGAGGGAGCCATTCAAAGAGACGGAGGGTAAGAAAAGAGAGCGAGAGAAGACATAGACAGGGGATGGATATGATGAAAGTGTGTGCAGTGCCTTGCTTGTGATCTCTCCTTCTTTCTGTCTTTCTATCTCCCCGATTCTCTCTTTTCCCTCCACAGTGAAGGGCAGAGAAGGGACAGGACTGCTGTCCTCGCCCAGGTCAGAGCCTCTCAGCCGGAGGCAGCATCCCACTAATCTCCCTCCCTCATCTCCAGCCAGAGACATACTGGCAAAGAGTGACTTTCCATCCAACTGCCAGCAACACTTTAAGTGAACTTTGACACTGGTAAGAAATGTTCCTATATTTGAATACACCGCGGACACTCTGAACAACACACAACCATTATAGAGATGTACACACAGGAGGGACTGCAGACATTCTAGAAGGAAACTTTTCTATCATAAACAAAACCTTCTTTTAAAATGACACATTTATTTTTCAAAATCCCCCACACCCACCCACTAACTGCTAATTCAATCCGTTGTCAAATATTTTAATAGATGTACTCTGATTAAAGCCTTAACAGAATGAATAGTGAGGTATCATACTGCAGCTGGGAATACAGTAGAGATTGAGTCATTATAATACCAGTGTAATCTAAGGGCTAGGATAGAGATAATGTATGTACTTTGGAAAAACTTTAAATAAAACACAATGGCAACTCAAAGAGTGCACTCAGTGGTGCAGTGAGAGATCTCTGGTAGGTGTCTGGGGGGCATGTATAGTCTCAGTTTTCTTTAAGATGCATAGAATAGTGTAATGGTATTTTAACTGAGTACCCTAGGGTCGCCCAACTGTATAAACATAATAAATAAATAATACAACCACAAACCATTCCAGACTACTCAATTTAAACATTGTTATGCATTCAGAACATTTTATTAGTTATTTAGAAACATTTTTTTATCAACACACCACACAAAATAAAACCCCTCCCTACCTCCTTCTCCCTTTCCAAACAGAAAAGAGTTGAATCTCACTCAATTGTCCCTTCTGGCTCCCTTACAGTGAAGATGGCAGCAAAGCAAGAAAAACAGGGATTTATTCTTCTCGCATCATCTAGCTTAACTTTAGTGGATCATAACATATAATTCCATACATGGAATTAATCTGCAGGTGTTCTTCTCCGGCAAGTGAGAAGTCAGCAGTCAAAGGTGGTATAAATGCATTATAAAATAGTTTTTTCAACAGTTGTGAGTCACTGCAACCACGAGAGGTCCTTGAGCATACAGGCATAAATGTGCACAAAACCTATCAGGCTGATGGGTCCAATAGTATGCTAGATTAGCTGCGGACAGACTCACATATACAGATGGACACACACACACAACCAAATGCATGATGTCCTTCCAGGCTTATGCCTGGTGGAGATAACAAACAGAAAAGGAAACTGTTGTACTTTTATTTGGCATATTTTTCCGTACTTGATGTCTTGATGGCTGTTTAACAGTTTTTATTTGTCCTGTCTGTCTCTCTGTCTAATTTCCTTACTTGGTCCCGGCGTCTTTCCAGTGAGGGTGTGTCCAACGGATGCATTTTGGCTGTACTTTAAGTTGTTATCAATCAAACAACCCAACATCCGAGATATTACATTTATATTGGACCATCACGATTTATGTCCAGTGCTAACTCTCAAGGCTTAAAGTATGGAGTTTAAAGAGAGTAAGGAAGGGAGTGTGGTAGATAGAGGTGCAGTGTATCTAAGTTTCATGTGGGATATTTAAATACCCAACCCTAACTAACTAAGTTTGTTGACTAAACTAAACCATAACTTTGACATAGTTTATTTAGAACATATGAAATCTTTACCTATGACTTGGTAGTTGCAATGAAGAAATTATGACAAACAATTCACATTAAATGTAATGTGGGATGCTCTCCAATCTTCAAATAATAAAGTTATCCAACTTCTTTCCTTCCCTCTTTGTTGACCAACTGATATATAAGTCATTCCCTGACATGTTGACACATCTTTCCAAAGCAAAAGATAACATCAGTCTTGTATAGACAAAGCTGAAGCAAATTAATGAGCAGAGGAGTGCCATCTTACTTGAATGTGTTCATCCACTGGCAGCAGTCTTTTACACAGAGATAAACATTAGAAATAATGTGTTAATCTTATTAGAGGCTGTCATTCATGTGTGATTGAAAAATGAGTGTACCATTAGATGTGATACCAGTAGACACTTCCAATTCTCTGTTCAGCCAAATCTGTTGATCCATTGTTTATACCTTCACTTTTTAATCATCCATTAATCCACGCCTCCCTATTTATTCATCAATCATCCATCCTCATCGGCCATCCAACCACAATAAAGTCATACAGACACCGGATCAGTCATCCATCCGTTCATCCATCAGTTAGCCAGTCAATTAACCAACCATCCATCCGGTGAGTGAATGGTGAGTCTGGTTGAAGCAACCAGTCGGGTCAGGTCATGTAAGTAATGAAGAGGAAGAGACAGATTTGCAGGAAACCACAGAGTCATGACCCACATATCATCCCTCTCTGACTCACTTTATGGCTCCTCTCATCTTGCTGTCTACACACGCCTGTCTCTCTTTTCTTGCAGCTCCCACTGTTTAAACTTTTGACTCATCTTTTCACAGAAAGTAGACTCTGGTCTCTCCAGGGACACAAATTACTCTCGATGACTGTGGTTTCTTCTCCTCTTGTTCTTTGTCTGGTGTTTATTCACAGTGTTATGGACTGCAGTCAAGCCAGATCACAGGTGCAAAAATTCACAATACAGTACTTACCAGTTTGAGATTAGCTTTTTATAGTGGCTATTATTGGCTCATGTTCAAATTATGAATGTTCTGGCCTTTCTGTAGAGATTTAAAAGCAGAAGAAGAGTCTCAGACTATTACATTATAGAAAAATACATAACTTCAAGGGCATTCATGACTAGACACCTCTTGCACCCAATCCTGGGAAAATAGGGGCATGGGTAGGGACTACATACAAAAATGGTTTTGGAGGCTTAAAACTGGTAGTAGATACCATCTCCTGATTTGGAAATCAAAGTCCCAAATCAGCCCCAGCCACCTCCCTTGAACTGGATTTATATTTCTGGGTGCTGTTTCTATGGTGGTTACTTGCATAGGTTCTGAGGTTATTCTGTAGGTGAACAAGACAGAATGAATGAAGTTGCTTGTGATGTAATCAAAGCATAATACAGACATTTCATGGCAATACATGTGTCTAGCTTTGAGGGGGCTATATAAAGAGGTGAAATCCCAAAGCTCAAGTAAAAAGCAAAACCTACGCTGTAGTTATCTATGTCAGGTCTCCTGTTAACACCTTGCATTGGCGTATGAATCCAGCTTCAAGATGACAAAAAGTGAGTTGCTTCCTCTGATGCAACAAAAGTATAAAAACAGATTGTTTTGTGTTGTTTTTATATTAATTTTCACTCAGGATGAAAAGGGAAAGTTTCAAGTTCCTCTGGACCAATCACCAGTCAGTTACTATATAATGATGTTTCAACATTTAAACGCAATTGAACGTTAGCAAGGTGAAGAAAACGTAAGAGCAGGATTGTTGTTTTTATGTTTGAGTTTTGAAGACATTTTCATCTCAAGTCCAAAAACATTTAATAAAAAAAACAACAAAAAAAAACACCACTCTCACTAAAAATGAAGTGTGGTCCTTTGTATTTCTGGTAAGGGCCCTCATGGTCCCTCCTGTTGATTATTGCAGGCTGCTATAAAGAAGGAGTGAGGAAAACAGCGGCGGTGCGGGCCGGTGAAGAAGGCCCTTGACTGCGGTAGGTGCCGTACCAAGGTACAGGCGAGTGTGTGTGTGTGTGTGTACACTAGAGCTACACTAGATAGCTGAATAGGCCCAGCCATGGTTATACAACAGCAAGACTTATGCAGCGAACAGCAGTCAAACCGGGGGGCTAAATCTGGCGGCTGCTGCTTGTGTAACTGACAAAACCAAATGTCACTGTCCTGAAGAAAACCCTTGTATTCAATTTAACCCTTGTTTCCAGTTCATCCGTTCATTGTAAATAAACCGGTAGAGCAAGTTCATTTCATACTGCATTCAGTTTTTTCTACTCTACACATGCTGAAATTCATCTATTTCAACATTTATAAATTCATTTGATGCAGGTTTCAGACAGCGCTTGTTAAAGAGGGCTCTTAACCTGAGGTTGAAGCTCTCAATTTACTAGACAACCTATGTCAACCGTCACCTATAGAGAGCTGCAGCGAAACCAGAACATCAAGGTTCTGCTTTTCTAAGTAAGGAGACATTATTCACAATTCCTATGACATTTACAGTAATGCATAATCATGTATGTATAAGTGAAGAAAATGGCAAGATAAGGATGGTATTTTTTCTAAATACAGTGTTATATTGTTGATTGCTATTTCTATTTCTAGCGGTCTCTGTTAAATGCCATTTCTCATTCGTCCTAAACAATTGTGGGCTGAACATCACAACTCAACAAAAGAAGCAAGGCAATTGGCAAAATGACTGGTTGTGGTTAGTTCAGACATGTCTGTACAGCTGGACAAAAGACCAGAGTAGAAATTATTGAACAGCAGAGATGACAGATATAAAGTTGACTTGAATGACTTTTGAAAAGAGTGTTGGTCTGACAGTTTAAACATCATGTAGGTTTCAATTAATAATAGCAACTGCTGTAGAGGATGCACAGCATAAGGAGCTCAGATGTTTAGAAAGAACTTGAAGCAGAACTGACACTTGAGGTAGTTTGGGTGTCCAAAAAGGATGTCTCCTGTACAAGGCATGTACAGGGCACATCCAACTGGGAAGAGACCCAGGAGCAGACCCAGAACATGCTGAGTAAGAGATTGCATTGAGGTATAGAAGCTAGTGGAACAGAGGCCAGCCCAGATGTGATGTCAGGAAGATCTCAGATGTTTAGAAAAGGCTTGAAGCAGAACTGACACTTGAGGTAGTTTCGGCATCCAATGAGGATATCTCTTGGAGGGCACATCCAACCGGGAAGAGACCCAGGAGCAGACCCAGAACATGCTGGTGGGATTATATATCTTATCTGAACTGGAGACATTGTGAAACCCCAAGAGGAAGTAGGGGACATGGCTTTGGTGGGGGATGTATAAGCTATCCTAATAATCCACCATGACACTGACTCTGATAAGCTGCTGTAAGTGGATAGATGGATGGAAAAATGAAAGGGATAAATTCACACTTACTTGTAGATGTATAGACCACAGGCTTAATACTATGCACCTGTAATCTCACTGTCAACTGCATCACATTTTACACTCCTCATTTCTATTATCACCCATGTTTTAATATTCTTTCTGTATCCTAGAATTTGCTGTTCCTCTACCACAAAACAGCCACTGATAAGACTCTAAAAGCCTTACAGTGCTTTCCTTTTTCCCTTTACAACTGTAATCATTTCTTGTGATTTCTTAATGTATCCTCCCTGTTTACAAGCATTCGATTCTTATCACATTACCATAAATAAGAATGAAAATGTCTCCTGCCTGTACAGAAAAGTACTTAATGATCCTGCAACTGAAACAAACTAGTGATAATTTATCCTACGAGTAAATCAAATGATTTCTTCTTCATTAAAAAAAAACAACTTATTGCCTACAGATTGCTGCATGATTGGATGGAGCAATAATCACACAACACAAACAGATTTGGCACATTTCAGAGGATTGGAGGGGTAAACAAATGCAAATAGTAATATGATATAAACACATACATATTCAAAACCACCCAAACACACATGCAAGATAATCCCTTAGAAACTATTTAGATGTGCTGCTTGGAAGTCGCAGTTGGAAGCTTTTGACTTGGAACACAACATAGATTTTTAGATATATACCCCACCCACAAACTGTGTGTTTATTTTTACCCAGCTGCAAGTGTGTGCTCCTGTTTGAGTTTTGAGTATGTGTGTGTGTGTGTGTGTGTGTGTGTGTGTGTGTGTGTGTGTGTGTGTGTGTGTGTGTGTGTGTGTGTGTGCATATTTGTATGTGCGAATATGTGAGAGTGGGAGGATGTATCCTTATGTTAGTTTAGCAATGTGTGTGTGTGTGTGTGTGTGTGTGTGTGTGTGTGTGTGTGTGTGTGTGTGTGTGTGTGTGTGTGTGTGTGTGTGTGTGTGCATATTTAGTCTCTCTCCAGTCAAACTGTGGCTGATTTCTGCAGCACACACAAAACAAGCCTGAAGCTTTTCTTATGATCTGTTGTGCAATTGAATCAACCAATCACAAAGCTTGAATTTTTATTATCATCCTTTTTTAGGATGGGGGGGGGGGGGGGGGGGGGTCTAAAAAAGAAAAAGAAATCTTTCGACAGCATGTTGCAGTGATACACATACACACACCATGAACAGTGACTCATTGCCTAAATGATGACACAAAATGTACATCAAAATGAACACAACACCAACACTGACTCACCTAAGAAATTAGGATACGCGTGCGCGCGCACACAAACACACACACACACACAGTTGGATGAATGGCCTGCTGACAGACGAGATGCAGAGTTTATGAACGAGGCAGCTCCCTTCTGGGAAAAGAAACGGCGGCACAGGCGAGAGAGAAAGAAATAAAGCATCAGATGACAAGTGAAACTGTCACAACACTAAAACGGCCGTGTTTCACAATTCAAAAGGAAAAATATCAGCCTTGAATTCATGTTGATGGCCATATACTCAAGTTTTTTAATGGCTTGTAAATGGGTTTCATAAGCTTCAAAGGCTTGTATGCCATTTTTCAGCCCTCAGAGGACCATCAAATCCTTCAACTGAAGTTAAAATATATAATCCCCCCAAATCGGGGTTTCAGGTTTTACCATAATAGCAGCAATTTGGAGGTCTCTGGAGACTGTCAGCATGTAAACTCACCATTTTTTAACAATATTTTAGTCTCAGTTAGAGTATGGAGAAGTCAGATTTTTTTGGGTTGGTTTGTTTGCTTGGGGTGTTTTATTTATTTATTCAAATGTCTTACATACGGTTGTTATTTGTATTTCAATGTTACAGCAGCTGTTCAGCACTTTTCCAATAGCCCACTACCACCTAACACAACATATGCTTAAAGACCCGCTTTGGTGAAATGTCACTCCAATTCTTCCTCACATATTTTGTATACGGTTGTTTTCTAAAAGGCATATATGCAGGTATAAGCAAGCTGTTTCTCCTTTCTTGTCAAAAGAAAAACAAAACAAAGCAAAAGGAACACAATATGGAAAATCAGCTACAGCAATGTCGACAGAAACTAAAATAAGACCGTTCAAGCATTATTTTCTTAAGAGGTCTTCCTTTCTGTTTCTTTTACCGTCTCTGTTTTATTCAGCCTTTTTTAACCTTTCTCTCCTTTAACCTCCGTCTGTCTCCTCCATACACATGCTCACACATTAATGTACTGTAACATTTATCACTGTCAAGGTTCATCCTTCTTGAGAATTAAATCATGACCTCCTATCCACTCTATTTCTTTTAAATATTTTTCCCTCTGGTTCTCTCCATCCTTTATTGATCAGTCCTATGATTCTTTAATCACTCCAGACCTTTACTCGTCTCCTGAGGGTAGAAAGCACATTGACCATTTAAACCAGTTATGAACCATTCAATATCCTGTGTCTCATACTGGATTCCAAACATTGTTGGCGTTTTACACCTAAATAAGTTGTACATTGCTTATTGCCACAATTATTTGAAAAGTAACAGTATAACTGACCTTATTACAAGAAATAGACATATGGAGCCAAATGGAGGTCATATGTTTCCTTCATTCGGAAAAGAGCTTGGAAATTAAAAGTCCACGTTTTAATATTGGATTTTGAAAAACACGGAAAAAATAAATAAATAAAGCAAAATAAAATATTGTTTTAATACATTGTTGTATTTTTCAAAATTCAATATCAAAACATGGACTTTCAGTTTCAAATCTCTTTTTTAAATGAAAAAAACATGTGAACCCCATCCTGTATTCCTTAGAGAAACTGTGCTTTTCTTGTGAGTGTTCTGTGCTGCATTGGACACTATTAATCACAGTATATATTAAGTATATTTAGAACTGCATAAAAGTGGTCTAAATATTATCTGTCCAACAGAGCATTCCGTGTCTCTATAAATAATCATGTTTTGTCATTAGCTCTTTAGTATGTGGTGTGCCACAAGGTTCAGTTCTCGGCCCATTCCTGTTCTTTGTGTACATACTACCCCTTGGCCACATAATTTGTCGTTCTAGTATCTCTTGCTATGCTGATGAAACACTGCTATATCGCTAGTAATTGTAATACCTGTATGAGGCTGGACACAATACAAAACTGCCTGAGTAACTGCAATAAAAGAACGGATTTCTCCAAATTCTCTAAAACGTACGTACGACAAAACAAAATCTTTTTATTGGCCTAGATACTGGTATGTAAATTGCTCTCCAGTGATATAAAAGAATCACAAAAATCTATCTTTCCTATTTTCTAAATTTTTCTTCAACTTTTCCACTTCTGTTTCTAAAAGCTTTTTCTACACAAAAAAAAGTTAGATCAAATTTGAAGCAAATAATTGGTCTGTGGATGGATGTGATGGATGTTTACAACTCACAGTAATAATTGTACCTTTCCATTACCTTTCATTTTCTCTTCAAAAAAGGTCCGGGTAAACCGAGAGTTTATGTTTCTTGTCTGGTCAAACTTGTTTTTAGCAATGTAACTACCTCCCGCTGCTAATTTGGTGAGTGCAGTTTTATTTTCACTGATGGCAAAGCCCAGGTTATTTAAAAGTTAGAGATCATTTGAATATTGATTGAATAAATGATTGATTGTTATTTTGAAAACAACAATTCAAGATTTAGCTGGCCTTACATTTGCATTAGTCTTTCTGTGGGAGAAAGAAGGGATAAGGGAAAAGACAGAGTTGCTCATAGCTCACACCCCTTCCTTCTTTCTCTTTCTTTTTTACCAAATTATTTGGAATGGGAACGGGAATGTCAGTGCACGACACTGTCCTGCATAACCCGCTGTGTGTGTGTGTGTGTGTGTGTGTGTGTGTGTGCGTGCGTGTATGCTACCTGCACCCCACTCGATCCCACATTAATTATAATCAGATTGGTTATTGATCACGCACAAGCTCTCAGTATTGATCCAGTGTGTGCAGTCTGGTAGAGAAAGTCATGAAACACTTTCTCCAGACTCTGGAGGCACAGAGAGAGGGAGGGAACGCCATTTTCGTCAAAGCCTTGGACATGTACAAATGAAATATTCACTGCAAGGAAAAAAACTAAACAAGGCATGCGAGCACCTTTTGTTGAGGAGCATGATTTGACATTTTTGTTGCTTTTTTGTTAAAACGGGCAGTGATACATTTTGACAATGTTTCCAACTTAAAATGGCACGTGGAGTTTAGGAATCTCATTTTAAAAGTATAAACTGGGATGAAGTCAAGTGTTTGGAGGTGTTATAGTGCATCATTTGATCATATTGGACACAATATACAAATCCAGTAATTGAAAAACCACCAATATATCTGTGAGTCTGACGTTGCAAGATGACTGACTTTACCTTGTGTCTGCACTCTACCTGTGTGTTCATCTAGACAGTGACGATAGGATGTTGATAACTATATTTTGGTCTAAATGTTAGGTAGGAAACTCATTAAGATTAAGAACTGTAATATAAAAAAATATTATTTGTGCAAGAAGTGGACGAGAAAAACTTAACAGTGTTATGTTCAGGGGCAAACTTTACCATTAAGTTGGGCATCTGCCTGGGGCACCCAACTAAAAGAGGCCCCACACAGACATAGAAAAAAATATGATGCAATATGTTAGATTAAACTATCCAGCAGTATATAAAGTGGCTAAGATGAGCTCCACTTTGAACAGATGTCAAGTAAATGTACGTTAATTGTGCCAAAACTAGTTGTGCAATTTACCTGAGTACATTTTTGAATGCAAACTTCTACTTTTAAGAGTGCATTGTTAGAATGTATAAATACACAGTGTATTAATAATTTAAGCATTTACTTAGTACTTTGTGTACAACTGCCAATACCGTCATTCTCAATTGTAGAAAGGGTGAAAATAAATCGTGAAAGAGGCCCCATGACTGAGTTTTCCTAGGGTCCCTTATCACTAAATCCACCCCTGCATATGTTTTCATCTTAAAATTTCCTTCTAAACTATACAATAAAGCTTATCAGCATAACACCTCCTCCTCTGCACTAAATATTTGTGACAGCAGCAAAACAGTTCATCTCCAAAACGATCCTTTCACACGAGTAGAAATGTTTCATTGATTTCTGTGAAAATGTTAGTTTAATCCTTTTTGGCTTTGTGTTTGCATGTGTGTCAGCTCGGGTTATGAGTCATGATGGATCCAGAAAACGAATCATCATGGCTTCCATGAGTCACTGTGAAAGCCAGCAGTCATGTTGCACACATACATACTCAGGCCTGTTGACAGAAGTGCTGGAGCCGGATCTGAGGTATGTTTTGATACTTTGTTGTTGTTTTAAAGTGCACCATTTTCAGTTTTTGCAGATTTTCAACCAAAAATGATGTTGCCAGATTTGACTGATACAAAATACCCCAATGAGGTCCTTGAAAGCACCAAATCATTGTAAAAGTAACCCTTTTTTTAATCATCATTTAGGGGAGTTTTTCTGTCAAACATGTACATTTTTATTTAAATTACAGTTAAATAAAAAGTTCACTTGGATTGTACAACGAGTTGCTATGTGGTGAATGTACAGAATATTTGTAATGGAAATATACTTTTCATTATTACATTTTATTGTATTCCTTCTTATTCTTTTTATTCAATTACCTTCAAAATCAGTACCAACATTTAAGCATTTTTTTTTATAAATTTGTGTCAATATGTTCAGTAAGGCACTATAATTGGTTCTTATCTATCAATACTTTGACCATTTTTCCGCCTTTTTTAAAATAATTTACAATCCCATAATCATTATTCTCAATAATCTTTACATTTGGATCAGCCATAAAAATGGATTAATATGATAATAGTTGTTTGTGAGGTCTGCCTACAGAGCTCATAATTCATCCAGCTTTCTATGCATCACTGCATCTCTATTAAAATGCATCCTGAGACTGTAAGTGTGTGTTTCTAATGACTTGGAGTATATTTAACTACTATTTTTAAACGGCCTGACCTAGTCACAATGGACAAAGAAAGTTTCCAAAGGCTCATTGTTTCTGTGTGTGTACCAAACTCATCAGAAATAGAAGTGGGGGATACTTCCATCAAAACAATGTGCTCCAGATTGCGCCTTTAAAGACTAACAGCCATTTCACTGACGATAGCCGCGTATATGTGAGTGGGATGAAACGGCAATAAACAGAACAGCTTGATGGCCTTCTAGTCTTGGCAAGGCCTCCGTTCATCTACATCTTGTTTCATAAGTTCACAGCTTGACTCTGATTTCTGCCTCATTACACTGTGAACAGAGAGAATGGGCTTTACGATGCGTGTGTGTGTGTGTGTGTGTGTGTGTGTGTGTGTGTGTGTGTGTGTGTGTGTGTTTGAGGAGAGAGATGACTGTCTCTGTTTCCAAGGAGCAATTCTCTCCAGCAATCGAAGCTGGCATGCATATATATATACACACACACACACACACACACACACACACACACATTCAGATGCACATATGCCCACGCAATGAATACCATGCACATATGGGACCAAATGCTCAAACACAGTAACAAATACATATTCTCTCACACGCGCACATATGCACACACACACACATGCACGCACACGACTAAAAATCACAGCGGGGCTCAACATCAGTTCTGTGTTTGCATAAAAGAAACAGAGCTGTTCATTTTCAAGAGCGCAAACTGCTTCCCCTTGAATGCAACCGGAGAGCAGAAAGGGCAGGAGAGAAGAAAGGGGAGAGGAGAGAAGAAAGGGGAGAGGAGAGAAGATAAGGGAGGAGAAAAAAAGAGAGTAGAGAGGATAGGAAAGGAGAGGTAAAAGGAAAACAAGATAACAAGAAGGGTAACATTGAACCAGATATCCAGATATCCCCTTCAAAAGAAAGGCAGAGACAAAGAAAGATGAAGAGGGGGGAGAAATATCTTGGTCAATATGCTTTGCTCTTTTAATCTCATTAAGCTTCAAAGGAATGTAACAATTAGCTTGTCCATGTTAAATATTACCCAAATATAGCTAGATATGCACACACACACACACACACACACAAACACACACACACAGAAATACTGTTCGCCAACTCAACCCCATTCCACTGTCAAAATCCATCTTCCTCGCCCATCCACTTAGGGTTTTCCATTTTTGGGAACAGTCCACACTGATTACCACTTTTTCATTGGATTAGTGAGTAAAAATAAATAAATCTCATAACTTTCATTCATGGATAATGAAAGCTGATTATTTGGAGTTAAAAACTAGTTTATCCAACGGGCTGAGAGTAATTTCACAATTAGAAACATCACTGAATCATGCTTCATGCATTGTCAAGTGTTTGTGTGTGTGTGTGTGTGGAGGCGCACACACAAACACTGGTAAACACTTTGGTAAATATAAAAATGAAGCAATCTGTGTGTAAAAAGTGTCCCGATCAACTTTTTTCTGCTGTGAATTTGATTCTACTATTATAAGCTGCTCCATACACTCCTAATGTATTATTTTCATTTGGAGTCATTTCATTTAAAACACACATATGTACTCAAACACACATCGTTATTTACTCCCATTCTTCCCTGTGTCAGCCTGCTGTGTGGGTGCAGCTGTGCGATACTTTTAAAGATGTGCGCAAACACCATATTGTGACTTCTAGGATTCTTATAGCTGGAGGACACATCTTAACGAACTGAACGACGACTCTCCGTCTTAATATTACCATCGGTTTGAACACAGTGGGGGAAAAAAACAAAAAAACAAAAGCAAAACATCCATTCTGTCGAGCTCCTGTGGGACTGCAGGTGGTTCAGGCGGGTATTACAATAGCTGTGGCTAATAAATACATGTTCAAAGAGCAGCGAGACGCACTCATTACTTCTACACTGTAAGTCTTTTAGCTGGAGGACATATGCTAATAAACAAGTTGACTGCTTTATTGTGCGTGCAGAGTTCAGTGTTGGGCTGTCAGGTTTGGAGGTGTTCTTGCCCCCAGCAAGGTCCACCTGACAAAAAACTTTTTCAGACCATTTAAAAAGGTGTTTTTTTGACATGTTCTGTTTCTTAAAATAAAGAACACTTTTTTTTCCCCCTAGACCTTGTTAGAAAGAAAATATAACTTTAAAGAGTGCAATGCTTTTGAGAAATGAAGTAGGCTGGCTCTTTCATTCTGATATAAATGAGAAGTTCCTCGTGAGGGTCCCCTGGCTTGTTTTCATAGTCTATCTCTTTTTGTTTCTCTAATGCAGCAGGTACCTGGAGGGCAGTAGTGCTGAGTTGGGAACACTTGGGCTCGGTGGTCACATACTACTACTAACACCCTGCCTTTCTGGCCACCATTGTTTCCTCGCACCCCCACCACTGACTTTACTGATGATCACATCTCATCGTATTCTTAGTTTGCTTTGTGTTTTCTAAACTCTTTTTTCTTAATACATTACTCATTATTTGTCTTTTTTGTCATGACTTCAGAGCCAGGTCATGACATCTTCAATGTAACACACTCAGTTTTGCTACAATTTGTTCTGCTATGACCATTAGCCTGTAGTGGTCAGTGTTAGCGAGTGTCAGATAAACCTTGTTTGTGAGAGTTAGTGACATAACTGGGTCATTTTTGTGACGTCAACAACCTGAATCAGTGCTCTGTGTACTGATGTGACACACCCAATAATGCACTTATACATCACTACAGAAAAATTAGAGGTTAAACTACTAGTAATCAGCAAAAACAATATTTTCCGCTGTTGTTAAGTTGCTAAAATGCACATAAAGACACACTTAAGTGCATCATAACTAACTTGAATTCTTTCTTACAGCCATCTTCCTTCACAGTCTTCTTGTGACCCACAAACAAGTCTGTGGCCAAGGGCCTAAAGAATTTTCAATCACAACCCACTAGCAAGAGAAAGAGATTAGAAGTGAAAAGCAAAGGCTTTGTCATGAGTTTATAGTTAAATATGGATCTATGCTTGAATAAATCCCACAAACATGTCATCTACATTAACTAAAAATGATCACGTCTATTTTGTCCTTAATCTTCCTCTCTTCTTTCCTTCTTTTCTTTCTTCCTCTCTTCTGTCCAGACTCTGTGAGAAGCTTCATTCTGACCATGTGTCTGACCCGCAGCCACAAGGTTATCTGGGTCGTCTGCTCACCTCAGGCCGGAGCACGTGAACTATATCTCTCAGGAATAACACTGTCTCATTTGTGAGTTTTAAAATAGCACAGAATGCACTATAATGGGAGAGGAGAGTCTCGCCTGTGTTTAAATGTCAGTTGTACCTGTGAGGCCTGCTACCCCCGTAGTCACTAGTGTTGTTACAGCAGCCAAGGAGTTACAAGGGGAGTTTTTATCTACTTCGTCCTCTGTTTTGTAGTGAGTTGTTTTATTAAAAAACATCAAAAGTCAAAGTCTGTCTCTACCTGACCGCAGAGAGCCATATGTAATCTCTGTTTTCTCTCTGTGTTTCAAATTGTTCTGACAAATTGGCCATATCAAAGCCCATCTGCTGTTGTTATTCCTCAAATTGCTGTTTCCAATTATTTTAAATTTACTTTCATCAGAGATCTAGAGGCAGTATATTTTTTTTAAGAATTTGACATTGTCAAAAGAATATAAGGAACAAAAACCATTGATAGGATGTGAGAAAAACTTTTTGGGAAGTGAGACAAATTGATTCACAGTCATTTGTACCTGAGGCAGAGGCTGTCAATTAACTGCTGAGGTAGAAAACCAGTGGTGTTTCACTCCACAATCAGGACTGAGAACAACTGGTAAAAGGTTCAGTGTGTGAGCCAAAATTGCAGAATTGCAGCATGCTGATTACATTTTCATCAAAATACAGTAATTCATGGACACTCTAGATCATGGATAAGTTGCATTTATCTAAATTGAATTTGACCATTGGATACAAGTTCCATTTACCACACTGAAGTTCCCCCTGTATTTTGTACAATGTTTCTTTATTTCTCCGGTTTAAGAGTTGCTTTATCGAGTGAAAGATTACTTCAACTGAGACACCAAAAGGGGGTTGTCATCCTTAAAAAAGTCAACAAAATAATCAGTTTCAGGAGATAAATTGTTACTGTGTATTACCAGAAACTTAATAATTAATATGAGAGAACACAGGAGGATGTACTGGTTCAAGTTAATGAACATCGTTTTAAATGGAGTACCACAGGGTTCTGTATTCGGTCCTTTGTTTTTACTTACATATTAAGGTCTCTTTTGAGGAGGATATCTTAAACCTTTATGGTAAGTGGATTTTATGATCTTTTCTGGATTATTTTTCTGACTGGCAATGTATATATTTAACTTAGCTTTTGATGTGATTAAATTGATTCTAATTGTTCTTGCCCTTTTCTTAGAGGCATTCTTTGTCCTCCATATTTGAGTATCAGACAGTGCTGTCCAGCTCTTGCTTCTGATTGGTCCGATTTGAGAGCAGCTTGAATCTCAATCATGCAGATCACAATCACCTGTGTCTATATATTGCTTGTCGTGCTTTGTGATACTGATGTCACAATCCCTGACAAAGTTGTTTTTGTAATTAAAGTTGCTAGGAGATTTTAATATAATGTGTGGATCCTCTTTCTGGTTACCTTCAGTTTGATTTTTGATCCAGCACCTATGAAAGTTTTTGGATGTGCGTACCCTACACCCTGTTTTCTTTTTTGAGGAAAGGAAAACTAATACTACTTTAAAAGAGCTTGATGAAGTTTACCACTGTGCCCTTCGTTGTACCATTCGTTTTATCGGCGATAAATATCATACTTATCAATATGTACTTGTATGCTGTTCCTTACCAGCAACCTGAAGAGAACTGCAAACTATAATTACTGTTGATGAATGCATTCTTCTAAAGCAGCCTCGGTATATCACAGCTATTCTTAAAGCACCAGACAAGATTTTCTTAATTGTTGACCTTTCTAGAGATGTCATTGTTTCTGTTAGTGTTTCTATGTGCCTTTGTGGGCAGCGGCAGTTCCAGGTTGTATCCGAATCCTCCACTGTTTGTGGGAATGGCTATATAAGTTGTGTGCCTTCTCTCTGTCCTTGTATCTGCTGCACTCATCATACAGTTGATTTGCATTATGCATGGAAGCAAACATGATAATCACTTTACTATGTGCGGCGAACAAATGGAAGCATGTGCAGCTGAGAATCCCAGGACATCAGGAATTCACTTCAAGTGCTTTCATCACTTAACTTTTAAAAAGGAGCACACAAAGACGCAAACATTATGTCATTTAGCATCACTCAAGCTCCGCTGAATACACAGTTGGATCATTAGGCATCGTGTGTGACACGCAGTCAGATTCAAGTGTTACATGACACAAAAAGAAAATATCAAAAAGGGAGAGAAATCCTTTCAAGTGGTTCTGCTGCCTGTTGAGATTGAAGTGGAGAAACAAGTCTGTGTTGGAGGGTTTCCTCTCAATATTTAACCACTTTAGCATCTCTCAGAGCGTTCCAGGCACATGTACAATATGTGGGAAAGTATGTGGCTTCACCTTCGGGTCAAAAAGTCATTTTTCTTTACATGCCAGTCAAGCTGCATGCATGTTTCAACCTAACACAGTTTATATTGAACAGGTTCACATGCACACAGAGGAATTATTTATTTATGTGTGCATACAGTGTTCCTACTTTTATGTCCATGGCAACACAGAACATGGAAATTAAACTTGAAAACATACATGCAGTGCGTTCATTTTCGGGATGTGATTTTCAAATTTACATGCTCTCTGCACATACATTAAGGGCATAAATGACATTTCAGGAAACATTATGGGGCATATTGTAGCACTTAAGAGTGTGCTACCTGAAACACCTCGTGCATGAGCTTTTACTCTTTTATGTCACTTAGAAGCACTTGTGTGAAATATATGCAGTATACAATGATTGTCACCCAGGGCTCTTGAAAGCTGACATGCTAATTTTTGAGCTTTTTCATACTGCCGATAAATATAACCCACAGCTTTTTTAGTTCAAACAAGTAGGTGCAACGAGGTACTGGACTCTTAACCCTGTCTTAGGCTTGGATCATACTTAGAGTGCTAAATGTACTATTCGCTTATTTATTTAGTGTTATGATTACATTAGTGTGGTGTTGTTGCACCTTTTTTGAAATCATGAGTTTGGCTTTTTGTATGTGATGGTACAATATTTATCTGTTTAGCTACAGCAGCTTTAAAAATGTATTGTTCTTTCATAGTACAATGTAGTATTCAGGACATTTCACTTTTCCACTCAAAAATGTGTTTTTCTTCTTGTTCCTTTAGTTGGATGTTTGAGATTCACTGTGCGGAATGATGTATGTGCAGTTTAACAGTAGAAAGCTGTTTTCACACTCATCTGCTGAAAGTGGAAAGTTTCTCTGTGCTCACTGAAAATCCCAGCTTTAGGCATGTCCCAACAAGTATAATTTTTGGTATCACAGCTAGTTTGGAGCCAATCATGGTCCAGTATACAACTTAAGGGTGATGTGGTAACTTGGAGACCAGTGCATATACACTGAGAATGGACTTCACAGTGAAGTAGGAGACATGTTGTGTCCAGCAAACATAGTTCAAGGCAAACAATTTGTACATGACTTAGTAAATGTGCCTGGTGGGGATCTTTAAACATTGCAAATGAACGTGAATAAAGAAAAAGGAATGGCCTCAAACAGACCAAAAGATCTCTCAAATCATATCAAGGTTAATATTGAAAACCAAGCAACATCCTGAACTTGACATTCAATTCAGCAAATTCCCTTAAAGGACAAGCTATACCCTCCAAACAACAAATATGAGCTTTTTCTGATGTGATGCCCCTATCGGCACAATAACATTATCTGCCACTGCCTTCCAAAACCGTTACATATCCATCTATTCATCTATCCATCTATCCATCTGCTGCTTATCCAGGTCTGGGTCACGGTGGCATTGGGCCAAGCAATGAAACCCAGACATCCTTCTCCCCAACACCCACCAGCTCTTTCTGGGGAACCCCAAGGCGTTCCCAGGCCAGGGGAGCTACATAATCCCTCCAGCATGTTCTGGGTCTGTCCAGGGTCTCCTACCAATTGGTGATGCCTGGCACACCTCTAGAAGGAGGTGTCAAAGAGGCATCCTGACCAGGTGCCCAAACCACCTCAACTGGCTCCTTTCGATGCAAAGGAGCAGCAGCTCTACTCCTAGCCTCCCCCAGATATCTGAACACCTAACCCTATTTCTAAGGCTGAGACCAGACACCCAATTCGAGGAAACTCATTTCGGTTGCTTGTATCCGTGATTTCATTCTTTGGGTCTTTGGGTTACTACCTTACCATTATATTCTGTGAGCTTCTGTCAGATACAAACTATAAAAGGCTGCTTTTTGAACATGTGGTTAAAAAAGGCTTATGCATGCGTTCAAAAATACACCCCATCTCAAATACTGACATTTCTCTGCTCTGTTGGACAAGCAGTTCGATTATGTATATGACACTGTCATTACCTACTGTTGATATTGCAACATTTGGTATTTGACACCTAAACATGTGCATACAAATGTACTGATTCAAGCTGAAGCAGTCATAAAAGCATACACACTTAGAAATGCATAAAAAAAGCCTGAGCAAACACATAAAGGCATTCACGCAAACACTCACAGGTCCATGGTGCATACATTATTGAGAGGGGTTTACATACAGTACTTCAAGGGTCACCTTAAGTTCTCACATTAAATATGGAATTCACACGCTCTCTAGATATTTTCCTCTGCTATAAACTCAATGTTTGTATTCTTTTGTGCATTCATTTTCTAGTGCAGTGTCATAACAAGTTGGCAAAAGAGGAATTGTATATACCACTTCAAGCATATTCCGCTCAAAAACAACATTTTAGCATTTAAGTTTGACAATAATGCATTTTGTAGTGTTTTTTTCTGTGACATTTAGCTCCTGTTTTCCAGTCAAGCATATCGCTATCATTATGTAATGTCTTTTGTTTAAAATGCTTCTACATGTCCACCTGGATTTTCTCAACTGCGCATTTTATCCTGTGGGTTGAGTAGTTTACACACATTTCGAAACTAAAGTCGGCATCAAGACTGCTACTTGACCTGATCCATGGGGGTAGTGGGTTTAAAAACATTCACCACAACTGATATTCAATGAACTGATTGATTGACCAAAAAAGATCATCCAAATCTCCACTGCAAATGTACAATTTTTTACAATTTACAATTCAGGCAGTAAGTAGCAGTGGACAATGCCATAAAAGTTAGTTTCGATCCGATACCAAGTAATACAGGGCCAGAATCGTCAATATCAATACCTATACTTTTGATTATTTAATGCGGCTTAAGTACTTTCATGTAGGGGAGAGCAGTGTGTCATGATTTATGAGGTGAACGCATCAGCAGTAGGCTACATCTGAACACAATTTCATTACCACTAATTTGCTGAAATGGGTACAACTTAGAACAGAGAAACTGAAACCGGCATTGATCCTATTGACGCTTCAAAAAGGAAATGTAGTATTGGTTGTATCAATAGTTTGGGATTGATTCGCCCAAGCCTAGCAGTAAAAGTATGTGAAGAAGAAAGAGTACAACAATGACCTAGTATTACCCTTGACTAAAGTTGGAGGACTCAAAATAGACAGTTAAGACAAGCTGTAATAATTTAGCGTGTAAGTTACTAATTATCTCAAAAATACAAAGTACAGCTGAGACTGGTGGGTATGTCATTAGTTTTGGAGGTACATGCCATAAACGAAAGTATTAGACAAAGTGAAAATTCAACCTGATGGTGGCGCCAGATGAAAAGTCAAGAGATCATCACGAATGACATGATGACATTTCACTCAAAACCACAAGTTGACCTCATGCATGACAACCCCTAAATGAGGGATCACCAAAGTCACTAGGGTTCATCCTTTAGGGTACACGACTGTCTGTCCAAAATTTCATGGCAATTCATTCAAATAGTTGTTGAAAAACTTTAATCTGGACCAAAGTGTTGGACAGTTCAACTGATATTACCATGCCTAGAGCCAAGACGCTAAATTGATGCAGCCCAAACTCCAAAATACTTGACTCTACATAATCCATAAGGCATCTCCTTGCTTAATAAACCCCCACATCTTTCAAACCCCATACAGCATATCTATAACACAGACTGTGAGGTAAACATTTAAAGACTCCAAGCTTAAGCCAAGGTAATCTTGATGATATTTCCTTAGACCTCACAAAGCTCCTCCAAACCAACAGAAGACATTATACAGCTGCCTGTTACTCCCCATCTTTACCGTCAGTTTCAAACACAAAACAAAACAATGATTGAAGTGTTTTTTTAATAATTGAATTTGTTTTTTCCTGTAGGTAACCCTGGAGCTGTCACAACACAATCCACTTTATAACAAAGCCTCTGCACACCAATGGCCCACCCACACATGTTTTCACTTACAGCATTTTGGCTAATTAGACCTTTGAGACAGGATTGGTTGATTAACATAGTCACAATCACATCAGATCCATTATTAATTTTCAATGAAAAGACAAATTAGAAGCCCTTTGTGTTTCTTGTATTAAACATATTTTGTTGCTCTCTGTAGTAAAAAAAAACCTTCCTTTTTTCTCATCTCCCTCTGCAGGGTGTTCAGGGTCAGCTACAGAACAGCATCCTGGAATGAGAAGAGATTCGATATCTTGCTCGAGGACACTTCAGCAGGAGGGATGCTTGCCAATACCGGGGCTTGAACCTAAGTCCTTAATTACATTCTTCCCTTAAACAATGTTCTCTGCTCAAACTCTCCTCTGTCCTTCTCTGCAATCATTCAGCTGGCATTCTCAGGCAGATTCAGCTCCAATAAATGGAAGAGGTTAGTACGTTTCATCTCCCAAACCAGCCAGCCAAAAGCAAGGAGGTCTTAAGGTGACTTGTGGAATGAGCAAAAGCAAAAAAAACGACATAAAATAGATGGAAAAGATGGAGACGTCTTGTTTTATCACTCTAACTCACCCACTATCTTGCCCCTCCTCTCTTAACCTTTCCTGAAGCATCTCATTTACTCGCTTCTCAATCTGAGTCAGGATCTTTTTCTTATTCTCTTTTCCTGTCACACCTCCCTTCCATTTGCCTCTACTTCCTCCATCCTTCCATTCTTTTCTTCCTCATTTTTCTCCCCTCTCTTCATCTCCTCCTTCCCAGCGCTCCACTTTTGTTTTGAAGTGAAATGAGTGTGTTTGATGGGGAGCTGAAAGGGGGATTGTGGGAAGACGGCAGGTCCTATATATAGCGGTGAGCGTGGGTAGATACCGTATTGACAAGAAAGACACACGATTTTCTATCCAAAGCAAAGCAGAGGGAGAGAGAAGGATAATGAGCCTGGGAGAGAGAGAAGTGAAAAAGAGACAAATGCAGGTGTTTGTGTGTGTGAGTGAAACTGCAAAAATAGCAATGTATTATCACTAATACAAGACTGTACAAGCAAATAAGCTCACCTTGTTTTCATAACACCCAATTAGAACAGTTACTGTACATTTTTAAACTGCCACAGCCCTTTAAAGCAGCTATAATCAATATTTTTTTATATTGACAATGGACCACATGACTACTACAGAGCATTTTAGTATCTTTTGGCTCACTGTTGGTTTTAGAGCCCATAGCTTTACTGTTTTGGTTCATCATTAACACTCTCATAGGTCCACTTTTGGTCACAACACGCATCTGTTTAAGGATAAACGTGCTACCCCCTTCGTCAAACTGCAGACAGACAAAGTTAGTGAGCATTCTAGCATCTCAAGAGTCAGTCCCTCGGGAATTAACAGAGACCAAAAACAGAGCTAAAAGGAGAGTGTATATTGGACTCCAAAAGAATGCTTATGTTGCTTTGTATCTGCTTGATGTGCAATGTTTCCTGATAAGTGCCTTATCAAATAAAAAGTTAAAATATGTCGGTGCTGTGTTGTCCACGTGAGCAAGAAAAATGTGTTGTTCCAGGTTTAAATTCAAATGTTCAGCCAAGCATTTCCAAACTTAAAAAAGTAACTTCTTCTAAGTGTTTGAACCAAACCTGTACACCCATTGAGTACTACAAAATAATCTCCACAATTAGGGTGTAAGAAAGTATAGCCACTTTCAGCATCAGCATTGTGCTTTAAACCTATAAACATCTATAATCTACAAAAGTAACAACAAACTTGATAAAATCGGCAGAATGTAGACAACCCCAACCAATTTTATCAAGCTCACATTTAGTGGTTTTAGCTACTGTATATTACTGGAAGTATATTTACTTGCCAGTCAGTGACAATTGAAATCAAAGATATCAGATATAATCTAAATGATTTGGATAACTGGCAGTCTCCACCACCTTTTGCTCCTATGATACTTTAGCTAATGTTAGCTTCTGATCATTATCTACCATCCACTAGCATTAGCTGTTGGTTAATACAGAACTGCTGTCTAGTTTCTATTATACCAAGTTAGAAAATTACATGAGCATTCAGCTAACACTGAATTGCACTGACAGTCATCACTCTGTTAGTTTTTTCGAACACTATAAAGACACAATTTTTGCTAACGTTTAAGATATCAAAGTAGTGTAGCGTGGTGTTTCTCTTGCTAACAAACCATCTTTGGACAAGGTTATGTCCGTTTGCATGAATACAAACTATGTAACAGCCTGCAATTTTGTTTTGTAGTTTGGCAACTATTCGCCCATAAAGTTGGAATCATTTTGTTGTCAGACACATTCCTCTTTTTATTTTCTATTTATACACATCAGTAATCACCTTTGACTCGGTGCAATGAGATTGATCAATACAATTTTGAGAATATATACACTTTATCTATCAAGAATAAATCACATTTTCACAATCATTTCATGGAAAGAGGTAAACAATATTTTATTCCAACTTTATGGGCGACTGTGTATTACAAAGTCTACCAATGAGAGGTCTTTTTACAGCATAGATCCCGCTCCTGATTCTATGGGGGACAACTGGGCACAAGGAGGTTGCACACTCTGTCTCAAACCCTGAATATGTCATGTTGGATTCCATGAAATGTGAGTATTATTGTTACTTTGAAACTAGTGGGACGGGTAAATATGGAAGTTACAGGGGTTAAAAAAAATGGAGGTTTAAGAAAACATTCCATTCCACAACATTCAGTGAAGCTTGGACTAAAACCTCACATAATATGTTTGATGGATTGAGTGTTTGTTTCTGCTGTTAAGAAAGTCAAAGGCAAATGAAGTCCAGTGAGCTGTTATTATTTAACGTCTCTGCCGTCGCAAAATGGCACAAATCTATACTCTTTTTAAATGTCAAACGCTATTAGAAACGATTGACTGTGATTCATCCAACACAGTGAACATTGCCTCAGCTTTAGTTTGTCTCTGGGGTTTAGTGTGATTTGATAAATAGACTGCACAACATCAAAAAATAGAATGTGTTGAGTAATATTTAGTGTGTCTGTCCACAGTACATTTTTGTAGATGGTATATTACACTGATAAGTATGTCACAACTGAGATGAATCTGTTAATTACAACAAGTAAAGTCAACAAGATGCAGTCAAAGCAGACAGTGTAAAAATAAAATATCAAAGATTCAAGCTATTATTATTATAATAACAAGGTGAAAACTACAGAAGTGATTGATTTTCTCCATTTGACAGAATAACTGCTGTTTACATCCCAGTTGTTTGTGTGTCTGCACATCACAGAAAATGGTGCTTGCTATATACGTTATAAAATAACAACAACAATAATAATAATAATAATATTTCTGTCTTTCAAAGCACCCAAGTGCAAAAAGAGATGAATATTTTCATCTGGGCAAATGGGGCCATGAGCAGCAAGCAGGTAAGTAGCCTGGATATAACTCAATAAAAACAGGTTGCACCAACAAGTTACTGCAACATCAAATAAAAGAAACGTTAGAAAAATTCGAGTAATGTTAGAGGAAAAGGTTCTTTGATATTTAGGCTATATTTGGAGTCCATACATGACAAACAATTGACATGCATGCTTGCTGTACTATACATTGCTGTTAATGACTTTAGATGGGAGTTAGATGACTTGTAGTGTTGTAGAAACTTGCTATTTAAGTGTAGACTTAGGCAGAGTATAATTTGCTTTTGCTATTATTTGCACAGATATTTTTGCTTTAGTTAAACATCCATGCACAGCCAAAGTAGTCATTAATCCTACTAATGTCCATGGGTCAATTTCAACCCAGGAGGACAACAGGTGTTAACTCAAAAATGAGGTATAATTTCATTAAAATGAGACCTATTGACCATATCTTCCAAAAAATATGTGTAAATCCCGTGGTAACAATTTGGAATGAAGTTGGCCGAAATGGTCTCATACAGAATTCGGTGATAATTTATACTTTATAAACAGTCAAACCAAACCGGGTCAATTTTGACCCAGGAGGTCAAAAGTTGCACGATCCACAAAAAGACAACAGGAAGGTTAAATGATTGATATATTATGAACAAGTTGAGGTGAGGTTTGGTCTAAACATGAACACATTTATTTTGTTTTCCTTTTTGTGTCTGTTACTTTCTGTCCTGTCACTAGTCAGTCAGTCTTTCACAGATGACCTGAATACTAAACCTTCCTGGGACAAAGTTTTGATTAGAGCCACTTAACTAAGTTGTAGTGTAAGAAGAGATGATTCACCAAAACAAAGTGTCAAGTTTAGTGTGTAACTAACGGGCTGATACATAGAGGTTTGTACTCTTTGTAACTCAGACTTATGATCAAACTTAAGGTTGGTTGCACCGTCTCTACTGACACTAAAACTCAACCGGAATCAGAGAGTGACGTTTCATCCACTGCAGGATTCAGGTGATTTTTTGGCTCTTTAATAATCTCTCTCACGGTTTGATAGTTCACCATTACTGCACTAAAGCAAGCTATCAGAAATCATTCAGGGACTAGACAAGACTCCCCCCCACTATTTTCTCCACTTCTATCCTCCCCTCTATCAACCTCTGCACCTCTTCTCTCCTCTTTCTCTATGAAGTGTTAATCCTTCCTTTCCTCCCAGGCCAGATAGACTCACATCACTGCTTTCTTAGCTCACCTGACCTCTTCCTCCTTTTCTTACACTCCATCCTGTTACCCTGTACTGTAGTGTCACTGCTGTCAGACTGACGGACCAGAGACACATAACACTGACCCAGTGCTAAATATACTCTGTTCTCTCAATTTCTGACATGGTTACTCAGCACGCTGTAAGAACCAGGTGTGAGAAGGAACAATTTAATTGATAATTTGGCAGTAAAAGTAGTGATTTGATCCCTCTAACAGATATATTGCTATAGGTAACATCATGTGGTTATTAATACTGCTACTACTACTTTAAATAGGTTAAATTATTTTGAATACAGTTCATAAATCAGCATAAAGCATCAGTCAGCAGGTGTCCTGAGTCCTTGCAATAATAATAATTGTAATTTATGCCTAATGCTTTATAAACAGTCAAACCAAGGGGGACAAAAGTTGCACGGTCGACAGGAAGACAACAGGAGGGTTAAACTATTTCAGTAATAATATTCCACTGCGACACAGCTAAACTTAGTGTGAGTGTTTTGTCAGTTGTCACCTCCCTTTTTCTTGCTGCTGCTGCTGCTGAAGTGACTGACTGTGCCCAGAGGATACTGGCCTGTCAGGAACCTGTAGTCATAGTCAGGGTAAAAGCCCCAGAAAGCACCCACAACTAAACTGTTTCAGTAAGAGTTTTGGCCAGTGAGACAGTTTTGGATGTTTATATTTTTTCAAATAAGGGACAAGAATGTTTTTTTTCACCTTTCTTTTTTTTCTGCTGTACTGCAAACACATCGAACTATGATCCCTTAACCATGATACATACAGAACCATGAATTTTGTGTACGGTTACACCCTTAATTCCTTTATTTATACCTTTCCTGCTTATGTCCAGTTCAGTGTAGCTTTATTAACGTTGCAATAGTTATGTACTGTTATGTACTATGAGTTATATGAATGTGAAAGGCACTAACAGCAGGAATAACATGAGCAAAATCAACATTAACAATGAGCGAGGTAGAAGAAAAAAACTAACTATGAAAATAAAGTGAACATAGTGAAGGTAACGATAAAGCAAAAAAAACAATAATAGTTTATGGGACTGTGTGTGTGTGTGTGTGTGTGTGTGTGTGTGTGTGTGTGTGTGTGTGTGTGTGTGTGTGTGTGTGTGTGTGAATATTTATCTTCCTCTACCAGTTCACCAGTTATTGTTGTTTTATTCTCAGAGGGGAGAGGGGAAAAGGGAAACAGCTCTAAACCCTTGACTTTTAATACAGTCACAATATCTGTCTCTCTACTCTTTACTTGAGCAGAGCATGGGTATTGATTCACATAAAAATATTAGACACATTAAAATGTCCCAAATTCCACTGTGAGGAGTTTAATTTCTAATCTCAAGGCCCAGGTTTTACTTTGTCTTTGTCATTTGCAGAAAGACTGAAAAACAATTGAACAAAAGTAAGTAAGGTGCATTTTCAGTGTAATTAATGGTACTTAGAACTTACCAAACATGAAATCAGCTCCACTGTGATGCTCAACTATTTAGTAACATACTGATGTGCTTCTCACTGTCACCATCAGTGTAGCCTTTTCTATTTTCCAGGATCAAAGTACATTCTTTAAACCCCATATGTGTCTGGTGACTGACCCGTTGTGTTTCTTTCAATGTATGCACAATCGATACACTCCTCCCTCGGGAACTGTCACAGTTATTAACTAATCTATAACGCTATTTCCATTAAAGTTATTTCAGAATCAATACTGCATTCAGATTACAGGCTACGACCTAATCCATACCATTAATATTTTAATTAACTACTATATGATCACTGGGGATGAGAATCGGTTTGCTGCAGTGTTGCATTAAACGCGGCATTGATGAATAAAGTGGCGGCGTGCATCACTCTGGTTCCTCGGGTGTAAGTAGCTGGTGTTTAGCTGTGGAGTGAAGGTTTTATGGTAGAGAAAAGTGCATGTTGTAGGTTTTTTAATACAAGCTGATGACCTTTTTTCACCTGCACAGCACAGCTCCCTTTTGCACAATTTGGCATTCCAGCTGTGACCACACATGTTTCGACTTGAGGCTTGCAGCAAGCGATGGCAACTGTTCTGAGCGGCTATTCTAACTCATGAAGTTCTCCTTCAAACACGACAGGTTGAGCTACACATGAGATCATGCAGGCAACAGTTTCACTCAATCATTTCCTTCCTACTTACGTCCATCCACAGATATCAGCATCACTGTTTACACCCTCCTCCAGCTATATGAGAACTAACTATTGGTTGTGTTGAGTTACTTTTAATGCCAAGCGAACATTTGCTAATGCAGCTGCTTCATATTAAAAGCTGGCCACCTGTGAACCACTGGGAGGCTTGCATTGTTAAGTAAGAAAAGGATGACAGTGTGCACAATCAGCCCAAGCCAGGTACAGGTGCAGGACAACAAACTGCACACAAAGGAAAGGAGAGGCAGCCAGCCAGAGTTTTTCAGGCTCCCAAATGTCATTTTTCAATGCATTTTTATGAATAAAGCACAAGCTAGAGAGACCAAATAGATACAAAGAAATACCAGTAATGATATTGTAAAACCCTGAGGTCTAAATCAGGAATTGCCATGAAACTTCTACTATAAAACAATAAATATTAGATGTCATCACTTCTTCAAAGAGAACTCTCCACCATCAATCTGCTGTGTATCATGTATATTCATAGCACATTGTTTTTCTTATTGATTTGCATATATGTGAAAAAAGTTGTATGTGAATGAGAACTAGGACTTGTATCACCCTGAGGTGATGATACGATGGTTTCTATATCATGTAATCCACTAATTGTATAGGAGTATTTTGGGTGCAACCTCTTTTTTTCTTTCATTGTGAAGTAGCCAATGGCATGGTCAGATCTATGATACAGTGAATCAGGGGCCCTCAAGCAGAAAGTGGCCCTCAACGATGAGAGAAAAAAAAATGTGTGTCCAAAACCTAGTCGGTCCAAAACAAAATATGGAGTTACAAGATATCCACCCAACAGCAGTGTTATCCGGAATAAAATAATAGTTGTTTTCAAGTAATTTTAGTCTCATGATTGACTGTTTCATTAACCCTTACATACTGTTCAGGTCAACTTTGACCCGTTTTGATATTTGACAACTGTAAAAACACCCCAAATGTCTTTTACCCTGAAATTTGATGACTTTTCCTAAAGTGGTCGAAAATGCAAAAGAAATGAAAATATTTAAAAATGTTATAATTTTATATATATGCTACAAATTATCGTCCATTGAGGCTGTTCTGGGTCAAATGTGACCCATATCTATTGCGATTGCTTTTAGTTTTAAATTAATAGTTAATAATTTGACTAAGATAGTAGTTATGAGGATTTCTTTTTATGATGTAGCAGTGAAGACTGATGGCTCTAATGGTTATACAATAAACCCCACAGTTCATAAAGTTCTTGACATTTTCTGTTTCAATAAAATACATTTAAATCATTTTTGCTATGTTATATTTTCATGTCTTAGGTAAAAAAGGACATGATATTGTGTGATAGTAGCTGGGGTTTTTTTCCAAAAACTTTGTGGTATAAAACCTAAATAATATGCACTATTGGTAGGTTGTATCAATGAGTGTGTGGGGAAAATGTATCCAAAGGAACATGGACAACCAAAAGCCCAGCAAAAAAATGTGTGTAAATAAGTTGTCTCTATGGAAGGCCAAATGTCAAAATATGGAGAAGTTTGGGGAGATCCATGAGCATCAGTGCCCAGGTGCCCCTTAGGTTACTAATCCACCATTGGCCAAGGGAAATGCAATGTACAGTATTTCTCACCTGGAGTTGCTGTGCTTTGTTAGCCAAGCGATAAATACTGGTCTACACAACAAGGTATGGATGGAGTTTGGTGCTTTTATATCAGGAGATTACAATTTTTTTAGAACATTAAAAAAATTACCACATTGTGCTGTTAGATGAAGGGCTTCAGGCCAAAAGACTCAAGTCAGAAAACTCCCAACACATAATCAAGTGAAACAGTGCTTAAACCTCGCCATAGTGTCCAATGGATAACCTTTGTGCACGCAAAGTTGGCCATGCGTGGTTTAGCATGAGTATCCCAGCCATATTGAAAATCTAAATGGTACTTAGCCAGAGCAGCTTACCCACCGAGACACTAAAGACTAAACTGGGAAATATTTAGTTGACCACAGTATATATCATTAAGGTTCTCTTAACGGCCCTCCTTCTTGCACAAAAAGTCCCCAAGCAGTTGCAATAAAACATAATAGCTGCTTGTTAAGACTCTCCTGATAACTGCGGTTTATGCTGACTGTGTTCACGCATGTGTGTTCATGGGAAGGCAGGACAAAACCTGTCCTTCGGCAAACGGTCAATCTCAGAGACATTTTTAATCAGCTGGTGTTGTTGTGTTCTCATCCTGAGCAAAAAACAAGTTCTTCTTCTTTTATTCAGCTGCTTAGAAGAATGTGTCCTCGTTTACACATTGAGGTTTAATAGAGGTTAAGAAAAGCTGCACCCTAGAGCAAAGTGTCTCCACTCTTAGAGCCACGTCCCCACCAGCAACACACGTAGCAAACACTAGCCTTCAGGTGCAGCGTGTTCTTTATCTAAACAGACAAATAATCCAACCAGGAGAGGTAGTTCAACACTTCAGCTCCTGCATGTGAGGGAAGCAACAGTGCCTCATACCTTCAGACATGCTCCACTTAGAACGCAGTACAAAATAACACACACACACACACACACACACACACACACACACACACACACACACACACACACACACACACACACACACACACACACACACACACACACACACACACACACACACACACACACACACACACACACAACAAAGTAGGTCTGGGCCATGCTGGGTCAGTGCAGCAAAGCAAAGCTAATGGATGTGGACAGTAGGTGTGTGTGTGCGTGACTGTGTGTATGTGTGTGACTGTGTGTGTGTGTATGTGTGTGACTGTGTGTATGTGTGTGTGTGTGTGTGTGTGTGTGTGTGTGTGTGTGTGTGTGTGTGTGTGTGTGTGTGTGTGTGTGTGTGTGTGTGTGTGTGTGTGTGTGTGTGTGTGTGTGTGTGAGTGAGAGAGAGAATGCTTCAGTGTATTTCTCTAGATGTGTATGCCATATGTAGACAGACTGAGTGGGTGTGTGTTTGCTTTGCTTCGGGCCATGTGTGACCCTGACCTCCACCACTTGCATGACCTCAGCGTGTGCGTAGTAACTGTGACCTGATGGAGCAGTCACGTGTGTGTGTGTGTAAATGCTTGTGTACATAAGTTCAGTGTCATTTGTAGATGTATAGTGACGTCAATGAGATTTCAACTAATGATTGTTTTACACCACTAATGACTATAAAAAACAGTACAAATGTTTAAAATCGAATGCATATAATAGGCTAAAGCTAGTCTATTATGTATGATACATATTGCCTCAGCAATATATTATTCATTAGGTCCACTGATGTTTTGTAGAATTACGCCTGAACATGTCTCAGAAGGTGTGTGCTCACTTCTCCAGCACTTTTAAGTCATAAGAAATTTAATAAACAGACTTTAAGCTTGCACGTGGGAGTAAAACTAAAGGATTTGTTTTGCTCTCATCTTTCACCTAAGCCAATCATTTCAATTTGAGCAGTTTGATAATACTGGTCTAGGTCAATTATTCTGCACCTAAGACCGCTGTCCAAGGTGCTGATCCTATAAGAGCTGTCTAGTGTTATTAACCAGGAATTTGCAGATGCCCTGATTAATGTCGTGCCGCTGTTTAACTTTTAATTGCGTCATTTCTGGGTAGTTCATTTCCATCTTGGTCTGTGGCTGTGGTTCTGTCTGTCTAAATTTGCTTACCTGGTGGTCATTTGGACCAAAAGACTGATGTGTATCATGTGTGACAACGCTCACACAGTGAAACTGAGCAGGGAAAGGTAGAATTAAGTAAGTGATAATAATGGATATACACGCTTACTTTCCAGATTTGACACTTTCTGGCCTTAAAAAAGTCCTTTATTTTATTGCTCTTTCATAACGTTGCATGGCACATAATCCACAAGACAATTAAGTAAAGACTTGTTTAAATAAATACAGCAGAGGCTAATATATCCTGTTGATTACTCCCTAATATGGTCCCATAATGCAACTAGATAGCATCTTCTCATTACATCCTCCCTGTTTGATCTCCCGTTTTTAAAACAGATTATCACTATTATAAATTTGTCTTGTCTGAACCACAGAGGATAAGTGTTTCCACAGGCTAAGACTGTATCAAATGCAGAGCATCAAACAGGGCTGCAGTGGTGGGGCATGTTGTTTGAGGAAGTTATGTTGGAGCTACGATTAGTACTTTTAAAGGCCTATCAGGCGCAAAAACAACACACAGCAGTTTGTAGTACTCACATCCTGGAAAGTTATCATGGGGAGTACCCTCATAGCTGAGTGGTTACAGCACATGCCACATACCCTCAACGTCCCTGGTTCGAGTCCAAGAAGGGACCTTTAGGGCTGTTTCCACTGTAGGAACTTTGGGGTAATTTTACAGGACCATGACCATTGGCGCATGTCTCCATAGCAGGAACCGCCCCTGAAGGACAATCTCCTGGAACTTTTACGGGGGCAAAACGAGTCCCTGCCTCGGGGTATGTACTCCCAGGTGGGGCTTGAGGTTGACTCGTTGCTTATTGGGTATACTCAAAGCGGGGTGTTACGTCAACAGAAAGAGTCAAAATAAGCGCCTATAAACTGTTGCAGAATGATTACGTCACGTCCAGAGCCTGGTGGTTCATATCAAGGTCCTACTCTGCAATGGAGACTTAACTGTAAAGTTCCCGCCTCCTAAATTTTACCCAAAACTCCATAGTATGGAGAACAACTTTATTGTTCAACCAACACCTTTCAGTTTGTGGTCTTCATCAGGGTCAAGTCTGACTCAACTTTTTTGTCAAACTGTCTGATGTGGCACTACCGTCCCCATATTCATAGAAATGGTAGGGCGGCTTTATTTTCCACACAGAGCTGATCTCTGTCTGTAGTCATCCCTGTTTCAGGTAAAATCACACCCTAAGTACTTTTAACACTCTGACTTGTACACAGCCTCTCCTCTCTGCATACGGAGCAATCCTGATGTTGAGGAGCATCTTTTTAGTGCACCCAGATGCTGCAAAATCACATCTGACATCTTAAGAGAGACATCAGAGTTGAGTGCTACGTATGTAATGCACATAATTAGATGCTGTCAAGGCTAAACAGACTGTCATAAAGATGTAGATCATTTAGTGGGTTGTTCAACGTGACGGAGAGACACAGAGACAAAAAGAGACAGATAGCGAGAGAGAGAGAGAAAGAAAAGAGGGGACAGAAATAGAGGAACGGCAACAAATACAAAAAGATGTGAGTCATGAAAGACAGACAGAGGAAACATTTCTAAGCAGAGAAAGAAATAGTCTCCAAAGGATGTTAAAATAAAACCAGCTAAATGAGTTGATTACATAAATAAGCTCTGAGATGTGAAAGCAAAAACACACAGCGAAGAAGTAGAGAGAGAGGAAATGAAAGCCCATGGGAGGAAGAGAGCTAAAAAAAAAAAGGGTACAGTCATTTTGAGGTTTGAAATTAAAACAGCTAAATGATCCGATTATCTAAACAAACCAAACGATTTGATTTGGACACCGGCGGATTCAAAGAGAAGTGGAAATAGGAGGAGGAGGAGGAGGAGGAGGAGGAGAAAGAACAGGAAGCAAGACTCATTAAATTAAAAACAGCTAAATGAGCTGATGTTCCTAAACAAGCTTGGGAGATTTGGGATGCTAATTATTCGCGATCAAGTCCGCACGCCACTACAATGGTCTGAAAATAATCTTTGATGCACTAAAATTAACAGGCTGACAAAGTTAATGGCTCAGAGGAAGTATGACCAGCCAACACACACGAAGGCACACACACACACACACACACACACACACACACACACACACACACACACACACACACACACACACACACACACACACACACACACACACACACACACACACACACACACACACACACACACACACACACACACACACTTGAACACATGAATTAAGACATTGGTCACGCTATTTCCTGTTTCACACTGGTTTACAGGCAAAGCCCCGCACCAAAACTCAAACATGTGGGTGAAAGGCTTAATGTGAAAGCAACCATGAGTCAATTCCAAAAATTAGGCTAATATTATTTTTTCTTAATTGTCCCAGCATAACCCTGTGGGGGTGTACGTATTAACTCCACGCAGCTCTCATCTGCACACATACATTATATAATTTATGTTTGTTTATTTTGAAGCAAATACACAGTTTTCTCTCTTTCTTCCTGTCTCAAGCTCGTGTGAATATGTTTTCACTGAACTGCAGCCCTACAGGTCAGATTTGAACGCGTGTATCCAGTACGTCCAGAAGCATTTGAGTCTTGACAGAAACACACACACACGCAAACACACACTTCCAAACCCCGTCCATTAGCCAAGGGCTGCCTAGTCAATTTGCCTGAGAAAAAAAAAGAATAACTGTAATGAATTTTAATAGTGTGGCTTTGATGGAGAAGAAAGCCTGAAATATTCACAGCAGAATCTGTGTTTGTGCAGGTGAAAGGTGATGATTCTGACAGGATGCTGCTGGGGATGAGGCTGTTAGATGTTGCACCTCAGTAGAAGAACTATACAGAGTACTCCAATGCAAGCCTTACATACATTCAAAATGCTACTTCAGTGAAAGTACAAGAGTGTTTTCAATAAATTGTAAGTAAAGTATCAAAATCCCCTCCATCAGGGAGGTGTCTGATTGGTCCCAAATGTAGTCTGAAGCTTGAAAATGAGCCCAAAAATACAGCCAGAGTCATGAAGAAATACCTACAGAGACACGAAGAACAAGTAGTCCTGCAACAGCTGGTTTGGTCCCAACAGAACCCTGATCTGAACATCATGGTTAACCCTAACCCTTTCTGGGATTACACGAAGAAGCAGAACAGAATCTTGCTGAGATGTAGAAATCCACAGAAGAAGAACTGTAGAAACTTCTCCAAGATGCAGGAACATCCAACCTGCCAAACACCTTGAACACTTCTACAGAGAAAAAAAATGCTTGCACCAAATATTGATTTCATGTAGGTTTCTTCTCTTTTCTGCACTTTGGTTGAAGTTAATCGATACATAAAAACAACTCAAGGCATTATTTTTGAATGCATTCTCACCCAGTATGAACATTCATACATCTCTAAAAATAGCATACTTCCGCTATAATGTGCAATTGTAAAATAAGATATATATATATATATATATTACCTGTTGTAATTAAGATAAGGTGACATCCAGCCAGGGAGGCTTGATTGTGTAAAAGCTTTATTTTTCATTTACCCTATGAGTTGCTGTAAGAGTGATTCTAGTTCAATAAGTAAAACCTTTGATAGATTCAGGTGCAGGACATGAAACACTGTGTTAGTTAGCATTCAGTGAAGCTTGTGTTTTGCACTTGACCATGAAGTTGTTTCCATGTTGCTACTGCTTTCACCATCTGCCTGTGTGTGTGTGTGTGTGTGTGTGTGTGCGTGTGTGTGTGTGTGTGTGTGTGTGTGTGTGTGTGTGTGTGTGTGTGTGTGTGTGTGTGTGTTTCCTTCTTTCAACTGAGCTTACTCAACTTTTCAACTACCTCCATTTGGAAGGGGGTCCACTCTCTGCTTGCATTTTAAATGATTTTTAAAGTGAAAGAGCAGCTTGTCCTCTGTCTGCGAGGGCACTAATAATTTGATAAGGGTAAGAACATCTCGTCTACCTTTGTGGTTTAAAGTAGGCATGCAGATGTGTGCGCACTCCTCTCTGGGTGTTTTTCCCTGACAGCCAAAAACACCTTTAGTGAATAAAACATCAGCTATAAAGCAAAGGTACATAATCCAATCTGATGGCCCCAACAGCCTGAAACATTTGGACCTCAGAATCCGAATACAATATGTGCATTATACTAAAATATATGACACAGTGTAAATAATAAGGCTGAGCAATGGGATCTAAAAATGTGTTTAAAGCAAGAATAATGAAATGACTAAATATAAATATTTGTAGGAATGTACAGTATTAATGCAGTATAAATATTTCCATCCATCCATTTTCTTTATCACTTATCCTCTAGAGAGTCGCGGGGGAGTTGGACCCAATCTATGCTGACATTGGATGAGAAGTATACATATGAATAAATATAAATATATCTCTTTATATTGATTCATATATTGGATATAAATAAATATACATATACATATACACCAGAGTATTGCACAGTTGAATTTTTGCACAAATTATATTACTGCTAGTTCAGTATTGCACTGTTGAAAATATAAATTATAAATTGTGGGGTTATGAAGCTGCTGACCTGCCAGGGTGAAATAAGTCCAAAGGGTCAGACTATTGACTGTGTCTGACACTCTGAGGGAAGAGTTAAAAAGTTTGAATGCCAAAGCCTGGTGCATCTCAGTGGAATGAGTCTGAATGCACTCCTGTGCTTAACCAAGATGACACCCAACTTGGACAGCATCCTCCTCTCTGACACTACCACCAGAGAGTCCAGCTCCACCCCCACAATATCACTTGACTTACGGACTAGTTTGTTGAGTCTGTTGGCCCACACTGTTGTGTGCTGGGGCAAAAGTGTTAAAAAGCTACTTGCACACAACTAAACTCTGTATTTAGTTATCAAGGAGATGCTTTCCCCTGCATAACATGAATTTAATATTAAAAGAAAAGTCCTCTATAACATCAGTATAGTGAGATGTTTTGTGTGTGTGTGTTTATGTGCAATCTGTTTCCCTTACAAAAGCTCATATTCCAATAAAGTCTTGCTAATCTGTTTATATGTAAATTTTCATATCCCAGTTATACATAAATACAGCAAATATTATTACCATGCAAACAAGGCTTAAGCAGAGGCTGAAAACAAACAGAAAATGGGATGAAGTGTAAACATGCCTCGGTATTAAAATAACTATATTCTCTCTATATTATTCAGGTTCATAATAGGGATATGAATGCTATTATGGGACGGGTGAGGGTTTGTTAAAATGCAGTTTTTTTTCCCCGAGTCGGAAGTAATCCATCCTGACGTTAGAAGTGTGGAGTCAGTCGATCACTTAAACTTTGTACGGGTTATTTAAAGAATGTTTGTGTGTGTGGTTTTTCCTTGACAGCTAAAAACACACTTTATGAATAAAACATTGTTTGCGAAGCTTATGACATAATCCCATCTAAAGGTCCCGACCACCGAGCAACACCGAGATTCTGCTGATTAGGAATGTGCAGAGAGCCCGGTATTTATATATCTATCTGGATTTGTTGAGGCAGCACAATTATTTGTATTTGAATACAAGCGAAAATGGGTGTAACAAGCTTGTTTCAGCTGTTATAACACTCCAAATTTTAGGATAGTAAAGTATTAAAATAAGAGTTCTATAATAAACTACTGTATTTTGCAAGGCAGGTTTCCCGCACCAGGACTGTGTTCAAAATCACTCCCTTATTCACTCATTCACAACTCCCTATATAATAAACAATAAATAGTTCACTCATTAGTGAGCAGCAAATATTTCAGACACTAACTAGTAATTGTCATATTGTGTCATAACCAGGCGGGGAGTTCCGGTCCTCTGAAATGATGCGAACGCGGAAGTAACTTAAAACTGCATTCTATCAACAGGCCACCAGGGGGCGACCGTTTTGGTGTCAAAAGGACTTCCGTCTCTATACAAGTCAATGGAGAATTCACCAACTTCTCACTTGATTTTCTAACCTCGTTTCAAAACCACGTTTTCAAAATGTGTTTATGGTCTCAATCGCTAGTTTAAAGCCTTCTTCAATGCAGTATGATGTTCATTTTTGAAATGTTGGCCTCCTTGATTTTATATTTGACGATAAAGCAGGGTATGCATTAGGGTGCACTAGGCAGTGATTTGTGACATAGCCCAGGTCTCTAACCCCAATCTCCCAGACCACAGACAACTGCACTGACCACTCAGCCAAAGCTCAGATCCAGCAGACACACAAACCTCCAGCTATTCATGTATTCATGACACAAAGATAGACAGCAGAGTGGAGGAGAGGAGTCAGACAGAGACAACCATGTAATCTTCTTATGCTACGAGTCCTAAACTGCGTGCTGTTATTTGACATGCTGTTTTGTCTTTGTGTAAACAAATCATTTAAAAAACATTCTTAAGAAATAAATATTCATAAAAACCGAAATACCAAATACCAGATTGCTATTTATTTGCAAGGAAGATAATCTATATACACTTCAAAGTCCAGATACACCAGAATGTTGTGATGATTGTATTTACACTTATATTCTCATTATACTATCTCACTATATTGTCATTTGTTTTCTGGATATTCAATGTATGTGAGCATCTTAGTTCATTTGGCTTTTGAGGTGAAATCGTGTCAAGCTGAGTGAAAGACCTCTCATAAGACCCATTGCACCACTGTAATTGACTGTGTGTGTGTGTGTGTGTGTGTGTGTGTGTGTGTGTGTGTGCGTGTGTGTGCGTGCTAAAAATATACGAACTCTGTGAGACACTTTTGTCTTGTGTCATTCTCCTGGAAATAGCAGGAAGGGTGCGGCTGGAGGAAAGCGGGTTGGTGCACACAACGGAAGGATGGACGAATGAGGAGAGGCAGGAGAGGCAAAGAGAGAGAGAACATGTCAAACACAGAAGAGGGGGAGAGAAATATAAAACACAGCACAGGGAGAGAATATAACACAAGACAGAAGAGAGGTAGAGGTAGAGGAAGAGGAAGAGGAAGAGAGAGAGAGAGAGAGAGAAAGATAGAAACAAAAAGATGGAGAGAGAGCCTCTGGCCTGTTCTAGTTCTTCTTGTTTTGAAGTGGTTTAATGGCTGCCGCAAAACACACAGAAGCACACACACACACGCACACACACTCTGGAATAGATAACTCACTGACCATGCACCTTATGCTGCATTTAGGCGCCGTTGGAAATGATGCTTGTGCAAGCTGACAAACAACATGTGAAAGTTGCAAAAATGGCGGGAAACAAATGTTGTGGTTTGGCATTAGAGTAAATTATACATTATAGGAGATGGCAGAAAATTTAAAACAATATACTTCCTCATTTACCTATAGTTATCCATCAGTTTTCAAATGAACCATTTCTAAGGTAGAATGTGGTTCCAATGAACAATGCTCACTTTGAGGTCTGTAAATGATCCAGAGTAACAGGGAGAATGCTTTGGAAAAAAGGCAAAGTTACTGATTTTTTATAAGTAATGTTTCAAGTGAAATTCCATTGACTGATATTGATATAGATATCTTTCATCCATCCATTCTGTGCAATCCCAGACTGACATCTCCAACCTCTATCGTGAGGAAAACCTCAGGATTGGAGAATTCTGCAATGACAAATTTGAAGCTTTGAACTACGAAAATAAGAAAAAATATATCATGTGTTTGTGGCTTGCAACAAACAAAATTAACCTCTGACCCAAAATAGACCAATTTTCCTTCTAGTATACACATCCTTTTCAACAGCTGAAACAATTACAGTGTAGATTATGCTATGAAAAGTATGGCCCATATTTCAGGCTATACAGGTAGGTAGGTAGGAAACTTAATCTATCTCCCTAGGGGGGAATTCAAAATTGACACTGCTGCATTCTTATGTGATAAAAAATAAAATAAAATTGAATAGAATTAAATACTATACACAATAAAACAATCTCTTAATACTATATACAATAAACAATCAATAGTGGGAGTGGGAGGTGCTGGGAGCTGATGGTATATACTGAAGTAAATATTTCATAGGCTCAAGTCATTGACTTTGATACTGATATGTTCACATTTGATCACTTGGCTAAACTTGTATACTGTATATATCTGTAACATCTCTTCAAACTCTTCTTGCCAACAACACCAAATAGTTCATGCTGAAATAAAAATTCAAAAAGTGTTGCTACACAAGGTCAACCTCAGTTTTTAAGAATCCAGTATTGATACTTTCTCCTGCAGAAGGGGGTTGGATATCCCCAAAACTGGGAGAAGAAAACCAAAACTATCTCTGTGGTTAGATAGCACAAGAATATGAGAAAATACATCTTTTTGTAATATAGCTAAACCAACCATTTAAACCAGAGTATCTTATGGAATGATGTAATGATGTAATGACTGGAGGAGTAATGTATTCTCATATTGGTGCTGTTTTCCCTTTTGGTGACAAATGACTGGATGTCACAGCTTTACCCAAACTTCCATTCATCACTGCATTGCTGGATTTAAGCAGTGCAAAAAAAGCGAGTCTTTTTCTGATATGATAAATGATAGATGTGACATTTAGATGGTGGCAAATATGGAAGCTGTATTAACAACTAACGGTAAATGTCACTCTCTCTGTTGTCAACCATAAAAAGCATCTTAGCTATCCTGTCAAAATAGAAGATGTGAGCTTTTCTTCTGTACTGCCTTTTAAAATAAAACAGCTGTAGTAGTACTACACTGAGCATAATGTTGTGTTGTAACATCTGACTGACTTCTCTCAACACCTCCGCCCACTGAAAGTTACGTTGCCCTCTATTCCTCACAGGGATGAGACGCAGACGCAGTATTGGACAGAACGATGGATAGCTCCATAAAGACAGACAGATTTGTAGCCTGGACCCGTGTGTGTGTGCGTGTGTGTGCGTGTGTGTGTGCGTGTGTGTGTGTTTGTGTGTATGGGGGTTTGATGTGGTGGGACAGAGTTTATGAACCCATAAAGTCTTCAGGGATAAAAGTCGCACTACGCTATGAGGTTAAGCGCCAAATAGAAAGAAAGGGAAAAAGAGAGATAGAGAGAGGGAAAGAGGGAAAGATAGAGGGAGAAAGAAGAGCTATGAGATTCATTTAAAACATTGAGATGACAGTAGAGGACGGAGAGTCTCTCTATCTCTCTCTCTCTTTCGCTCGGTAAATGTTTCTACTGCTGTTTCTACTTTGGTTAAAAGCCTGTTACATCCACTGCTGAAAAATTATGTAAACCCTCTCTACTTCACTGTGTGTGCGTGTGTGTGTGTGTGTGCGTGTGTGTGTGTGTGTGTGAGTATGTAATTCCATGCATGTGATCCTGTTCACTGAATGTATTTTTCAGTTCAGACAGTGTTTTTCCACCGCTGCCTCTCTCTGTTAGTGTATTTGTGTGTGTGTGTGTGTGTGTGTGTGTGTGTGTGTGTGTGTGTGTGTGTGTGTGTGTGTGTGTTTGTGTGTGTGTGTGTGTACAAACACCACCTGTCTGTGTATGTTTGTGTATATGCACATACAGGTATTTACATGCAGTTTCTATCCACATGTATTTAGTAAAAGTCTAAATAAAGTCTGCAGAAGTTGATGTGGATGTTTGGGTCAACAATTTGAACCTACACCATCATGTTTGCCAAATCTTAATGTCGTTGTTTTTGTGCATAAACCTAACCAAACATCAACCAGATCATAAAACACTTGTATTTTTGGAACATTGATGTCCTGTTGCTGTGTTCATGGACACTCTGACATCTGAAATTTAAGATTTAATAATAAAAGTGTAGATAGCACCTTTTAAAAAGCAAAGTGACAAAGTACTTTACATTAAAAACAGATAATATATCCATCAGTTAAGAAAAAGCCACGCAATAAAAGTGAGTCTTCAGCAGAGATTTAGAAGAGGACACTGAGTTTGCCTGCCTGAGTTCAACAGTTGAGGGGTCCGAACTGCCAGGTCCCCTCTAGTGACAAGTTAAGATTTTAGGACCATTAGTTGAGCCCTGCAGTAAGATCTAAGGCAGCGTTTAGGCTAATGGAGCGTCAGCAGATCATAGAAATAGACAGGAGCCTGATCAGTCAATGCTTTAAAAAACAAGCAGCAAAATAAAAAAAAATCAATTCTAAAAGTGGTTGCTTTTTTTAGTTCATGTTAAAAGCCTGTATTAACCGCATTCACCTGCTGATACCAGAATAAAGTGCATTTCAATAGTCCAGTCTGGAAGAGATAAAAGCGTAGATGACCTTTTCTAAATCTGCAGAGGGAAGGAACGACCTGATCTCGGTCGGATGTCTCAGTTGAGCAAAGCGAGACTGCAGCTTTTTGGTCACCTAAGCATCAAAAGAAAACCCTGAGTCAAAAATAACTCCTAGGTGATGGGACTCTTTTCAATCATTATTAGATAAGGCAGCCAGACCACAGGAGAGATTGTTAACTGTGCTAGTGCTGGGGCCACAGGGGGTCATTATAATCACTTCTGATGTGGAGTCACTCAGTTGGAAGACATTTTTGGACATCTAATTTTGAATTTCAGTAAGGCAGGACTTAATACAAGAAACTTTCGGCTTTAGCAGGACATTATTGACAAACTGATGATTATGTTCATGTTTAATTGATCCAATAATTTATTTATTACTACTTTTAGAACTGCTTACTAAACAAGCCCTACCCCAGACTTGTCACTCCGTATTACCCCTTCCTAAGAGTTAAAGAAAAGAAGGAAACAATGGTAAGTCAGAGCTGATGTCACCCCAGTGGTGAATACCTGGCAGCTATCTATCTATCTATCTATCTATCTATCTATCTATCTATCTATCTATCTATCTATCTATCTATCTATCTATCTATCTATCTATCTATCTATCTATCTATCTATCTATCTATCTATCTATCTATCTATCTATCTATCAATAACACACAGAAAATCAGCAATTTAAAAGTTGGATTTAGAGGATGTTTGTCTTTTTTTTAAGGAATAAAAATATTAATTATTTTCCTGTTGATCAACTAATTAACTGATTAATCTCTTAATTGTTTCAGCTGTAAAACTCACTAAGACACTCACCCGCGTCATTAAAATGAGCTGTGGGAACAACCAATGACAAACAATAATCATATAATAACATAACTATGAACATCTCTTTCACATTATTCTCATTAGTATTCTAATCAGTCATCATTTTTGACAGCTGCTGCTTTAGATTTTAATGACAACATCAATTATGTCTTGACAAACTGCTTTTGGCTTTACTTTGTGCTTGTCTGATAGTCAAATCTTATTCAAAACTATAAAAAAAAAAAATCTTTGTTAAGATATACACTTCAGAATTTTGGATATAATGTCACTATGTGTAATCATCAAATAGAGTATTCAGTCTAAAGCTTCATTCAATCCCAGCAGGATATCACAGCCCAATTATGAATTATGAGTGCACAACACAAGAGTATGATATAAAATGTATGAAATTCTTCACATCAGCAACATTGTGACAGCGGCATGTTTTTTTTAACCATCCCGAGTTCCCTATTATGATTTCTTTAAGGAACTTTTTTATTTAATTTTTGTGAAAATCAAAGGCTCCTTTGAAACATTATAGCTCATTAAAGAATTTACCAAACTAAAGAACACTTGGAGAATCCCAGCACTTTTTTTTTTTGTTTGATCATCCTTTACAAAGTCGCTCGAATTAGGTTTTTTAAAGTATGTTTTGGAAACCAAACTCAATTTCTCTCTGGGTCTTTTTGCTTTTCAACTACCAGTGTGGGAGAACTTGGAGCTTTCAAGACCAGACATTCACTGTCCCAAACTGTGAACATGGATCTGACCAAAACTACCAAAGAAAGAAAGAAAGTCACAGTTAAACAGTAAATTGAGTCTATTCGACACACCGTCTAATCTCAACGCTCTATTCCAATAGCTTCTGTGGTTGTGATTCCTGATGTTTAAATCCACCATCAAGTCATTGACTCCCTGGTTTTTGTTTTCACTTCAGCATTAAAACCTGCAAACAGCATCATTAGTATCAACAAAAACAACAACAACAACCCAGACAGAACCGGCATTCAGCTTTTCATTAATATTCAGGACGGGTAGAGGACAGCAGCCTGACACTGTGGGGGTGCAACACACACACAAACACACATACATACACATACACACATGCCAGTTCACATGCACACCCTCCACTACATATTCCCCCTCTCTCCTTGAACCCCTGTTCCAAGTCCTGCTTTCATCGAAACATCAGAGCAGGAGCTCATTTTTTTTCAGGCACCGGTCTACTACTGACGCTTTCGCTCTTTCTATGTACTTCCATGGTGTGTGTTTCATTACTGCTGATTGCGGCTTCCAGTACTGATTAACACTACAAAGACAGGGAAGACCTTACACTAATTGATAATATGCAAAAAATAAAAAAAGTTTCTTCTCCAAACTGCAAATGTTATGTTGCTTTTACTTATCAAATTCAAGAGCACTGAATGCTTCAATAGTAGTAGTATTATTGGTGCTGGCCTTCAACCATCACACTATTCACTATTCAGTTCTCGTATCATCTGATTCACTACAAAAGAAAACCCTAATAAAACACGATTGTAGATTCTATTTCCACTGTCTGGCTGCTATCCTTATAATTCAAGCAACGGTAGCTCTCAGAAAAGTGTAAACCTGTAGGTGACCGATGACCTTTCCAGTGGTGCCATCTTTCACATACTTTCATTTCTATGTTCTTAAAACCTTTCTTCTACCATGTTTTCTTCCCTTGGTGAGATACTGGAGTCTCATCAAGGTGTTTCAGTATAAGCTGCTTTTAAATTCCCATGAATCCAACCTGACTTTCTGATGTCTCTGCCTTGGGCTTTGAATTGTGTTGTATTCTATACAATGACAATAAAGGAATCTATCTATCTATGACAGGAGTCTCAACAATCAATGCCTTTTTCGTCGTTGGAACTGATGGACTACAACGATTTGTGGTTGGCGCAGCGATTGACTGGTAGCAGGCAGAATCTGAACTTCTCTGTAAAGAGAACTATTTCTACAGCAACAGGATGCAACCAGGAAGATACTATAATGTATGTCTTTTCACAGATGTGGCCATTTGGAACAGATTCAAACACTTGCCTTAACACATGGTCCAATGACATGTTGTATAACTTCATCGGAAGCGTGCTAAGACCTTGAGAGGTAGTCCATCACATATCTCCATATAGACTACAGCACCAGAGACAAGTTGAATGGGCTACAATGGACATGGAAATACAGAGATAGTGAAACCTTCCATTCTCATTCAGATCATTTGAAGATATTCTATAACTTTTCAACAATTTGCTGGGTTCAAGTCAGAAAGTGAGAAACCATGTTCTTGAAATATATTATAAAGGCAATGTGGTATTTATCTTGCAATGCTCTTTATGTGAGTCAAACACTTTATTCAACCCGAGGAGCCTCACAGGTTGGAATATTTGAGTGTTGGATCGTAAGACACTTTTTAGTATTACCTATACTACATTTCATCTCAGAGTTGTTTGCCATTCTCTCACTGGAAAAAAAAAACCGATACAATAAATATTGTGACACATGGCTGCAGTCATCGCAAAGCTGTAATTCTAAGATGTGAAATATAACTAATATTGTGCAGCTGCTTCAACATTGGTCTCAAATCACAGCCAATGTCCTTCTCTTGCTAGTATGTGATATAACTTGCATCCCTTCACTTCCTGCTCCTCTGTCATTTCCTCCCCCTCTTCCATTCTTCCTCTCCCTCCATCCCTCCCTCCCTCCCCCTGGACAGCAAAAGCTCTTGTATCTCCCTGAAGGTCTACTGTCAAATACTCGCTTACCTCGGCACTCTGAGCTGATGTGTGTGTATATATGTGTGTGTGTGTGCGTATGTGTATGTGTGTGTCCCTAGAGTTCTACACCAACCGGCCCAGCACACCACAGCGTCTCTGGGATTTGACAGTTTTACTCGAGTCTGACTGTTGGGAAACACACATTGGGATGAGAGGGCATTCACAGAGCTTACTGTATAGGAGGAGTGTATGTGTGCATATGCGTGCTTTAGTGTGTAAGTACATGGAACCCTAGAGAACTCACAGTCCACTAGAATACATCAGGAACTTAAAAAGTGTTTTTAGGAACTATAAAAGAGGTCATTAAAGCATGCAAGTACCATGCAAGTGTGAAGTGCACAAGGTCAATAGATATTTTCATGGGCATGATGACATCAGTGCTGTTAAATAAGGACGCTTTTAATCCAAATAATGAAGGTATAATAATTAAATAAACAGTTAGTAAATTGTTTATAGCACACTATAATGTGGTTTTAAGATAAAAATGTTTATTAATGTATTTTTGGGCACTGATAGTACATCACAGGTAATGAATAAAAACAGACTAAAATGAGCTCAGATCAGCAAACAGGTGCAATGCAAACAGTAGTTCCCACAGCCCTGCCACTCTAACAAGGTCTGTGTGTGGGTGTGTTTAGAGCAGACCTGCTTATGTAGTGTAAGTCAGTGATAATAATGGTGGGAAAGAATGTTCCATCTAGTTTTGCTTCAAAATCCTTGACCCTCATTACATGCAGGACCAAACACATCAATCACTTTAATTACATTTGGTGGATATTAAGATGAATTGTGGGAAAGTACTATGTTAAGATATTTATTGATTTTGATAAAATGTTAAAAAATTGGATTACTTACTTACACATTCTTAATCATGTAATGAGTCTGGTCATGATGCTGCAGTATCTCCCGGCTCTACACCACACTGTATCTAGCAGTCCAGACCCTCCCCTGAGTACATGGCCAGATTAACATGCCAGGGTGCCCTGCGCCAAAATTGAGCTTTCAGCCCCTACTGAACTCCACTCTTTGTGCATTGAGTATGTACCCTTTAACCTTCAAGTACTCAGTAAGTACAGTGCAAGCAGTATATTACACATGGCAGCTCCATATTTTTCCTTCAGCCCCAGAAACCAACCAGAATTGTGTTGGAGTATTACTTTCCCCCCAGGTTTGAGGTGTGCCAATTAATTTAAGGTTGTTGATTAAACTCAGATTTGTTCAGGAATATGTTAAAATAATGTTCCTTAGACTTTTACACAGGGCTTCAAGGTTATGAAATAATGCAGGATCCACCGTAAGCTTTATGCTACGTTCACATCAAGCAGAGTTGGATAAAACATTCATATCAGCCTTGTATTTCTGAGTTTGAGATATCTGGAATTTCTGCTATCTGATACTTGGTGATAAAAACTGTAAACAAAAGCAACAAAAGCAGCCAATTTATGTATCTGGTGGGACTGTATAGCTAGCAGTGTAAGCATCTTGGAATGATGTGAGAACACTCCCCAAAAAAAAAGTCAGAAAGACAGACAGTTTTTGGTGTTTTTCCCATTCTGCCAACATTGAATGCAACATTAGTTACAAACAATTATGCAATAATCTTGGAAACCTGGAGTTTTTGTGGCCCTTGGGGTTTTTTAACCCTTTTGCCCAATTGAAATTCAGCCTTGCTTGCATCTAAAACTAATTAACTCCTCATTTACATCAGGTGACACAACACCTCAAAAACCCTCCACATTAATTTTGTCACTTTCATGGCAATCAAACTTCTTGGCATTCACATTAAAAAATAAACTCAAATAGAAAATCAAAACAACACATCATTTATAAAGACCAAACAAAAATGTATCCATCAATGCCAACTCAGTACATCCAGAATGACAAAGATAAAGTATTATAATGCTCTGGTACAGCAGCTCATTAAGACACCAGCAAGTCATCCGAAGTTATTGTCACATAGCTTCATTTAACTGAACCACTCTTCCTAAAACAAACTACAGAAAGGGACACTGAGTACCATCCATCCAGATCTTACCACCTAGCACACCACCCGTTCTAGCCATTGCTGTAGAACTGTGTTCTTAAAAACTGTACAAGCCAACAAATACCACAAGCTTAGCAATGTCATCATTATTATATATTTTCAGAAATCACTGTATATTGATGTAAAAGACCTTCTTATTAATTTTTTAGAAGGGGTCAGATGTCGAAAAGATTTTGAAAACCACAGAATTTAGTATCAGTATATAGATTTAAAAGTCATGAAATATACTTTTTTATCATAGAGTACCAGTCAAAAGTTCATTCAAATGAATGATGAAGTGTGTCCAATAGTTTGGCTGATACAGTACATGGAGTACTTTCACTCACTCACAGCATTGAGACCCTCATAGTTCACCTTGTAATCCAAACTTCATTTATCCTATCCATACACCTCATATGCAGACTCATATTCATATGAGTCTGCTCCAAATTCAAACACACGTATTCTTTCTCTGGAGCCACCTAGTAGCTAACTAGTCTTTTATTGTTGGCTAATCAAAGCCCCTAAACACAGTCACAGAACAGTTACATCACAGTAGGATAAAACTGCCAATGTAACAAAGCCTTTAGGGCTGTGATGCTTTTAGAAAGTAGGTTGAGCAAGTTACTCATAAATTGACCTTTGGAACACTGAATTATGAAACAAGGTAGCTCATTTAACCTGTCTCGAGATACACTGCAATGAAAGAAGCAATATGAACTCACCACAGTTGACAGATTGTTTTCACTCGTTTCAATGTTGTCGGGCTGAATAAGAAATTTGACATGCTCGTTAAGAGCCAGAATCATCGTATTTGGTGCAAAGATGTTTGGAGGAAGGGGGGAAAAAAGGGCTCACACTGAGTCACAGTTTTGCCCTGGGGGGCACAACAAAACAACAGGCTCACTTTTTTGTCTCCATTTCATGCTAGCATTAAAAACACAGCTTGCCTCCTACCACACAAACAAAAAAATAGATAGCATGCTAGCACACTAACAATAAACGACCAGCCACCAAGAGGCATACGAGGAACATGGATTAGCATGCTACCCATTAGCTATTCATATCTCCAAACATCATACAGCTAAAAATAGGTCAGATGGTGGTTTAAATACTGCCTTAGGTTGTTCAGAGAAAACAAAGATGAGAGGACATTGCGAGCTAGTATGGTGGCACTATGTATTTTAATAGATGAAGTAAGCTTAGGGTGATGTAGGAAAGAATAAAGCTGTGGGATGAAGAGGCACCTTAAGACACAATAATTCAGACTACATCTTGAAAGCAACACAAAAACTAAAATGTATCATTATTGTTATTATTATTAGTAGTAGTCGTGGTGGCGGTAGCAGCAGTAGTAGTAGTTGTAGCAGTAGTAGTACTGATTCAGGCAAATGTTGTTAGAAAGGAAATACCTTATCTTTGAGAACAGGTGTGTTTGCAGACAATTTTTAGAAAGGCCATTATAATGCAGGACAGAACTGGCCGAAGGCAGCATTAGAGGGACAAAAGGTCTCTTTATAGAACTATTAATGGAAATAATTAAGTTGGCAGTTGTGGTTGCATTGTTTTAGGGCCAATTTTTAAGGTCACTGAGAGTGCAGGACCAGCTCTTCAACATGGCCAGAAAAAAAAGTCTGTGTTGGATGGTGAGGGTTAATTTTAAGAACTGTCTTTGCTAGCTAACTAGCAAGAAAGCTAACAGAAGTAAAATATGTTACGTATACCTCACGGATCTAAATTTGGTTATATTGTTGTCTGACCCTCAATATAATGACAATAAAGCTACTACTACTACTAAATGGTACTGTGTATCCACTATCAGAAAAAATGGCAGCCTCTGAGTTAAATGAATTAAAGATAAAGAACCAATTGATGTTATGAGCATGGGTGCTATTAAAGGGAAAAATGATCCCTGGCTAATTATGGTTAGGGTTAGGGTTAGGGTTAACAACGACTGTTGTTCCTGGAGCTGTAAAATAATGAGTTTACAATACCTCAAATCATTCAATCTAAATTAGATTGATAGAACATTCAACACAGATAGACCCAACTATTATGTTAATTTGGTTAAATATGAAGGTCTCTGTGAATGTGTCATTTTTGGTTTTCGAGTTAAGCTAGGTTTTTTCATGTGTGTTGAGACAGTCTCTTAAAGGAAGTGAACATTTTTAGTTTCACCGAGTCACCACATTACATCAAAAATAAAGATAAAGACAAAAAGTTCCAGGAAAAATAAATGAAAACAGCATGCTAGTCATAACATAGATATATTGAAAAATGCACTTTCATGCACACAAATACAATTCATACCCCCCCCCCCCCCCCCCCCCCACACACACACACACACACACACACAAGGTCCGCGCCTGAATAAAGTTGCCTTCTCAGCAGAGTGCTCTGACAGCCTTTGGTTGTCACAACGATGATGAGGTCAGAGGTTTGGGGGCGGAGTTTGATCCTGATTGACAAAGACAGCCCTGACACAATCTCTACCAGTCAACCAGCCTCCCACTAGACTGTCCGTGTGTGTGTGTATGTATGTGTGTGTGTGTGTACGTATGTGTGTGTGCAGAGACAAAGAAAAACTGTATATAAGTGTGAAGGCATGAGTCTTTCAGTGGCTTTGTGGCTGTGCATGTCCATGTGTAGTTCTGCGTGTCCATAGCACATATCATAGAAAAAGGGGTGAAACTGACACAATTTGTAGAGATTTTCTTGACATATATCTCTTTATATGTGTGTGTGTGTGTACGGCTGTGTGTGTGTGTGTATTCAGAAGATAAAGCAAAACTGACACGGGTGAGAGACAGATATATTTTGACAAGAGACTGTGTCAATCTTTTAGTGAAACCCTATCTTCCCTCAGGATTTACACGGCTTCTCTTTTAGAAAAGAAAACACACTGGCAGATATTGGCTCCCTCCCAATATATCTACTGTAAAACATTTCTTTTCTTTACAGACTAGCACAGGTATTTTTATGATCAATTTAAGTAGGACTCTTCAATCAAAAGTTTTCACTTCACAATGGGATCAGTCGTGTTCATTTGGATGGATTTGCATGATTACCGTAAACAACAGAGACCGACCACTGAGAAGTCTCTATCGGCTCCGGCACCGCGGGCTGCTGAGGAGGATCACATCTAGCATGTTGAAGCCAAAGATGACAGGAGAGGGGGTGGGGTGACTGGAGGCAAGAGGACTGTCTAAATTTAGCAAAGCACCAATAATCTCCACTGTGGTCTTATGTTTGCACAGTAATTACATCACAACATCACACTTGATCTGAGCATTTATGTCTTTTCTTTTGGAAGGTAACACATTAAGTCGTTTTTGAGGTGCTACTTAGATGTACTTAAAAGGCAAAATAAAAGAAGTTAAAGTAATATAAGACAAATAAATCAATAGAAATAAAAATAAAAATACAAATATGAGCTTTCCCTTAACCCGAAACCACTCATCCTACAAGCCAATTAAATGTAATACCTGCACAAAGCTAACAGAAAAATCAACAGACAGAATCAAATGTATTGTCAATATTAACAGGATTATGATCTGTTGAGACATTTCACACAAAACCATAAATGTGAAGCTCGTAGTGGTGCTAAAGGGAGAGTTGGGTGATCACCAAAGTCAGTATGATATATGCTATTGTCATGATGGATATCTTTAACAAAGTTTCATGGCAATCCAGTCGTTGCTAAAATGTTTCAGTCCAGAAGGAAGTGGTGGATTGATCGACTGACACTAATGTGGCTAAAAATTAAGAGAAAAATTGAAACAATTGTACTAAAAAATGCAAATTTGTAAACTACAAAAGGTAAGAGGAAGAACTGTATTATTTTGTAATGTGACATAAAGAGCCTTTAAAAATCTTGACTTAAGTTTCCTGAGCTTTCAACTACTTCCAACGACAGGGGTGTCAAACATACCGCCCACGGGCCAGAACCGGCCCACCAGGGGGTCCGATCAGGCCCACTGGATAACTTGCAAAGCATGAAAATTGCAGAATAGTAATTCCAGTTTTTCAATAACATGCACTGATTTTCTTACTTATTTTCATTTACCAATCAGAGTCAAGGCTTCTGATTGGCCCATGGACGTCCAACTTGAGGATTGAACTTTGCTATGTGAACTATCTCTTTGACAACTTAGCAGTCTCTGTTCACTGAGGAAGACCATGAGACTTGAAAACTCTAGAAAAAGAGTGAACATTTTTCTTACTTTTTTTTGTCTAACCTTTCAATTGTTTTAAAATTAATTAATCACACTCAATTGAATTTAATATTTATAGGGTAAAAAAGAGGTACTGCTGAATTCTATTACACACACACAAACACACACACATATATATATATATATATATATATAATAGCTACTGATGTTGTTTGACATGCCGGACATCTGTATGTGCTTCCCTGCTTGTGTGCGTACATGTGTGTGATGTATACATGCTGACACAGGACTGTATTATTCACTAGATGGAGATCAGTTTGACCTCCAGGTTGAACTGTTTTTCCTCTGGGATGTCACACACACAAATACCCAACACTCATTGGTTTGACACACAGAAACAAATGTACTACATTGATGACATGTCTGTCATCATGTGTAAATGTTAGTGTGTGTGTGTGTGTGTGTGGGTTGGTTCAGAAAGCTAATACAGAGGCTGTGTAGTTTCAGCAGATCAATATCATTATTCAAACAAGTCCAGACATCATCTCCCTCCTTCTGTTTCTCTCTCTCTCTCTCTTCCTCCACATTGACTCTTTCCTCTTTTCCTGACCTTTCTGCTCCTGCTTCTTCTTCTTCAACCTAACCCCAGTTTGGCTTCCCTCCTTCTTTCCAACCTTCCCCTTCTTTTCTGTCTATCTTTCCCCGTTGACAGCTCGGCGGGTAATTGGCTCATGTATAAAAAGGGATTCATTTGCATAATTACCTAATGTTTTGCTTCACACATGACTATGACATGTCATTCACTCAGTTAAGATCACAGGCTACCCACACGGAGGGCGAGGTGATGCTTTACATAATGCCTGAGAATGAAAAGAATGTGAAATTATTTCAACTCCTCGTTACAGAAGTGATGAAAGATTGTTCCCATGTAAGCTCCCAGTAGCTCATGAAGAAGCTGAATAAATCTACCTCCTACTATATGGCATGATGCCAGATCCAATGTCCTCACTTTTTTTTTCCTTTTTTCCTTTAGCGTAACAGCTGCGAGATAGAAAGAAAGCCTTACATCTTCAAGAACAGAGTCATTTCATTGACAATGGATTTTCTTGCTGACTTGTATAAATTAGTACAAGTGTAGTCTTAAAAGTGTGGGTGTCAGAATTGAGAACTTGTGGCCCACATGACAGGAAAAAGCATGTTTTCTGATTTGTGGTGGAGTAGTGAAAAAAAAAAAGTATCTGCATTTTTATTTACATTTAAAGTTTTTGAGAATCTGAAAGAATTCAACCATTTTGGAGACGATGCATCTAACAGTTTTTAAAATTTAAAAAAAGGTTTAGATTAGTAATAAATAAAAATACAAACAAAAAAACATTGTCTTGTTCATAGATTTTTTTTGCACTTAAAACTTAAACCACGTTTTGGGCAAAATCTGAAAAACAAAGAAAGGTGATCAAAACCCCAAAAATAAAAGCAACCAAACACCCAACGTTAAAACGTTACTGCAAGTACTGCAAATACCTCAACATGTGAAAGGCTAATACATTGAATCTGCACAATACATCAGAGTAGAAGAATAATTTATTTTACTGTATTGTATTGGGCCAATGCTGCTATGACACAAGTCGAGGTCTGATCAACCCTAGCTGGGTCGCCTGAGTGAGGGTGTTAGATGTTGTGAGACCCGAAACACTCGATAATCTCAGGAACATCACTGATGATGTGTCCCAAAATACTTCATTATGAAATCTTACTGCTGAAGACAGATGACCCTCTGACATGCTGCCTGGAGCTGCTGGTGCTTATTGGGCCTGTGCTAAAGTTAGAAACCAGCGATGAAACATGCTTTTGGATGAAAACCAGATTTTTAAGCCTCTCACATTGAAGCTCTTTAACATATATATTTCGGAGGGTGTTGGTTTGCTGTTATTTGGATGGATGCACATTATGAGTCACCTGCTTTGCCAGACTTTTATATAAGTTCATGTATGCCCTTGTGCACATGTTAAATCACATACTTTGTAGAGACTTCAATCAATTCCACATAAACCACAAAAAAAGCTTAATTTGAGGTAACATAATTATATTCTTTTTGTTACTATGGAGGCTTTTAGTGTCCAATAATGGTCTGCATGCTGTTTCAGAGGCTTTTTTGTTGCTGTCCTAAAACAAAAACCACACATTTTCTAAAAAGCGTGGTATCAAAAGTATCAGTGTTTGCCTCTACAAACCCATATGAGATAAAATAGACTTCAATAACATACTAGATTCAAAACAGAACTTAGAGAATCAACTACTTTTTATTTGAAATGGGGGTCTGGAGAGGTTAAACAAGCCTGAATTCCTGCTGTTTGGTCATAATTATGCGACACAATGACGACTATGACAACTTTTAACCTTTTAAAGAAAAAAAAAGAAGAAAAAAATTACCTCACGCTAATGAAGTTTTCACAGCCTGCTCGTGAACTCTTATCACATTCTCTCAGCAAAGAAAGCATAGCAGTTATATTATTACCAAGGCTGAATTTTCTCCACTACGAAACGTCAAAAGATCATAAGAGATTTCATACGTGTGAATGACAAAATGGAATACGCTATGGTGAAAATGAATACGCCACCTTTTGTGCATGTTTTACAATTGAAGGAAAAGTAATAACCCACTTCAGGCGGCTGTTAGGAATGAATGATTTCCATATCACAAGTGAACACCCTGTGGAATGCAATGACAAGAAAGAGGGTATATGTTGCATAGTTGTGTCTCCTGTTATAGGACAGTTTTTACATGACTATGAAATATCAGTGAAATCGTACAATGCAGTCGATCTTCATCTTAAACCCTGATTGAAACACAAGAGAAAGTAGTAGGCCTAGTAGTAGTAGTAGCTCCAGGTGACTGAATTGCCAAAGAATAAGAAGGAGACGTGAAATCTGATTTAGAAAATAAAGGAAGAGAAAGAAAAAGACAAGACAAGCCAAAAACAGGGTCTGGACATAGAAAATGTATGAAGAGGCTTTGACATGGACATGATCGACATGTTTGTCCACCTCAATGAGAAAAAACTAGTGTTAGTTAGAAAAGGATCCCAGCAGTAGCATCTAACTGTGTTTCAACACTTTCTTAAAATCCAAGAAAATCTTAATCTGCTTGACTAATTTTTGGCTTCTAGTTTTTAGGAAGAAAATTTATTCTGAATGTGACAGTTTATTACTTTCTCATAAGGTGCGACGTAAAACTTCTTCTGTGAGCCAGTGGGAGAAAAAAAAATGGTTTTAAACATTTTGAGGTCTTTCCTGCAGGTAGAAATGAAAGAGGATTTTTCTCTCCCGATATTGGAGAGGTTTAACAGCTATATATTGATTCCAAGGCCTGTCTTCTATGTGGGTGTCCACTGAAATAAAAAAAAAAAGACTTGAGAAAGCCAAACTATATCTTTTATGTTTCAAAAAAGAGTTAAAAGCCCAGGCTTAAAGGTCTCTCCCAGGAAACATTGGTCCGCCATTCAGTCTGTTATACTGTTATACTGCTTTCAAAGGCATCTGCCATTTTGAAATTTACAATTCAAATAGACCATTACAGTGGGCAGACTGAGTGCGAGTAGGTGGATGTGGGGAATATATCGAAGCAGAGTCACAAATGCATATAATGTTCCAAACAAGTATTTTTGTGAGTATCCTTGACTACAAATCGGTATCACAGCCATAAGAGAACAATGCATTATGTATGACTTTACATGATATAATTGTTATATTATTACATTAGGAGACAATCACTGCCACCTTCCTTTTATGGTGCTGAGAGATAATTGGCAATTATTTGTAAATGTCTTTAGGTTTTAAAAGAAGGCCAGACCTGCAATGTACTGGATTTAGAAACAAGCCCCTTAACACACACTCTGAGTGCATCATGATGGAGAGCGTCTGGTCTGGCATATTTGCTTTTATCAACACAGTGACTCATTCCTCTGCCCTGCACTCGATCACCCACCGTTAGAAGGCCTGAATACACATTGGGTTTTATGATGTAAAGCAATACTTTTTAATACAAAACAAGGAAAAGCAGATGAGGTCCATATTTCAGGGAACGGGAGGAGAATGTCCAATATGGCTTCTTATGAACACTTCAGCTACAATTTATACATTGCCTGAGAATGCTGTTTCTAAATGGCCATGATCATTTCAACCTAAGAAAATAATTTGAAATATAATGATCAGTGATAAATAAGGGTTGGTAAGATTAGCAAATCAAAAATATCTTTAGAAATAGTTTTAAAAGCAGCATCAGGTTTGTTAAAATGTACATTTTGTATTTTTGTTGATTTCATGTCATTTGAAATGACTTGAATGCTCCTGAAAATGTCAAATGGTATAACCACAAAAGAATGATAAATATTCAATATTTTATCCACCAGTGTATACAGTGTATTTAAGTGGACTTATACTAATAATTACTTTATTTTAAAAAAGGAAATGGTTCCTGATCTCCATGATTCCCAAGATTAAATGTCATATTTAGAACAATTGTATTCCATTACCTTCATTGAATATAAAAAGTTATAATGTAAGATCATGCCAAACTAGTTGATATGGTGTTTTATTGAGAATTTAGCATTTTTAAGCTAGTTTAATTATTTGGTACAACGTTTTTATGATTACACCACTGCCATTGCCATAATTTGACTAAACCACATGGACACAAAAAACAACATTGACACATACACATTGCCTGACAATGCTGTTTATATGCTGATAATACTGAACACTGTGGACAAAAAGTGGTCAAAAAATAAGATTATGGACTTTTCTATCAATGTGAAAAATGTGGTCACGGCAGGTGTATCTAATAACATTAATAATGGCTCTGTTCCGCTGACGTGCACCAGAAAGCTAACTGAAGCACCCAAATGAGATGCAGTATTGATTAATGTTATTAGCTGCACCTGTGCTTGACCAGTCCAGCTGTCCACCACAGTAACAGTCTCCGTCCCCCCTCAGGATTCTGTCAACTAGTTGCAAAGACTAAGGTTTTCCTCCTCAGTTAATCACCTGACATTAGCCACCATCCTGCACAGATGTTCTTAGTTAAGTCATTAAGTCCTTACTATAAATAGAGGAGTGTTGCTTTTCCCTGCTTTTCTGTTCTATTACATTAATTCATTTCAATTCTACTTCAATTAAAAAAAGTCTGATTACAGTTTAAAAATCACTGTGTTCTTCTATGGGTTTAGGGTTAGAAAAGCAACAAGTGGGATTACCTCATGATTATATTTGTGGTTAAACTCAGGGGTAAACATTACATTCCACCGTCATGACGTTATTATGTATCACATTATATGCGACTGTATTCATGCACCCGTGCTGCATCTAGTCTCCCTGGGGCTGCAGAGAGAGAGAGAGAGGAAAAGTTGGATGATGAAGTGCACAGCCAGTGCGCCGTGATGTGACCGGAGCTGATAGGGGTCCATTAGTGAAAACATCATGCGGTCTAGACGAGAGTCGCCCACAGACACACAGCAGTCAATGCCGGTCAGTGTCATACGTGACAAAACAGACAAATCTTAAGAAGAGACTTTGACACAAGTTGTCATTCCAAAGAGGAAAATGAGGTGCTGAGAGAGGGTGAGAGTCACATCTCTGTGTGCAGCAAGGTGTTAACCCTTACATATTGTTCCATTTTTACATTTGGAGCTGTAAAAACACACTATATACATTTCTTTTAGCTGGGCTATTCCTAATGTGACCCACAGTATACAAAAATGGAAATAAAATCAATATTTATTTTTTTACTTTTGTGCAGCAGATACACATTTTTAAATATGCAAATGTTAAATTGACTTGTGTTTATTAAAAAATCAGCATCGAAATGTATTCAAATGTTCTCCTGGACCATATAATAGTGATAGTGAATGTATTTTTTCCACAAGATTAATCAAACATTGATCAATGACTGATGGGAAATGTATGAATGTGAATTGGTGTAGAGACTAATTAGTCTAATGAGTCAGAATATGAGCAGTATGTAAGGGGTTAATACTGCCAGGGTTAGAGGTTTGATTCCCACTGTTGCTGCACCTGTTGTAAGAATAAAGCAGTTTTAATACACACCTCCAGACAACAGCAGATATTGAGAGAAAAAGGTAAGAATTTCCTTTTGAAGCCATGACAATTTATTATATTGATGTAAACACATCATGAAAAATGAAGTGTTGTCTCAGGTTTTACAACAGAAGAGGAAATTCATTATTTTTTGTCTTACTTGATTGTAGAAAGTTTAAAAAAAAATCTTTTATCCAGAGGAAAAGACATTTATATAAAGAGTCTTGCAAAGAAATGAAAAAATAGATATGAGACCAAAGGGGGAAAGAAATGAGACGGGAGATCAGAGTAACTGTTCACGAGTGGTTCTCTTATGATAGCTGCAGCACGCTATTATGTTTTTGTGTCTTGTGTGTGTGCAAGTAAGCATTCATCTCTCTGCAAGGGTGTGCTTGTGCATATGTGTGTGTGTGTGCGTGCGTGCGTGTGTGTGTGTTAAACAGACACAGACTGTACCGCGACCTCTGTGTCCTTCCCTGATCAGGAGAGACCCCCCGAAAAAAAGATAGAGACAAAGCTGTAAAAGCTCAATCTCTCACTCTCCTCTTCCTCCTCCTCTCTAGTCTGGTCTATAAGGAACAAGGCACAAGACCTTTTCCTTTTTTGATGCTGTGAAAAAAAACATAAAGCAATATTGTGTTTTATAGAAAAACACAGCAGTGGTTTTTCTTTTGAGACCATGTGTATTTCCAAAAGCGACAAAATGTTCAACTAAAGACCTGGAATTTTCACAAAAGGATTTAAATTATTAAATTTTTCAAAAAAAATGTACGCATCATTTTAATATTTTTACTTATACAGTTATGTGAATTTGTATAGATTTCTGCGTGTAACACATCCCTGTACAATTAAGCAATTCATTCATTCATATATGAATTATAATTGCTAAAATAAGTCTTACCAGAGCAGTATTAAAAAAGTGAAAAGGGAAAAAGCCTTATAAGAATAAGAGAGATATATATTTATACATATTCAAAGTTGCATAAACTTGCAACATTAATTTGATCCATTGCCTCGTCTCTTTATAATTATCTCATAATATTAACCTGTCTGTTTCTACTGACAAAGTTTTGAAATGAAGGGAACTATTACATTATGTTATATTATATTATATTTTATTATATTATATTATATTATATTTAGGGTTGTCAATTGATTGAAATATTTAATCGCAAATTGATCACACATGTTGTTTTTTCTAAATGTTAACATGGGAGTGAGTAAATATGCTTGCTTTATGAAAATATATGTTTATTGTTGAACAATTAAATACTGCATGCTCCAAAAATCCTATCGTTGTCGTTTTCATATTATACCGTGAATTTGGCATTTCTGAGGGTAACACATCTGTAAAAACTGTATTATTGTAAGTGAATATTTTATTACTTCATTGATTTATGAAATCTTTTTTTTTTTTTTTGATTTATTTTTGGGCTATTGCTTTTATTGTGATAGGAACTGTCAGAGATGGCGACAGGAAGCGTGCACAGAGAGAGAGAGGAATGACCTGCAGCATGGGCACCTGGCCGGATTCGAAGCAGGGACGCTGCCATTATGTGGCACGTGCTCTAACTAGAATCACCACCAGGACGCTCCCATTTATGATAGCTGATTGTAAAAAGAAAATGATCAAAATAAGTACAAGAAAAAAAAAGGTGTGGATCTTAACAATCATCTACGTAAATAAATGTATAAAAAGACAGGAGATATACATGCATACTTATGCATATATGACATATCCAAAGCGCCATGATAATGCATACGAAGCTCTGTAAAAAAATTCATATCATCTATTTTAAAGTATTTACGCATTAAGTACTGCATGTGTGTAGAGTATCTTTATCTACATGTAACATATACCCATATATAGATTTATTCTAGACCATATAGATCTATTATGTTCTTCTCATATAGCCCATTCTATTGAAAATTATCTCATAAAGTTTGTTTGCCATTTCCAGGCTTCGGAAACCTGACATCAGAGCTTTTAGATTTTGTCCCTGAGGCTTGAAGAAGGCAGAGAGGCCAGCGTATAGAGAGGCAAGGGTCAAAACAGAGAGGGAACCACTCTGGACTCTTTAGCAAGAAAAACACACATCCCATACAAAGCCACAGCAGAAACCTGTTGAATCACCTCTGTAAACCTATGAAAACCTATGACTTTAGTTGTTTGACTTTTTTTTAAATGATAAATAATAATGCACAAGCTGAAAGTCAAACTCAACAACGAGCAGTTTTATATGTTAACATCAAACTGAGATGATAATTCAGTTGACATGAAAATATGCAGCAGGAAATCTCTCCTCATGAGTCTTAACACACACACACACACACACACACACACACACACACACACACACACACACACACACACACACACACACACACACACACACACAAGCACAGAAGTCACAGAGTAACATAAAAGCAAACCTTCACACAGTCAAGTGACACACTCGACAATAATTACATATCCCACACTGCTGCATACTGTGAAGTTCATATCAAACAGGGAAAAGAGTGTGATATGCCTGCATGTGTGTGTGTGTGTGTGTGTGTGTGTGCGTGAGCGTACAGAGTGACTCACCATACAACAGGTGCTGATTACACCCCAGAAAACGAGTGACATTTAGGATGCCTCCCCTCTCTCTCAACCATCAGCATCTCTGTTTGTCTCCTCTCTCCCTGAATATTAAATAATACACAGGTGGCAGAGGAGAGGGGAGCGCTTCTCAACATGCCCTCTGCAACTGTCACACCATGCTTGAAAAATTACATGGTTCAACAGAGCGTTTGTGACCCTGATTATAGAGGAGCCTTGATGTACGTGTTGTTCGGGAAGTCTTTCAAACTTTGTGAAAAACGCTACAGACTGCAGTCAAAGTCATCAGAGAGAGGGCTGACATTGCCAGAGGTGCCTAATCTACTGAGTGACCTCCACTTAGTGATCATCATGAAACACAGCCGCCACCATCAACACGAATCAATGAATTCTTCTCAATGATTCATGCCAGGATCAGAACATAGCCATCCCATTTGTTAAAGACTAATTGAAAATAATTAGGACAATTAGGAAATAACTATAAGTTTTAGTGTAATGTTCAACCTTTTGATATGTACCTTTTGAAGTGACAAACTGAACTTTTTTTCCTATTTTAGGGACTTGAATACGGTGGCCAGCCTTTTACGATGCTTGAGACAAATTTGCATTTTGGAATTTTTTTTTACACATCATAAAACAAAATTACATTAACAATACATTTACCAAGGACAAAACTAATTTACATTTAAGAAAACAAATTAACAAGACGGGAAACACTTTCACGAGTACTGAGTCGTATTTACACGTGGCGAAACACTTTTACAAGTCCCGAAACAAATTTACAAATGACACAATCTTCACGGAAAGGGAAACTACCAAAGACCGGACGTGACGTGGAAGTGACAAAGTGAGCAGACAGTCCACCAGTATGTGTCCTCAGCTGCTAAATAAACTGCATACATATATATGTATATGTCTATGAAATAAACTAGCTGCTACTTCTTCTCTCGACGCTTCCACAACTAATTTATCACTGACTTTACAGCACCACCTGGTGGTGGAATGTATACAATGCTTAACTCATGAATGAACCAACTGCAATGCAAATTAAACCATTTGCTTACTGAATTTATACTTCAATTTCATTTGAAATATATGATTTTATGTTTTACAAGCCTTAATTGGGGCAAGTCAGAGAACAAGGTAGGTAGCTATTGTCAGTCTCACACCAAGAAACCTACCCAGTTCTCCACCAGTTCTTATCACTACTATTTCTCATCATTCATACCTGCTCCTGTCATGCTTGTATGCCTAGCATACGCTTCTATTTTTTTACCATAAATGCAAAAGCAACTTCCAGCACACACTGACCTTTCAGATCAATCCCATTGAATACACACATAAAGCGTCTTTTTTTTTTTATAACAATCAACAATCAATATCATATTTTGCGTCACTAGCAGCAGACAAATAGGGGCATTCAGACTTAATAACTTGTGAAGATTGGTCATTTTCAGCAGTGTATTGTGCCGTCTTGTCCCTCTGGGGTTTGGGCGACTGGAATTTCCACATCACATCAACAACATAAGCACATCAATCGGCATATTATCTTTCACATCAATAGTCTTTCCTAAAAGGCCTTGATATGTTTTTTTAAATTGAGAAGCTCAATGCATTTCTAGTCAGGAAGACATTGACAAGTTTTTTGAATGACTAAATATCTTTTTTTCTAATCCATGTCCCTCCATGCCTTTTGTCACACCCACTTCCACTACAAATGTTGTGATATTATCAGGGAAATGATCTGTGACAATAATAACAATATACACTATCGTGGTGTGTCCTTACAACACCATATGACACTTTCCTCCATGTGAAATCTGACTTTAAATGGGTTTACTTCCCACCACAACCCTTGGTAAACTATGCTAAATCTCCTATTACCAGAGCTGCCTTCATTTGATAGCATGCCTTGACATACCCGTTACCATGGAAACAAACTCAGAGGCACCATGTGCTTGACTCACGGGGAGGTGAAATGGCTTGCCATCAATTTGTGGCTGCTTGGCCTTTTCTGAGAACCCCACTGGTCCTCCCTGTGTCAAAATGTACAAGGCAATGCGCTTCTCTTTGCCTCGGACTTAAGATAGTGGGTGTTTCTATTCTGGAGGTCCCCAGACTTTCTCATCTGATAAACACATTTCACCACGGACCATCTGATTCTGAGATTTTGCCCTAAGGACCCCCATCTTCTAGGATGTTTGCTGGTAAGATATTTATCTGCAAGTTAAAAATGTAGGTTGAGGTAAAGTTTTCAGGCAGTGAAAAAACAGGCTCTAGTAAGTAAAGTCCAGCAAATCAGGCAGATTGTGTAGCGTTGCATCAATTGATGCCTGTAGAACACACTGAAAATGGCATACAGACACAGTGGCAGGGATTTGCAAATCCAGAGGGGGCACAATTAGAAGGTGGCATGTATTGACGTAGGAGTACGTATTGACACATGTCAAGATGTTGCTAGTTTGTGGACTCACATAAGCCATGGGTGTTTTAACAAATGTCATATAATATAGTGTATGTTGTCCTTTAGGATGCCAGGGTCAAATTCCCATATTAACAAAATGTGTGTTGAAAAGTAACATTTTAAGCAACTGGTCAAACCAATAAATAGGACACCGAAATGCGCTTATCATCCAACTTTATGAAGTAAAGTGGCAGGGATGAGAGTCAGCACCAAGTTTGAGGCCATGGTGCTCTGCAGGACAAAGTTTGAAATGAGTCATTGCCAAAGTGGAGTTTGAGTGTCTTGGAGCTTTGCTCACATGTGGAGCACAAGATGGAGCCAAATTTTGACAAGCAGATTAGCAGTAATGAGGACAATGTACTGAACTGTCGAGGTGAACATTTACTGGTCGATCTATGTTCCAACCCTTAACTATGATCATGAGCTTCAGGTACTGATTGAAAGAGTTTGATCAAGGATACAAACGACTTAAATGAGATTCCTACAAAGGCTGCCTGGGCTCACCCTTAGAGACAGGTTAGGGAGCTCAAACGTCTACAATGAACTCGAAGAACTCATGCTGGAAGGGTCCAGCTGAGCTGGTTCGGGCATCTGAATCGGGAGCCTGTGGGGGTATTCCAGGAACATCCAATTGTGAGGAGACCATGGAGCAGACCCAACACACAATGGAAGGATTATACATTTGATCAAGCATGCATCTTGCTTTGCGTGCTGCCACCAGGACATATACCTTGATAAGCAGCAATGGGATAGATGAAACCTTTGCAGAGCAGTGACTACATTGCTTGTGGATACACATGTCAGAGGACAGTTCTATTTACTTAATCTCTGAAAGTAAATTCATTGATCATGCTGAATTCATTGAAATTAAATAACTTTTGTTCAGTTTTACAAATGCTACAATGACTAAGCCATTAAGCTATGAATCACAAATACCAAGAAATAGCCATTACATTGACCCAAGAAGTAAGAGACAATTAAATGAACAGAGAAAAAAAAATCACTGACACCTTTGGCAGTCACTTACATCCCTCATACTGCATTGCTTGAAGCAATACCAATGAGGGACTGAGACAATTTGTAGATACATTTTTGAAAGAGGAAATAATAGAGAAATGGGAAACGCAGATTCGCTTCATGTATTCCAGCAACTTTAATCCACAACTGCTCCTATAATTGCATCATAAAGGAAAAATGTATCCTCATGCATTCTACGTATTCAGCACTCCATTTGTAATATGAGTTAGTGAGCCCACTTTGGACTTCTCATTTGTACACCTGCAGTGACTTAAACATTTCATATTTTACACATTTTTCTCCCTCTGCTGTCAAAATGGGAGGAAATTACATCTTAACCAGACCAAATATATAAGCATTGGCCATATCTATACAAACCAGGATTATTATCATTCGTCATTTTTCCTAATTTCTGCTGTCCAGGCATGTAACACACAAGCTCTCTATAAACTACTCAGGAGTATGGATCTGTTCTGATAGCTGACATTAACACAACCACTGACCCTAAGAGTTTTCTACCTCTCAGTCTTTCTCTTTTCTCTTTCTCTACTGTAATGTACAACAGTAGTACCAACTCTTAACATCTGTTTTATAACCACCTGATGTGTAAAATATGGAAATCCTGTGTCGGTGCTTTCCATCGTGTTCTGAGATTCAGCTGGGTTCAAACTCATCTGTCCCACACAAAAGAAGAAATAATAGTTTTTTTACAGACATAAGTTGCATGATATTTTATTCCAGTAATACATGCAAGCTATTGCCAGACACTGCAGTGGACCCACTGGGCCCAGAATTTATCCAATATAAGAAAATATATGGATCTCAAAACCAATTTAAACCTTGCCACCGCTTTTACATGTCAAAACATACAAGATGTTGCTTGTTCTACGGTTATATTGGTTATATTTTCCCTGTCACAAACACAAAGATATGTCAGCTTTTGATAAGGAAATAATAATAAACTGTAGTCATGGAGAGAGCTTTTAAACAAGGTTGTTTTGAACAGTGCCAATTATCCATTAAGCACGCAATATATGGTGTAGCCATTAATATTTTATCCGGCATCAACTCTTTCATGACAAACAATGCAGAAAAGTAATAAAGAAACTGAAGAAATGAAGTCCAAATTTATGGAAAAGCTGTATTTTGTATTGAAGATATGAGGAAAATTAAAGCCAGTAAATTATATTTTAAATGTGTGTGTACAATATTAAAATGATAGCCAGTGGCTGTTACATTGCATGTCAAAAGGGTCAGAAACTCCAGCATGCCCTCTGGCTAGAGACTTATCATCTATGCATGAGTTAGTGAATCCACTCAATGAAACAGTGAAAGAAAATACTTTGCTTTTTTTTCTCTCCATAAAACTCAGCACATTGTGACGCAAGACTGATATGTGTGGAAAAAAGCCAGTTGCTAGGTCATGCTGAAAATAGCACACCAGCAGAAAAAACTGTGGATCACATCTGTGTGTGCTATTTTGTAAAACACACGAGGGGGGGGGGGGGGGCAGCATTTTCCAAATCGGGCCCCTTCATCCACACCCACTGCAGCACCGCAGCCACCTACTCACAGGCACCGGCAATTTCAATTAAGCTCTTGGCTATTAGCCTTGTAGTGACACAGATGGAGTCTCTAACAACCATTTCCAAATCCAATGTTATAGACCCAGCCAGGCTATGCTCTGCTTTGCATACTCAATATAATTACAAAAGCACAAAAGGTCAAGTCAGTTATTTCAAAACACTGAGAACATTTTTCTTTCAAATTAGATTGTGACAGTTATGTTCCTCCTTTTATCTTCAAACAAAACAAGGAGAGAGAGAGGACAAAAGCCCTCCAATGAATTAATGATTACAGAAAAGTAAAATCAAACATTGATTAAAGAAATGACTGCAAGGCATTAAATCATAAGATCAAATTTTGAGTGAACAAATAAATGTACTCTTCATTTATCAAATTCAATCTTGAGGGATGCATTAATCAAAGTATTGATCAAACTATGTGCAGAATTGAAATGCTGTATAGAGTATATGGCTGTCAACTGAAATGAACCACATTTGCAGCTGTATCCTATGACCTGTAATGTGCTGCTGACTAGTGTTGGTTTGACTGTTCTTGTCTCTAATAATGTCCCTGAAGCCCAGTCTTTTGACAAGTTTTCTCTCAATGGAAAGGAAGATGAGTCTATTGAATCTTTCCTGGCTCATTGTGAAGTGCACTATAGCTTTTAATGAGTTTCATTTCGCTAAATGCATGCTCACCTCCAGCCACATTTACCGGTAATGTGAGGGAGATGTGCAGAGGGATGTGCACATGTTTCCATAGATACTTTGGAGCTGCAATCTGTGAATGTCTCTGAGTACATCCAGTGAGTTCAGACCCTTGTGAAAAGCTGCAGTGCAGATGTGGGGCACTTGACTCTCCAAGCACATCTGTCACATCCTTTGAGTATTTTCTCACCAATTTTTGACAAGATGTCTGACTCTGACCTGAACTTACACAGGATAGAAAAATTCATCACAGACTTCCTTGGTAGTAGCGAATGTGGTGTTGAGTTTCATTTTCTTTGTCTCTCTGGATTCTGGCTTTTCTTTTTTGAACCTCTGATTTTTGGTGATGTGTTTTAACTTGCCGAACTACACTTCACTTCACATTAGCTTTAGATTTTACGTTAGATGTGTTCTCCGAATCTGACTGTCCAAGTGTTACCACTGCACCATTTTCACAGAATCAGTGGGGGGTTGAAGTATCAGATGAAAAGGGGTGGGAATCTCGAGGCACCTCACAATCCGATTAAATTCTGATTCAGAGGGCTATGATGTGATGATCAAATGATAATAAATTCATCTTGATACATCAACATTATTTATTTCTAAACATAATTTACTTTTGCACAGTTCCACTGAAATATGACACACAACTGGGATATAACATACATAGTTTGCAGCCTTTTAATTTAAAAAAATTAACTGCATTGAATTAATTAATTTGAAAGCATATTACAGTCACCTGCCTATGTGAAAATAACCGCCTGAGGGGGAGGCAGAGTGCTCCGCTGTGTTGTTATTAACGTCACGTCTCCAACAGTGGAGAGCAGCCTCTCTGCTGCACTGTTAGCTCCAGGAGAAGACATCGTTGTACAAGACATTTAGCTGGCACTGAGATATTTTCTTCACCTCAGAGTCAGTTTAAATTAGCCTATGTTGATTAATGCTACAGTGTGTGTTGGTCAGCCGGTCTTGTTTGTTACTGCTGGAGTTTGCTGCTCCGCTCCGCTAACCTTAGCCTCTGAGTGACGGCATAGAAACAAAATATATGTCAGTTAATCTTGCAAAAGGTAATTATTTAGTCCTTAAATAATAAAAAAAAAGATGAATTCTAGACTGCACTGTCCTCACAGTTGAGTTCTGCCTTTTTCTTTTCATCACCATCAGGTTATTAACTAACATTTAGAAAATCAATTTTTCACTCTTGTAAATCAATGAAGAAACTCCCACATCTACATAATGACACATCTAAGAATTGATTCCCCCGCCCCCACCCCACCCCTACAGATAACAAGTTAAAATGTGATTTCATGATAACGATAAATATATTTATCATGTAAATACATATAAATTGTATTGTCAGTGATACATGTCAGTAAGTGACCTGTTGTACTGGATTCCAATTAATGGTCAACCATAAATCTTTGCATGGATTCCCCCCCCGGTCCTTGGGCCGTGGTCACCTGTACACTTTAACCCCCTCTGACGGCGGGACTATGTGATATAAATCACAGATTTATGTGCTTTCATTATGTGACAGCAGACCTCAACAATGAGCAGTAAAGACATTTATTCTAGTCGTTTTTACTGCTAAAACACTCACACATCATTTTATCACTATTAGATCACTGAGGCTGGTAGCCATTCCACAACTGCAAAAAGACATTACATTTACCCTTTTATTTCATTAATTATTCAAATATTACTCATGTATTATTATTCATTCATTTTGAGTAGAATAAAAGGAATTCCCAGAGAGATTTGGATAAGGAGACTAGGACCAAGAGAAACATACATATTTCACATATCAACTAAATCAGCAACACAACAGGTGAAAAAGTCAATTCAAAACTAGCTACAAACTATTGCTATCATTTAAAGTAACAACAAACAGCAGCAATATGTCTAAATATGAGACAACCCTGGTGTCCTGTTTAGAACTGAGACTCATAAATCAGAGTTGTGTATCAGAGCACAGTTGTTGTTGCATGTCAAGAGCCTTGCATGTTGTGGCTAACAGGCCATGCATGAATGAGCTGTTGTGTTGTGGCTTTTAGAGCCATGTTTTAACAGCAGGCTCTTTAAGTTTAGGTTAGCCTGAATAATTTGAGGATTTATTTTTTCATTTTTCATGCAGTTTCTATTTATATATATAGATATATAGTCCCATGCCTTTCTTACATCTCACTGTCTTTAGCTGATTTTCTATCCACGTATACTTTTTGTCAACTGACACATGGCAAAATACATTTGTAAAGTAAAAATATGACAAAATATCATTAGAATGTGAAATGAGGGCCACTGTGATCTCTTTAAAATGACTCAAGTTTAGGGTTGTTTCTTTTCTCAGTTATTATATTTTTATACCAGGTGCATTTCTTTGTATTTCACATTGAGATAGTATAACAAGTGGTTAACATGAACTAACACTTAAAGTACGTCTATCAAGATTTGATTTCTCTCATGCTGTTCAGTCACTTCAATCCAGCTGATCAATCTACATGTGATTCATATTTTGAGGACAGTCTGTCCAACTTTGCTGAAGAGTTAGACAGTAACAGATGGTTAAGATTCATAGCTTGTCACTCTTACGGAAAGTTTTGACAGCCCATGTCGGCCATATTGAAGGAACTCAGCTCTGTGCTACTTTGACTTAAAATACACAACACAATAAATTCTGTGCTGTTGTGCTGGTGAATTCAGCTCATATATGATACAGTATATGATTGAATTCGGTATTTTGATAATGGCTAGTTAGCTAGCTAACCATCACACACATCTGAAGAGCAAACAGTTGCATGGTCAATTAGCTACCTACACTGTTAGCTTGCTGGTTGTTAGACGTGACAAAAATAAATAAAGAATTCTCCACTCAAGGTTCACTTACTAGATAGTTTTTTGTCAAACTGCAACGAATGATTCCAGGGTAAGACAGCGAACCTTCATTTTCAGCTAATAGTTTGTTTAGATGACATAAGTTGATTACTTTCAAGTCACCACTTATACTGTCTGAGCAGAAGCTAGGAATTATGTTTCTTCCAAAAAGCAAGCTTGAAGAATTAAGATTGAGAACTTACACATAATTATCTTAAATGTATTGGTTGATAACACAACACATGTAGCCTAATGCTAAACTAGAATGTTCCCTTAAATTGCAGTGCCTCCACTGCCCCACTTGAGTCACAATTTAGGCTTCACATACTGTATATTGTTGTGGAAATGTTCATGGGAAGTAATTTCATATTCTAAAAGGCATTAATAAATTTTGCCTTTATCCATGAGTGTTCCATCTATGGTGTCCAAATCAAAAAATGCTTCCTAAAAGTGCAACTTTAAATTAGCATATTTTCTAGTCCTTTTAGTTTGTACCTTGGTTGACGCGCTTACACCACACTCAGAGTCCGCGATTTCTTTCTTTTGTCATATTTATTTTCCATTCTCATTTAGACACCTCTGTGTTACATTTATCTCCATTTCCACAAACAAATGCATTGTTCTTACCGGTTGATGTTAAGAGGAGCAGATATCAAGACATCAAATTAAAAGGACATCAAAATTGACTTAAAGTTACCACATTTCAGCGATTAAAAACATGTGGGTACAAAACCCAAAGAGAGCATACAACTTCCAGCTCCGCACATATATACCAGCTGATACTACCTTCAATTAGGTACCGCCTCAATCAGCTGGCTGATTGTCAAAGGGAGTGTCCACCCTACACTTCACAACAGCACTTAACTACAATACAATGACTCTGTGAATCCCTTGATTAAGTTTAAAAAAAAACATATATCATCAAATTATCCAATTCTTATTTTGGCTCCAACGCTTCAATACATTTCTCCTTAGATGGTTTAGTATCTTGATTTTCCATTAAGCAGTTTGCTAGTTACCTACATTATGTACTAACAATATATACTGTATAGTTTATTCTGGGTAACAGGAAATGACAATTGAATTTATTCCCTGTGTTCTAACAGTAGTTTGAATTTCAAATAAGAACTGTTATCAATAGTAGAGACTGTAAGACTAAAGTCAAACATTTTCTGTGTGTGAGTAATATCAAACACAAATGTAACTTTTTTGTAGTCTGAAAATGTACACTCACACCAATGAACATTTTGGAGTACTTCTTTTCTGGCCTGGTTATACAGGAAGCAATTATTTGAACATTTAATCCTGCCTTCAGTTCTGTTTCAGACACAATGTCTCACATCCTTCTATCTCCTCTCATGAAAATGTCCCAGCTGTGCTCTGTTGCAGTGTGTGGCAGTCTCCCCATTGATAGCCGACGGAGATCAATGACATCACTGTTAGACTGACTCAAGAGACCTTGATATGATGCATGGGCCTATCGGTGTGTGTATGCATGCGTGTGTATGTGTTGGTAGTAGTGTGTGCGTGCGGGTCCACGCAGAGGCTAATTCATAATGATGACAGGAAATATTCCATCATATCTTCACACTCAGTCATCTTTACCAAACAGCAGGGAGGAGAGAGAAGCGCCGAGGGAAGGAGATGGGAGGGAGGTGGAATGGCGGTAGATTGAAAGAGATGAAGGTAGAGCGAGACAAAGACAGACAGGGATGGAAAACAGGAAGATGAAGCACAGACCGAGAGATAAGACGAGCTTGCTAATTCAACGCTATCACAACTGTGTCTTGAGGAATTATGAGCACATTTATATTGTGCCAGTCATCTTACGCCAGCAGTAACAGTACATTTATTATTTGTCATTTCTCCCAGTTTGTTGAGTCAGAGATAGCAAACATATCAGGACGGTACTGGACTTTTATTAAAATCGAGGGTTGGTCAAAATAAGCCTATAGGGTTAACATGCAGTTTTTTTGTATATGTTATACTAAAATGTAATATGTAATGTTATATCTTTTATATATAATAATAACGTATTAACACAAAAGTCAATGACAAACCATGTAATTTGTCATTACTTTCCAAAGTTATCCATGAGAGGTTTTTGGGTTTGTTGGTGACTGCGAAACTCGCAACCCTAACCTTTAACAGTATTAGTTATAATAGTTTCAGTGCTGAAACAATTATTTGATCAGCTGATAAACAGAAAATAAAAACGGTATTATTTCAAGCATAAGTACCATTTTACTGGTTCCAGGATCTTAAATGTGAAGTTTTGCTGTTTTTCTCAGGTTTGTTTCATTATAAATTGAATACATTTGGATTGTAGATTGCTGCTTGGACAAAAGAAATTAGGAGACATCATCAGGAGCTGTGATATGCTAATAGACTAATCCATTAATCAAAAATATTGCACAGTTTCAGTTGCGTCCCTATTTTCAGGAATCATGGATGGATTTCAGTCGACAGCTACCCTTTCGCCTGGCAGCAGATGAGCCCACAAGGTATTATCAATCCACAAGCCAATCTCTGCTCCAACCCTAATCTATGAACACACACTTCGGGTAATCATGAACAAATGAGATCACGGACACAAGCAGCCAAGATGAGCTTACTCTTCTGTGTGATAGACTGAAAAGCTCAGCAAATTGGTAAGACCTCGTTATTGAACCACCACTGCATCACAATGAGATGATCCAGTGAGCCAGTGGAGGTGGTTTTTACTGTTTCTGGCAGGAGACCTCAGGGCTGACCCAGGACATGGACAGAGTGAAAGGACTTTTGTACTGCTGTTGCTGTTTTGCCAACGAACAGGGTACAAGACGGCTGATGGATGAGTAGACGAAATCTGTTAAGTTTTATTGTATTAGAAAAAGCTTCAGGGGACATTTCCTTTAACATCATGTCAGAAAAGGTTAAATGAAACTGAATACATTTGTGTAAGTACACTAACTATATTCTACAAGTAAAATGTAGTCAACATGTTGAATAAAATGCACCAAGTAAGACATTTTCGAAGCATCTGTCTTGTAGATTGGGATAGAACAAACTAAATTGGACTTAAACTTGCAACAGATGCTGTGCAAATATATAAAGTGAACAGTAAGTTGAGGTAACACAATGTGTACTATCCCAAACTGCTCATTCCCCCTCTATGGAAAGTGGACAATGTAATGCATCAAACAAATAATTGATTACTGACCCATAAGCACAATCAGAGGATGCTTCAATGATAAACTAGTGGTATGTAGAAATATGTGTGCATATGCTTGTGATTGCTGGAAAACAACTTACTTTGAAGTGATGTTTTTTCACTTTTAGCTCACAGCTCATATGGTCACAGCATGACAACTAATCATGTGTGCTCACTGCAATGTATACTGATACTGGCAAAGAGTCCGGTGTATGTTTGTGTGAGAAAATGAGTGAGAAGAGAGGTGTGGAGTATGGGTGGTGTAATATTAATGTCAGATTTATGTACCGTAGATTATATAATGTGCTAAATACCTTTCAGCTGCTGCTAAGTACTTAGTATCATGATTGTGTGTGTGTTTGAGTTACATTATTCCCATTAAAATGATTTTATCCTACTTATGCTGTTATTAATCCTCTGTCCTCGTTTCACTGCAGTTTGGTAAACTGTGCATAATAAGTACCTGCCAACTCAGCAGTAACAGTGTTTATTTTGAGACTTAGTTTGGTTGTTATACCCCCCAAAAAAACGCCCCAACAAAATTATCCTGAAGAGAGAGGGAGGGTTTTATTCCAGTGTGTGGATGGTTCCATTAATATTTTTTGATTTATTTGGTCATATATTCCGGTGGGCTTGCAAACATGAAATGGAAGATTAATTAAAAAATGCTGAATTACACTGCTGGGTCATACATTAGGTAGTAGTGAGGGCAAATTAATCTTTCCTGTGACGTTTGTCAAAAGTTTAATTAAGTAGTTTAAACTTTTATAAAAGATGACAGATATTTGGAAAGTTTTTCTTTTTTCTTTTTTAATCTCAAACTGAAGGTGTAACATCTCCTGTAGAATCCCTTCTGCAGCTCCACCTCCTTTGCTGAGAACTCGGTACAAATTAAACTCTATTTTTAACTTCTGATATTGTCTTTGGCAGAATAGCAAATCATTTCTAAGTCCTGCTGATGAAAAGCTGATTTATGATGAATGTATACTATGTCAGACAAAAATGACAAGTATACTCACTTAAAGGGACGAGTAAACTGAATTAAATTCCATTTCATCCCTGCTGCCAATCATTTTAGCTTCTGATCTGTGCTTATGTTTAACATTGACTGATCCGCAATGAAGTGAATTAAATACTCAAGAGGGTGAGGCAGGGAAAATATTCATTTGGTTCACAGGCAGCAAAAAAGATTTTTGGGACTTGTTATGGTCAGCCATGCGATAATTCAGATTCAATCTTCTATATTGATATGATTTGTCTCAATTATGCAGGTTATTGATCTGATGATATGACAGGAGATTTGTCAAGACTTCATGCCCACACATACACACAAACAGAATGCTACCGCAAAAACCACAAAAAAAGGGCGTAACGCAATGATGATGTAATTAGCGACAGTCAACGCTGATGGAAAGCTTAATGGACAGTGGAAATGGTTTTACAGACATGTATTGAATGCTGCCCAGACACAAAGAAGAGAGTTTACAGTGAAAAACGACTTTCAATCTCTCCAGCAAGGCAGGAGTCACATGCTTCGTGTTGCCTATGTCATCATTCAATCTTTTCCCATCCCACTTTGTCACATTTCAGTTTTCTTGACAACTACATTTTCCACCCAATCCAAGAGTAAAAACATTTTTTGTGATAGTTTTTCACATTTCCAGTGTTTCCACTAACATATTTCATGGATAAATTGAAAGAGTGCATAAAAACCTGCCGACTCGCTAGAAACCCACTGACTCGCACCTGTAGCTAGTAATGTACCCCTACCAACTCAGCTCTCAGAGTTTCTTTAATTCAAAGATTTTTCTATCTCAACATTTGCTTCTGTCCAACTAAATTCATCCTGGGAAGGGCTAGTTGAGAAACTACTGTAGCTAGTGAGCTAACAGCTAAAATGCTAGCAACTTGCTAGTGCAAGTCAGGCACAATTACAACCTCCTGATAATTTGTTCTCAGGATTATAGGTCATTTAATTACATGAACTGCTATTGAAGAGAGAAAAAACCAAACATTTCAGCTATTCTAAATATCAGTTAGCAAGCTAGTTAGCTTGCTGCAAATGGGGAGATAACACAGTTTATTTAAAAGAGGTAGCTATGTGTAAGGTTACACATGTTGACTCATAAAGATCTCATGTCTCATAAATATGCTCCTTTAAGTTTATGCTCTGACAGAGGAGGTTTAAAAACAAGTGGATGGAGCAACACAGCTAATAAGTTACGATAGCTTCCTCCATTTCAAAGGTCAGCACTGTCAAAACGCTTGCTGTGGGTCCTTGGCACACTCATCACAAATCACAAAATTTGCCTCGAGGGCCTTTACAATCTGTACAGGATACGACATCTTCTATCCTCGCACCCACTGTTCAGATGAACTTAAACAGAGAAAAAAACACTGAAAAGCAACAGAGGGGGGATCCCTCCTCAAGGATGGATCGGCATGCAACCTGACCGTTTTAAATGCTGGTGTAACCTTTATCTCTCCTATCTCCACTTTATGACATCCTTTTTTGTGTTTCATGTCTTAAGAATTCCTCTGTTCGTATAAAAATGATTAAACCAGTGTGTGTGGTGAGGGAGGAGGGTCAATAAGCCATGGACTCAGATACATGTATCTCTGAAACTTGTCAAGCATGCTGTTGGATACATAGAAGACATTTCACAGGTGAATACACACTCAAACACACACAGGGAGGTTCCAGGGGAATGACGAAGGGGCGAGAGACAGAGGGGGGGAACAGGGGGGAAGAATAGGGGTGATTTTCACTACTCATTTAAAAATCAACAAACAGTTTCGCCTCCTCTCGTTCTGTCTCTCGGTAATCGACAACATGTTGAGTTGAGAATCTCCAGGCAGTTACTCGCTGGTTCTGCATGGCTGCATCCCAATTGGAATACCGTTACAATCAAATACACACACACACACACTAATATAGGTACACACAGCATGGCAAACATATCTGCAATGGCTGTAACAGAAAAAAATGCACACGCAAGCATATGTATGTGTATGTGTATGTGTGTGTGTGTGCGCAGCTATAGTAAATACACATTCAACAGACAAAGAGAGACCTTATTCTTTTCAGTTCTCTCCATCTCTCTCTCTCTGTTAGTGTCAACACTCGTCTCTCACTGTCATTCATTCTCTCCGTCTCTCATTCTGTGTTTTTCATGTCAGCAGCAGCAATGGCCCAGTTTTTTTTTCTTTTTCTCTCTCTCTCCTCTCTCTCTCTCTCTCTCTCTCTCCTCTCGGACAAGCGGCGGATGAGATGGGGTCGGCGTGATTTGTTTCACCAGCCATCCTGCTCAGACGGAGTTGGTTTTGATTTGCAATGCGCTCCGACCCTCTGTCCCCGCAATAAAGCGCGTTTGATTTGTGACCCACTCTGTCTCTCTGTCTCGCCGCTGTTACGCGTTCGATTTGTGGCGCTCTGCGGCCCTCCCGCTCCGCACCGGGTTGACAAGGGTCGGACGTAAACATGTGGCCGGTGTCCTTCAGTAACTAAGCATCTCTTTTTTTTCTCTCTTTTAGTTCCCACAGTTTCTCCAAGTCTTTAAGGAGGATGAAACCAAATCAAAAGAAATAATTAATCGACTTTAGCCTCTAGTCTATCTGTCTGTCTGTCTGTCTACCTTCCTGATCTTGCATATTGCTTTCCAACAGCTGACATTTGGATGACAAACTAACATTGTTTACCATCGCACTCCACTCCATGAATTAGATTTACTCTGCTTATAAAAGACAATGGCTGCTAAATGCCATATCTCTCTGTGACTGAGTGTGTGTGTGTGTACGTCTGGTTATTGTGCATCACAGCGCCTGTCTGTCTGCCATATGTCTCTGCAAGAAAATGAAAATGCCAATCTCCCCTTGTCTTTTCTTCAGTTTTCTTCCCACTCTGTCTTTCGCAGTTAAACGTGCAGATTTGTGGTCATTCATCTGCAGTCAGCTAATACTGTGCTTATTTACCAAGCACACTTATTCACTATGACCTTTAAAGAGGGGGAAAGAGAGAGAGATGATCTAATGAGGAGGACAGGGTGGCAGCTCAAAGATGGAGGGGGAAGATAAACAGGGCGAGAGGGGATGGTATGATTTCAGTCTTGTGTGTGTGTGTGAGTGTGTGTGTTGTACAAGTTTTCCTCACGTTCTGGGGACTGACATCCCTCATGGGGACAAAAAGTAAGTCCCATTAATGTAAATTCATTTAAGGGTGAAGACTTGGTTTAAGACTTTGGATTTAGTCGCCATACAGCGTTGAAGTTTTCCTTCTGTGAATATGATAATTTCTTAAAATTAGGTCATGTATGTAGTAGAAATATGCCATTATTTAGAAAATGTGTGCCCTGTGGCAAGAGAAAACTGAAGGAAAAGGCTGTAGATTCCCCATTATGTGCTTATGGGGAAAGTCCCTCAACAACCAGAATGCATTGTTGTTTCTGATTAGAGAGTGCAATATTCAGACTCATACATTGCCACACCTCTGCTCCAACTTCATATTGTGAAGCTGGTTGTTTGTTTGTTGGTGGTTGCTGTTTGTTTACTGCTGATGATCAGATAATTTGAAGAACTGGACAAATACCAGTGACTCCAGGGAAAGAAATACACCAAGGTAATTAAAAAACTTAGATTGTGACTGACTGTGGTCTGAAATGACGATGGACCCTTCTAAAGGTATTGCAGGAAATGAGCTGGGTGAGATTAAGAGATTAAGTATATAATCTTGCAAATCAGCAGCTAAGGACTTGAAGGCTTATATGAATAGAGCGATGGTTGGAATCTCAAACATTCAAATTCACTGAATACATTATGAATGAATTTGAAGAAGATAGTAACCCTGAGAATAATGTTTTTAACGATTTAAATAACAATAGCTGTTACTACACAGGTAATCAGTTAAACATGAATGTTAAGCAGTGGCACCTGGTGACTCCAAATACTGGGGAAGACAGGAGGAAAACCAACCCATGGTTTCATGTTATTTTACACTGGTTGGCTACTTATCTCTACTTCCTAATGTTCAATTTATGTTACATTCTTATGTTAAAATCCAGGCCTGTTTGTTAACAGAAATGTATTGATGTTGGTTAATCCCATAGTCTCCATGTGTCCAGCTAAAATCCATTCATGCAGTTAGCTTGATGGACTTTCAGGGCTGCTACAACAAGCTAACTGTTGTGTTGGCTAGGGCAAGTAGTTATCTATTAGATTTTACCCAATAACATATTAGCATGATCTCCTAAGGAGGACAACAGGAGTCCATCCTCTTCTGCTCCCCTTTCACCACTTAACACACACTGCCTTTCCCATTTTGCCTGACCTGCAGGTGTCGCTGGTAAATCATTTTAATTACAATTTTATTGATGGATTTCTATCCAAAGAAGGAAGAAATTGTGTTTTAAAAATAACACTGAGTTTGGTAATGGTTTATTTCAGCCAGTTACTCTTTTTTACATTTTGATCTCCCTCTTGCTTCTCAAAAATAGAGGAGGAGCATCATCCTCTGCCTCTGTGCAGGAGATTCCTCTGATGTTAATGTCAGAATATCAATTATTCACTTTAACAGCACAAGTTTATATGCAAACATTCAAAACATCAAAGAATATTTAAGTCAATTCAAGAAACCATTCAATATCATAGCTTCATCTGAGAGACCTAACACAAGTCTGAGAATGGTGTTGATTTCCAGTTGAATAGATATGAATTGAATTACATTAAATGGGAGAACAAAAAGGGTATGGCCCTGTATGTGGATGAAAGCATCCATTATAAGTATGGAAGCATGGATGCAACATTCACCAAGACAAATCAAAAGGTTATGTTAATTTCGCTTTCATTTCACCATCGATCTGTTAAATCCTAACAAAATTAAAATGACTGATGAGATTATTGATGCTGCGTATAGTATGAGTCTATATCCAATGATCACTAAACCATGCAGAATAACATCACATTGTGCTACTGTATGGAAAACAATATAGTGAGTGGGCTATCAGTGACCATTTACCAATGAGAACGGAAGAATTTTAGAAACTGGACTCTGGTTGCAGGCAACGTGGAGGAAAGTTAAATATTGTTCATTTACATATACAATCCATAATGGTGGTTGATAATCGGCAAAGTTTCACTTCAAGGTAGGTTTGGGATTATGGTAATAGTTAGAATAAGTCTCTAGGAAATGAATGTAAGTCGATGTAGTGTCCTCTGAAGTGATGGAAACATGAATGTGTGTGTTTGTGTGTGTGTGTGTTTGTGTTATGTGTTATAAGGCATATTTTCCTCACTGACATTTAGCTGACTGCCCCTTTCTACATAACTCAGCCCCCTTAAGTGATACTGAGAGCAATCTGCTGTAGTCTGAACAATGGAGCTGGTTAACTGACAAACCTGCTTGCTGACTGATAACAATGGGATTGTCTCGCTGTTTTTAATTTATTTTACTAATATCCACTAAAATAAAGGCTTATAGTCCTAGTTATGGTGTGAGAAGAGCTCTTCACTTCACCTAGTGAGAATTTTTGATTCATACATGATTTACATATTGGAGACTTTCAAAAATGTCAATCCAAACACTAAACAAACTTGTCTAAAACCTACCTGAACACAATCCGATAGGTACCTGAGGACGGTTAGATCCAGTCAAAAAAAAGATAATTAGGCCCAATCTGCAAGGGGGAACTTGAACTTTACTTTACATTTTTCTCCTGTGATGAACAACAGTGTGATCAGAGACGACAGCAAGTCTGCTCTTTTATTAGACAACAGCCCAGATTAAACTAAATATAATTTGGACCTAAGCTGGGTTTCAGGTCAAGCCTCACTTATTAAGAGCTGAGAAGACCTATGAGAACCTTAGGTAAACTTTAATACTGTAGAGCAGCAGCCATGGACTCTTTTGTTTCGTCTTAAACACTGTAATTAAAACATAGCTAACGTGTCATTAAAGCCAACTCACATATCTGTATCCTTCATTGTGTGTGTGTGTTTGAGTAGGTGTGAGAAACAGAGACAGAACGCTTGTGATTTGTAGAGCAATTGTGATTAGTTTGGTGTAAGTGCTCGAAAACAAGGTGGTGGAATTAACCCCACGAAGGGTCATCGGCCTGGAGTTTGAATTGCATGTTATATCAGTTTTCTAACAGCACTACATGGAAGGTATCAGAAAGAATATATCTGCAAACCTATAATGTACAAACAATTGCTGATATAGCATCAAATGTGTAACACTGATATCAATTTATCCATCTGCCTGCATCTCATCATAAGGCACTTGGATACCAGCCTCCTGAATAGCTTCAATACATAGATTCTCCGAAGTTTCTGAACTCTGCTGAAAGGGTGAACACTATTTCCTCAGAGGACATTCCCCCATTTGGTGTTTTAATGATGGTGGTGGAGAGTATTATCCAAAGATGTGTTCAGACTAAATGTGAGGTAGGCTGGTTGGTAAGCTGCTAGGTTGTAGAAGCAGTTTAATTGCATCTAACCTCAATGCCAAGATGCCAGTGGGCGCAATGAAAGATGTTAATTGACCTTGAGGCCAAGTTGATAACGTCTTAACTTGATGGAAACATTTGTGTTTCTCCCAACGATGAAAGATTTCATTCAGAGACATTAGAGAAAAAAGGAGAGTGAGATGTCTCTAGTAGTTGATACACTGGCTGCTTCACATGAATAACACAAGGCGAACATTTGATTGACTCTTAACGCACCTCATTCACATCATTGCCATACTCATGAAACCATCCAGTGACCCTGTATGAAACCATCTGTATTCTCCATGTTCCCTACCTCATTAAGTCAGATATTTTCTTTCATTTGTCACCCGTCTGTGTACGCCTTTATATTTCAAGCTAACCGGCACTAGTTGACTGTTCTGTTGGTCCATCTGCTCCGCTCGTGACAAAATGAACAACATCAGATGGTGTTTTCCTGTCAACTTCAGCACTAGCACTCTGCTACGGCATCGGCATTACAAAGCAGACACACAGTGTGTCAACTTGACATCAGCCCTGCAGTAGAAAACCCTTTAAATTGTGGATCATGTACACCCTACACCTTGATACAGTTTATTTCTACACAGAAACATAATTGTAAAGTTCTATAAATCCATTTATGTATCATGTTTTTCTAAGTACTTTTACTTCAACATTTCTTTCTATAGGTCCCATTTTAATATGTTTTATACTGATTTAAATGCTGTGCTGTAATCAGTAGAGTATGCACTTTAAACTGCTGGTTGTGAAAATAGCTTTTCCTAATTAGCATCTAGCATCGATCCTGCAGTGACACTAGTGGAATAAATGTCTTTAGTATGTATACCAGTATGTACTGTATGTGTGTGTGTGTGTGTGTGTGTGTGTGTGTGTGTGTGTGTGTGTGTGTGTGTGTGTGTGTGTGTGTGTGTGTGTGTGTGTGTGGGCACTGAGAAAATGCTGCTGCTGGACCCAATAAGGTTGCTTCACTGTAGGAGACAGGATGTCACAAATTTGCGCGCACACACACACACACACACACACACACACACACATACATACATACAAGTGCGTATACACACAGGGATAATTAGCAGGTGTGAATAGAGGGCAGCAGGCAGGAAAAGGTAGCGAAAGAGGGGGGGCAGACAGAGATGGAGAGGTAATTGGTGCATCTGTCTGTGAGGGAAAAGACAGCTCTATCACCCCCCACACACACACTTAGACACACTAGGACACTTGTAGACAGAGACACTGACATGCATGCATGGACGTACCAGAAAACTCAGCACACACTGATGCAAATGAGTAAGTGTGTGTGAGGAAGAAAAAAATGCAACCCAGCACCTGTATTGAATAGCTGGGAGCTTGGCAGCTACAGTACATGTGACAGCCGAAAGCCAAATTTAGTTCTTTTCAATAGTTTTTGTCTTCCAGTCTTGCAAATTATTCAATAGTTGCTTTGGCTTCAATTCAGTTTTGCTACATTGTACACTATGTAAAGAGCAATTCTGCACACAAATCAGGCATATCAAATATAAACAACATCTTAAATCAATACCTAGCATCTGGGTGAAAAGCATTTTGGATTGAAAGTGAACGACAAATCAATGTAGCACGTTCTCCTTCACTTTATTTCACACACTCTTCATCTGAGACCATGTTGGGTTGACTTCAACTGCAAATGAATACTACAAATCCTACTCATTCACTGGATTTATTTATATTGTTATTTAGGGGATTAAAAAATGTTTATGTAAGTGATCACATTAAGGGCAGAGACGTTAAAAAAAAAAGCCAGCTTCTTGAAAAAAATCAAAATGATGATGTGAATGGTAACAAAAGACTAAACTCTAGTTGCTCTGTGAGGATATTCGTAGGCACAGTGTTTATTGCTTTGAACTAAATGTTAACTTCAGCCAAACAGTGAAGAAGCGAACCTGCTTCAAAACGTATAATTCTAGTATAGTCACCACATCTCAGGTTGGCGTGTTAGGATGCTAACATTTGCTACTTGCTGATGCTGTAGTCATCAGTTCTTCAGGTATTTGGTCATAAACCAAAGAATTGGACAAAGTGAAATATTGACCTGATGATGGTGCTAGATGCAAATTTAAGTGATCAGCAAGGTATTAGAATTCATCCTCGGGGGCACATGAACATGTCTGTACCAATTTTCATGGAAAACTATCCAATAGCTGTTGAAATGTTTTACTCAAAATCACAAATGTAAATCTCATGGCAGTGCAAGAGGAAAAAAATCAAGGATTCACCAGACTCATCAGGATTTATCCTCTGGTAACCATTAATGTTACCATGGAACCAACCATGGAGGTCCCATGGCTGTTGAGATATGTCTGGACCACATTGGTGGAGTGACCACTTAATATCACATCCCTATAGAGCCTTGCTGGTAGCATAGCTACAAATGCGAGAAGAGAGAACTGCTGCTGAATTCACTGATGAAGTCCTTTGGACAACATGAAGTGGAAAGTTGGACCACATCCTAAAAATGTAATTTCTGTATTGAATAGAACCTTCTTCCATATGCTGAAAACAAACATCTCTTGATTCCAACGGAAGGACATATCAGTAATGATTGGTCAATCCATGCAGCCCTTTTTTCAGTTTAGATATGCATCAAATTGAACAGATTAAATAACATTGAGATTTATGGCAAAAATAGCTGAGGAATTACACAAGTAGTACATACAAATCATTTACTTCCACTGGCTTCATTTCAATAATTACTTTGTAATGTAAGAATGTGCATCTTACAGAAACAGCTTTACAGACACTGACAGAAAGCAGTGTGTGTAGTGAGGTGCACATAATGACAACCTGTTTGCATTGTTGAAGTCTGGAAGAAAGACACAATAAAAGAAAGATCTGCAGCTGAAGATGAAAAGACGGTGAAACAAAGACTTAAGAAACAAAGTTTTCCTCCCACATTGTTAGATGTACATGGGTGCATGTGTGTCCTGCATGTGTGTTTGTGTGGGTGTGCGTTCACAGGATTGTTCTCACTCCCAGTGTGAGTGTGATTTGGATCCAGGGCTTCTGCTAAAATCTGCCGGCTTGCTGGCCAAGCATTGTGTTTCACACCAGACACAATGAAACACAAACACACACTAACACACACACACATACACCTCAGGTATCTCCAATTGTCTTATTAGGTTGCACTCAAATCTGACCCGATGTGACCGAGCAAGCATGGTGCGTGTGTGTGTGTGTGTGTGTGTGTGTATGTGCACAAACAAACATCTGCCTGTCTGTACTATTTCCTTGTTACATTTGTGAGCTTGTGTATGTACGTGTGCATGTGAGGGCGCCTACAGGTGAACATTTTAATACAAATACAGCTTGTTCAGAAGGGAGTGGGCTTCATCATTTCCATGCCACTGATTGTTCAACTTCCAAGCATCCACACACATTCAAGCACTCACAATCATCTCAAACATAAACTCACAGAACGTTTTGAATAGGCATCAAGCACACAGTATACACACGGGGCGCGCACACACACACACACACAGATCCAAAATGGTCTTTGTGTATGTTTTCACAGCAAAAATTTGGCAGATGAAAACGTATAGAACGTCAGCAGTGCAGTTGGCTGCCATTGTTAGTGCTGATAAACTCTGCAGTCTTTCATTTCTTGGCTTAGAAGACTTGGAGAGGATCATTTTGTCAACTTTGTAACTTCAAGTTAAATCTAAATACTTTTGAAGAATGACTTTTGAAGCATTTCATTGTGATATTATTAACTGTTTAGAAACCTTGGTTTGAACAAACCAGTTATCCTTTCCTGGCAGTTGCATAAGGTTTTTGTTTCTGTTAAACTGTTACATTGATGCTTTGAGAGTATAAAGTCACTCGTTAAGAGGTCACATTGTGCTGCATTGCTACATTGACATTTTATTTATATTTATATGTAGGATTTGAACATTTCTTACTTTGGTGACTCCTAGTGGTAGTGTTGTAGAAGACACTTGTTCTCACTACATTGTATTGTTCTTCAAAATTGAGTCTGTTGTTCTTTTGCTTTCTGACAGTGAAATGATATCATTATCAAGGTTTAAGAATTTTACTTTGCCTTTAATTATCAAACTTTCCTTCCACTGATATCCAAGAAGCACTACAAAAAAACTTGAATGAAATATCCCCCCCAAAAAACAACAAGAATGTCAAGCAATGCTAGCGGCTCTGTGAAGCTGAGCTTTGGCACAACAGTGTTTTGAGTTCAATGCTAAAACGCTCACAGTGGCAGTGCTAACATGTTTAGCAAGTGTAACTTAATATCTTGGTTTTTCATGCTAGGATGCTAACATTTGCTGTTTAGCACTTAGTACAAAGTACAACTGAGCCTGATGGGAACACCGTTACTTTTTTAGGTATTTGGACATAAACATAAGGATTAGAAAAAAAAAAATCATTGTCCCAGGCAGGCAAGAGGGCAAGGGGAGTATCCAATAAATGACATGGGTGACATTATATTTGGACCATAAACCAGACAAATACAGCCTAAAATCTAAACTGTGTCTCGTTGATATGCCATATTGGCTTACATGTATGCATAAATATATACACACACATATATAAACACAACCGAAACACTCACAAATGTCAACCGATGATCAAAATTATGCAAGAGCTGCCAAAACATTTCAATCAAAACCACATATCTCAGCCTCATGGTGGTGATACAGAAAAAGTCAGTAATTAGGATTCATAACCAAAGTCGGTATGCTTCACTCCTCTGCATACAATACCAAGATCATTTTTACAAAAGTTAATAGCAATAATATTTAAATTCTACTGCTCCTTTAAAATGAAACAATGACGACAATGTGTGCAACCACCCAACATCAATATCATAAAATCCTTCCAGCACCATCCTTTCTTCATAAAGTATATTTAGACCACCGCTGACAGAAATCTATCTATTGTGTATGTTATCCTGCTTGTCATGCTGATGTGTTGGTGTTCGCATCAACATCCACAAAGAAAGTTTTCACTCTTGGTTCACGCCGCTGAACAGATTAGCAGTGTGGATCTGTTACAGCATGCTGGGCTGTTTTTAGCCGCACATCTTCTTTCTCCTGATTATGTTTTGTTGGAACACATGATGATTTCTTTCCATAAATGTTTAAATCTTATTACTTACATGTCCTTCCACATGTCCATGAAATTACCATGACGGCACAGATGAAATTACATCACAACACTGACAAATATGATTGGAATTGTATTTGACGTCTAACTATTCTTGGAAGAGAAAAAAAACGGACAAGTACTTAACACACTAAATACACTTTACTGATACACACACATTGGATGTAGTGTATGTGTGGAAAGGTTCAAGGTCAACAGATGCCTTTCTACATGTTCATCAAATTGTGAGTCACTCAAACATGCACATGCACATGCACATACACACTTGTGTCGTACACGTGCCCTGAACAGAAACACACACAAACAAACACACATAATTCCAAAACTTTGACAGATTACGATCCCTCCTCTAACAAATTAATATGGAGGGGGAATCTGGCAGAAGACAAATCATTTTATGTGTGTGCGCTTGCATTTGTGCATGCATGTATTAGTTGTTCCATGCTGGTGTGTGTTCGCATGTGTGAGATCCATGCCACAATATCGTGAAACAAAGATGTATTGTCTCGCCTGAAAATTTATATGCAACCAATTTATCATAAATGGAGCTGTGTGTGTGTGTGTGTGTGTGTGTGTGTGTGTGTGTGTGTGTGTGTGTGTGTGTGTGTGTGTGTGTGTGTGTGTGTGTGTGTGTGTGTGTGTGTGTGTGTGTGTGTGTGTGTGTGGTATAAGTTAGTACTGCAGATGAATTAGGCTTACCTCTACATGGCCCACTTTGCCTCCATAAGTGAAATAAAGGACGGATACAAATTGGCTGTGTGAACTTTGACCACGACATTCACTGAGTTGATATCGGACTGACGAGATTCAACAAGAAAGTCGCTGGAAATCATTAACAACCATAGAACAAAATTACAGGCAATTGAATCAGCCTTTGAACAGTCAGAGACATGAATCACATTTTCATTTTTAAAGTGTAGGGCTGTGTCAAAGTTTGACCCCAACATCCTCCCTACGCTGACTGTGTCCCTCTGTAATAACGTAACCCAATTTCCTTCTTTTCCAAAGGGTACTGTCGATTAAAGATAAACGTTTGTCATTTGGGGACACTTGCTGAAACAATTCATTCTTGTCTTTTTCTCTAATGTCTCACTACAAAAACGGAACTGCTCATATTTAAACTAAAGTTCCATAATTTAATCGTGCCATCTCTTAAATTCACTTTGCATTCAGTTGGAGCACACTTCTTTTCCATATTCCCGTTTTTAACCATACTGTGTAAGAGAAGCCAGTAACAGTGGCTTGTTGACTTCTTAAGTTCATTACGCCACCATCTAGTTTGGATCTATATGAATACACTCAGTTGCACTCTCAATACTGACTACAGTATATATACTGTATGTAAGAGAGGTTTAAAATATCATCCTCGCCACTCTAATGGATCTGTAGAGGTGGAAACTGCTGTAAGAGTACTTCACACTGACACCAGGGATGGATACACACACACACACACACACACACACACACACACACACACACACACACACACACACACACACACACACACACACACACACACACACACACACACAGTCCTTTTGCCTTTTGAGATCACACAAGTGTAAACAGCTTCCATTTTTAACTCTGTGTCTGCCAGTCTGTCTCTGACACTCCACTAGAAATACTGATAAAAAAAATGGACAGACAACCTGTCTTTCTTTTTAAACACACACACACACACACACACACACACACACACACACACACACACACACACACACACACACACACACACACACACACACACACACACACACACACACACACACACACACACACACACACACACACACACACACACACTTATACAAATAAGAATGAAAAAAAAGAGTTCAAAGAGTCAAACTTTCAAGTATTACATTGTCCAAACACCTCTGGCATCAAGAGGTATCTGAATTTCCTTTTTCTTTTTTGTCAACACACTCATCTATTAAGTATTAATTGAGAAAAAAATTAATCTGGCCTTGTATTAAGATGGCTCTTATAGTAAAGTTATTAATTTCCGTAACCTAAATTTGACTTGAAATGAACATCTAGCAGTTACAGAGCCAGATATTTCCCTTGGAAACTGGTGGAGACCAAAAACAGAGCTAAAAGGAGAGTGAATATTAGACTTTGGACACAAACATGACTCTGAATCATCCCTAGCTAGACTTGAACTATATATTTAAACCTATAGGCTACCGGGACAACATATGTTTATGTTTTAGCTATGGCTGGGTATTGTTTAAAAAAAATGACAATACCAGTACCAATCCAAGTACCCTTTGGGTGCTACCGACACCAATTGAGTATTTCATTCGATACCCATTACACATTTTTTGCACTTGCTTTTATCTAGCGTAACAGGCGTGTGTAGTGTAGCCACACTTTAAAGGCATTTCGGTGGCATCTTGGCTGCTGAACTGCTAAGCGTGCTCACTCAAATTCACCACGACTTCGCCACCACAGACGGGTTGTAGCTGCTGTGGCAATGGGCCAACCACATGTCGCATGAACGCTTGCGTTGATTGGCTGTGAGCAAGTCCATACAAATAGTCATATTTTCTAGCTCTGGGTGCAAACAGGATCAATTGCAGGTATTGTTTGACGGGAGACGTTTTGATACTACTTGGTATCAATTTATTTCAGTGGACACCTTAAAGGTATCGAGTACCAATACCCAGCCCTAATTTTAGCCCTTAAAGGTAGAACTGAGCAGTTCGTTCATATGTTTACATTCAGGAATTTCTGCATTACGAAAGTAGCACTGCTTTTAATATTCCTTGTTGTAAAAGGGAAATGAGTCTTAGTTGACAGTCATGGAACAACAATATTAACAATATTTATTATTAAATGTATAATGAGTCTTAGTTGACAGTCATGGAACAACAATATTAACAATATTTATTATTAAATGTATAAATGCTGCAATGTTGCCACTCATTGAAAAATTGCTTTTTTCAGCCCCTATGGCTCCGATTTCTCCACCTTCACTTGCCGCTACACATCACCTCCCTTATCATCTGTGTCTGCTGGCCTCTTAACTCCAACAATATGTGGCCTCAATCTGCTTCCAGTTTGACAGTCTTATTTAGCCTCGGGGATACACAAGCTAAACTGACGTAGTGGGTGGTGAGGCTGCCCTTTTGAATGTTTCCCTTAGTAATAACATTTTATATCAAAATAATCCTGTTTTGAATGACAAGTTCCGGAAGGAAAAAGCAAATAAATAAATATAGCTGTGGGAGCTTTATCAAGTTGGGTAACTAGTGATTTTCAAGGGATGTCAATGTCAGTTACCCAGTTGGTTGAAAATCAAATATCACAACAACTTTTGGTTGGATTGCCAACCAAATTGGTTGCAGACATTTAAAGTTCTCAGATGATGCATCCTTAGAATGACTTTGGTGATGGTGCCATGAAATTTGATGACCCCCCTCATCATAGATTGTAATAACTTTGGTGACTTTGGTTATTTTACATCCAGTTCTATTAGCAATGTCAAATTAATTTACTTCTACAAATCTAATGACATTTGCATGCTAACATTGTGAGCATGTTAGCATTAGCCTGACTGGGAAGGTTGAACCTTACCAGCCCCGACCTCCAAGATGACTGCCTCATGTATCAACAGTGCAGAAGTTGTAGTAATATCCTGTTTATTAGCAGTTTTTTCTTATTTGTGTCTCATTAAATCAGTTGTACAAACAACACTATCCAACGTCTATCTGTGGACATGTTGCCGTAGTGTTTGTACGGCCAAAATGTGTTTTTATCAACTGGTATTGCTAACAATGGCTAACCTGGCCAGGACTGGTTTACTTACCTCTTAAACTAGAACTAGAACTCAAACTCGGGTGTGACGTCATTCACAGCCTCGACTTCCAACTTCTGAGGTAAATGTAATGCAGCAACAGATCCGCTAGCATGGCTGTATACTGTTGGTTTTGTTTTCTACAGTTTTATCAAACTTCACTATCTTTTAGTTCGCTAAAATCAACCATATTAAGTGAGTAGTGAAAGTTTATTTCCCATTCAGGCTCTGTACAGAAACTAAGTGTGCTGCTTGTGTCCCAAAGGACCAAAAAGGATTAACCTCACCTCTCCAAGATAACTGGAAATAAAAGCACTTAAGGTTGTACTGTAATATTACATGCAGGATCATAAATAAAATTATTTGACTGATTAAAACCGCATTAATCCTTCAACATCCACTGGTATTATTAAAGTCTGCTTTCCTTCATGTCCCACGGTCTGATGCGGTCCTCGCTTCACCTCTCTCTCTCTGTCTTTATCTCTCTCTCTCTCTCTCTCTCAGACACCTCAGGGAGGGACGAATGTGACCTTAATATTTTCATCTCTTTTCGCCGCCCAAGATTTATATGCCAAAATCACACCTCGTCTGGTGTCAAAATGACCTTAGGTTTTGCAGAGAATGTGTCTTTAAGTGGTTTGGTGTGCGCGGTGTGAGAGTGTGCGCACAAGTTGGCACCAACAGAACACCTACCACCTAAGGCTCTTCTTCTTTTTCTGTCACTCTCTCCCTTTCTGTCCATTTGTTTCCCTTGATCAATGTCTTCACACCTTTCATTGCCCTCTCTGCCTCTTTCCTTCCATCGTCCCTCTTTCTAACCCTCTCCCACTTTCTGTTTGTTCTTTCCTTCCCAAACTTTCTGTCTCTTTGTCCTACATGTGTGTGTGTGTGTGTGTGTGTGTGTGTGTGTGTGTGTGTGTGTGTGTGTGTGTGTGTGTGTGTGTGTGTGTGTGTGTGTTTGTGTGTCTCTCACAGCTCGCAGCTGGATTATTAGTCACAGCTTTCTATTTTTTGGCTTTCTCTCTTTTACCAGTAGGGGGGTTAAACTCCATTCACACTTTTCGGTGATGTCTGACTCTTATTCCCGTCTCATAGCTGGAGGCTACATTTCAAAATACTGCCATGCTTTAGTACTTGTATCTGTGTGAGTGTATGAATGATGGAAAGATTGTTCTTGCGCCTGGTGTTTTGAGTCACATAGTGTAGCTAAATTTAAATTGTTCATATGTAATGCACTAGCAACTCTGTAAGGGTTTATTCGTTTGTAATTTTGGATACATATGTTCTTTATTTCACTGTCCCGCATGGGTTCATTCTCGCGTTTCTGCCTTTGCGGTGCGCCTGTGTGCACTTATATCTTCGACACAGTACAAGATTGCTCTTTTAATGACTTCATGTACCCGTGTGGCCACTCTGTCACGCAGCTCATTGTATTTCCTTTCAATTTCTGAACTTTCTCTGAATTGTGTAGATGGTTTCAATGTCCAAACCTCTTTTGATGCCACAGTATGACATTTCATTTTATAGCAACAAGCAATCTCACTGCGCTCTGCTACTTCTATTACTCGAAAGTGAAATCATACAGGTGAAATAAAAAAAGTTTAAAAATCCATTAAAGCTTTACTTGTACAGTGTTCTTCTTTTTCTGCCACAACTGCGCTGTGATGTTACAGTAATGTACAGTACCACTTAGAAACGAATTGGAAACTGTACAAAAAGGTGGTTTTTGACAACAGCCAATATGATTTAGGGGTTATCTCTTTGAAAGAAAGAGTCAACACACATACCAAAGCACAATACTGTAAACAACCTAAATATCTCCTTAATGGAGATCAATCACCACCAAGACACAGAAACACACAATAAATGTAGGTTTCATGCTATCTCAAAGAGAGATAGTTATCTTACAGCCAGCAGACATATAAAACAAATACAACTATTAGAACTGCACTCACCATCAAGATGTTCCCTGACTATGTACTTAATTTATTTTCCATTTACACATACTGTACTCTTGTAATAGAATGTCCTCTTTCAGAAAATATTTTATTGTGTTATGTTTTGGCATTGATTGGTTAAGGTTAATAAGGAAAGGTGGTTAAATACTAGCATAAGTCAATCATTTATAAGCATCAAAACCAAACCCTAATCTTATCCTAACATTAACCAAAGTGTTTTTGGTGCCTGAATTTAAACCACAAGCAGGATTCAGGATGCAAAGATGGAAGCCCATCATCAAGTTGTTTGGTAAATAAATGTAGCGCTTTCATCACTTGAAAAGACCGATGCCTGTTAACATAAACCATGCAGCAAAATGTAGGAGGAAAAAAAAAAAGAGTAATTTCTAAGAGATCGGGCATGTAGTGTGTAGTAGAGTTGGAATAGCTGCCAAGGATGTTGTAGTTATACATAAAAAAAAGACATAGGGACTCTTGCTGCCGTTCATACTGATATTTTAACGTTTTAACATTAGGTTTGCCCTTTTATTTCAGACAGATGTCTTATGTAAAGGCCAGTCTTAAGGCACTGAACAAAAAAAAGAATCAGGGTATATTTGTAGAGTCTCGCTATTGGCAGCTAATGAAGATCAAACATAGTATAAAGATGTAAGTGTTCCTGCTGTTAAAGCTTTGCCTTATTATTATTCTTTTTTTAAACACACAAAATACACTGTATAGATAAATACTGAAGCTATTGCCTATTTTTTCCAGACCCTGAATTAAACACAAGCAGTATGCACACGCTAATCCCTCACACTCCACGAGAGAGTGATTTCAGTGTATTTAACACATGTATTGCCTCTGGTAAATACAACAGGACATTATAATTAGAGAGGTAGCATGCTGAGACAAAGCAGATAAATGTGCAGTGTAGTGGATCATAAGTCATAGAGCTGTCATGAGAGGAGAGAGACAGAGAGGCATGTGTGTAATTGAACTGTCTATCTATTGAGGCTTTACTATTGTAATCAGTTTGCATTCATTTCCTTCCAACTTGCATCTGCTTAACTTATTCTCTCTAAAATTTACAAGAACATTACACATAAAGGCTAATTTCAAAATCCTCCATTCCAATGCGGCATAGCAAGCACTCCAGCACACATTAGTCTATCTATTTAGCATGCATGTACTAAAAATGTATACTGATTTGTTTAGGACTGCGTAGAATAAGCATCAGTAACTCACGCCCTGAGCTGATCCATTACAAATTCAAACACTGCAGCTTATTAATGCAGTTAATACTCCCTCATCCAAACTCTTAGTAGCTAATCCACATCTCGTTAATGGGCTAATTTGTTATTGGTTAAAAATCAATGAAAAACAAACCACAGAAGGCCCGAGCCGACAGCCGGCACCGTTTAAAGTCTGAATTACCAGTAATGACTGAAGCTAAACTACAATACATTTTCTCTCCCTCTATTTGATCTGCTTCCTGTGTTTCTGTTACTCTTTGCTGCTCTTTCTCTCTTTATAAGCGTAATCTCTCTGAGTGTGTGTGTGTGTGTGTGTATGTGTGTGTGTGTGTGTGTGTGCGCATTTGATATTTGCACACTGAGCAATATCTAACCAACTAATTACCTGCATGCGTGTGTCTTTACAACCTTCTGATTAGCTACAGCGACCATTCCTCTGCGTTGCTAGGCAGCCTAATTAATCAGATTAATTGAATGCTGTTGATCAATAGCCAACAGGGTGTAGACATTAGTTCATATGGTTCTCATCAGCTAGAGTTACAGTGAGGTTGTGTGTTTGTGCTTTAATGTGAGCCAATAGGGGCTGAATTAAGAGAAGATTAAAGAAGGCTTTGATTCGATAAAATAATAATCTAACAGCGTAGTAATGAATCACCCGAGAAAATGCAGCTCTGCCTTCGTCTCTTGCCAGATAAAAAGAAGGAAGATGGGACGAAAGGACAAAGAGATGCTTCATTATCTGACCGGTAATTCTTATCAGTATACATGTTTTAAATACATATTATCTAAGTAGCATTTTAAAGGTGCTGCATAGTAAAATATATGTTATTGTCATGTAAATTGTAATACCTGAACTGCCATTGATTGACTGTACTGTTAAACTGTGTGAAGTTAAAATGCCTCTTTCAGTAAATTGCAGTACTTTCTGTTACAAAGGTTTCCTAGAGGGCTTTTTTTCTTTCTTTCTTTCTTTTATTTACTGCCATAAGCCACACAAAATCTCCCAAGGTCAATCCCAACTCAAGGTCATTTTTACAAGCTTTTTCTACAGATTTCAACTATATCACAAGCTTTTTCATCAGCGGACAGAGTTTGCTCAGCTGTCAGAGAGATGGATCAGTTAATGCGGAGAACTTTCAGGATTTGTCGTCCGTGTTGGCTTTAAAGTTTCGAAAGTTCAAAAGACTCAAAAAGTCGACTTAATTGCTTTCAATATTCCTTCTGCGTGTTAAAAAAAAAAACCTCCTGCTGATGGAGATCGTTGTTGAAAGCTCCATAATAAAAAAAGGCAGTGAGAGGACCTTGAGTTGAGATGGTCAAACTACTATTTCCATGGATTAAGAGAGAATTTGTATGCATTGTGCTTAAAGAATACAATTAAGATTAAAATAATTGTCTAGACTTTTAAAAGTAATTATGCAAGGAACCGAAACATTTATATTACAGCGCTCTGCAGGCTACAGCATCAGCCTCTCCTTAAATGAGATGTAATTAAAACTGATGCTCAAACTACAGCAGAGATGTTCGTTTGAATGTTACAGTGCAAAACTTGAAGGATGCAACAGCTACAGTAGCGATGTGGGATATTACATCTTTTATTTTGGAAGGGTGAACATTATAAGCAGGATGTCATTGGTGTTGTTCTGTTTTAAAGACTTTACTGCTCATTTTAACTGGGATAGATTTCTTCTGGTGATACATGGAAAGTGTCTCCAGCCACCATACAAGTACAGTATATTTAGTAAAATATTACATCTAGAGTTGCCTTTTTTAGTTTATGAAGCAGATTACTGACAGATTTTATAAATGGCATATTAAAATCAAAAGTAAAGGCTCGCCTACACATGAGGAGTTTCAGATGTGTTTTTCAGTTGCCCATCTGTCTCACATCTGGAAAAGATATGACAAGATATTCTTTTAATCAATACACTGTCTATTTAAGGAATGTATCGCCTCCCACTTAACCACTACCTAAAAAGTAATGTTATGCTTCAAGTCTAATTTTCTTACATAACTACAGGGATTTGTGTGTTTTGGTCTGATCCTCGCCAAAACACAGCCGACCTACACTCTATACTGTACCTGAACACATCCATCATGGACACAGATGATGAAATGTAGCTGCTGCTGCTCTGCTAACATGCCACTTTCACTAGGCAGGCTGTGTAGACATTGTGTAAGTATTTTACTGCTCTTCTCTAAAAAGCAAAAACTGCACATTTGCTGAAAAGCTTCCTTATTTTCATATCTGAAGGTTTTGAATAGCGAGGAACTCTGCAGAAGCCAAGTTTAGTGTCAGTTACTGTAAAGTGGGGCCACAAATTGTTACTATAAAACAGTTGGAGGAGAGTTAGGCGGTACAATAATGCCGGGTAGATGTTGACCTTTAAAGTAGACACATACACACACACACACACACACACACATACACACTCAAACGATCACACAAATACACTTTGTCTCCAGTATGGCAGGCGCCTGTGGCCAGGTCATAGAAACAGATTTATGTTCAAGACCACCGTCCCACACACAAACACACACACACACACACACACACACACATCTTCTATTACACAAACACATGAATCTTTAGGACAACCGCAGCAAAAAAAAACAACATCCAGATGGTACATCATTTTAATTATACTATATAATTTTGCAGCTCTTGCGTCAAGCAGCATCCTGGTGGGGTAAACAAATAAGCGGACAAATGAAGGGACGGACATGGTGACCATTATCAAAAAATATACAAAGCTCTGGTTTGTTTTTACATTTATTGCCAACATACTTAAGGCAGGAATTGGGAGGAGGGAAGGTATGGGAAATTGGATTTTCATCTTATCTAATAATAGGTGTTTGGTATATTTGAGTCAAATTTCCGATACATTTCATGCAAATGATGTTTTTATAATGTACTTTTGTAGATTTGCATTTGCATTTGTTTTTTCTGTAATTTACTGCTGTTTGAATGTACTGTATAAAAGCATGCATATGTGTATGTAGAGACACACACACACGCAAAGCTCATATGTGCATGCATGTTACCTCCCTGCCCTACAGACATACACACACACACACACACACACACACACACACACACACACACACACACACACACACACACACACACACACACACACACACACACACACACACACACACACACACACACACACACACACACACACACACACACACACACACACACAGTGTGTAGACAGCCTTAACTTTAACCATAACCAATTCATACCAAAACCCTCACCTCAATTCACACTTTACCCCCAATCTTATCCAGGACCTCAGAAAGGACGTTTTGCTTCATTAGGACCGGGCTTTGGTCCCCGTGAGGACTACTGGTCCCAACAAAGTCAGTGTGTTTACCAGAAAAGGTCCCCTAGAGGTAATAAAAACGTGTGTATACACACAGACACACACATAAGGATACACACTGCATTCTCTTAAAGGATAAGAGCTCCTTGCAAACTCAATTAGACTGGGGGGCAAAACTTACAATAACCTACCACTCAAACACACTAGCGTGCATACTGGCACACACACACAGCAGCCAGTGTTTTAGCTCCCTAACCTGCAGCTATTTCCAGTGTTAAATGGACTCTGAGGTTCCAGACGAAAAAGCTTGTACAATGGCATGTACCTAATTACACTGCTTGTGTGTGCGTGTGTGCGTGTGTGCGTGTGTGTGTGTGTGTGTTTGAAGGCTTTTGATCATACACAACACTACCCCCTGAACACACACACACACACACACACACACACACACACACACACACACACAGCCAATGCATGGAGCCACCATTTATTTAGCATACAGAACGTCTTATTTCATCTGGCTCACTTTCCTCAACAGACACAATGATCCATTAAAAATCTCCTGAAACTATATCAGTTAATTCTAGTGCAGACCCATGTCTGTGTGTGTCTACAGCCCTGTCTCTTAGAAATGATGATAATACTATTTGTTTTTCCAAATACTTTTTGTAAGGAAATGTACAAACTCTGTGGTGGCAACTAAAGTATTTTAGTTAAGGTTCAGAAAAGATGTTTTCAGTGCCTAAACATAAAAAAGTGTGATCCTGCTTTAGCTGCTACAAACCAGATATTTTGTTGTATGAGTTCCTTTCATAGGGATATAAATGAAATACATTGTTAGTGAACATTGTGAAGTTAATTAACATTTCCTTCTGTTGATAGTAAGCATAATCCAGGTGGCTTTATGTTTCTACTCATTTCTGAAGTAATTTTTAGGCAGACACACTCTACCTTCCCAAGTCTGACGAGGATATAAAAAGGGCTTTCGTTCATTCACATTATTTATTTCTGTTATCTGTTAGTTTGAGTGTAAAATTTGCAAGGGATAATGGTAGACAATAGAAAAAAATCCCCTAGGGACAGAATATACACAACACATTCCATGCAATAATTCAGTCATTAGGTCATACCTCTGCCTGTACATTACTTCTTCTTTTTTTTAAATTTTTTTTTTTTGGGCTTTTTTGCCTTTATTGTGTTAGTAGGTTACATAGAGGCCAAAAGGAAACAGGGAAAGTGAGGGGGAATGACCTGCAGCATAGGTGTCCTGCCAGAATTGAACCTGGGACTCTATGATTATGTGGCATGGGCGGTAACCACTCGGCTACCGAGGCGCTCTTGTAAATTACAATTTAATGCCACATCAGGAACCTTGCTGTCAAACAAATTTCTACTGCTGAGAGTTAGAGAACTGATATCACTCTCATTGGCCAGGCACAGGCCTGTCATAAAAAGTTGTTGGACGATATATTGTCTCGGAAATAATCGCGATAAACAATATTATTGTTATTTAAGATTATTTTATACCACTGATATAATGATAATATAATAGCATAATAATGCAAGGGGGAGGTGAGGGGTGGGATTGGAGAGTGGGTGTTACACTTCTGTAAAAACACAGACTGCCATTACGGGTTGGGACAGAGTTATTTACCTTTATTACCTTTAATTCTTCTGCAGTCTCCACTCAGGACGTACACAGTGAGGAATGGAGGACACTACTTGCTTAGCCAATATGACATGAACAGCATCTTAGCTGCTAATGTGAAGTGTGGCAATACTGAGGTAAAAAAATGATCAAAGTCATGTCCATGTATCATATGATAAGTCAATATTATTATTGTGACAGGCCTATCCAGGCAGCAGATCTGTACAGTTAAAGGGGAAACACTAATTCTTATCACAAGGAAGATGCCAGACAAACAAACAGAGACTTCAGGAAATAGTGACAGCACATTACTCACCCTAAAACCTAAAACTTGTCATATCAAGATTTTGTACAGATAAAACGAACAAGATATAGCGTGTTAATTAATGAGCTTTAGAGCTGCTGGTACGAGCAGTTTTCTACTTTTGGACAGAAGCAGGGAAGCTGTTTCCTCCTGTTTCTACCTGCCTTTATATTAAACTCAGCTCATTAACTACTGAGAGTGATAGCCATCTTCTCATGTAACTAAAGCACATTTTTACCAAATCTTGAACAATTCCCTGAGGTTTTGTGAATCCATCAAAACCCAAAATGAAGGAAACACACGCACACGCACATACACATACACACGCACACGCACACACACACACACACACACACACACACACACACACACACACTCAGCCCCACAGCTCTGTGTTAATCCTTAATGAGAATCAAATTGAAACAATTTGGACAGGGCATGACTGTTACCGTCTAGTTTAAGGAATGAAGTGAGACTCTGTGTGTGTGTGTGTGTGTGTGTGTGTGTGTGTGTGTGTGTGTGTGTGTGTGTGTGTGTGTGTGTGTGTGTGTGTGTGTGTGTGTGTGTGTGTGTATTCTAAGCCCCCCCCCCATCCTGGTCTCTTCTATGGGTCAATAGTTATTAACCCCCAGACAGTCACCTTGAAGCACTACCTCTCACACACACACAGAAACAATAGCACACACACTCCAGATACAGAATTGACCCATTCATATGCACATACATACACACACACACACACACACACACACACACACACACACACACACACACACACACACACACACACACACACACACACACACACACACACACACACACACACACACACACACACACCATCTTTATCAGTCCGCCGTGACCCGGCCCCTCCACATGAATTGGCATGAAGTGTTAATCCTAATATTGGATTATCAGACAGTCAGAGATTATCCCCTCATTCTAAGATTAGCAGCTTAGTTTAAGATTAGTCCATTTAAAGTGCGACTTAAAGGTTATCAAATCATTGGCGACGGAAAATTATTTTGTCTGTGAAGCTTCTTCATGGCCCATTTCCTAGGAAACAAGACACACACACACACACACTGAGGACGGATTAAGTGTATAATTGAATCTAATTGGGTGAAATCAACTATTCATACATGAATAACAACAGGCGAAAGGTGAAGAGAGGCCGCGTGTCACTTTTCAAGCACCAAACGCTGAACCTGTAGCTTTATCTGATTATGTGAGAGTTGCAGAAAGTCGGCGAAGAGAGAAAAAGGAGGATTATCTTTTCACTGTTTTTTCTTATGATATGTGTGCGCATGTGTGTGCGTGTGTATCAAATGATTTGATGAGGTTCATGGTTTGTTTAGTGGGGATAATCTGCTAAAAAGAGACAATAAGAGCTAACAATGGACTCAACTCATAACAATGGGGTGGACTGATTTTGCGTAGGGACTGCAGAGGATATGTGTTTGCGTATGTGTGTGTGTGTGTGTTTATTCTAGCCTCTCCTCCCCATTCATTTACTCTCTCCCCCCTCTCCCTCTTTTTTTTTGTCATTTCTTGCCAATGTGCATCAGTTTTGTCGTCTCTCCGCTCTGTCACTTCTCAACTCTCTCTTTCTCTCCCTCTTCCTCTCTGTCTCTCCTTTGTAGATCGATATAGGCTAATTGCTGTGGAGCATCAGACAGTTGAGAGTCTCCTTTTCCCTGGAGTTGCTAATTAGGACCATCAAACTCACTCACTACCTCAGTGTGTGTGTATGTGTGTGTGTTTGTTGATTTGTGTGTGTGTGTGTCTGGCTGTTTGGATCAGAGACACCTGTAGGCTTATGTTCACACATAACAGCAGTCTGGTGTGAGCAGAGAAAGAGTCCTCTCTTTGTCTCTCTTTCCACCAACACACACACACACACACACACAAACACAAACACGTCTTTTGCTCAAAAATAAGGACATCTAACTTTCCGCGTGTACAGACGGCAGCTCTGTACATTCAGATGTCCTTCCTTCATAAGAAGCTCACCGTTCGCTGAATGTTCAATGAAACAGAGAGAAAAAAACAGATAAGACTGAACAGAAGGACAAGGAAAGAGAGGGAGAGCGAAAGAGAGAGGGTTATGAAGCACAGAAAAGATTGATAAGTTGAAAGAAAGTTGCTGTTGTGTGTGTGTGTGTGTGTGTTTGCAGCGGTTTGAGTGAGGTTAACACAGCAGAACAAAGAGAGAGTCTCGAATAAGAGGAACTCCAACGGATGTCAGCTAACGTTTTTTACTGTGACTCTCTCTGTGTGTGTTTGTGTGTGTGTTTGTGTGTGTGTGTCCTCTATGGTGCAAAGGCTTTGTAGTGTAGAACATTTCACAAGTTTATGTATTTTGCTCCTCTCCAGATGTGTGCAGCTGGTCAACTACAGTTCAAGGACAGTTCAATTCAAATCAGCAGCTCATGCTCATTTAAAGATGTAAATACATGCATTTAAATAGATAATAACTACATATTCAGCAAAACTAAGCAGGGAAATATAGTCTAGGGTAAATCCTAATGCTATTATGCTTTTTTTAAGCGGTGTAATGCTGAAATAAGTTATATAAAGTTAATGTCACCAATAAAAAGATAAAGGTCCTGATAGGTGTCCATGAAGGTTGCAAAGTCCACAATATACCACAGTATAAAAATGCTGAAAAGAACAAACAATACCAATTTTTTGGGGCAATTTAACAACGTGGGCTCAAAATGCAAGCCTGATATTGCCTGACATAGCATTCACTTCCAACATAATATTTACCCTTTCCTATGAATTAACATATGGTCACATGGTCACTTGTAGTGTGATAATAGGCTAAAAATGGTGATGAAACATGCAGCAGTGTTTCTATTGGAATCACACAAACAGTAAAGTTATGCTTGCATTTGAGGTTCAAGAAGGTTTCAATAGAAGACGGGAGACAATATTTGGAGGATGGAAGCGTAATGTCACCTTTGTGCTGAGAGACTTCTTGGTGGCAGAAGTGCACTCAGCTTAATTTGTGGAGAGGTTGGTGGATAATGTGGGGAAAGGTGATGAAGTAGTCGAGGAGTTGCTTAGAGGAGGGTGATGAAGAGGGCTGAGGGGTAACAAGTGGGGATGACGGCCGACACTTCCTTCTGTAAAAAGTAATTATTTCCAACAATTGGAATAAAGGTTGATTTTTCCTCGCAACTATCAGTTCTTCAGCAGACCAGCCTTCCTCATGACTGACCTCGTCTACACGAGCTTCGGATGCAGCATTTAACTCGGCAAAGACTCGCGTCTCATAAGTGCCTCTAACCGCTGCGACCTCCGGCGCAATCGTTTCTCTTGTTCTCTCCGCTCTATTCTCCTCGTTTTCCACCTGAACAGGCTTCAATGACAGGAGGTCATCCATTATGAGAAGCCAAGCCTTTGGTATGACTTCTGTGTAGAAAACCTTCAAAGCTTTTGACAAAATGCATGAATAACATTAGTGGGATCGGCATCAATGTCCATTCGCCAACAGTCGTGAATTAACATTTTGTATCAAGAACCAAAAAGAAATATTTTAAATGTCTTTGAACATTGCTAAAAATGATTTTGGTAACATTATTAATTTCATACCAATCTTGTATATCACAGTTGATTTTTAAGGCTATTTCCTGAACAAGGCTATGTCATTTGGTTGTCATTCAGTAGTACAGTTGGTAAGTGCCTGATCGTTATATTTGAGGTTTTCTTGGAAATCACCATTAAAGTGGAAGTTATAGCCACTAATATTTAGGATTAGGGTTAGGGTTAGCAAGAACAACAAAAAAAATCTAAATAACTGATTATATTTGAACTAAAAGAGATCCATAACCCAAGTAAATATTCAAATTTATGCTCCACAATTGCAGATTTTCTCTGTTCAACTACTGTATATTGTACTTTCTTTCTATTTCACAATTATAACAAATTATATATATATCATTATCCAGGACATTTCATAAGTTTCTGTCAGAGAAATGAGTTGACCATGTAGTAACCATGTAGTTAAAGTGACATGGCTTAGCCACTAAAATTCAGGGATGTAAGAACTACAAAAAGTCTGATTGCATATTTAATTTTTCAACTAAAATAGATCCATAACCCAAGTAAATATTCATCTGTAACTCAAGTTTACGCTCTATAATTACAGATTGTTTTCTGTTAAACTACTGTATATTGTACTTTCTTTCTATTTCACAATGATACCAAATTATATATATCATTATACCTTACCAGTATATGGTATGGTATGGTTTTTTTGTGTGGAAATTACCAGCAGCAAATTAAATGGGCAGGTTTCAGCCACTAATATTTAGAGAAGCCAGAATACAAGAAATCTAAATAAGTGATTTCATTTTTTTAACTATAGACACCCATAACCCAAATAAATATTCATCTTTAACTCAAGTTTATGCTCCACAATTGTAGAATGTTTCTGTTAAACTACTGTATATTGCAGTTTCTTATTTCACAAGGATACCAAATTATATAATCATGCAAGAAATGTCATAAGGGTTAATATACAAGATTCTTCCTAAGAAATGATTTGTAGGAAAGTAATAGATAAAATAAAGCATCACACACATCTTGATTGAATTATGATCCTCTCATCTGCTCAGATTTAACCTTTGAATATTTCATTCTTTCAGGCTTGATTCATTCTATCTTAGATGATTCAATCATTCGATACTTCAACCACAATTTCAGTCAAAAAGCTCATATTCATCTATTCACATGCTAGTGGAGACTTTCCTTTGAAATAATACAAGTATTTCTGAACATTCACACATTCAGTTTGCCTGACCTTCTTCACCAGAGAAAATGTGACCCAGGGCAAAGTCAAGAGGAGAACACTGAGGCTGACGAAAGAGGTAGAGGTGGCTACACAGAGGGATGAGAGAGAGAGATGGAGGGATAAAGGAGGAAAAGAGAGGAGGGGATGAGTGGAGGTAAAAACCAGTAGCAGCTGTTTCCAGCCCATTAAAATGTAATTAAGGAGAACCTCATTACAGAGAAAGACAGAGAGAGATGGAGAGACAGAGAAATAAACTGTTTTGTGCTGTCTACTTTATCACTCATCCGGACAGAAAATCATCAGTTTACTTCAAGTAAACACTTTGAAAGAGACCAAAAAAAAGAAAGAAAAAGAAAAAGTGCTGGTCTGGTTCTATGATGCTAATTAGATTGGAGCAGATCGTTTGGCAGAAAAGACATAATGTTCTGAATCCAGTTTGGCACTTGAAAGGATTGAGTATAATAATCCGTCTTCCCAGTCTTTTACTCCAAAGTGTGGGATTTCCGTCTTTCTGTCTCATCTGCCAAACAGCATCGGCTCAGAAATGAGAAGAGTCGAGACAGACTTCTGAGTTTGGAAAGCACTTGATGATATAGAAAATTATACGGACAAAAAAAAATAAGCATTGCTTCTTCTGTAATTGTAGATATTTTTCCTCTACTTATCTTCCTGTCTACCTTTGTGTCCATCTTTCATAGTACATCATGTATAAGGAAACAGCAGCAGAAAACACACACCACTTTAAACAGAACATAGTGATCTGGTGATTCATGTTTGGTACAGGCAGCACGTTGAGTTTCAGTGCTGATATATGATACTGAACATGTTTTTAGCACCAAACTTCAACAAGATGCATCAGTGTTTAATAGTGTCTTCATGCAAAGGAGCCCTAAAATGACAACACCAACACTTTGATTATCACTTTAAATCATTTGCTTAAAAACAATATCCAACCCGTTTTTCTAAGAAAAAACAGCTGGAATACACAGATGTCACATGAGACGTCACATGAGGCAGTGCAGAGTTCATCCCTGTTCATTTTCTATTGGAAGCGATGGATTCGGCTTCTTAGGCATTGTAGGATTCCAGGTAAGACTGAGGAGACTGACCAGTGATGAAGTTGATCTTCAACTTTATGCAAATGAAAATGAAATGTTCTTGAAAAACATCATACACCGTGTTTAGTCTTAACCTGCTCTTGAAAAATGTCTATGGAGGAGATCATTGCTACAGCTTCTAAAATTGCTCTGTTGTACTTTAATAATAATAATACTACTAATAATAATAATAAACCTTATTTATAGAGCACCTTTCATACAAGGAATGTAATGCAATGTGCTTTACAGAGAGAAATAAAAATACAATGCAATAAAACAACAAAGAAAAAAATAATAAAATTAGACAATTTGTTAAAATGAGACATTTAGTAAAAAATAAGTTAAAATGACACTAATTAGAAGTCAGATTAAATAAATATGTTTTCAGCTGTCGTTTAAAACGGTTCACATAGCTAACATCTCTCATAGTTTTAGGGAGAGTATTCCATCATCTTGGAGCATAACTAAAGAAAGCTGCACTACCTATTTTATTGTGCGCTTTAAACAACCATCAAGATAGAAATGCAAACATGTGCCACACATGCTCTCATATAACGGCACAAAACACATGACAGCAGGAAAAGTAAAGACAGCTCTCACACAGAAGTCTCTTTCCTCTCTCTTACTCTGACAGTAAGTAGCATCATCAACCTGAGACAAACTGGGAGGGAACATGCCAGAAGACACAGACACACACACACACACACACACACACACACACACACACACACACACACACACACACACACTTATCCACACGCAGGTGCAAATGTATAAATAAGAACACACACATATGTAGGGGCAAAGGAAGCAATGCACTGCTATAAACAGTGAAAACACGCACACCACTTAGTGTTCTTATTCAATCAAGCAGTGTGTGTACTTAGGCATGAGCGGGAGAAGATGCTGAAGGCAGCACAGTACTCAGATAAACTAAAAACTCTCTATTAGTGTGTGTGTGTGTGTGTGTGTGTGTGTGTGTGTGTGTGTGGTGTGTGTGTGTGTGTGTGTGTGTGTGTGTGTGTGTGTGTGTGTGTGTCTGTGTGTCTGTCTAATAACTAGGGCAAAGCAGTCTTGAGGATATTAGTGTTTTTTAATTGAAAAATGGTCAGAAGGGAAAAGCAGCTCATATTCAATGAGGCAACACACACACACACACACACACACACACACACACACACAATAAATGACATAAAGGCACTCACAATGAGTATACACTGGGGATAAACACATAGATTATCCAGATATTCACTTCAAATCAGGGCATACATCTATTGAATGATGATATTTATTAGCTTAAGAAAGGAGTTTATAGTGATACTGCTTAAAATAATGTCCCATATTGGCAAAAAGTTACTCAAAGAAACAAGTAAACAGTCCTTCTTTATCTCTCTTTTTGGTTTGTATGTCTGTATTTAATGTCAAGTCTTATAGTTTAAAATTATGAATGGGAACATACATGTGATATGTGTGTTTCCTACATTCAAATGGCTTCAGATAGAAGCCTACTGTAATGCATCATTGTCAAACATACGACCTGCAGGCCAGAACAGCACACTAAGGGGTCCAATCAAGCCCACTGGATAACTTTACAAAGTATGAAAATTGCAGAAAAGTAATTCCAGTGTTTCAATAAAACAAGCTGCTATTCTCACTTATTTTCACTTGCTATTCACAATCAAGGCTTCTGATTGGCCCGTGGACGTCCAACTTGAGATAACTGACTTGCAATGTGATTCAGATATGAAAGAAAAATCAATTGGTCTTCTTCCCCACTTGAGATCAATTGGTCTGTATGTGGTCCTTGAACTGCAAGTGAGTTTGACACCCCTGCTGCAGTGAAGGCCCTTTCGCAGACACTTAAGAACATAATCCTTTACAGTACTAATCAAGTTCAAGTTTGTTTTGTCTCCTGAGCTTTAGTTGGATTTTATGAGCACCATGGAATATTGTAAATGTGTTAGAAACCAAAATCTTTCTCCAGCATTGACAAAGTGCTTTCAGCTGCCTTAACAGAACCATATAAATGTTAATTATGATTTAGTTGCCAGACTTACAAAGTAGGCAGCAGTAAGTTTATCAGAGCTTATATAGCTGAAAACAGCTGCAGAATAAGAGTGGTGACATTTAATACAAGTAAAAAAGTAAAGTAAAGTTGGGAGTCATAGAACCAAAACAATAAGCTAAAAGATGCTAAAACGCTTCATTGTGCTTACAGGAACTGCACAGTGTGGTGATAATTAAAGCTTAAAGCTGCAGCAGTGTGCAAATATGTTTGTACTCTGTAGCTACAGTGTGAGCATCACTCTCTCCTGTGTGTATGTGCTGTAAATGTAAGTGCATGTGTGTACTTTTGTGTTAACTGTAGCTCCCAGTCAATAAGAATCTATCTTTTCTAGTTTAAAATGCCAGGTACCTCACTGAGAAATGGCCTTGCCAAATGTGTGTATGTGTGTGTGAATGTGTGTGAGCGTGTGCGTGCCCCAGGAAGGAAGAAATGGTTCAAAGAGCATCTGAAGCCTTGATTAAGGAAGTGTGTAATCAGAACTGAAGACCAGCAACAGTCTGATGCTGCCTGGAAGGGCCTGACACACAGGAAGAGAAAATAGCCAGGAAACAGCAAGACACACACACACGCACACACACAAAGTGAATCTCACCCACTTCACACACAGATAACAGAAATTCTCACAAAACTGGGGTTTAGAAGCTCTCCTTTATAGATAGAAGTGGAAGTCATGACTGATTACACATCAACAATCTGTTTATTTGAAAGTGATGTAAGATATCCAGCTACCTCTCACAGATGTTAATGGCCTGTATGGATTCACCTGTAAACATCTGAAGCTCATGCCCACTTCAACTTCAGTGGACATTAGCAAATACAGAAAATGAGACAATTTCTACTGGTGTTGTGTACTTACAAAAACTCTGTATCAGTAGCAAAGGTAGAGTTAGCATAATGTTGCTAAAACACTGTTAAACTTCCTTAGGGGGAGGTAAAGGTTGATATTTGGACGAACAATGTGTGTCATCTCAATACTGACAGCACTTCCCATTCAACACTAAAATTCAAGATTTGTTTCTTATATGATAAATATGATCTTTCCCTAATCTTGAAAAATTCGTTTGACATTTTGGGACACTCATTGACAGAAAATCAATACTGTATGATAAATATGAAGCTACAACTAGCTGGCAGTTAGCTTAACATAAAAACTTGAAACAGGGGGAAACAGCTAGCTTGAGTCTGTCCACTAGCACCTCTAAAGCTTAGTTATTAACATTTTATAACAGAGTTATAGTCTAACTCTGAACTGAAAGCGAATCAGTATATTTCCCAACATGTAGAAATATTACTTCAACCAAGTAGGTGTAGTTCCCCAAAATTAACCACAGCTGCTGTTTGTCATTAAGGACTTAATGGATTAAAAAGTGCTACTTATTTAACAGTGTTTCAATAGGGAATGTATTGTCTTTAAAGGTTATTCTAAAATTATAAGACAAAGGTTTATAGTCGAATGTTCACAGGAACATGTTCAGTTTGTTTCATTTATTAAAAAGTGCTCAGTCCAGACCAGATTTTGTGGGTAATTATTTTTAGTCTGTTACACAATGACAAAGTTTCATAACATCCAAGTATGGAGGAGTGAAGTGTCTCACTTCCAGTTGCTCAAGCTGAATTTAGCTCTTGAACTCGGTTCTTTTAACAGTTTCAAGAATAGTTGCCGCCACATACTTAGAGACACTATCCTGCAGACTCTTGTGAATTTTGGGGCATTGGTTTTCTGTGTAAATGCCGCCAAACCCCACTGCCTGTGACCCTGGGAACGTATTTTGTGTTCAGAAACTTTAGAATTTAATGTCAGCTGCAATTTTCTATGGCTGGGCTCTAAATGTATTGTTAAATCTACATGAGAGTCCTACATCACAGCCTGTGTCTGGCCTCTCTCACTCTGTTACATGTGTTCTCTCACTACAGCCTCTTCACTCTCCTCCCTGTGCCCCTCTGCTCCTCAATAACAGCAGTGCAATATAGGTACACAGATGGGAAAATAGATTTTGTTGCACGCCTGAGTCTTTGTGTGTGTGTGTGTGTGTGTGTGTGTGTGCGTGCGTGCGTGCGTGCGTGCGTGCGTGCGTGTGCGTGTAAAGACAGAGAGTGCAAGAGGGATTATACAACTGTCTATAGGCAGAGAGAAAGATTGCAATGTCTATAGAGACACTAAGATCACATTTCAGCTAATAGTTTTCCAATCTTTCTCTCTTAGAAACCAGTTTATACAAATCTGTGTGTGTGTGTGTGTGTGTGTGTGTGTGTGTGTGTGTGTGTGTGTGTGTGTGTGTGTGTGTGTGTGTGTGTGTGTGTGTGTGTGTGTGTAGCAGTCTATGTATCTATGTGAATGTGTATTCCACTACAGTGAACATGATAGCTTTTGCTGATATCTCTAATAGTGCTCCAATCTCCAATTTTTGCCAGCTGTGAAAAGTTGTGCTCATCCATCCCTATGCACTCGTGTGAGTGCCATGTGTCCCTTTCTCACACACAGACACAGACCCACAGACTGACAACCTATACTAATATATAAGGCTTCTATAGACACTGATATGACAATATTGAGATTGGGAGAAAAAACGGTGTGTCTGACCACTACAGGCTGTATTATCAGTATGTACAAACAATGAGAATCCAGATGCAGCAACAACAGACACGGAAATAGTCTCTCACAGAGTGTGAAAATGCTCTATATGCGAAATAAAACAACAAGTGTATGCAGTCGAGCTGGGAGAGCTTTTATAACCTTTATCTATTCAAGGAAGTTTCACTGAAAAGAAGCCTCTCTTTTACAGTAACACTGTAATCACATTTACAGAGTTAGACACATTCACACCTGGAAGCTTCCCAGTAGAACCACATACTGATCCACTAGCCACTAAGCAGCTCCGCTGGCGCAGTTAGGGCTGGGGGCCATGCTCGAGGGCATCACAGTGAAAAGTGCTGCTTTTTCACTTTCTCCAGACTTATCCTGCTGATCGAGGGATTCATCTGTAAACCTTCTCGTCACAAACTCACTTGTCTTTAGGTCCTATTTTCGATCTGAGAATTCATAGCTTTAAAAGGCTTTTTGATCCCACTGTAGTTGTCTTCTCCTATTAAAACAAGCGGAAGAACCTCCTAAATTCACACCAGAATTGGCAAGGCAACATACACTCAGCAGGTGGAACTGGAAATATTGTAGTTGGAAAAGCTGTTGGAGCTAACTTGGCTGGCGGGCAAACAACAGTGATCTGTAAGAAGAACCTTGTGGACTTGAGTCAGATTTAAATCATGACTCTGATGACTTAAGACTTGAAAAATCGCAGAAGACCTGCGACTCAACTCTTACACTAATGACTTGTGACTTTTCTTTGATTTACTCCATTTAAGTTAGGGTTTTATTCAAGAGTTGTAAACAAGCAGTGTTATATACCCAGACTGGACGTATAAAGGTGAGATGTTGATGGAAATCAGCATGTGGGATTTAGGATGGACCAAGGGGTGGAGCATGATGCCCAATGATCTGAAACATCGCCAATCTAGTTCAGTCTTTTAAGTTTATTAAAATCTCTTTTCAGAGTTTGCTAAAATCTAAAGAAAACCATACAAATGGATAACAAAGGGATATTGGACACCACGCCAGTTCATCAGTCGATGCTCAGGTAATTTCTCTACTCGTCCAGCCAATGAATGGAAAGCATGTGTGTGTGGCAAGTGTGAGCAGGGGCCTCTAAACAGTCATATCTTTACACCTCAATGGTGTTACTGGAAACTCTACGTGTTGCTCATTTACAATAGGTTTATTTAAGTCTTTGAAGTCTTGTTATTTTAAACTTTGGTACAAAATCTGTAAGATTAATCCAAATGGTTTTGATAAGGGGTTTGAAGCAACCTAAACATAGTTGCTACCTAACCAGTAACCATAGTGTCACATCCAAAAACATCATTTATTTTTTACAGGGATTAGTAGCAGTTTTGGAAATCTTACTGCCAATAGGGGTTCCAAATTAGAAAATGCTCATATGTGTCGTTCTAGAGTCTCATGGTCAAATTATGTATTTGGTCATTGCAGATAAACCATGGAAACCCTTAGACCATGGTAGAACAAGGACTTGGGACTGACTTATTACTTTGTCCTACATCTGCTTTCTACTACGTTGCTCATATTCTTAAATGATTCATTTATCTCTCAAATTGGTGGGAAATTGTTTTGATATTTCACAGGTCAAAGTTCAACAGAGGTGAAATACAGCTTGACCTCATGCCAAAAACCAGAAACAGGAAACATAGTTGATACTGACGGCCATGCAAATCGATAAGTGCTCTTAAAGATATTTAGATTATAATAAAAGCGGACCAAACACATGCCATGCCAATCACAGAGTGCAGTATTAGTATTAGAGTTAGTATTAGAAATGTGGTAGCCAGGCACACGGGTAAATTCTACCCATTGACTGTTTCAAGCTGAATATATTCCACCTGACAGTTCTAGTGTTAAAAACAGCCAATCAGATCATGAGCATTGGCAGACTCTTGGTCTATGAGGACCTGAATTATTTGAGCTTTGAAAAATGATGCTAATCACTAAATAAACAGCCTTTTAATATGTAGATGGGATTTTAAAAAAAAACACTTTCCTCAAGTAAATTATGATGAAATCAGGAGTCTTTGAACCTCAAAGGACTTTCTCGTTGACACATAAACATACACACAGAATTACCTCCATTAGGGTACAAAAGCTGCAATAATTACTCAACTATTTGCTCACACTAATACATTTTTTTCATCAAGCGCCATGGAGGGAACAACAATAACTGTCTGTGTTGTGTCCTGGAAGCATTTCTGAGCCACTTACACCCACCACTCAGACTGTAACAGAACATAATATAGCCTCATTTACATTCAGGGTCTTTAGGCTAAGGAGGCTGTCAGAAGCAATGGTATATATTACTGGTCTGCTGCTTTTCATTATGCAACTAATGATTCCCTGTCAAGTTCTATTGTAAATGAACGAGGGGCAAAAAAAAAGAGAGTGGGAGGGCAAAGAAAGGAAGATACTGGATACTGTTCAACAATTTGAAGTGAAACTAAATTAAAATTATGTCTGATACTCAAGCTACTAATAAGTGACTCTATTTCCAACATTTCAGGAAATGCACTTCAACATCCTCATGTATCTGCGTTAAATATGGAACTAGAGCTAGGATATCATTAGCCTAGTTTAGCTTAAAGACTTGAAGCGGGACAAAACTAGCCAAACTTTTAAAAATTGCCTATGTAAGCCTCTGTCGTGGCTAAATAAACAACAAATAAACCAAACACAAGTTTAATTAGTGAGCCTTAAAGGTATTGATAGGTATATTTTCTAGCTTTAACAGAGCCAGCCTAGCTTTTTTCGCTTCAATCAATAACACTAATGTCTGTCTGTTAAGTGTGAAACTGGAGCCATAAAGTGATTAGCTTATTTTAGCTTAGCTCTTAAAGCAAAAAGACTAAGCTTATTGCCTCATAGCTGTGACACAGACATATAAGTGGTATCAACCTTCTTGTCAAGAAAACTAATTAGCAAACTATTTTAATCAAACAGAAAAGTTTTAATTAGTGACCTTTAGAGGTGTTGCTAGGTGTACGTATTTTCTAGCTTTCGACAGAGCCAAGTTAGGGTGATTAGCTTACTTTAACTTAGCTCTTTTAGCATAGAGACTTGAAGATACCTGAACACAGACATGAGAGTGGTATCAACCCTCGTTGTCAAGAAAATAAATAAGACTTTTTTTCCCAAAATGTAAAACTATTTGAATTAAATCATTTCAATCTACTGATATGTTTGTGGTCACTTGAAAAACAAGCATTTCTAAAGTTAGTAGATAATCTTCATCAGTTACCTAGCAACAGCCATGTTATGGGGCAGTGGAACCATCATGGCGGTCAGCAAATACTGCACAGCTCGGCCCAACTGCCACTATATACAGCTCTGCTTCGGTCTTAATAGGGGGAGTATATCATTCAGTCTAATTAGAATGCCAATAGCAAGTCTCCCCAAGCGAATACACTTAATACACACACTCAAACACACATGCATTCATGCACACACATCCGGCCCTACATTATTCACTGGTAATTACATCGTCAATACGCCGCTACACAGCAGCGCGGCCTCACAGTAGCCATTCTTTAAACACATAGGCACACGCACTACCCTTTAATTGCCCTTCAGTCAAATGCTTTAGCACTTATTTCCACACACACACACACACACACACACACACACACACACACACACACACACACACACACACACACACACACACACACACACACACACACACACACACACACACACACACACACACACACACACACACACACACACACACACACACACACACACACACACACACACACACACAGTCCCACTTGTGCATTGGTCCATTCAGACTCCCCATGGAGAGAATCTGCCACACTCTTACCATCCCCTACTGTGGATTTACGCACTCAAACACACACACACAAACACGTACAGTCTCACATGCAAGGTCATAGACTTGGTAGCGGGTTCATCAGTGTCACATCACGCTCACTCTTTCTTAACATCATTTCCTCTCTATCCTTCTCTCTCTTATCCCCAGAGATTTGCACATTGAAAAGCCATTTACGCTGTTACTTAACTACATCTCTCGCTCACTCTCTCATCCCTCCTTCCTTCTTATTTTTAGTTGCTTCTCTCCTCTCGTAATTTAAACCTGCATCCTCTGTTCCTTTACTGTCTTTCTCTCCATCTCTCTGTTCTGTATAGGGCTGTAGTCTACCACCCAATTGGTGGATTGGTTGGTCGATATGCTGTTGTCGCATCAAATTCTCATTGGTCGGACAATCACTGGTACTCAGACCCACTCCGGGTGCCGCAACCGGGGATTCCAACCCCCCGAAAGTTTAGCCAGAAGATAGCGCTGTGTTTGTTTGTGGTGGTTCACACTCAAAGCGCTCCATGATAGGAGGCGGTCATGTGACAGTCACAGAGACATTAGAGGAGAATATTATAGTCTCCTGGTGTTGTCACACTGTCAGCTGCAACACAAGATGATACTGACAGAGACCTGCAGGGAGACACGGAGGCAGCTGTCAGAATGAGAGACGTTTCTGTTGCTGTGCCAAAATATGCCAATACAAATCATAAAATTAAAAAAACCTTTTCAGTAAATTGGCAGCCAGGATGATGAAAATATGGTAAACAGAATCAAAATGTTTTATTAGGACATTCATCGTAAGTCAAACAAGTGTTTCTGCCATATGAAGACAGGCAGAGATGATGTATTTATGACCTGTATACAGGTCTCGACCACTTGTTAATTTCATTTGTAACTAAGAGAAAATTCTAAGTACTAGAAAACGGATGAATGCCACAAATGTTCTTAAATCACTTGTACATGGATTCTAAGAACAAATCGGTTTGTATGAGTTCTTCTTTTATGAGGACCATTGTCCCTTTTCTATCTATCGACAGAAGGTTTTAGGCCTGACCGATACTGAATTTTTGGGTCTGATGCCGATACCGATATTAGAGAGAAAAAAAATACAGATATATCGGCCGATAACCTTATGAATACAGAATATATACATAAACACACACTGCAATGGTCCCTCGAATGTGGTTATCAAACACTTTCGACAAAGATATGTAATGGGGGCATGATATTGTACAGTTTAAGAATGCATTTATAAAATTATATCAGTGCACTAAAACAGTAAACTTCACTTGAAAAACGATACTGATATATCTGTGATAGCCCAGTATGGGCCAATAATATCAAAGGACTGATATATTGGTCGGGTTCTAGAAGGTTTTATTGTTGGTACAGGAGGTGGAATCAAGTATATCAATTAATGTTAATAATTCCATCATTTTTCTACTGCTTATGAGCATTTAGGCTCATCTCATTCAAAATTCTGGTGGTCATCCCGAAGTTTCCAAATATATCAAATATCAAGCTTTTCATTTTAAAGAAATATGTTTTAATTATGCAAAAGTCATCTAAAAAATTCCTTTTTTTCACAGCGGCAGAACCATAAAAAAATTAAGTCTTGAGTTTAAATATTTCAGTCAGTGTAAACATCATTTTTGGTTTCCGTTATTAGCTGAATTTGTGACAGGTGCGATGGGGGGAAAATGAGGCTCGTCTGACCTAAACGTTGTAAATAAATAAGTAGTAAACAAAACTGTGCAGGAATTTTTCATGGGGTTCTTAGGGGGTTAAAATGGGGGATCTAGGTAGTTTCTCTTCTTTTTTTTCCCTATTATATCATTAGATCTGTTAATTTCATCAACTGAAGCCGTGAGGCACGTTCTACCTGACATCTCCTTAAATGTTAGATGAATGTAAACAGCCAATTGGCAGCTTTGAGACACTCTAAAAGCTCTGTGCAAGCCAACAGCAAAATATAGTTTTCTATTCAATTATCTGCAGCTTTGTTCTCCTCGCTCCTCTCCTCTTTTCTCCATTCATCCCTCTCTTCCTGTCATCCACCCTTCACTTTTTCTTTCTTCTTCAATCCCCCTTACGTCTCCTCTTACGTTCATTTTACTGCCTTCTCTCCTCTCTTCTCGACTATTGTGTTGAATCCCGCTCTACAAACGCCTCTCTCAGCATCGCAGCTCTTCTTCTTCTTCTTCTCTCCCCCCGCTTCCCCCTCCTCCCATTCTGTGTCTCCTGTCCTTCTGTCCCTGCTCTTCCCCTCCTCTGATCTGCTCTCCTGGCTCGGGCCCAGTTAAATTACCAGTTCTACAGAGTGATGGTGACAGAGTGAAAAACTTAATTACACACTGGCTGACAGCAAGGACTACGTGTAAGATATTCTCTCTCTCTCTCTCTCTCTCTCTCTCTCTCTCTCTCTCTCTCTCTCTCTCTCTCTCTCTCTCTCTCTCTCTCTCTCTCTCTCTCTCTCTCTCTCTCTCTCTCTCCTCTCTCTCTCTCTCTCTCTCTCTCTCTCTCTCTCTCTCTCTCTCTCTCTCTCTCTCTCTCTCTCTCTCTCTCTCTCTCTCTCTCTCTCTCTCTCTCTCTCTCTCCCCCAACCTCCTTCAACTCTTCCTTTCTCTCCCTGTCTGCTGTTTCCTTTTCATTTCCTCACTTCTTTCTTTCCCTCTTTGTCTTTCTCCCTCTTATTAAGGGCTGGTTGCAGCACTGTGTTCCATACTGTGTCTCTGTGCTTATTAGTGCTTGGAGGAGTTTGGGTTGTGGTAGATGGTTGTAGGGTGAATGGTGGAGTTATAGTGTAATATGCACAGTCCACTACACTACATGGACTTTGTGATGGTACCAGCGCAATAATAAACTAACAAGAACCAGAAACTTGCTTGATATTATAGGTATATTCTGAGTGATCATTTTGTGGACATTAACTTAAGAAAAATTGGGGTTGTTAAATTGTTGCATTTAAAAGCTACAAAACGTAAAAGGTTCCTGTTACACAGCCGATTATTATATGAGTTGTGTTAAATGTCAAAACTATAAATAATCATATAAATAATAGTGCACAACCAAAGTTATGGGCTGTTTTTATCCTCTTTTAAAACATGGAAAAATATGAATAACAGCAAAATTAGTACTGGTTGAATTTATTAAGGAGAGAATGTGAGGAGAAAAAAACTTTAAAGGATAAATCTAGCAATTTTCTATATTTTTTCATGCTGTTAACAAATCTCATGTTTGGAGCTCAACCAACAATGAACTCATCCTACTTAAAAATATTGAGTGTGCATCTGATATATTGTATTCTTGCAATGCAGTACACCTCTACTATGGTCCAAAAAACTATTAAAAACAAAGGGCTGAACAATCAGGAAAAGATAAAAGCAGCATAGATTACTAATGTAGTAGACAAAAGACAACTCTCATACTGAGTTAAAAGCCAAAGAATAAAAATGTGTTTTAAGATGGGATTTAAAAACAGGCAGTGAGGAGCTCAGCCTAACATGTGGAGGCAACTTTGGGGGCTACGGGGCTACCATTGAAAAGGCCTTGTCTTCTCTGTGCTTCAACCTTGATCTTGGCACAACTAAAAGCAACTGGTCAGCAGACCTGAGTGTCCTTGATGGTACATTTGATTGTAAAAGATCAGAGAGATATTATTTTCTGTAACATTGTGAAATTTGAACATTTCTAAGGTGGAAGCTTCAAATAAGCCTATTCAGGTTTTATGCCCTGTATATGAATTTTGATGTGTGCAAAATAAACTCAACTAAGATATGTTGAAGCTAGCCCATTTAGTTTATTGGACTGATGAAATGATGTTGATTGTCATTTTATAGACACATATGCATTGTGTTTAACAATTTGGATGACAGGAAACTGTTATGTTGTGTTATTAATGCAGCACATATTAAGTAGATACATGAAGTAATAAAACAGTCATAGATTTCTGGAAAGAATGTAATCAATCTTTATTGATGTACAGATGTACTGTAGTAGTATGTTACCTAGATACTATCCAATCAAATTTTATGTTGATTTTGAACCCTGACACACTTATTTTAAAGACTATTTAGGGATGCACATGAAGATTAAGTTATAAATCCAATATACATTTCTCAAACCCTGCGTATCAAAAAATAATGTTAAAAAACAAACAAACATTGGTATTGTTAATCAGTTCCTGTCTTGGCATTAGTCATTATGATATTATCATTTCCAATCCAAAACTCATTCTCTCACATTGCTATATGCATTTCTAAATAATTTATATATTAGAGTTGACCCAGTAATACATTGAGTTAGTCTTGGTGAGCAGAACGGATCACACTGTTTGTGCTTGTTAGTGTTACAGCCTGCACTCGCAAACAGCTGGAAACTCTAACAAACATACAAAAAAGCTGCTTAGTTTTAGCCAACCTAGTATCTCCATTCATGTGTGTATACAGTATAATGTGTGTGAAAGTACATACATACATGTGCAGGATGTGTGTTTTGTTCAGTGAAGGTACATTTTTGTAGGTCACTGTGTTTCTTCTTGCGCTCCATATGTGTGTGCATATGTGTGTGTGTGTGTGTGTGTGTGTGTGTGTGTGTGTGTGTGTGTGTGTGTGTGTGTGTGTGTGTGTGTGTTTTCTTTTGCGTAAAGACAGGTGTTCCTGCATTAATTTGTTTTCAGGCTTATTTTCCCACCACTAATGCAATCTGTTTATTTATTAGTGCTGCTGCTCCATATGTGCTTATGTGCGTTTGTGTATGTATGTGTGTATGGCACTAAATCGACATACCTGTGTGTGAGTCCAGCTGTAAGGTTGTGTTTTTTTTTATAATTCATCACGCTCTGAAACATTTATGTCTTCCACTGGAAAAGAGAGATTGAGATAAAAATGTAGAGACAGAAGAAGGGAGGGCTTAAATGTGTGTTTTTTCTAAGAGAGTCTTGGCGTAATATTTAATAGCGTATTTTAATGTAAAGCTAAAAAAAAATGAATGAATTAAAGACTAGTGATAAGAAGAGAAGAGGAGAAATTATGAGAAACAGTAGGTTTATGACAGGAATTAATTATACCACATATATTTGTTTCTGTAAGTGTTGTGTGTGTGCCTCTGTGTGTGTGTGCGTGTTCTTATCTGTTGTGTGACGCTGCTGGAGTGTATTGCATGCTTGCATCTTTCTGCACATTCTGGGTGTGCGCTTGTTAAGGGGGTAATTAATACAGGGCCGCATATAGTCTCTTTCCCCTGGGCCCCCTGTCCAAATTCATTACTGTCAAGCACACATTCACACTCTCTCTCTCTCTCTCTCTCTCTCTCTCTCACACACACACACACACACACACACACACACACACACACACACACCAAAACCTCAGCAGACATGCAAGTGGACAAGTGTTTGCTCAAATACACTTTAGTATGGCTTTAAATGTAGCCTGCCGTACACACACACACACACACACACACACACACACACACACACACACACACACACACACACACACACACACACACACACACACACACACACACACACACACACACACACACACACACACACACACACACACAGAGTACAGTGATGTACTGTAATATCATGAAGTGAGACTGTAATCTATTATAAGAAAGACTGCATCCATACAGTGTTTACATTGTTTACACACAGGCTGTACAGTATTTCTAACCTCATGAAAGGTAGCTGTTAAAGTTGCTCTTTGGATAAGAAAGATCCAACCCTGACCCCCTAACCCTTCGTATATTTAAAGTTAAACGGTTTGGCCCCTCCTCCACTATGTGACTATGTGTATACTCACTCAGTAAGTTCTATTAGATCCTGCAGAATATCCTCTATAAGAGATTGTATCATGCCATTTCTTCGCACTATTTTTGGGCAGTCAGCTATGTGGAAGCCACAATTTAGTGGAAATCCCTTACCTGATCAGTACATTTAAAACCAAATTAAAAAGTCTATTAAAAGCTTCTCAGCTCTGTAACTACTGACTATACATTGTGTGTTGTGCTATTGTGTGTAGCTTTGTATTTCTATTTGTACTGTTTGTTTTTGTGTTGTTATATGTTTTAATTTGACCTACTGAAGGGACTGAAGCTATGAAGAAAATGAGCTATAAGCTAACTACGGTACAGTACATTCAATGGTAACACTGTACATGGTCCCAATAAACTAATTACAACAATTTTGTGACTTAATACAGTAAGTTTCATTTGGAGTATGTTATCATTAATTCTGGGTGACGGGCCTTCCTCTAAACACATTTAAGGACATAATGATTATAATAATAAAACTAGATTAAAAATAGCAAAGCAAATTTTTGTGCGGTCAAAAATGTCTTGTAATTGAAAAACTGTTGTAGTTGATCCCACCTGGCAGCAATGGAGGACAGCAAAACTCCCCTGAGTTTCAAAATGACAGGATAAGATTAGATATTTTCTTCTAGCTCTCCACTAGAATCATTATATTTATTGTTCTATTGAATGCATCACTTTCCTATTTTTGCTTGGAAGTCATCCAAAGATGTATGAATTATTTCCCATCTATCTATTTGGTTCAGATGACTAAATACAGAAGCAGTAAGGCTCAGTCTTGCCGAGGCACTCCAGACATCCTACACTGCACCTGACAACACTCAAAAATAGTTTCTGTTAACGTGGATGCAAAAATACAGATTTAGCCAATTTAGATGCGGTGTAACAAGGTGTAGCACATTGCTTATTTTAAGGTAAGTTACTTTGTTAAAATGTTACATGGTATGAAAGTGAACAAAACTACAGGGTGTTAAATGATTTTCTTTTGTTTCAGGGAAAATCTACCTCTTCCCTTTGCCTTGAATCTATTTTTAACAAAGTAATGTCTTATCATTTGACACAGTACAATAAAACTAGACTGTATGTTTTGGTAGATTTTTACAGTGTGAAATGCAAGTGTGTTTGTGTTTGAATACCAGTGCTTGCTTTCAGTCATATTTGTACAACAGGCACACTGGTGTTTATGTGTGCTATAGGTATACCTGAGTGTGTGTGTGGTCCAAGTTTTCCTCACGTTGTAGGGACATAAATCTGTTTACCTACGTTGTGGGGACTCACCTTCCTTATGGGGACAAAACAAGTCCCCTTAACATAAATCAATTTTAGGGGGATGACTTGTGTTAAAATTAAGGTTAGTTTAGGGTTATGTTAAGGTTAGGGTTAGGCATGTGGTGGTTATGGTTAAGGTTCGGATAAATCTTCAAGAAATGAATGTTAGTCATTGTAATGTCCTCTGAAGTGATGGCAACATGACTGTGTGTGTGTGTGTGTGTGTGTGTGTGTGTGTGTGTGTGTGTTTATGTGTGTGTGTGTGTGTGGTCCAGGTATTCCTCATGTTGTGGGGACATAAATCTGTTTACCTACGTTTTTTGGACTCACCTTCCTTATGGGGACAAAGCAAGTCCATGTAACATAAATCAATGATTTTAAGGTGAAGATTTGTTTTAAACATAGGGTTAGTTTAGGGTTATGTTAAGATTAGGGTTAGGCATGTGGTTGTTATGGTTAAGGTTTGGATAAATCTCCAGGAAATGAATGTAAGTCAATTGTAATGTCCTCTGAAGTGATGGAAACATGACAGTGTGTGAGTGTGTGTGTGGTCTAGGTATTCCTCACATTGTTGGGACATGAATCTGTTTACACAGTCATGTTGTGGGGACTCACGTCTTTTATGGGGACAAAACAAGTCCCCTTAACATAAATCAATAATTTAAGGGTGATAACTTATTTTAAAGTTAAGGTTAGTGTAATTTAGTTATGTTGGTTATGCATGTATTGGTTAATAGTCAAGGATACATTTCCAGGAAATGAATGTAAGTTAATGTAATGTCCTCTGAAGTGATGGAAACATGACTGTGTGTGTGCTTGTGCTTGTGATTGTGTGTGTGTGTGTGTGTGTGTGTGTGTGTGTGGGTGCGTGCAGAATGGAACCCTTTGGTGTACAGAGTCAAAGCGGTGTCAGCCTTTATCAATATTTGACTGCAGAACCAGAGGATGGATGAATCTTTAATATGACCTTGGAGCCCAACAAAGACACGGAGACATGGGGGACGAGAGAAAGAGAGAGAGAGAGCGAGGGAGTGACACAAAGTGGAGATATGGAAGGAGAAGTAGAAGAGTGGATGTGTGAAGAAGACGGCCGGGAGAAGTGAGGCTTCAGAATTATAAAGGGTGTAAGATCACAAAGTTCATTGATCAAAAGGTCAACTTGACATAGGTGGAGTGGAAAATGCTCTGTACATGAACATCTTCATTTTCAAGGTAAAGACAGGATGGAAACATACCACACAAAGATCTTTTTACTTTACTTCAATTTCCCCTCCTTTTAGATACACGAGCACCCTCATTGCCATTATTGCCTGGTAGCCACAGAGCAAAAACTCCCCTCTAAAGCCAATTAGACAGAGAGAGAGAGAGAAAGTGAAAAAGGGAGAGACAGAGAGGACAGAAGAAGGACACTGCAGAAGCCGAAAGAGAGAGACTGGGGATAGAAGCACTGTAGAGGACAAAGAGGTAGATTGATACAGGAAAAAACTAAAATGGACAGTATAAAAGGAAAATGGCGCTTGATTGGAAGCAGCAAAACTGGCTAAATATTTACATTCAGTGGTGGAATAAGTCTTTTTTTTCTTAAAATTAGTAAAGGAAGAATAAAGCTGAGCAAATGTATGCTTTCAATGGATAATACTATGATTTTCTTGAGTTACAGTATTAAAATCTATATTTAGCACCACAAATCTTTGTTGAAAACGTGTTGTGTTGTGATAATGGAAAAGTTTACTTCTTCGTTTTCTTGCCAACAGTTATGCAGGAAGATCTAAACCACTCTCATGTCTGTATGCTAAATATAAAGCTACAGAAGCAATTTGGAAAAAGAGCTAGCATGGCTGAGTCCCAGGGTGAAAAAAAAAAAGCCTGCTAGCGTTTCCAAAAGTTCAGTAACTAACAAGTTGTCAATGTAAAAAAACAAGAAGTTGTGGTTTTATGGGGCCTAGACGTGTTTTGGCTAGCGCCTTGACCTCCTGGAGTGCCTTCTGGTTGCCTGGCAACCTAACCAAACTCTAAGACTTTAGAGCGATATCAATCTTCTTATGTAAGTCTTAGCAATAATTCAAGAGTATTTCCATAAATGTTGTTTTATTCCTTTAAAAGCATCACCAGCACAGAACACAGTAAATCTACAGTGGTCAACAGCTTTTGCTTTTATGAATAAATGGTTCTTGTTGCAAAGTGCTGCTTGATGAGGTTTTGCTATTTCCTAAAAAAGTGTGGTACAGCGAAGAACAAGGGAGGCTTTGGACAAATACATCATCAGTAGTGTAGAGGGGGTTGACATCAGTCTCAACCAATAAAACTAGCTCTTTTCCCTCCACTTGTTCCACATTGCCGTGCCACAGGGCACACGGATAGAGTCTGGAGAGGCTCTGCTACAAAAGCTTCTCCTGAGAGAAAACTGGAGCAGAAACACCACGAGTGAAAACAGCATCCTCAATCCTATTAGCTTGGGAGGAGATAGCACACATGGTTATCGTGTTGCTCTGGTCTTAGACAATGTGATGCCCTGTTTGGAGAATAGCCCAGTCATATTATAACTAGCAACAGAGAGTGATGTGAAAGATGAAGCACATTAAAACAAAAATCGGAACAAGTCATTTATTTTTGTAATAAGTCTTAAAATGTTTTCCTTAAAAGAAAGCACCCGAAGTGTGTCAGCAGGGTGAGACGGTTTAAGTTATTCAAAAGCAGTTTAACTTGCTTTAGGCATTTTCTGTGAACAGATTTTAATATCTTGATACAAAGGACAAAAAGGCATATTAAGCAGATAGAGCCCAGAGAATAACAGTTCAGTCTTTTTACATCACACAAACACATAAAAAAAAAAGAAAAAAGCAGCTATTTATCGTGGTTAGAAAACTGGCCTTTGCTAATGTTTCTTTAGTTAAACCTACATGTAGCAGTTCAATTAGAGCGAGCTGAAGCGCACACGCCGCAGCCTCACAAACAGACTCTTATCTGTGGTTAAGAGGGGCAACAAAAGGGCAACAGAGAGAGAGAGAGAGAGGGTGTAATGTGGTTTGCATGTGAGCAGCTAACACACACACACACACACACATACTGAATGCAGAGTGGAGAGAAGTCAAGTGGATGTCTTTCTATGACAAAACCACTTGTGTTAATTAGTCATGCTAAGGGAGAGACATAAGCTAAGAGTGCTACGGTAAACAGCAAATATTTTCTTGCTAAATGTCATGATGGGAACACACACAAAGTAATACATATCACATTGAAACTGCATGTTATGTCTCAGAATGTTGCCAGTTCTCCTAAGTTAACAGTGACAGGCGGCTGTGGGTGCTATGACTGCTCAGGAACTAGCTTGAAGTGAAGCAAACTGAAATTAAAAGTCCTTTTCGCTAAGAAATCTCTATGTTTGGAGCCCCCATTTTTAAATAAGTATGTAACTGTTTTCACTAAATGTAACCTGTAATATCACTTCAATTCCAGTAGCTACACAAGCAGTTAAGTAGCTCATGAGTAGCTCATAAGAAGCTAATGTTGTTTGCTATTGCTAAGTCCGATCTGGGATTTGAGAAGATCCTTTGTTATCCTGTGACTTTGTATGTTACTATGTGCCATGATTCAAATTACTGGGTAACATACAGAATGCTGAAAACACATGTGCTATCAGTTTTTTTTTTTAAATAATCACAATAGAGAGCCAAAGTCCCGTATTGTTAGCCTCCATTATGCTAACTTCAATGTAGTCTCTGAGATAGCGTTTCTTTCATCTGCCTTTCTTTTTTTTTTAAATAATGAAGCATTTTTCTGGGGTTTACTTTCTACCTTCTAAGACTGCTCAGCATCCACTAAAGCAGCTGCTATCAGAAATGTAACTTAATTTTAATGAAGTTGAACAACATTTTTTTTTGTGAGAACAGAAAAAATTAAAAGCCACCACTCGAAGAACAACAAGCACAGGAGCACATTTGTAGTTACGTCAATGTAACAATGAGATATGTCTGAGGTAGACTGGTCACTTCTGTGGAGATGATACATTTAGCTGGCTAACGTTTAGGACTTATGGGAAACAATGTTCATTAAATCGGCAGTGCGGGACTTGAGTCTCCCCCTTCTGGTGGATAGAGTAATTGCACAAAAACTGTTGATGCATGCTCATGTCATAGATTCCATCTTAGCCTACTCCATTGCTACAGTTGCAGCTGTGAAATGGTGGAGGAGTTGTTTCGGGTGTCACACAACAAAATGACTCGTTTCACCATCAGAATTTGATCTATTCTGTGTGATAACATTTAGAAAGTCTAGAAGCGATGCATGTTTGTTTCAGTTATTTGCAAAAGTTCCACACTCCTACCTTGAAGGCCACTAAAACATAAATATTGAATGAACAATGATATTAGATCATTTTTCAGAGGGTTTTCTAAACAAATGAAGCAAGCCACACAACGTATAATAAAAATAATAATAATAATAATAATAATAATAATAATAATAGGTGTGATTTATATAGCACCTTTCACAAACCCAAGGATTGAGAAAGATTTTGTTCCAAATACTCACAGAAGCCATTGTATCAGTGTGGTTTATAATTCCTTACACAAAAAGTGTGCAAGAATTCAAAGTTAAGTTTGACTAAAGAAGGCCACAGATCAAATTCCGGTGATCAACATGATCTAATTGACAATATTAATCATAATGCAAAGCCATATCTTACGAACCTTGTTTTGAAAAACTCATGAAGCTCATGTACCAGATCTGGTTCTAGGTACATTATTTTCCAGCTAGACATCAGTTAGCTGCTGCTCATAGCTACCAAACTACCCAGGCCTTCATTCTGCTCTCAGCATAAATGAATGACGACCATCCACTTTTGCTGCTCATTAGTCTTTTGGAGTGAGCGTACAGTCAGACTGTGATGTGATTTCTATTCATTAATCACAATAGAGCATGTGAGGCTATGAAGTCCTCTGCAAACACACAAGAATATAGACTTTTTTAAACCTCTTTTTAAACCTTTTTTTCTAATCTAATTATCTCACTACAGAACGACTAATGAGACAGTGCTTTTGACTTTGACATTGTCATTATGACAGCTAATAGGAAAATTAACATGTTTAAATTTCTGGAAACAGCCCACTGAACTTGCAAATAAACCTGATATTATTATAATTAAATGTATTTGTTGAGATGGTGCCATGAAGTTACATCACTTACCTTCACCATTCAGTATCCCAAGCTAAACAAAACAGTGTCTCTCCAGCTACTGTAGCGCAATAAGAGCTTATAAATGTTGAATATCTCTCATCCAAACTGCTCTACTTCTCTTGTTCTCTGTCACTGGCTGCATTCTCCGGAATGGTGAATAAGTCATTTGCCTCTTTGCCCTCAGCACTTTTAACAAAAACCAAGGAATACACATCACTTCTCGAACAAACACTCAACAATTTAAGCAGAAAACATTCTGAATCTTAAACAAAAGATAAGGAATTAATTGTCTTACATTGTGGCAGCATTTTCTCCTGCTATGCAAATGAGTTCATGATTAATAATAAAGTTGAAACCTGAAAACCTGAACACGTTTGTCTGAAGTGTTTAGTATCTCAGTCATGACTTTTATATTGCATATTTAAAGTATCGTCTGTATTTGCCATTTGTCTTTTATTATTGTTATTATTATTATTATTATTCAGCTTTGTATTAACCTTAATGTACGTCTCTTAACAGAGTAATTTTTAATAGAAATCCCTTGTTTCACAGAGCCTGACATTCAAGTTAATTGCACTGGAGAGTCGAGCACAGCCGAGAGTAAAAAAACGGAGTTCATCATCGTTTCATCTGGAAAATGTGTCTGCATCAGAAGTTAAAAACCTGCTCAACTTCTAATGCAAAAAATCAGCTGCGGTGTGCAGTTAGAGCAAGAGAGGCTGGCTTGTGTGTGTGTATGTGTGTATGTGTGTGTGTGTGTGCATTCGTGTGTGTCCTTTTTGTCCCATTCAAAGCCCATCAGTACACGTATGCTACTGTACAGTGCATCTACAGTATGTGTCATAGCAGTCTCAGTATCACCTTCGTCTCCCTCTTTTTCCATCACACACACACACACACACGCTCAGCCACACACAAACACTACATGCCCTCTTATCTTTGCTATGCTTTGCATGCTAGGAGTTAATTTGCGATGAGATCATTCTGAGATTTAATCGCTTTTTGATCTCCGCTTTTAGCTGCGTCAGAAAACACACTCGCAGAGACGCACGAGTACTTACTGTACAAGGCCATTCGCTGGCACTCAATCACCCTGACGCACACATACCAACACACACACACGGCAAAGCATCTGTATCAGCACCTCTTGTGGAGTCCAGCACTCAACGGTCTTTAAAGAAAAAGAGTGACAGAACACACGTTAACACATGGGAATACCCTTAATTACTAAATAATAAGGAAGACAATACACATGGATGCAGAGGAAGACTGTTCCCTTGCTGTGTATGCTGTGTATTTGTTTGTCTCGCGCTCTCTCTCTCTCCCTCTCTCTCTTGCTGTATCAGCCCAGCAGGGATCTAGATAAGAGTCTGTGTTATCTTCCTGTTCGCCATCTCAGCTAATCTATCGGTTTTGTCTGGAGAGATGAAACTGTTAAGATCTGGCCTTGACGAAGACGACCAGGAGAGATGGAGGGATGATGAAGACAGGAGGACGTTCTTGTTTACTCAGGGTCATGATTAAGACATTTAAAGTGTGAATAAAGCATAAAGTATAACATGTGTGTACGTGTGTGTGGTTGTCGGGTATATGTGTTAAGAAGTGGGTGTGATTCTTCATGATTGCCTCCGATATGTGTTTGTGTGTGTATTCACAAGTGGGCCTGTATGACTTCCAGGCATTATTTTCAGTATTGTCATGCCTGTGTAGCAACTGTCGAGCTAATTAGCACTTTCAGTGGAAATTGGCTTATCTGAGAAACAGTTCTGCCTTTGAGTAAATGTAGGAACTTCAGCACAATTAGATTCTCAGCGGCACGTCCAATAAAATAAAATAAAGTGTTTTTACAGTCGGGGATAATGCACATAATAGCATGTCGATAGATACTTTGAAAATGCTTGGAAAATAATAGACCATCTTTTTTCACTTCTACTTTTCCTGCATTCTTCTGCTGGAAACTGGAAGAGGAAATTTAAGCAGACACTGCACCCACTGCTAGATAACCACTGCAGCAGGTGTAAGATCTGTGGCAGCTTTTTATTTAACCAAATACACACAAGGAAGGATTAGTTTAATCCTGGGTATATTATAATACACATTTTGTAATACTGCACATGGACTATTTAGTATTAGATTAATAATAGTTTTGGATATAATAGAGTCCTTTAAATACTCAATAGCTTTGTATATAAATATAGTATTTAGATTTGACATGGACACATTTTTGCATTTAAAACCCTGTGTAATCTACTAACTCAAAAACATTCTTGCGTACTTATTATTCAGTCTAAGGTGGTCTTAAAATTGTTCCGGATATCAAAGGGGCATATCATGCACATTTACAGGTATATTTGTACAATTTGGGGTGTTCTGGAATATTTCTGCATGATTTACAGTTTAAAAAGAAGTTCATATCTTTAACTGGCTTTTTTACGCAACCCCTCAGTTCAACCCCTGTTGAAACCATAGACTGTATATAAGAAATGGACGTAACATCCGTGACGTCACCCATTGGTTTGTGGACTGCTGCTTGGAAGCCAATAGTATCGGATCAGAGCAGCGCCATCTTGAAAATTTCAGGTGCATGCTGGGAAAAATAAAAACACGGATTCTACTTATATGGGCATCAGAAGGGGCATGAGGCTCCCTCCTGAACCTGTGAACCAATCAACCTGTCAATCACGACGTAGCCACACCCTAATGCATACTCTGCTGAATTCTCCATTGACTTGTATAGAGACGGAAGTCCTTTTGACAACAAAACGGTCGCCCCCTGGTGGCCTTTTGATAGAATGCAGTTTTAAGTTACTTCCGCGTTGGCATCATTTCAGAGGACCGGAACTCCCCGCCTGGTTGAAACAGGCTGTTTTAGCTACTGTCTCTTTAAGAAGCCCACTCTTTTCTGATTGGTTAGCTCCCAAAGGCTCAGCTCTAGCTCAGCAGACTTTCCGCAAACTATGTAAGCAAACAGTAGTAGTAGGATCTCACTTCTTTTACTCGTCCTACTCAAAATGTCAACTTCTAATATACATCTGTACATTTGTGGGGAATATGATGCGAAATATGGAGTGGATAACGTAACCGACACATGGAAAAACCTTCGCAACAAAGACTACAGACTTGCATATGAAACATTTTTACATATATTAAACACAAATTCTGAAACTTTGACCATGTTAAGCACAAATAATAGACATCATAACAGTATATAAATATCAGAAAATCTCAAAAAGCATAACGTGTCCCCTTAAACTTTTAAGCAGGAATAATGTCTTACTTACTATTTGAATAAGATATTATCAATAATGTATATAAACATGGCTGCAACTTAGAATAAAGATGTTGCTCATATCTGCTTTTTACAGTTATGGACAGTGTTAGTGCCTCCTCATACACAGCTTTGACTTAAACTCTTCAAATTGAACTAAACTCTCGACAATACATTTACTAGATGATTGATAGATTTTCAAAGAAAGGCCTCTGAGACAAATAAGAACATATTGAATTGGAAGATCAGACACTGACATGACTGAGCAGCTGGAAGAGAAATGCTGAAATATTTCAACAAAATGATATATGAATGTACAATGCAGGTGAAGAGATGGAGCGTCTCTATCATGGTATAATCAGAGCTCCAGACGATGTGAATAAAGCACCAAAGAAATAATATAAACAAATATCAGTGTGAGCTCTCTTTCTAAATGTGGCAAACTATCGCACTGCTTCATATTGCATTGCATCCTACATGTATACTTGATGATGGAGCTTGTTTACCACAAGTTTTCATATAAATACTTCATGCCACAGCCTCCACTCTGAGCCGCTAAGATGGACGGCGCGTCGACATGTCCGTGCGCTCTTAGCCTGACAGAAACATCTTCATTAAATGGGATGTGCTTTACCTTGCTTTGCTGTTGATGTATCAGGGTGCTTCCGTGTGAAAAATCATCCTGTCAGCAGTCATCAGCAATGCTGAAGTGTCCTTGAGCAAGACATGAAGCTAACAGCTTTAAGGTTGATGATACATACAGTAGCTGACCTCTGAGCTCTTTGCTCTTCGGAGTGAGGGACGAGGATTTCCCCACACAGATCATATATAACATCGCAATGTCATTGACGTTTTATTTTTAAAGGAAGAGATGCATTGTGTGTTTTGTATAACATACATATTTAGTATTTATCTATTGAATTGTATATAAATCTAAAAGTCCACTATCCTGCGTGCATGCATGTGTGTGTGTGTGTGTGTGTGTGTTTGACTGCACTCTCTCATCACAATTTGTCCCCTTTTGCTGCAGTGGGTGCTGCATCAAAGCACAGCAGGGAAACTGACACGAGGAAATGGTAGTTCCTATCCATATGGTGTCCAGTCACACACACACACACATACAAAACACACACACATACACACACACGCACACACACAGTGAGGAAGAGAAAAGATCTAACAGCCTATCCTTGGCTGACTGCAGCGATCGCCCCCACATAAATGTCCGCCTGGCTCTGCTCTGATCACATAATTGCTCTGTGCACACCTCTCCCACACACACACACACACACACAAACAGAAGGAGAGCACACATAGGGAGCACGCACGCACACACACACACACGTACACACACACACACACACATTAAACCTGGATATACTGTATGCAGCACCCATGTAGCAGACCGTTCACACATGCAGATACAGTATGCCTGCAAGTGTAGCACACACACATCCACAGCCAATACCAAACAAAAACTCCCACCAGCTCACCCACACAGTCAGCTCGCCGAGGATAGAGTGTGAGAAAGACGGACATGCAAAAGGAAAGAGGTGAGAGAAGAAAAGTAAAAGATAGAACTAAACAAGGAGTGCAGTGCAACCCACCCTCGCTAAACTTCACAAAAACTGATTCGATCTCATAAAAGAACAAATCCAATTCATTGTTTTCATTTCATTTTTCTCAGATTAAAAACGAACCACTGCAGCCTGGGAGTTTTGCACCATAAAATGAGGTGTCTTGGGAGGACTGAAGACTTTATGTGGGTGATGGAGCAGCCTGGAAGACATGCTGGCATTTGCTGAAGTGTCAGTCACCACATCAGTGAGTCCCTGTCAGCTGCAGGGCTGCTATTCTGTAGATGAACCTGACCTTTGACCTCCTGTAGAGGAAGTCACAAGAGGACAGAATTTCTCTAACATGCCTTACTACCACCTTTATTGTACAGTACATTATCATAAAGAGGCCCTGAAAAGTAGTCCTTTTCATTCTACATATTGTATGAATTATATACAGTTTAACTACATGCAACTCTTCATAGTATATTATTATGAAAGGGTATGTTTTAACAGGATATTACACAAAATGAGTCATGTAGATTAACATTAACCAAACTGAACTCCCTTTAAATATGCAAATAGCCCAAATAAATGCAAAAAAATAAGAAGAAAAACAACTTTTTTCCCCCCCTTAGATGTCTCGCCACCACTTACAATCTAATTTAGTGTTTTCCAGCTGAGGCACTCCTCAATTTTTTTTGTGCATTGCACTCTGGGAGTTAAGTGTCCATCAATAACACACTCAAAAATTGACCATATTTAGCATTCATGCTGTCTGTTTTGAGTACACTTGTTTTTGTCCCTTTTCCAGTATCAGCATAGTTACATACTCAAAACCTGTTCAGAATTAGAGTGCAGTATGACTTTGTGAAACACCATGTGTGATTTTTAAAAGATAACAGTTCCTCTTAGTCATGATGCTCAGTTCAATGCATGTATGACCTCACATATTCTGATACAACTTGGCCTGTCACGATAACTACTTTTGTTGGACGATATATTGTCTCAGAAATAATCACGATAAACAATATTATTGTCATTTAAATATCATTTTATACCACTGATATAATGATAATATAATAGCATAATAATGCAAGGGGGTGGGGGGTGGGATTGGAGAGTGGGTGTTACACTTCTGTAAAAACACAGACTGCCATTATGGGCCGGGACAGAGTTATTTACCTTTAATTCCATATAAGGAAATGGCAGCAACTACCAGCCAATGTGACATGAATGAGCCTCTTAGCTGCTAATGTGAAGTTTGGCAATTTTGAGGACAAATAAAATGATAAAGGTCATGTCCATGTATCATATTATAAGTCGATATATAGACATGATGATGTTGATCATTACGTTATTGTACGATAAGTCAATAATTATTGTGACAGGCCTAGATACGACCAGTAGCTTATGGGTGCTAATATTAAAGAACGTAACAATCTCAATCATTACTAAGTCAGTTTGCTGAAGTCATCACAGTTCTCTACTTTTAACATGTCACAAATAAACATTTCAATGTTTTGTTTTGTTTACAAAAGACAAAACCATCTTGAAAATTAAGGAAAATTGAAGCGTCATAATCCGGAAATTGCCACTTGTGACCAAGTTTTTTAAAAAGTTCCATAATTTCCCATTAAAGCTCAACTGTAACTTTGTTATTCTTATCTGAGTAAAGCCTTGTAATATAATTTTTGTATGCTGTGTGTCTGTCTGTCTTTCTGTTTGTTTGTCTGTCTGTGTATGTGTATGTGTATGTGTATGTGTATGTGTATGTGTATGTGTATGTGTTTGTGTGTGTGTGTGTGTGTGTGTGTGTGTGTGTGTGTGTGTGTGTGTGTGTGTGTGTGTGTGTGTGTGTGTGTGTAATTGCAAATAGATCTCTAAAGGATTGTTATGGTTACCCTCAAATTCCCTCCATTAAACTGCCAGGACCTGCACTCTCACTTATAAGCAAGCAAAATTGTAAGACATGATTACATTACAGGAGAATCAATTCTAACTGTATTGTTATAATTAGATGACCTGAGTTTGCTAAAAAAAAAAAAAAAAAAAAAAAAAAGAGTCGGTGAGTCATTTTCTATGTTTTTGTCACTTTTAGGACTTGGCAGAGGTGCAAAGCAATAGAAAATTACAAATTATGTCAGTAATATTTGTAATTGTAAAACCTCTACTTGTAAAACTGCTGAGGATCGTGAGAGGCGCCATTTAAACACATCTATACAGCAACTGAAGCACAGAAAGTGACCATGTGCATTTAAAACAACTATAGCTCCATCCATATCTCCATCTCACACACACACACACACACACACACACACACACACACACACACACACACACACACACACACACACACACACACACACACACACACACACACACACACACCAATCACAATATTATACAAAGCGTTATTGAAACCGCACAGCATCCATCAATAACCCACTCAAAGCCTCTCTGTCAGGGTGATCAGCCAGACACAACAAATCGATCCCAGATAAAAGCCCATCAGCAGATCTGTCATCGGCCCGCAAGCTGATACACAAACGAGCTCGACGGCAGCAACAATGACAGGCGGCTAGTCGGACCAGCTGATCATTACGCAACATCAGCAGAACCGGGAAGCAGAAAGACAGCTATTTGAGCTCTGAGATAGAGTTTAGGAGGGAAGTGTTATCTGAGAAAGGCAGAAAAAGAAGGGAACGGATAGAGAAAAGTGGAAGTACATATCTGTTGCTTCACGTTAAGCGATATCAACGCATCAGAAAAGAGCATGAGTGGAGAGAATTTTTGGGGGAAGAAGGAGAGAGCGAGTGTGTTTGACAGCAGTAGAGAAAATTAAAGTGAGGAGGAGTACGAGGAGAGACAAGAGGTAGAATTATCGCTCAGTGGAGAGGCAATTTGAGAGAAGACTGAAGAGTGTTTGCCATGAAAAGAGTGACAGTAAAACAAAAAAGCAAAAAAAAAAAAGGAATATCAGTAGGAAACCAAAAGAAATGGAGAGAAAAGGCTCATTTTCAAGCAAAGTGACATGTCTCCATGTGTGCCTGAAGACAACAAACAGTAAGACTGTTCCTCCTACCTGAGTTCCTCTTGGAGATGTACTTGACACCGTCACAGGCTCCCGAGGCGAGGAGGAGGAGGAGGAGGAAGAGGAGGAATAGAGTCTTCATCTCTCTTTACTCTCCGCTGGCACCTGAAAGGAAAGATCAAATGTTACACACATGACACACACTGCATGTCATCCTGTCTTTAAAGGGGGAGGTTAACACAGCACACGTAGGGTTTGACATTAAAGATCAACGTCAGGATGAAAGACGGGTTTCAAGTGTGTGATGTCACAGCAGACAGCAGCAAGGTGAGGTGTTAAAGCGATGGAGGTCAACGAAAGAAGAAAAGTAGCTTCTTCAAGTGGGTTTATATCATATTTCTAAACCTAACCATCAGAGTAGGTTGCTTGGCGGTGCTTTCCAAAATGATCCCAATGACCTTTTTAAAGTAGCCTGGCTCGAATGTCCAGGAAGGTGGTAGGTAAGCACACATCTACAGTTCTCAGAGTTAGGTGAAGTAAATTGAGTAAAATTAAGTCAATTTAAATTAGGCAAAAATAAAAGAAAACACACACAAAAATGTATATGAATTCACTATAAATCAAACAAAGGCAAATGTTTGTAGCTCTACCTCAGCATCAATACCCCCAAGTGATTTAAGGGCTGTTCAATTCTCACCTAGACTGCTTTAGCCAGCAGCACCGCAGTAACAGTAAAACAGTAACCTTAATACAAGGCAATCAAATTACCTGCTTCAATTCTTTTACAAGCGCATTCACACAACTAAATGGCTCAATAAAAGGTATGTTATCCATAATACATTACTTATATTATCAATATGGTATTGACAAGACAATGATAAACCACAATATGATCATGTAAACCGCAGTTTCTAGAGTCAAATTCTGACACTTTTAAAGCCTAAATATTCACCCCAGCTTTCTCATTTAATGGTTCTGTGGTGGTCAGCCATGCCACTTCTATAGCCTTTGTCAGAAAACATAAATATAGTCATATTTCTTGTGAGGACAGCCTCTATTGCTTCTATTGGCTTTATAGTAAATTAGCATGAAAGTAAATGTTTGTTATATGTTTTTTGTATGTATTGAGTGTATCCTAGGAAATAAAGACTTCCCATCTATACTCTGAATGTTAGGCATCATGTTAAGCATACTTTAGCATACTAAATGAGCTTTAACAATGTAACACATTAAGCTCTAAAGCTTAATGGCAGGTTCAGTAATTTTAACTGTAAAATTGTGGCAGGTTCAGTAATTTTAACTGAACCTGCCACAACTTTTTAATGTGGGAACAGTACGGTAATGGTACCTTTTTAGTCTGCAGAAAATTGGATAAACAGTAAAAAGCACGTTAGCCATAGAAAACTGCAAATTGCTTTTTCTACCTACTGAATATTAAGTTAAAGTCCCCCTACACAAATATATTCATTTTCTTCTTTACCCTCTTGTATACACATTAGCCAGGATTATTGTCAATTGGAAATGGGTCGAAGAAGTGGTACATTAATTTTGGACCTTCCTGCCTGCACATGGTTCTACATTGAGAGACTACTAAGTACACAAACAGCACACTGTTTTCCGTAATGGAGCAATACTGAGACAAACATTTCCAACACTCTTTCCAATGTTATTTTCATCATTTTGAATGGATGTTACAATTTACATTTGTCTCTCTCAGTCTTTCCAGGCTACAAATAAAGGGTAACCCAAAATTTGGTGGCGTGTGAGCCAATGTGCTGTAAAAAAAAAAAAAAAAAAAAGAAGTGAAAAACAAATGCTTTATGAGAACTAGAGTGGCAGGACCAGCAAGAAAAAAATATTAATATTGATCCCAAACATGGGTTCGGTGAGGTTTTTGAAAACATCAATTTTTTCAACTGATTAAAATCAAAATACTGAAAGTAAATTAGATTTGACCACAGGCCATGAAAACTGGGCTAGGCTGCAGAAGCCTGGACATACACACACACACACACACACAGTCTTTGAGTCTGCCATGTGAAATCACATTGATAGAACACAATCAGATTTTCTCATGCTTTCTGTCTACAAATTGTAGTGAATGCACTTGGCGTTACACACACACACACACACACACACACACACACACACACACACACACACACACACACACACACACACACACACACACACACACACACACACACACACACACACACACACACACACACACACACACACACACACACACACACACACACACTGAGTAAACCAGGCAAAGATGGAAGAGGAAGATTAGCCATGCTAGCAGTCGTTTCATTGTATTTTTCATACATATGACAATAAGAGGAACTCAGACTCCAGTTTGAGTGCTGATTGAAATCACATAAGATTCACATGAACAGCGGCAAAGATGATGTTAGAAGCTGGGACGGTGCTGATATGTGAGGCACACTTGTTTACCGCCGAAGATTGGAAACGATGGGATGAGGATCTAAAAGCGGGATTAAATCAATGTGGAGAACAAAGCCAAAAGAGTAAAAATACCATTAAGAATGCTGCATGTTGTTGCCACAACGATTTGGGAGTTACTCCTCTCTGTTGGCTTTCAACGCTGCAGTTGAAAGTACAGTACAGTTCAAAATACACTAATACTAATGTTGTAAATGTCAACGCTTTGCAACTTTGCCTGTCAAGCCCTATATTGTCTGGTTAAAGCAAAATGTTCACGTTTTAATAAATAATAGCTGAAAGAAAGAGTTAATGAACGTTGTGTTTCTATGCAAATGCCACGCTGTGTTCCCGCTGTGGTTTTATGAAAGCAACAAGCCTCATGATGCTTTATTAATAAAGAACTGCATTGTGAAAAAGCAATATTTCACAGAATGCCTTCTAGTCATTTTAGAACACAGTTTCATGATTTTTTTTCTTCACATTTCTTTGCTTTATATACTCCATCAAGGAAATAGTTGACCTTTTATCTTTTGTATCAATTTGGTCCAAATTAAGATAGAAAAAAGTTATTTGTGTAGCAGCAGGGAGTAGACTCATATTTATTGGTTTTACAAGACAGTAAACAATATGACACATGCCATTTTTTCCCATTTGTTGCACACACTGAATACCAGACACCAAAGCTCTGTATCAGTGTTTACTCCTTACATTTCCAACAGTTTGCTTCATCTGTAAGTTGGTTATTTTCCAACATATTATGCTTTACTGATGGCAGTTTTGCTCTCTATGAGCTTTTAATGTGAACTTGGATTGAAAACAAAAGAAAAGAAAAGCTTATTTTTTCTGTAAAACTTTTTCTTTTAGTTTTGTAAGCTGAAACCAAGTGGTTGACGTACTGTGCACAGAAGTCATCCAGAAAACTATTATTTGTGTTTTGACCTGACCAGAATAACAGAAAACACAGCTCACACACAGAGAGGATGATACTGTGTTTTAGTTTTTATCCATTTCTCCAATTCACTGAGGACAGAGTCTGGTTCAGTGGTCTATGCAATTTATCAAACATTAGCTGTGTTCAGTAATAGAGCCACAACCTGCAAACCTATGAAAATGGTGTCAGGGTGTCTGAAATGTCCATTAAGACATATTTAGAAGCTTTTAAGGAGAATAGGCCGAATGGAACTGAATATGGAAGGTTTTTTGTGATCAAAATGAACACTTTTTTCAGATCTGCACTCACTGTGAGGCACATGGGATCAAAAAGACTTCAGCAGGATATGGAAATGCACACTCTCTTTGTTTTTGTTTTGCCTCCTCTTGGCCTCAGAAGATACAGTCAGTCTCCACGCCTCAGAGGAGGAAAACAGTTTCTGTCAGGTTATGTTAAGACTATAACAGAAAAAGCTAAATTGAGCTGCTGTCCTCAGGTAAAGAGAAAGAAGCAGGAACTCTCAGACAAGCCACGCAGAGGAGAATAAAAAAGGGTGAGTCAGTCATACGTGGGAAGTCTTTATTTGGTTCTTTCAGAAAAGTCAAAACATAAAAACAAAGAGAAATACCAGTGGAGTTAACCATCAAGACATACCTAGAAATAGTAGTGTGTTTCATCTAACCGTGAAGGGAAATCTCTCTCCTCTGACAGTGGGAGGTCAGAGGAAGAAAAAATGAACAGAAAATGGAAAGAATAATGTCCTGGTCAAAGTCACAAGTGGGATGCTTAATGAGTCCCAGTGTACTATATGTTCCACATGTTTTAGGAAAGTCTGTAACCACCAACCGTTCTGTCAACCCATTATCCAAGTCAAATTGGACTATTACAGATCCCCTCGAGACATGTATTAAAACATATAAAAAAACTCTGCTTGGAACAATAATGTGTGTCTGATGTTTTTTTCCCACACAAAAAAAGTGAAGTTACCTTCATAAAATGGCATCTCCACTTTTTCCCCTTTAAAAATTCAGAATCTCTGAATATGCAAATATTAATTTAACTACGAGATGCAATGTAACCCTTACCCTCTCCTACTTCTCAAAGTCCATTCTCAGTGTTTGTGGCCTCAAGTTTCAACATCACAAGTACTATACTGGACTATGATTGGCTTGACTAGTTGTGATGTCACAAATTGTGCTCGTAGGCCCACCCCTTAAAATCAGATTTTCCATTAACTCCATTAAACATTCCACTTTCAGCAGGTGAATGTGTAAACAGCCGTTTAGTGTCAAATTCTGCACATACATCATTCTGCACAGTGGAACTTAAACATTTAACTGTAGGTATGTAAACATATAGATAGATTAGATAGATAGAGGGTGATTGGATTGGGTTATTGCCAAAAACCTTCCCAAGGGAGACTTAAGTAAAGGCTAAATTTAAAAAAAGTGGGGCCAGCATGTGATAAACAAACACCATACAAAAGAGCTGAAGACTTCCCACACACACTCCTTCCTATACAGGCCCTGTAGCATTGAGACAAAAGGAGGGTATGACATCTTTTTAAAGCACTTTCTGAAGCTTTTAGGCTGAGACACAGAGAGACCTAATGCAACCGCTAAGGGCTGTGCATGCTTTTTTATTCTTGCAATCTGTGCAGAGATGACTTGAGTGAGAAAACCTACATTTTTATAAAAAAAGTTTGTTCCTACATGCCAAATAAATGTATTCATTACAAAAGAAAAACTATAAACTACTGTTGAGTATAGTATAGTTTATTTTCTTAAACAACTGGCCATGAACTAAACCCCCTCCCCAAACAGAAAATCAATCTCAGCAGCCTTAACCAGACACAGCAGTTCTGTCAAGCTTTGGATTTCACCAGCTGATTAAACTGTGTGTGCTACTGTAGTTTATTCAAATAATATTGATTAAATATTGTGCCTGCTCTCTCGCGTAACCTGCATAATCAACATGCCCTGCTAATTATCTTATAAGCTACAGTAGTAACCTAACGCTAACCTCAAGGTTATAGCTAATGTTAGAAAATCATGTTCAGGATGAGAACATCCACTACATGGAAAACAAGATGACTCTGTATCAGAATTTAGAGCAGCAGCTTTACTGCCTTACTTGGTTGCGAGAAGTTTACACACCAGTAATTTCAGTCAGATTTGTTACCTGTACTAAAATTACGTTAGCCAAACTGGCTAGTCCTTATCTCTGAAGTTTTTTATCTTGTAAAAGTGAATATAATCTTCAAAAAATACCAACAATCAAGCATTAATTTAACCTGTGTAACTGTCCAAGAATGTTTTTATAGTAAACAAACATTCTTTTTTTTATGCTAGCATCACCCTGCAATACAAGACAATGCTTCTCCATAACTAAGTTAGAAGGGTTTTTTTTATTTAAAATGAGTCAGCAGGAAACATTAAAATGTCAGCTAGTTTTTGAGCAACTTACCAAGCTAGCATTAATTAGCTATAGGTAGCTGCGGATAAAATATGCTAGCAGGAGAAAATGGCTAAAAATGGCTAGCATCAACCTGCAATACAAAATAATGCCACTCCATATTTCTTCTGTCATCATGGTGAAAATATTAAGACATACAGCTTTGACCTCAGTCCTCTTAATGTTCTTTTTTTTATGTTTGTAGCCAAGTTTGTAGGTTTTTCATTTAGAATGAGTAAGCAAGAAACATTAAATTAGCTACAGGTAGCTGCTGATAATATATGCTAGCAGGAGAAAATTGACAGTCAGTGGTAGCAACAAGAATGAATCAAAGCGAGGCTTAGCAAACACTCAATTTTAGCAACAATGTTTCAAATAAAACAGAAAACTTCCAGTTTTAGTCCAATGGCAGTCATTTTTGTATCATACTATATATCATATCAATCTTCATGTAACCTCATCCTTTAGCTTGAAGGAAATGTCTCTTTTTAAAATGCCTCTTGCGTCCGTGCTTTAATAGAATACACGACACGTTCACGAATGGGACAATTTGTATGGTGAAGTCTTACCTTGGAGGCTGTTTTTTCTCATTAGCTCAGCACATAGGCAATGCTATGCTACGGTAAGTATTAGCATGGAGCAGAATCACTAATGATGTACCGGGAACACAAACATGAATCTTGAGGTGAACCTGGAACATTGTGACTGATATGTTTAGGTTTAAGAAAGATGTCTGAAACCGCTGAGAAAGAAGGGGGGGGGGGGGGGGGGGGGGGGGGGGGGGGGGGGGGGGGGGGGGGGGGGGGGGGGGTGGGGGGGGAAGCTGTAGTGATTTTATCTTGCACAATTTCATAACAGACAAGCATGACTTCACCTTGAGGCTACTACAAGCTATTTTATTGCTCTCTCACACACACACACACACTAATTTGTTCCGTCACTCTCACGCACATCTTAAGCTATCATTTATCACCCAGGCTCACTCATAGTGGCTACAGTCTTCCACTAGCACTCTTATTCCAACATAGCCCCCCTCCTCATCACCAAACACTGAGCTCTCTTTATCTTTTCCTTTTTGTCTCTCCCACTAACCGCACACACATACACACACACACACACACACACACACACACACACACCAAGGTCAGACCCTCTCTTTCTCTGTTCTCTGTCACACAGGAACACTAACACACTTGCTAAGACCCCGGCAGCGTGTTTGATGTTTGATCCACCGTGAACGCGAGCAGGAAAATGGAAGCTCATGGGATGCACATTGGTAAAAAATGTAATGTGTGTGTGTTTAGAGGTGCAGAGATATAAAAGGAGGGTGAAGGTATAACAAAAACCTAATGACCTACAGAAAAATTCAACCGCACGCAGACAAAGAAACAGGGAAAAAAGAAACAAAAAGAAAAGAATAAAGAAAGTGGATGTCAGCTTTGGGTGGAAGTTTATCTGAGGGGTTTTAGCGCGTACACACATAAACACGCACACACACGCAGAGACAGAGAGCAGGACAGAACAAACACTATTAGAGCATTGCAATCCCCCCATATCTTTCATCCTCTCTGTTGCTTGGCTTTTTCTGTCTGTCTGTCTCTGATAATGATATCCCAATACCAGAGCACAGGGAGATCTAAGCAGGGTCAGAGTGTGTATAATGCAAAGTGTCACACATTACATGAACTAAGAAAGGTTGGGCTGTGCAGGGGGAAAAAATATGATTTGAGGGTGTGTGTGTGTGTGTGTGTTTTGGGGGCAGGGATGTTCAGTCAGTCAAATCTCCTCATCCTGTGGTTTGAGGGACATAATCTTATCCAATTGGGGCCTGTGCTGTGTCTGTTTAAAGGTGTGTGCAGTCACTAAAATACACATCTCACACTGCTAATGTCATTTTTTTTGTGGCACCAAAGCTTTGGTATTTTCTCATGATATTTCAGAAAGAAGAAAGACTATAATCAAGCTGTTAATCCCACAAATTCTGTCTGGACTTTTCTTTTTCTTTTTTTGTCTTTTTGGCAAAAAGTTCAGAAGTTCAAATGGTAATTATAAACAATATGCAGATTTATAATAACCGGTTCAATTCTGAGTCAAACACTTGGGCAGAAGTGCATGAAAACACACATGCACCCTCTCTCACACACACACACACACACACACACAGATAGCGAGCTATTCTTGTCACAAACAGACCAATGCTAAGCCATTAGGCCGTTTCAGCCGCACATCCAATATTAAAGACAAGCTCCAGCTCTATTCTGTCACACTATCTATCTCTCCCAAACTGCGTGAGTCATGCTGTTTTGGTTACAGAGGCAGTCTGTGTTTTACATGGAAACATAAGCTGCCTTGTCATCATTATGAAAATTTGATATCCGTCCTTTTAATATCTCCATCAGTAGGTGTAATTGGCTCGAATATGGACTCATGCAAATGTGTGTTACACTTTGATGAAGCACATTAAACTCAGTGTGCAACAGACTCAAACAATCACATCAAAAAGCACAATACAGCACACAGTTTATTTCAATTTGTAGATGTGGACTCTCTGGCTATGAAGGACCTCCTTCAACCAGACAACCTGGATTCACATCTGTGTGTCAAGTATTCATCTCACCAAAGTGTCCTCGAGCAAAACACTGCACAAGCGTCAGGGTGGCAGTTCTGCTGTCGAGTCTGACCCAGAGTCAGACAGAAAATTTGAGGTGGTCCTGGAAAATCTGTGACAATACAGCAGCAGCCCAGGGGAACAAAAAACAACTGAACAAGCAATATACTGACTCAATGTTATTATGATTATTGTAAATAACCAGGCTTATTTTAACTGCAAGCCATTCCTTGGATTGGAAGAATCAAAACCACTCTGAAATTTGAATTCTCACTTTTTGTGCATGGGGAAATATAAAGTATAATAGTGTAGCTAATATGTATCATCTTACATTTTTAAAAAGATGACACCAGCAGCACCATACTGAAACTACACCTGCAGCCAACTTTGAGTGGCCAGGTTTAAAGATGCCTTCGGTGCCACAAAGATAATGTAGACTTTTTTTTCAAATCAGGGTTCAGCAGTAAGTGAATCCACATTAAATATGTGTGAGTCCATCACACACTCGTGGACAAAATCTTTCAAACTCTGCCCTCTGAGACCACGCAGTCAACCACAATCAGAAAGAGAATGAACACCAGCAGCCACTTAAATAATCAAACTTCCCACTCAAGTATTTTACTGCAGAGGAAATATCATCAAAACACTGTTGCGACCTGTGTTTGAAGACCAGGAGCTGGACACAAATGCAAATGACACAAAATGTCTCCCTATATATGAATCAGCAGAGATTTTAAACAATATGTTTTTTTTTTCTTTTCCAGCTAATATTGCCTCTCCTGTTATATTTAAATACATTATACATGGTTATTTGTATTATTATTATAAAAAAAACTGAGTCCTTAAATATCATCAGTGTTAAATCCTTAATAAGCTAAATCTACATTACTTCACAAACATCATCCAGAGAGAATAAGATCTCATAATATTGCCTCTCCTGTTTTATTTATATATGTCATACAGGGTTATTTGTATTATTACGCATCAGCCCCAGTGGGGTTGATGAATTTTAATTTCAGTTAAACCAACCAAATAGACCAAATAGGCTGAGAGTGTTCCTGGATCTGGACTGCCATGTTTACATGCACATCAAATACTGTGATTATGAAATAAGTTAAGACAATTAAAGCAATTATATTACTGCAGCAGAACCCTAAACCCCACACTCTATGTTAATGTGATGAAAACTTTAATTGAATTAAGTATAACTGCATAGGATTACTGTAATTAAGAGGCATCATGAACATATAATCAACACCAGTTTACAGAAACATTACGTGTATGCTGGATCGTAAATTAGATCCTGTTTCCTCCTACTCTCCCTGATGCCATGTGACAAAACATGACCGACAGGCTGCTGGTTCTGACAGGACACACGCTTACAGGACACATTTTAGTTGATGAAATCCTTACATCCATCCAAATGTAGCGGGACAAGGCGTGAAAGGTATGACCGTTCCATCTGAAGTCCCTAATTTGAGAGATGTGGTGCACACTCATCAAGCCCCGTGCAATTATGCATGCCTCTTCTAATGTGAGTACTGTGAGATGATTAAATCTTGTCGCTCTCACAACACAAGTACAGGAACATCTGCGTTTGTGTGCACAGCAGACTGGTCAGTTATAACTCAACAAGCTTTTCCAAACTTAGAACAGGACAATATAATAAGGAGAGGGACAACATGTTACACACAGATGCCACATCTGAATCCCTGTCGACCTGAGGAGTAGAGCTGGACAGTAATTATATTATGGTCTGTTAACTTTGAGTGGAAATAGAAAGTGTAATCAAGTACTTACAGAGGTTGTAGGAAGTAGTAAAAGTGTTTGTTTTAAGTGTTTGATCAGTAGAACATAATTTAATGCAACAAACACCAATCTGATTATTGTATATGTGAAAGCCAACCTCATCACAGAGGATCCCTCCGACCCCCTGCACAAGTCCTTTCAGTTACTACCATCAGACCGCCCAATCTTCCAACACCTGCACATTATCCGAGTTGTAAGTTTTGTCGTTTATTACACTTTTTTCCCCCTTCTTTTACCAAAAATCAGGTCCCACCTTAGTAATGTAAAACTGATTATTAAGGGGAGATTATTATCACCTAATGTAGTATTGGCAAAGTAACATGTAAATATACCGTAAACACTATTACGACGGGACAATAATGGATTGATCTGTTAGAAGTTTCCTTTTAAATGACTGACTGTGGCCAAGAAAAGAATAAACCTGGTCAGCAATAATGTTTGAGGACGTCCACAGTGCACAATGAAGCACAACTGTTAGTGCTAATCGGGTCTAATGTGAGCCAAGAAAACATTTCCCACATCATTACCCCACCAGCAGCCTGTACTTTTGACAGCAGGGAGGTTGGAACCATTTACTGTTATGTTATGCTTATTTTTATGCCAATTTCTGACCCCATCATCATGTAGCTAGAGAAAGTCCTCCGCTGAGCTTCACATGCTCATTGCTCAGCTTTATTCTCCTCTTATTTCCTGACAGGACCAGAGACCGGGTGAGTTGTTCGGCTGCTGGAGCCCATTCACTTCAATGTTTGACTGCTGTATATTTTAAGCTGTCCTTTTGCCCGTCACTGTCGGGGTGTTTTATTTGCTTACTTGTTAACTTGAATGAGCTTTGGCACTCTTTCTGACATCCTTCATCAACATGGCATGTTTTGCCCTCAGGACCGCAACTGTTTATCACACCAATATCTCAAAAATTTTAGACATTAGACATTACAGTGCAAGAATGGCAACTATTTCTAAAAGACTCAAACTGGCATGCCTGACACGTGTGATCGCATTCAAAATCACTTCAATCACAATCCTTTTGAGGGGTTGAGATGGTGCGATGCATGGTTGTTTGAAGGAAAACAGGTTTGATGTGATTTTCTAGAGTGTGGTTGATGGTATGATATACGGTAGTTGGCTTCAAACACAGAATCCAAGGTCAGGTCAGGTGTGTAATGCTGCAGGGTAAATGAATGAGTAGATCTATAAGAGATTGAATGAGAATCAGTGGGCGATTGATTCCTTCAACTGTGTTGAATAGGTTTGAATTCCCAGATGGAACGGATTCTAGGGAAGCAGGGCTTTACCACATGTAAAAATCACACTGCTCATGTCTATCCCCATGGGTTTTGGCCTCGTATTTTCTACACATCCTGACCTGTCAATGTTTTTTGCCCCACATGCAATTTGGTGTCTCCCTCCAGTCAAGCAGATACTGTATCCCCTTTGTGCATCCTGTCTGTGCCCTCTGCTTGCGTCAGCACTCGGCCTTCCTGACTTTCCCTCCATGTTTGGACCTATCGCCTTCTCTTCAGTAAATAGTCCTTGCTTTACTGAGATAGGGTTCTAAATTATGAAAAACCAATAGAGAAGAGATCAGTAGAAGGACCATTTTCCAAAAAGAATTAGTCGCCAAGTTTCCAACATTTGGTTGTTACTGTGACATATTTGACACTTTGAGGTTGTCCCACAAACATGTTCTACATGTAAAAGACTGGAGATCCAAGTACTTTCTTCTGAATATACTGTATTGTATTAGAAAAAGAAAGTTTCCATTCTGTTCTATGAAAATGTAAACCTACAGTATGTATAAGTCACATAGCATAAGTGTGGAAGAACTTTTACTGTAACTGTGTATTGTGCTTGTTCAGTCAATTCAATTCAATTACAAGGACAGAAACATACTGAAAACCATATTTTTAAGAAGTAGCATGTTTAAAAAATAAATCTTAAATTCCTAATTTGTTTTGTTTGTAGTTCAAGGTCTCCTGTCAACAGTTTTCAGACCTCTCTTTTCAATGGTGGTCTATAGGGAAAACACTTTTTGGGCAGCAGGGGGATTTTTGCTGCAATACCGCAAGTGACCACTGGGAAAATGTGGCTGTAAGGCTGAGTAGCACCTATCCAGCTCTTATAATACATCCATGTATGTAACAGGTTAGTTGCTAACTTTGTCTGTGTGTTATTTTGGGCATCAGAGGCCAATGACAATGGCTGCTTGCAGTGGCTAGAAATGAATAAATTAGAGTTAATGATAGTGGAGCTTTGCTGGCCAGAAAACCGAAACAATGAGCTGAAAGATGCCAAAGTGCTCTGTAGAGCTGCAGGTCAAAATCTGAGTGAATTATTCGCTTTTGGTTTGTCACTGCAAGCGAGCTTTTTCACATCACACACAGCTTGACACATTCATTCACTGTGATCTAAACATTTGATCACAGTGAATTAGTTCATATTTTTTAGTACAACTTTAAATTTTAGTTTTAAAAACTAGATAAAATCAAATCTACATGACCTAACAACATAAAAATAGCAACAAATATGTGAATCAAACAGATTTAAAGGACTTGGCTTAATGTGAGACTTAAAGACCGGCTTGTTGAGTAAAATAATTGTAATTGTTAATAATTGTTACTTTCGATGTAGAAAACTTGAACACAGGTGAACCAGCTGACTGGAGGCAGAAGCTGTGTCAAGTCAAGCACATTTTATTTCTATAGCCCAACATCACAGGTCACAAATTTGCCTCAAGGGGCTTTACAAATTGCACAGCATATGACGTCCTCTATCCTTTAGACCCTCAAAGGACATGTGTGCAAATAGGCTTTTTTCTGGCTGCTAAAAGTCTTTTATTCACCAAGTGTCAACATGGTAACCCTGCCCCATTACTCACTAAGCCACTAAGAGGCAATGTTCTCAGTGACTTCAATCTTCTCAGCCACTGATCAAAGTCTTTCCCCAAATGAACTCCACATTTAAATAGTAGTTAATTTTACAGGGTGAACTACTACTGAAAATTCTGTAATTTAAATGAGTGAATAATTTGTGTATTGGGGGTATCATGAGATCAACTTGATGAATCAATTGAATCTGACTGTTGCTTAGAATTTATGTAAACATGAGGCTTGCTGCACTTTTCATGGAAATGAGCACTGAGCCGGTGCACCGGAGGAGGCAGCTGCCTTCCAGTCAACACACAGGGAACAGGAGTCTCCTGTGGCCACCCTGTTTTGGTGGAAAAGGGACACTAAATAATAAATTAGTATAAATATTTACAAATTATGTGCACTGGGGATGCAAAAAAGGCGTGTTTATTAGACGCAAAGGAATATTAGATTTTCAGAGGCAAAAACAAAAAGAGAGCAAAAATAAGATAATAAGGCTTTTTGTCTTGCACAGTAGAGATACAAGGTTGGAGGACATTGACAAACATACACATGCAGCACGGGGTGTGTGCTAATGAATGCAATACCACCTGTTCAGTGAATGATCTAATTGCTCTCAGCAGATTCCCATCTACTCACTATTACGCTGTTTAATAGCACCATTTAACAGGTAAGAAAGGTTGCCGCAGCGTGCTATCCTCTCTCTCACACTTCCGCTAATTTAACATTTTGCAGCGTCTCCTCTCTCTTTTTTATGTGAGGGAAGAAGAGAAATGTGGAGAGAGAAAAACGAGAGAAAAGGGGGTGAAAGAAGAATGGAAAAGGGGGAATTGAAAGGATGAAGAAATGAGGTTAGGTTACAAAAGGAAAAAGCCATTTGTTCAGCAGTGGCTCCATCGAATCGATTAAACACTGTCCTTGTGTGCCAGCCCGTCTGCTCCACACATACACAAAAAACATGCACATCCATGCACCAGGCTACAGGCCAGCATACACAAAGAGACCAAGTGAAATGACTGGACACGAAAGCACTGACACAACTGGACACACTTGCATGTGGTGATTCCTAATTTGAAAAGTACAAAAGACAAATACACACAGACACACAAATAAGTATGAATGTGCAATTCAAAAAATAAATGACTCAACGACATGGAAGTTAATATCACAAGGACGTTAAACTCTTTCTTCACTGCATTTAAAGAGATTTCAATTAATTTACGCCAAATATAAAGCTTATTGGTAAATGTTACCGTTCTGTGTGTGTACTCCTCTACATGTTCACAACACTTGATGCTGTGATCTTCAAGAAGCAACTTTGATAGAACTATGGTTCAAGTAAATAAATGATAATTCATCCAGCATGGGAACTTACTCTGTGGCTCATATCAAATATAGACTATACCAACTATTTCTTAGCTCTAACCAAGCTAACAAGTAACTGTTAACTGTCAGTTAGCAAGCTGTTAGAAGCTCCAGACACTGGAGAGCTTTCATTCTCGCTTCAGTAAAACTGTACTGAATGTGAAGTGTGTCTAGTCATAAGAACACACTGCCAAAAACAGTACAATACAAAACAAGGAGAACGTAAAAACCTTACTGGGCTATTGTGACTACAGCTAGAATGACCCAGCTGGCTAGCATGTTAGTGGTTAGCTCTCCAGCTACAGCAGTTCACCAACTCTGCAAGTATCACTATATGTGGATTTGGTAAATTAGATTTCAGAATTCAAAAGTTTGTACTGTTTATGGTTTACATTACACAGCACATGCATACTTACAATCTGATTGGTTGCTTTGTTGTATGCTTTTAAAACTGTCACAGTGCAGGCTTGTGCCTTCTAGAGACTAATGACCACGGATGACTAAACGTTCTGACCCTTTGGCTGAGTGTTTAGAGTAGTTGTCTGTGGTCTGGGAGATTTGGTCTCAGAAGTGGGATGGTAGACTGTTAGGCCATTGGAATCATGTGCACCCAGAGGCGTGAGGGAGCTGGCTAAAGCGCAGGGACACGCTTCCCGAATGTAGGGGTAATGTCACAGTGCAGGCCTGCAACCTCTAGAGAGTAATAATCACAGATGACTATATGTGCAGGCCATTGGTCTGCGGGTTAACCCTTTGGTTGAAATGGTAAGTGCAGTCATCTGTGGTCAGGGAGATCAGGGTTTAAGACCTGTTGTCGGAACCAACCTTCACTACAAAAATAATTCATTAGTTCTTACATCTTTATGGCATAAAGGAAAAGAATGAGTTTAGTGACAATTTCTACAGTCACATCAATAGCCACATCTTGAGGAGTGACTCTTTGTGTCATTGTGTAAAATGTAAAGTGACAGAAATGAGTTCAGCTGGGGTTCATTCTTCTGCATTGTACCCCATGACCCTCACCAAAATAGCATCGAGCAGGGACAGGCTTGTTCACGTATACAAATATCACTAGACCTGTTTAAGAAAGTGGGAAAAACATTCTCCTGCTCCATAATAACCCTCTGTGATAACTGACATTTGGAAATTTGACATATTTCACGTTTCACCTAAAATGAAAGTTCACATTGCTCTTTGTGTGCCGGGGTTCATGTCTTCATGGGTCAAAAACAATCCACGACACGGTGTATTTCATAAATGTATGATTGCTACACACAAAAGGCAAATAAGAATGTAACCTCAACATTTTGAGGCTGTTTACACTTGGTTTTAAAATTGTTTTGGTGATCCAAACACAAGTGGACAGCTGAGAGACATTGCTATTCACACCTGTATCTATCATTTGTCTCCAAGGTGTCCAACTGACCTATTGTAATCAGATTACTGCCTAAGTTACTTATGCTAGAAGATCCACGAGCCCAACGCAGAGTTATTATGTCAGTCTGTCGCCACGCAAGTGTTAGATTTGTTTTGCAAAGGCTAGCTAAGAAAACAAAAATGTCTCAAGAAATAATATAAATGCACTATTGGGGTTTGCAGGATCAAGTCATTTGGTGTCGGTATGCTTTCTCCAAAACAACCACCATGTCCTGCAATAATGACACATTTCCCTGTTACATCCTCGTCGGTGACAAATCAATTGGTGGTCAAATGCCTCCCAGACCACCTCAGCAAGGGGTTTGAGTGATCGCATCACAATGCGTCTTGGTGGTCGTTTACACTTGTATTTAACGCTATCCCATCACCCGAGACACATTTGAAAACCAAGTGTACACAGGGTCATTGAGTCTGAATTTGGCCATGTACTGTTTTCACAGACATCATAGTCTCATGCCGTTTTTTTAAGAAACAACTTTACCAAGATACATGGCATTTTCCCCAATGGCAATAGAGAATGATACTTTTTATGGGTTTCATCCTTTAAAGTAAAACCCAGGTTGACATACTGACAGCACATGAAAACATGCATATAACGGATATGCAGCATCCCTCCATGTTTTGACATAAAATGTCTCAGTAAAATGCTGGTGATCATGGAAATGCCAAACAGTGTTCCAGTGAAACCTTGGAGACAGTCCATATGCTTATCTTGTATATACATACTTCATAATTAGACAATCACTCACACGCTTCTTCAAGTACAAGTTCCTGTACATGTAAACAGAAAGTGGCTCTTTACAGCATTCTTGTTCTGACAACATGCTTTATGGAGCGCTGAGGGTCATGTGTTCAATGAAAAGTGTTTGGCTGTGGATAATTGTGGCTGCCTTATGTAAATATCTCATATCCATATTGTAATTATGCCATCAATCAGAGCCAAGCTGGGTTCAGAGTGATACAATATGCTGTCAAGGCAGAATGTAAGTCTCTCACTCACTCTCTCTCTCTCCTCCTACTCCTCAGCAGACTGTCTTACTCAAACATCTTTCCCTCCCTCCCTCTCTCTGAACCAATACACTCTTTCAGTCTTTTCCGTCCACAATACCACTTCACGCAGAGATTGAGAAAATGATGTGAATTCTCAAAGAAAAACACTTTTTTTTGTTTTCTTATAACTTGTGTTAAATGGAGCATTTCTACATCACTAATTCCACCATCAAAACAAAATCAAAATAATAACCACTCACACACAATAATAACACAAGTAAAAAAAAACTGAAATATCTGCACACTACTATCATCTGATACATATTATTTTAGTGAGGAATATATATTACTAACCTCCGTCCTCTTACATTATGAAGTAAATTACATAGTTTTGCCCATTTTATGAGCTGCAGAGCTGACGGCAGGTCAAATATTTTGACTGTCTGAACTCTACATTGCTGGAAACAGCAAAGTGTTGTGTATGAACCAAATTCTTTGGTGGATTTGGGATTAGAGCTGTGAAATAGAGTTGCAACGATTAGTTAATCAATTGATTAGTTCCATTGATTAGTTCCTAACTATTCAATTAATAGCCAACTATTTTGATAATCCTAAAAAGATCTCAAAATTCTGGGGTTCCAGTTTCTAAAATGTGAATATTCTGGTTTCTTTAGTCCTCCATGACAGTAAATTGAATATCTTTGGGTTGTGGATTGCTGGTTGGGATAAAACAAGACATTTAAGGGGCCACTGTGGGGAAAAACATTTTTCAGACATTTTATGGATCAAACAACTAATCAACCAAGAAAAAAATCAACAAATGAATTGATAATGGTTATTTGCATACCTACTCTGAAATGTCTATTATAAGATAAACAAGTTTATTTATACATCTCATTTTATTAAATTATTACTAATTTCAAAGTGATTGACTTGTATTTATTTTATTATGACAACAGGAAAATGTGGAGGAACTTTTGAGTTTGTATTAACAGTAAAAAAGCATCACCAACAACTCAAAACATCAGAAAACTTTGTACTAAATTATGTCAAATATATCAAATCTCTCTTTAATATAAGCCAAATATCTATTTAAAACCTGCCCTATGCAGTTTAGGTCATGTAAAGTAAAATCTAAGAGAATTTCCTCTTCTCTCTCTCTCTCTCTCTCTCTCTCTCTCTCTCTCTCTCTCTCTCTCTCTCTCTCTCTCTCTCTCTCTCTCTCTCTCTCTCTCTCTCTCTCTCTCTCTCTCTCTCTCTCTCTCTCTCTCTCTCTCTCTCTCTCTCTCTCTCTCTCTCTCTCTCTCTCTCTCTCTCTCTCTCTCTCTCTCTCTCTCTCTCTCTCTCTCTCTCTCTCTCTCTCTCTCTCTCTGGATACTAGCTGTCAGCTTGGAAGCAGGGTGCTGTCTGCTTGTCCGCCCACACATGGCACCAGCCATGCTGAATTGACCCACCACTGACAAACACACACAGACACACACATGCACGTCACATACATCACACAAGCATTGACACACACACACACACACATACACAAGAAAGAGCATGAACACAATCATCTCAAAAGTTTGTATGAATATACATAAGAAATATTTGCATAAAGGCTACTGTATGTGTGTAGGAAGATCGAAAAGAAAATATATGATGGAGAAGTTTAATGTAAGAAAAGTCTAAACTTTTCTTTATTTAAGACAGAAAAAGATGCAAGTAGCTGTACAGCACTTAGGTTTTTATGCACGCAGAGTCAAGAGGTTGTGATATGGAGCACAACAAACTTGCAAAGCTCTAAACCATTTTCCCGACCATGCGCAGTGACATCTTCTTTATAAGGAAGTGCTCTCCTGAGAGTTACTATCTTATCACTGTTCCAAGTCTTCGGAGCTACTGTAGCCATCACGTTTGGGGCGCAGGAACATGTCACCAAGTGCAGCAGTGTGACTCACTGGTGTTTTTTTTTAATAGTTTGTGGACAAAAATGGAGCTCTACAGCAGAGAGGAACAGACTCTAGATACCATATAGTACTTTTAAGTAGGATGAGTTCATTGTTGGTTTGGCTCCAAATATGAGATTTGTTGACAATAAGAAGAATATAGAAAATGAGCAGCCTTATCCTTTAATTCTTTTAGTTTATATTCTCTCCTTAATCAATTTTACATTCTTTATACTCTGGGTATTTTTATACTGTCTATCTAATTGATCAGAGTCTCTAAGTCAACATATATAGCTTAAATGAATTATGCGATAGGAGAACAACCTGGAGAATAGAACATAACCCAAAATGCTTTACTAAGTATTTAAAGTAATTAAATAAATGCCTTTACCTGAATAAGAATAATATAATAAGGTTGGACACATGCACAGTGGAATGTTCTTAATGTTATACCGTCACTGTGATTATCTCATTAAAATCAACATACTGGTGTGTACAGAGGATCCACACGTTCCTTAGTCTCTGTCCTCTCTACCTTTGGCTTCTTTCTGTCTTTGCTGTGTTCATTACACATGTAACACGGGTTGCTGATATCATACCAAACACAACAAGTGACAAATGAGAGTTACCCTCTTGACACCAAATGTTCCCTTTTCCCTTTATACCAAGATGAAATAGCAAAACAGAAATGAATGGAAAATTCAGCATTATGTCTGGGGAAATTACTCATTACCGACTGTGTTTTTATGCTGCAAAAATTAGCATAAGCCAATACGATGTGACCAGGGACAGTGTGTTTCAGTTTTGAACGTGACAGACTGCAGCACTCACCCTTTCCTACGTGCACTGTGGCACAGACAGATGTGCAATAACAGGGATAAACAGTATATGTACCCTGTCCATACTCATTATGCTACATTTACCCACACCTCAGACTCATAATACAGTAGATACAAGCATCAGCCATTCCGTAAGTGATGTCTGAAGTCAATTTCTATCCTCACATCCAAGTTCTGCATTTGTTTCGCTATAGTCTGCCGCTGATACATTCTTACATCGCTGTAATTTAGGCCCCAAGAGCCTGTACGGTATCAGCCATCCTGGCTCTGCAGCAGCCTGTGTGACAAGAAAATTGGTGACAGTGTAATACAAAAAGTGATGAATACCTACTCTCAGAAAACTAAACGTGTGATGCACTGGGGGGCACCTTTATTCTTCCAGGGCTCCCGAAAATGAGACTAGCTCACACCTCCTCAAAGAAAACTAATCTTCAGAACTCAAACAAACCCAAGTCTTCATACCAAAATGACAATATAGGTGGCTTGTCAGCATCTTCCGAAATGACCCATATGCCAGCTTGAAAAACAGCTCATCCTTGATAAGATACTTTTCTCGTCTTGCCAGCATTGTGGTTAAGGCTTGGATACATATTTGTAAAGCATACATGGTTAGAAAGATAATGATCATGGTTTAAGTTAGGAAAACATCACTGCCATAGATAAAATAAACCAATGTTGGCTCTTGGTAGGGGATATGAGATATTTTTTCCATGTCCCAGTCACATTCTTTGTTGACCCAACTACCCACCATGACCTACCTCCACCATGACCTACCTCCCTCCATTTTTTGACTATAACAATGTCACATTACTTCCAACGTTGCTACTCCGAGAGGTCAGTAATTACTCTCTCTGGTCAGGGAAGCATTTTAAGTGTAATTGTAATTTTAAGCCCCAATAGGAACAGCATTGGGCTCGGTTGCCATAGTAACCATAGTCAGTATTGCAGGCTACATGCCCAAAAAGACTTCCGATACACAATTATATAACGATAAAAAGATTTTTCTTTGCTTCAAAACATTTTCAAAAGACATTAAGTGCCATTTGTCACTGTCACGGGTTGTAATCTGCATTTTTATTGGTTGCCAACCTCAAGAAAAACAAACTCAAGTATTACCCCTTCAATAGCACTTTTCTTGTTTATAGACCAAATATGGTGTCATCCTTGTCTCTTATGGTATACTCTGCTTCCCTCCCTGTCTGTCTGGAATAATGATTGGCCTGAAATCACATGACCATATACCCGACCCACCTTGGTATTTAGTGTTCCAGATTGGCTGATACATGTCTGGAGGCACATAATTGGGTTTTTTATGTATATTTTCTCACCTTTTTGAATTGTTTCTGCTTTTTTACTACCCTATTTAAATTTGTGTTTTATAATGCCCTGATGAAGGCTGCAAGCCAAAATGCATGAGTCTAAAAGGTCTAAAGTTGTTATGTATACTACAAGTGGAGTTTTTCCCTTTTTTTCCCTATCTACATGCACCTTGTACAGTAAGTAGGCGAAGTTGTGCCAGAAAGCTCTACTCTGCCAACTTCAAGAAGATAGGTGATACCTAATATGAGCAGAAGACGAAGGGCTCTTGGATCTTGGGAGAGTGGCGTGCTTCTTTCTGTTGAGACCCTGGTGAAAAATGAACGATAACTCTAATCTCTGAAGTGTTTTGGTTAAGTTTCTGATCATGTTTGTGTATGTTAAATTAACCTAAATATACTGAAAGTAACACACAGCCCGGTCCACAACTGTTCACATGTGAAGAGGACCGCAGAGAGCCTCCATGATTTTTTGTGGTTTGCAATCAAGACATGTTGTGCCTTTTGGTAGCTGGTGCTGCCATAAGGCTCAGAGATAATTCAACCTGTAAGACCTATGGCAAAAAATAAATGTTTCCCGTTCTATTTGTACCTTGTTGCTGTTTTAGTGAATCATCTTTCATGTGTGCTGTGAACTTTTATTGAAATGAATGAGACGCCATCTAGGTTCACAGTATCTAGTTATTACATCCTCAGTTTGAATACTGTTTTTCGGCTAAAGACAGCCTCCAAACACAAATCATGGCTGTGAATACAATTATAAAACATTGCAAAACACATCAGCGCTCTCACACCTTGTCTACACTGCCTGCATAGTGAAAACAGCATGTCAGCAGCAGCTTCAGTCCTGTGTGAGTGTCTTCACAGGATGCGTTCTGTCACTATACTGCTGTGTGGCCATTTGGCAGCGCAATCATTGTAATTATACACGTAAAACAGAACAAAAAGGTCCTCAGGATGCAAATACACACAAAACACAAGTAAAATGTGAGCCATTGCGTGGCTGGTGTAGACTTTGGCTTATTGATGAGTGAGACAACAGCTTGTCTGCCTTGCAAGAACCAACATGGCCAACAAAAACTATTGAAAAAAAGCATAAAAATTGGAATCTGGATTTCCTGGTTTCTGTGGTTTTCACAAAGTTCTAGTCTACATCCACCAAAACATCTCAAATTCATATAAATATAGTTTGCCGCTCACAACTACCGATCATCTGTACTGATATTGAAGATCTACTGAAAGCGATCACTTTCAAAAGGAGTCGGCTTTCAACCAAGATATGTGCGGATATTTATTGCAGTTTGAACTTTTGTAAACTGAGGCAACAGCAAGTCTCCCAGTTGTCTGCTGAAATCCTGTTCTGAAAACTGTCTAACTTGTATTTACCAGAAAAGAGAAATCTGAACAGCTGTATACCAACTCTCTGCTGACTTTCTAATCACCCCTATTTCAACGTTTCTGTCTTTTAGTCTCCTCATTTCTTCTTCTCTCTCTGTGTCTGCTACTTTTTCAAATACACATACAGAAAAAGTGAATAAATGAGTAAACTTTTCATCTTCCTTTTCTCTTATTTTTCTGTCACCGACAAAACAAACTAACTGCTGGAAAAGCCTTTTTCTGTGAGCTCTGCTAAATTCAAAGGACAGAACAGTTGGCGTGACAGTTTTTAGAGCGGCTCACGTTTTCTTTCAAGTACTCACAAACTAAAACAGGACAGAACACCCCATTTACTGCTTATACATTCAGTGCAGTCTCTTCCAAATGGAGAAATGGAAATCACCTAAATGCCACAATTGCCACAATGAGTCGGCCACTGTTTGAATCCCCTCCAACATTTGAAGCTGTTGTGCTGACGTTTGCTCATCCAATATTTATTTGAGGCATTTTTCAAACACCTGGGAGGAGAATGGAGAGTGAAATCACAACAGAGGAACATGCCATCTCTTGTGAACTGCTGAGTTTGACTTGTTTTTGGAGGGAACAAGCAAACAAAAGTGGGCTCTGAAGCGTTTCCAAGCAAGCTTTTTCCACCAACGCTCGTGCCATCTTGCTGCTTTCTATGCAAGGGCGCAGCTTTATGCAGAACAGTTTTTTTGGTGGCCATTTTACACCCCTCTGTATTCATCTGGCTTGATTTAGGATCCAAGAGGGTCACACACACACATACACACAGATGCAATCATAGTTAATCCCCCCACATACACATTATGTGTTGAGCAACACAAATCAGTGGCTAACTCAGCAGTCAATATTCTTCTTCAGAGCGTTAAAAGACAATCGATAGAGAAATGATGGCAAGACGGCTGCTTATGCAGAACTTAAAGGGGAATGCCACTTAATACCAGTGGTTTAATTAGTCTTTCCTGTGCCTTAGAACATCTCTACTGCTTTAGCAATATGACACTCAAGTTATTGTGTACCCCCTCATACCACCAAACCTTCTTCCTCCAAAAACCAGTTAAGAAGTCTGACATGAATCTTCACGACACATCAGCAGCAGAGACATAAGCCAACCAACCATCAGACAACCAAATACCCATTTGGCCATAAGAAAAAAACACAGCAGTTATGTCCCATATGCCAGATACGAACTGATTTTATGCCAGTACCACACTAATATACTAGAAACATGATTAAATTAATATAAAAGTTAGTGTGCATTCAAAAAAATTGCTTGGTTTTTGAGTGTGTGGTTGATGTACACTATTGAGTGGACTGTCCTAACTGGGAAAAAATGGTCAAATCCTTTCTGTTTTCCTTTACATCTTGTGGCTGTACAAACATAACTTGGTTATACTGCTGTAACACTGGTTAAGTCAGTAGAGGCTTGTTCGTATCATCTCTCCGAACCATGACCAAGATCATTCCTTAACCCTGAGAGTTCGTTTTTGGGCTCCAACCCCAATGCTTTTCACTGTCCACTGAATCACACAATCTTCACGAAGAAAACCCCATAAAGACAGTGGGATACTGTTGAAAGCTCTGGAAAAAGCTTCTTACCAGACCTTGAGTTGGGATTGCTAAGTCTAACTAGCCAACGATTTCCAAGAAACAATGAGCTTTCACGTTTAACTTGAAAGCCAATGTAGAGAAGTCCTAAAACCACTAGAGATTAACTCATAACAGTTTCCCCTCAAGGGGATTAATAAAGTACATCTTACCTTATCTTATCTTATAATAGCTATTGAGCTTGCATGTCAATATGTCCATCACCATGACTTAATAACTTGGTAATCTCCATCCAAAAAAAGAAAAATGTGAGTAAGTTTTCTTCCATACTAACTCCCAACACAAAATTCTGTGATAATAAGAGCATACTACATAATGTATGCGATTACTATGACCCAGACACTCAACACGGACACCACTTGAATTATGACAGCAAAAGAGTGGGTTCCATATATTATTTTCTCATGAATACTAATAAAGTACTAACACTGAATTTTGTTCAACAATAAACGACATCAGCCTACAGTCTGTTCAACAAGGTCAGTTTCATTGCATTTCATTATCTCCAGCTTGTTGCTCGTCAACAGTTAGATGTGCCAGAAATGTTTCTCCAATTAAACAAAGACAAAACTGAAGTCCTTTTTTACAGAGCCAAGGAAGAATGATTAAAAGTCAGTGCTCAGCTTCAATCTGTAGTGCTGACAACCACAAACCAAGCTTGAAATCTTTGTGTAGTCGTGGACTCAGAACTGAATTTGTGTGAAATGTGAAGAAGCTACATTAAGACAATTACAAGGCCAGCTTACTACTATCACCTTAAGAATATATCAAGGATTAAGTTACATATGTCTCGGCAGGATTTGGAGAAACTTGTTCATGTGTTTATCTTTATCTCAACTACTATAACGGTGTCTTTACAGGTCTCTCCAAAACCTGGATCAGACAGCTTCAGCTGATTCAGACTGCTGCTTCTTGAGTCCTTACTAAGACCAAGGAAGAGGATCACATTATCCAAGTTCTCAGATATTTATACTGGCTTCACGTCTTTCTTGATTTTACAATACTGAACAGCTTAGGGCTAAAATACATTTCAGATTTTCAGCTACACCTTATAAAACATCCAGACCTCTAAGGTCATCTGGGACAGGTCTGCTTTATGTCCCCAGAATCAATACTAAACCTGGAGAAGCAGAACTAACTCCCGGAAAAAACTGCAGGTCTGCTACAACTCAAAGTTCTTTCATGTCACAGCTGATGACTTTTCTGTTTGCCTTTTATTAAAACAAATTTGAGGCATTTGATTCATTTCCTGCACTGCATTGTGATTTTTACTCTTGTATCTTAATTCTATTTCAGCTTAATTTTATTTTCTAGTCTTCTAACTCTAATAACTTTAAAATTATATGTAAGTTTCTTTTGCATATTGTCTTTATGCTTTTAATGTTTTATGTAAAACATTTTGAATTGCCTTGTTGAAACATACTATACATAAAATTGCCTTGTTTCCATTCTCCTTTTTGTCACAGTCTACCACCCCACCCATCTACCCCCCTTCAGCCTAAACTTCAGTTATGGTATGAATATATGAATAGGCCGCTATGCAGTCCGAGTTTTGCATTTAGCAGGTGTTTTACAACAGCTCCTCACATGACTCCACCAGTCACATTTGATAATGCTGAACATTAACCACAGTCTCCCCTGGCCACGAACAAGAGGGGAGATTTGTCTCCTCCCCTCATCTGTAATGTCAATGTACAGCCTCCAAGTGACTGAGCTGGAAAAGTTGGTGGAGCCAACTGTATGGGAGAACCCATGGGGATTTTCCAGGGATCAGGGTACATTGTCATGACAGCCGAAGCCAAAAAAGACCAACTTCAGCTCACGGTGCCAATCCCAGAGTTTTTGAATTGTGTCTCCTGAAGGCTGAGAGGAAATTCACATTTGGTTCAGTTGCGATTGGAGGCCATCTGGGCTCCCTGAATTTAATTTTGCCAGCACGCACATATACACACATGGAAATAACACATACACATACACAGGGCGATATAAAAGAGGCATGAATTCAGAAATACACAAAGCTCCAATGTCAGGTTTAGATTATTATGTTGTGTGGCTGCAGGTAAAAAGTGACCTTTTGGCCAATGATGAGAAGGAAAGAAACAGAGCAACTGACAGAGAGAGATTTCATATAAGCTAAAGGGCAGAATATCATCACCGCACACAAGCAAAAATGCACAACCAGGCGTAGACAGAGTACCAGAATATCATTTGTCATGTACTAGGATTTAGCCATAGCTTTGAGTGGTATTACCTAGAATATATCACAATAAATTGTCATAACAGTGCTTTGATAGTGATAAATATAAAAAGGTCATATTTCTAATAATGTCATCGTATGGTATTTTGTTCATGACATTCATTTCTAATTACAGTCTGAGTAGTTGAAGATTCTGGGCCTCTGGACTGGACTTTGGGCGGTTTTGTTGGTTGGTTGGTGTCATTTCTGGTAAAATGTCATTGGTTATTGGAGCTATTTTTCAGCTAATTATTTTTGAGAAATTGTCTTCATTTGAGAACGGACATTGGGGAAGGGAAAGAGAGAAGGAAGACAAAGGTTGTTGGGATCAGGTGGTCAGTATCTAGCAGGTCACTTAATGATTCTGAGCTGGTTGAAAAGGATGATATCTTGAAAGGCCTGGTCGTACCAAAGAGTGGCACACTGAAATTCATCATTACATGTTCATGATAAAACCCTTAAGGATGTAGGGACTACTCACAGGGTAGTTGGTGTACTGTACATGACCAGTGGCTAACACACCAGCTAGCTGTGAATATACTAACGCTAAGTCACAAAACCTCTGTCAATTTCTTTTTATTTATTCTTTACTGTGCTATTTTCTTACCAGGACTGTATATGTATATGTACATCTATATAATTCAAAATTTAAAATCTAGCTAGCTAGCTTGCTAACTATCACTTAGCAAAATTGTTAGTTTGATCATTAACAGGACAATAAGATCACACTGTTTTTTTTCAGAGACTTATTTGTAAATGTACCATAACTGTCTTAACACTACGACTCTTTTGAGGAACAGTATACTCCGGATGAGACCAACTGGGTGATAAGCTATAGCATCCTCCATTTTGGACTCTCTAGCTCTCCGTCGCCCTCAAAGGTCAGCGCTGTCAGGACGGTTTGCTGTTAGTCGACAGCACAGATTTGCGTGTCAAAGCTGAACTTGAAAACTTCACACGGATTAGGTTCACCCTCCAACAAGCAGATCTGTTGATCACAGTAATTCCACTGACAAGAATTGATTTTGCAGCAACACCAGACATCAAGTGCAATAGCCAACTGTGAGAAATTTGTCAATAAGTTGAGTTTTACAACATTAATTCCACTGAGGTGCATAGTGTATAACATGACCCTAACCCTAACCCCTTTGGTAGATAGGCCGCAAATCAGTGAGCACAAGTACTTTAATGTCGGTTTTACAAGATTTTTGTGTTAATGTGATTGGTATGTTGAATTCTTAGGTAGCCTAAGTAGACATTTCTATCTATTTTATATAGAAATTGGTTCAAGCTCAATCCAAGTTACATGACATGTGCTATACAATGATACTAACATTGTTGTATAAAATTACAGGTGCCATGTAAAAAGATTTAATCCATATCACCCCCACTCTGACAGTCCATTACAGTATCACCTTCATCACTGATGATTTCTCTCTCTCCTCCTGCTCAACATTTTCTTTCTCCTCTGTCCTCATATCACTTTTCATTCACAGTTCTCTCCTAAACACACATACAGAGAGAGAACTTCTGCTGTTGATAACAGAGAAAACATATGACACAAACCAAGACTCACATGCTCACATGCTCTCACACACACACACACACACACACACACACACACACACACACACACACACACACACACACACACACACACACACACACACACACACACACACACACACACACACACACACACACACACACACACACACACACACACACACACACACACACACACACACAAACACACACACACACACACACACACACACACACACACACACACACACACACACACACACACAATGTAGGTGTATACCTGTATTCTACTCAGTGAACTCATCTTGGCATGCTAGACATGAACTCTACACGTACACACTAAGAACTGCTAAGCATCAATGAGCCTGAAGATATCCCGGATAACATGACATGAGCATATGACATGCTAAAAACACACACACAAACACATCTGCTAAGCACACACTTAAAACACACAAATTCCAGATTTGTCAGATCAAATGTTGTCTGATTAATCAGCATCTTCAAGTATTTCCTGGAGCATTAAGTGGATTGAGGCCAGATATGCTTACATATGTTCACACACACACACACACACACACACACACACACACACACACACACACACACACACACACACACACACACACACACACACACACACACACACACACACACACACACACACACACACACACACACACACACACACACACACACACACACACACACACACACACACACACACACACACACAAAAGGTCACATAGGAGCAGGCACGCATGCATGTTCTCACAATTAAGTGTGGATACGAGGCCATTCATGTACACATACACACTCACAAAGGTTAAGCGCTGACTGTAATGAGATGAGTAATCAGTTGTGTCAGATAGTTTGTCTGCCAGGAGGGGAGGAGACGGGAGGAGTGTATGCCAAGGCTTCACATCTCCTCCACCTCCTTCCTCCTCTTACTTCTCCTCTTTCAGTATCTTTGGCTTCTTTGGCCATGAGAGAGGAGGAGAGTGGAACATTGTTTCCCCCCCAGGGCGAGTGAGCAGAGAGGAGGCTTCTGCCAGGATATCACGCCTCCACTCCACTCTCGCCTCCTCGCTGAGGTTACGTCTGAGGGAGAGAGAGGAGCATATGGTCCATCGCCTCCTCATCTAAACCCAGAAGAGACAGATGAGGAGGGAGAGATGAAGCGGCTCGGTGCACACTCGACGTACGTCAACATGAAAGAGGCGGCCACGTCCAAACTCTTCTGGGTTAACGTGACTTGCAGGTTCAAGGTTGAGCCAGACAGGCAGAAAATAACCACAACATGATATTATGGAAAAGAAGGCACATTCAACCCATTCACATTCACTCAGTGATGCAGGTAGCAGATGCAGTTACGGTTCATATTGCCTGTGTTTTATTTTGATGCAGTATGTACTTTGCATGGGTTCTCAGTGTTGGTACAGGCTGTCAAATCAAAATCTATTCAGTCCCTGCAGGATCTCTCAGCACTTTTTGTGATTATAGCTGCACGATATGACAGATTTTGCGGCAGCTTTTCCAAAAAACTGACAATCATTTTTATTCTATATGTTTTTATTTTATATTAATAATGATTCAAGTGACTACCTGTAGGTGTACTCAACTCACACTGAGCCCACATGAATTCATCACCCAGCTCTACAGTCCACCTCAGCTCTATGGCACATGTTAGCATTTCTAAGTTCATGTTTCACAGTTTTAAATGGTGGAAATTTGGGTGTAGTCTCGCCGCTCTCATTAGCATCTTGTGCAGCTGTGGAAGGCAGCTGTTTTCAGCACACTGCTTGGCCAGCACTAAACTGAAGACAGACAGTTAGCGTCTTTCTAGTGAACATAGCAGAGCATTTAGTAGCTAAAGGGCCAGATATTTCCCTAAGGAGTTGGTGAAGCAAAGGAGACCGTCTGCTAATGCATTTGTTCTCGCAGTGTATTTTTCAATTGATGCTCTATATATAGTTTTCTCAATTGCTTTAAGCAGATTTTGTGAAACACTGTCGCAGCTCTTTGTACTCTAAGAGCAATCACCTCATCATGTTATACACTCAAAACCTTTAACTCATGTTAAAAGTAAGTTAATTCATCAGTGAGTTCATCACTGCCACCGAAATAATACATCCCTTGAAGGCAAGACAGTTGAACATATGAAAAATTGTGTCAGTATGACATATGGCACTTAAATTGTCATTTTTCATTGAGTAAATACAAATGTCTCAATTAGACTGTAGACAGGTTCTTTTTTTCAGGTATTATATCTTTTAGATTTTTTTTTTTTAGATACTGCAGGGCACTTTTACTGATACTTTTTGCACACCATGTATTTTATCATTATTTATTACATATCTATATAATCTACATATCTATCTATATCTATATATATATATATATATATATATGTATATATATATATATATATATATATATATATACATATATATATATATATATATATATGTATATATATATATATATATATATATATATATATACATATATGTATATATATATATATATATGTATATATATATATACATATATATATATATATATATATGTATATATATATATATATATATATATATGTATATATATATATATATATATATATATATATATATATATGTATATATATATATATATATATATATATATATATATATCTATATGTATATATGTATATATATATATATATATATATATATGTATATATATATATATATATATATATATATGTATATATATATATATATATATATATATATATATATGTATATATATATATATATATATATATATGTATATATATATATATATATATATATATATATATATATATATATATATATATATATATATATATATCTATATAATCTACATATCTATCTATATCTATATGTATATATGTATATATATATATATATATATATATATATATATATATATATATTTAGCAGTACAACAGTACAGTCTATATTTATTTTTATAGCTGTTTTAAGTGTGGATGTAGCTGCTGTAAACCAAGTAATTTTCTGTGAAGGATCTATCTATCTATTTATTTATCTATCTATCTATCTATCTATCTATCTATTAGAAATGTATTTGGAAGTGAAGTACAGAATGTAAATCCCTCCAGCACCTCATTGACCATCCAAACATTAATGGAAGCACTGTCCTTTCTCCATCTGTTCCACCCATGAAAGCATATACTGTACAGGACATTTTGACCTCGTCTCATATGAGAGGGCTGCTGTCTGCCTGGTCCATGTGCAGTGGTTGTGGCACCTACATCAAACTCAGTTTCACCTCCTGTGTATAAATGCATTCTGATAAGTGACAGCTTGAGGTGTTGTACCTGCAAACTCAATTTGACAAAAAGTTACACAGCAATTTGAGGATGACCATGTTAGAAGTCTGGAAGGTAGAAAATGTTATTTCATTTGAGAAAACTTTCTCTCAGCAATTTGCATTGAAATCCTCCATCTGCTGTTTTTTTTTCAGCTGATGAATGTGACATTTCTCTTGTCATTAAGTAATACAGATATTTTGTCATAGCGTCACGCTCCCTTTTCTAACTGCAATCAGAAGACTGTGATGTGCACCGCCCACTCATGTCTAACGGAATATTTAAACTACCCTCTCATTTTCCTCACATTCCTCATCAGTCAGAAATAGAAGGATGGGAAAATACTGAAGTTAAATAGAGAGGAGGAAGGGAGATGGAGATGGTGTGATGGAAGGTGGGACCACTGGAGTCTGACAAAAGGAGGGAGAGGAAGAAAAAACCAACACATCCTTATAATTAAACGGCTACATAGGTTGATTGTACAGTACCTGCACTGCAGAACGACCCATAGGAGCATTTTCTAGTATGCGGCTTCTATCCATGCTTTCCAGAACTGTCACAAACTACTGTTGTGAAATAAATATGTTTTGTGGTGTGACAGTGCTGTGGTTAAAGTCTGGTTAGGTTTAGGCACTAAAACCACTTGGTTAGGGTTAGGGAAAGATCATAGTTTGGGTTAAAATGATGACTTGAAATGCAGTGCTGGTCAAAGATGCTACTTCTTTAAAGACTACAACACTACGACAACTGCAGTTAGGGTTTTTTAAAAACTGAAGATTTACAGTTGAAAAATATGACACTAGTGGTTGGAAATAGGAAGGAAACTTTGGTCTCCTGAAGCTACGTCCACTTGTTCCCGCTTTTTTCCATTTATCTATCTAGCCATCCACCTAACCCACCACCCACGAAATCTGTCACCTTATATTCACGTCATATGAATTGCGTCACTTCTCCGGGTCATAATGACTATGGCCACTAGATGGCATCTGTCACTCAAACATATCTACAGGTTGTATTTGCTGGCTGAATTTTCAATGTATTCTGTTGTTTTTTCTTTTGAGGACAAGCTGAAAAAATAAAACAGGAGAGCACAGAGGGTTTTTGTATTTTTATTGCGTGCCTCTTACCCCCTAAAACTTCCCCTGCATGTATTTTTAATTCCTACAGATGGCAATAAAGTGAATGTTGAGGTTCAGTTGAGTTGATCTTACGAAAAAGAAAGAAAGAGAAAAAAAAGAAAGAAAGGGAGAAAGGGGAGAGATATCAGGAAGGAGTCAAGCTAGGAGAGAGGAGTGGGAGGATGGACCACAGACTGAGAGAGCATGGAGGAGATGTGGAGGTGGAGAGAAAAAGAAAGAGGGATTTCAGCCGTGTGGTGTTGACAACTGCTTCAGCTTGACAGGTCACAGAAAAAGACAAGAAAAGGGGGACAGAGGGAGGTATGGCAAAGTAAAGCCTCAGGTGTTGTATAGCAACAGGCAAGGGGACAGCTGGAGGAAAAGTAAAGCAGAGGATGAATATCAAAAAGGTAGGAGAGACGGAAAGAGTGACAGAGGGAAAACTGAAGAGAGAGAGAAGAAGAAGAAGTGTGTATCGATGGGAGCGGAGAGAGAGAGAGAGATTTTTCTGTCAGAGTAATTAGCAGCTGCTGAGTTGGTCTGGAGTCCAACATGGCACGTGCACAATCACATACACACACCATCTGTGGCAAACAGATAGGCAAAAGCCCACATTTGTGTGCACACACACACACACACCCTATGTTTTTCTGCCGCTGCCACACAGACAAGAGACCAACACACGCAAACATACACTTTTCAACCCCTTACAAGACAGAGAAAAGGCTTAAAATAAAAAAAATAGACTAATAATTGATAATATCTTGTTTAAGGATGCAGAGAGATAAGAGATAGACATTTATTGTATGATAAAAAAAATACATTTAGGAAAATAGATGTGAGAAACGCTGTAAAGGATGTCTAAACTGACTGAATCATAAAAACTTAGTGGCTTAGCTGTAAAAGTCATAGGTGACTTTTACAGAAGATGCTCTTGTTAAACAGTAGATTCATGTTCAGGAAGGAGAATCATGTAAAACGCTGTGTGTTTTGCTTAGCTATCCAAAACGGGGGCCACACGACCAGAGGAACTGACAATTCATCAGATCGTGTGATAGAATGCTTGAAAAGGCGAGGGAATCTGGGAAACTTCTCTTGGAAAAAAGTAATTATTTTCTAGTGAGGCCTTGTTCAAAATCGGAGTAATGTGTCTTTTACAGCGCAGTGCAACACGCAGACAGTTTTAGTGCTACCTCTGGCTATTCATGATCCACCACTGCTCCATTCAGCGGGGTATTGTATTCCAATACAATCCCATTGACTACGCAGCCCGATTCAATTACAAAGAGGAGCGATGTGATAATCTGGGTAAAGAGAAATGGATTTTCCCTTAAAATGGTCACTGCTCTGTGAGGGGTGCTATTGAGAGGGGGAGGAACAGACAAACGAGAGTGAAAGGGGGGAGTGAGTACAGGAGGCAATGCAAAGAAAAGGAAAGAGAGAAAGAGAGAGAGATATAAAGTAAAGAGTAAAAGAAAGACATACAAGGGCAGAGAGGCATGGATGAGACACATTTACACCCACGCCATGGGAAAAATGGGGCAAATCGAAAGCTATTGCTCAGCATTCAGCACAGCATCAATCACTTGATTGCTAGTCAGCCTGGATTACAGAGTAGAGGTTACAATTACCTCAGACCAGACTGGGCACACACACACACTCATACACACACACACACACACACACAACCAATGAGTCACTCAGACAGTCAGTCAGCACACATTTCCTAGATAATTTTAATCAGAGGATTTCATTATTCTCTTTCTAATACCATTTCTTTTTTTATTATAAGAATTTCTGGTAACACTTTGTATGAGGCCTATGTCTGTAATACATTATAAACATACTCATAATGCATTGTAATCTGCTTGTAGCACTGAATAATTATAGTTACAAACACTCATAAATATTCATAATGCTTTATAACAATAATCTGATGTTTTGCAAGGATCTACTGTATTACAATTCACATAGTTGTAATATATCATAATTACTGTTATAATGCATAATAATGTGATATGAAGTGACTCTTAGTGCTCATTGGGTGCTTTAAGTGTATTAATGAGATTCCTGAGGTATAGGCAGATATAATACATTACAAGCTGGTCATAAATCACTATAAGTGGTCACTGTTTTCTTTAGGTAAAGTGAAGCAGGATAGCATAATGACATATGGTTCCAACACTAGGACTTGCTTCCTACACCACAGGCCACTGTACTAACCACTCAACCAACATCTCATCCCACTAGCCACAAGCGCATGTAATCATCCATAGTCATGACTCTCTGGAGCAGTGGTTCAACAAACTGCTTCATGTCAAGGACCCCTACACTGACACAAATTAGACCACGGACCCCCATTTGATAAGATTTTTGCTTTTGGATGTTTCATTACAGAAGGTGTATGAAACCCATTACCAAAATAGTCACACATTCTGTCACTGTATTACTTATAAATGGAATTATAGTGAAAAATGACTCCCTTTTTTGCTGGGGACCCCCTGGAACCCTGTCAAGGATGCCTGAGGGTTTCCAAACCTACTTTGGGAACCACTGCACTAGAGGGCATTAACGCCTCCTTTGAGAAGCTCATCCCTGCGTGTCTCTGCTGACCACAACTTTTACTTTACTTTTAACAACATTTTCTCAAAACTGGTTCTGACAACATGCTGCCTGACTACGTCATAAATCACATGGTTTTATTGTTTTTCAGAACGGCTTCACTCAAAGGCGGATCATTCATCATTTCATTACGGAGATAACAGAGCATATTTTGTGTTATGGGTCTCTCATTTGCCAGTCTCATGGCAGCAATACCACAAAGTAACCAGGGTAACCAGGCTACCTTGGCCAAGCCAGCTAGTAAGCACCCATGAAGATGCTAAAACTAAGTGATGCACTACCAAAACGTACCAGGTGGAACTCATGCATGCTCAGACTAAGTGAATTATTAAACTATTTTGCCAGCAATTGTTTGGGTCACCAGTAAAAAAAATGTATGATTGTATGCACCAAACCGTAACGTATATAATATGATGAATATATGTACCAATAACAACCACTGAGTCTATCAGTTGCCTACTTGGTTAGCCACTCATCAGGCAACCAGGTTACTTTGTCAGCCACCAAGTCAACAATTCTAACATCTAGGCCTATCAGTCATCTGGTCACCTACTCATTCATCTAGTCTAATTATCTATTCAGACATTACCATTGTCACTTATCTTGTTAGTGAGTTGGTCATTGAGTCACCTTATTAATCACCTAATAAGTATTTTCACCTGGTCAGTTATTGTGTGACACAAATCACTAGGTAACACCTTGTGGCCTAGTCAGACAAAAACCTAACCACTCATCTGTTATGGAGTCACCAAGTCAGCTGTTGAGTCGACTACTTAATCGTTTCTTTAACAACAATAGTCAACTTGCCAGTCTCACTTAGTCAGTCATCAAGTTACCTATTGGGTCATCTCATCACGACATAAGTCACCTGGTTAATGGCCTTGTTATCTAGCCAGTCATCAAGTCACAAACACAGTTATCTTGCCACCTCTTTTGACAGTCACTGATTTAGCGACCAAGTGATCTAGTCAGCCGTTCAGCTGCCTACTTGGTACGCGCCATTAACTGAGAAGCAACCTTTTCATTTGAATATGAGGTATTTTAAGGTACACATACAACCATGTCATTTAAAATGACACCTCAAATCGTATCACTCAGCTCAATGTATACAACATCATTAGTCATTCTGTAATCACCTATTCATCCTGTGGCCTTTTGTGTTTGTAGTATTTGGTGGCTCTTTATTTAGACTGAACATATTTTTACACTTTTTTCTTAGCATCAACCTGCTCAAGGACAGTGAATAAAAAAAGTTGCCATTACATCACAGAGTAGTAATGGTTATGAATGTGTATTTCGTGTTTAATAAATAAATAAATCAGGCAGGACAGGAAGAAAGGGACATTGTTGAATCCCTGCAGTGTATGCCCTGTGTGTGTGTGTGTGTGTGTGTGCGTGTGTGTGTGTGTGTGTGTGTGTGTGTGCGTGTGTGTGTGTGTGTGTGTGTGTGTGTGTGTGTGTGTGTGTGTGTGTGTGTGTGTGTGCGTGTGTGCTCTGTGGTCATGGGTAAGTGTATGGTCCTTGTCTTGAGTCTATGTCTTAATGTGAGTGTGTCTCTGTGTGTGGGGCTGAGAAGGGACACAATATGGCACCATTAAGCCACTTCTAATAACATCACTTTCAGCATGGAGCCTCGAAGACCACAGTGGTCTCTGCACAGGCCTGGGCGTGTGTGTCAGTCTGTGTGTGTTTGTGTGTGTATGTGTGCATATGTATCTGTACCCTGTATGTATATGAAGTATGTAGGTAGGTGTATTACCTGCAGGTGTCCCTACACACATTGGATATATGTATCTGTGTATGTACTTTTTGAATTTCATCTTGTGTATGTGTGAGTGGTTTCTAGGTTTGGTTTGTTATTGACTGTGGTTTGAGTTGAGTGTCCACATGCTCGTGTACGAAAAGAACTGTGTGTTCTGTGTTCAATTTTGAGTATACTGACATTGGAACTCACCATACAGGTTAATAATCATGGTCATCTTTACCCCTATCATTGTGACTGGCTGGTTTGGTTCCTAAATTTGCCATTGACTGTAACATTTCTGCCTGGACTGACATACATAAACCACCGCAAATGAAGACATATAGGAAAGGATACATACATATACATATAAATGAATATATTACATAGTTTATAGCAGAAATTAATTACAAAGGATCAAACAAAATTCTACATATAAAACTCCAGCTTTACTCTGTTCTAACTGGAAACTCAGCAAGGATGAACAATTCAACTTTGCTAAAATGTTCATTTTAATCTTTCAAAGACCAGTCATTAGACATTAGGCTGTCTGCTTTCCCTCCTATCTATTTATTCATATTCACATTAGTCCTATGATTCCCTACAGGAATTATGGTCAGAACTTCGGTCCCGTCATCAATCTGCAGGAGTTAGCTGTATGCTACAATGCTAATGGCGGGAGGACAACCTGAAGACATGACCACAGATAGAGGACCAAACTGAATCTGTTTTCACATATGAAGTACAATGTCTGGACAATCGGGTCCCTTTCACAGGAAGTCCTCTCTCCTATTAGTGCTAGGTCACAGTGGTGTGTTCAGGCCCAGTCAAACAATGTAACTTAGCTAGCCTTAACTAGAAGTCAAAGATGTTGTGTTTTATGTTCTGCCTGTTCAGTGGTTGTTCTAAACTGTTCGTACCATCTTCCTTACTGTCAGGTTCAGTTGCACTTATAACAGAGAGTATATGGAGCCCACTCACTCACTGCTGTATTCACAAATGGGCTCAATCGGACATTTCATCTCGACTTCCCACTAGGGAGCCGGCAGGGAAACGTCTGTTTAATGACCAATCTAACTGATTGGGACATTTGCAATCACACACACAGTTCTTCTGGGTAATGTCTGGAAAATATCAGAGATGCAGCACATGTGTAAAGTAGCTTGAGTTAGCTTAGCATTAGCTAAAATGTCGTAAAGTTCAGGGAGTTGAAATGAAAAATCTGTTACTTACAAATAGTGTTTCAAACATAAGCTAAGAATGAAGGAGGATTGATCATGTCAACAATTGTTTTCCATCGTGTTATAAAAGAAAATGTATCCAAAAGAACTGACTTGGCTCTATGCCTGGTTTTCAAGGTTATGTCTCATCTTCTTTAACAAAACACGCCTCATTACTGGTAAGTAGTACTGATGAGCTTTTCAGATTGTTCATCACTTCACTGTCAGTAGCACCAGACTCAATAAAGCAGCAAAATATGCTACCGTACAGTATCCAAGGTCACTTGTTTCTCCCCTCCCTCCGTAGTAGAAGGCTGTTAAGATCACATCATCTCCCTTCAGATGTGACAGCTTGTGTTCCTACATCATTTATTTAACATTAAAACACTAAGAAAAAGGGAATACACCTGTAGCTTACTGCTAAACTTCACAGGTGGTTCAGTGAAAGGACTGACCAGAAGTTAGACCCAAAATGTATTCAATGTAACATAAAGTGGATCTCTTTGCCAGGACTGTATGTTTGTAAAGATTGAAATCTTCCAACGTCAAGGTATCCTGGAGACTGTCCTAGTTTAGAGGCTAAAAGGTTTAAAGCTATACACCTGACATATATCGGGAATGTCCGAACTATTCCATTAAGGGCCATGTGTCTGCATGTTTTCATTCCAACCATGCAGGAGCACACCAGGCTTGTCTCATTTAATCAACTGATCTCAGTCTGCAGACAGTTGATTGGTGGAATTGTGTGCTCTTGATTTGTTGGAACAAAAACCTGCAGGCACACGGCCCTTTATGGAATAGTTTGGACATGCCTGATAATATATCAATGACAAAGATAGAATGCGTTCAAACATGGTTCAAAACTGCTTAAAATCCATGTTTCTCTCATAGGCAGCTTTTCAGAGAAGCAACTTTCTTTCAGGTCTGTTCTGCTTGAGGGTAGCACATAATAAAAGTTAATGAGGGTTAGGGACAGCCAACTAGAATATTCAATTTCTCATTAAAATGTCTGTTTTTTTCCCCCTGCGGGGTATGAAAAACGTCGCAAGACTTTGACCATGCAAAGCCATTTCTGTGTTGGCAAGCGAGAAAAAATAATTTAACCTGGTAACAGCAACAAGTGTTTGTGGGATGTCCTTAAAAAATGACTTCCATAACCGTCAGAGAGTGATCTGATCAATCATGAACTTCTTGCACAAAGTGGTGGTCATATGCCTGGGTTTTCATACCTTCATTGTTATATTTAAATGGTTTTTCACTGGTCGTGCTCCTAATTACCTAATTAAATGGAATTCAATGTTTTTGTTTTAGATCAAATCTGTAGTATTTTTGAGTTGTCAGATTGATATTTTTAGCTATCATTAACACACACAAAACTAAGACAGAAACCAGTAGCTAAATTTAAATCAGCATAATAAATTAGGGTGTGATTAAAGCAAGAATGCCAACAAACCTACACTAGCTCTAAAAGATAAAGGGAATTCAGATGGAAGACCTTAATCTACTTCCTTATCACACCCCATATTAAAAATGAACAATTAAGCAATGCTGGAGACAATGTGGGCAGATGAATGCCAATCATTCAAATGTTTTTGGTCATAAATGAAATTACAAGCATTCTGGGATGGGGTTACTCAGATTCTTGGGGAGATTTTATTCTACAAAGTATCCAGGGACCCCTGAACCAATGTATCTGGGTCTGATACTAGGTGACATAATTCAAAAGAAAGATATCGATCTCTTCAAAATCTTGATATTGGCATGCAAAAGGATATCATAAGGAACTGGTTGAAATATGACCCACCAAGCCCAGGAAAGGACAGTGGCTAGACATTGTAGAGGAAATATATTCTATGGAAGGACTAACTCACTATATGCTGTGCAGTGTGCATTGATTTGAGTGATTCTTACAGTATCTGTTGTGCATAGCTGTGTAATACTATAAACGTCTTCAGCTCATTAAATCTCTGTAGCCATCCGAAGGCAGCAGGACAGATATGTTGAGAAATCTGCAGCCTCTGATTTGAGAAGTGCCACAGACAGAGCACAGTGCTATTACGCTCCGCCATCCGCTCTGTTTATCTTGATTAAATCACATGCAAATGACACCGGGCTGCTACAAAATAACCATACACACCTCTACACACATCCAACTGCTCGGTTACGCTCTGTTTATGCAGGAGATTTCAGATTACTGGGGCGCATTATTCCCATGCCTCATGGCTTTCTTTACAACTTTCTTGTTAGCAAAGTGACATTTTATGGTTTATTTTTTAAATGGATTACGGAGCAAATACTCCTGTGTCACAATTACGATACCAATTAAGACATGATGTGACCATTTACGATGTGAGACGCAGTAGAATTATGATGCAATTATGTGGTCGTATAAACTGCTTCACTGAACAATTTCTTTACTGTATATTTCTATTATGATTTTATTAAATAACTGTTAGTAAAAACCTCACTATCTGCCTTTGGTTGCAGATTTGTGGTGCTCTGTGGTCACGTCATGTCACAATGCACCTCTAGATGATGAATGTCTTTCCATTTGTTGAGCTATCGTTGTATGCATCACTCTGATTGGTTCAGCTGTTCTGTTTCAGAGTTGTTTCATAAGAAAAGTAATGTGACTGGATAAGAATGTAATTATTAATCAACCCACACCACTCCAATTAATATTCCCCTTTAGCCGGTCCTTTTGCAGTCCATGCACCCTGGACACACCACTACTTTGTGCTTATCTTTGAATTTGTGCAAATAGGCCCCATTGTGAGTTGGTTGGTTTGCCTGGAGGCAGCTGAACATTGGTCTGAAAACTGCCCTCTGTTGCTCTGATTTTGAGCATATTCTTTCGTACAAAATATGATGCAAATAGTCCATTTGAGACAGATATGAGTAGAAGAGTTTGACGTGATTCAAATGATCAATCATTCAGTTTATTTAGAGTCTCCTTGAAATGTTTGTTTATGACTTTTTTTTTTACTAATTAACATGTAAAAACCTCCCCTAGCACAAGGACATGAAAAACTATGAGCTGTAGTCAGTTGTAATGTCAATTTCAATAGAGAAAATTATGACTTAATATGGTCTTCAATAACCTTTTTTTTTCCATGACCAGGGGAGGAGCTAGGGGTTGCTTCTGGGGCTGTAGCCCTGAATGTTCTTTCAAAAGATCTTGTTTTTCGTGGTGCCATGGCAGCTTTGTTTTGTAATAACATTTTGATCTGATTGGCCTGTTTTTGATTCAATGCATTTGATTGGTGTCTGCCCCAAGACGGGGAGGGTTTTCTCTAGCTTGCAATATCTGTTGATCTTTTTAAAGCACAAATAAATAATTTACAGTAGCAGTAACGGATTAATGTACAAATATAACTAAGTACTTTATTTAATTTAAACCATACTTTATAAAAGTAAAATTACTGACTTTGGAAAATACTCCAAACAGTACAAGTAAACAAAATAGATATGCAAAAACAGTAAGGTTAGTATTTGTAATTCATTACCTCTACCTCTGCTTATTGTTATTTATTTATTTCTATATGCATTCTTTTAGGGAAATTGTTAATAAAGACCAAAATATATCACTACAACTACTAATGTTTGCAATAGTCATACAATGCAATAAAATGTAATTCTGTGCATGTGAACCATACAAAAAAATTGGCTCCTGCTCTGGGTGCTCTGAGCTAAACCCCAGATTTTGTCAACTCATAGATCCACCCTTGTCCATGACTAAGGTAAGATGATAATGAAATGGCACTTTGTCACTGAACACGAATTGTGACTATGTCTACATGCAATATTGTTGCTCAAGAAAGATAAGACTAAAATGTAGTTTAAAAAAATAAAAACGTAACTAAAATCTCTATTTTGTTAAAATAAGAGGAGACAGAATATTATAGAACCACAGGAGGCGTAACTTGTACAGCATGTTAGCAGAGCAGCAGCAACAGCGAGTGTTCCGTCTGTGTGTCTACACCGGAGGCGTTCAGGTGCACTGTTGAGTGTAGGTCACCCACGTTTTGCAAGTGCTCAGAGCCAAATATGCAATGACTGTAGTTACACGCATAAAGCAGAGAAAAATAGACTTCAGGTCATGTTCATGTGTATATAGTGTGAGTGAAATGTGAGTGAAATGCGAGCCATTGTGAGCCATGCAGACAGCTGTATTGATTAAAATAGCAGTGAATCATGCTACCTTTCCCTATTATGATTGTTTTTATTCTAGCAAACTTTGCTTAAACTTTGTTTAACGTTTAATATTGATACCATGTGAACTAGCTGCTAGATAGCAATTAGGTCATTATTAAGCCCATGGGTCTTTTTTTTTCTCGTTAACACCAACTTCAGATCTATTTATTTAATTTTTTTAAGCAAGCAGTTGGTGTAAAGAGAATATTCGGCTCCACTTTTTGAATCATTTTAGTTTAGAATAAATATGCAAATCAGATGTTTCATATCTGGATGTATTCCTTAAATTTATAGCATCAGACCAGACACTTTCTGCAAAGCTGCTTTTTCATTCGACCTGTGTTTTTCATCAGATAAAATCTTAGGTGAGATAAGTTCGACTAAAATGACAAAAAATATTGGATTCGGCAAGACTGAAATGTTCAATATAACCCGATGTCTTAAAAAAAGACTGAAATGTCAACAGTTTTCATTGAGTAAAACTAAAAAAGTTACAGTTTTCTTTGACTGAGATAAGAATAAATCCCCAGACTTTTCTTCAGCTGAAACTTGACACAAAATAGGATTAAGTTGACAAAATAAGAAAAAAACTAACAAGGATATTTCACATGGGATAAAAAAAATTAACAGTACTCAGTTAATCTGAGGAGGGTGCTTTCATATTTAAGAGTCTAAAAGACCCTGTTAGCTCCCACTTTAACAAACAGGAAACTGACCAGAAAACAACAATAAAACAGCAGTGTGGAGTATAACAGAGACATCAGCAGAAAACACACATCAAGTAGGGGTCGCAGTATTGAGACTTCACAAAGCATGACACTCCCATATGGAAACACCATATGTCCTCATAAATACAACATACTAATCCATAATACATACCCACACCCAGTCTGGGAAGTGACACAGTGACTGCAACACACATAGAGCATCACACTCAGCCCCGTGCACAAACACACACAGTTTAGTTGGTGTAATGACCCATTTGGCATTGAGCAGCATCTGTTTAGCAAATGAAGACTTGTAGTGGGGATGTTAGTAATTTTCTCCCTGACACAGTGAGCAAACAGGGTAGGCAGGGTCCTCTTTAGCACTTACAACCAATGGCCTGTCCTGCTCCACCAGCTTCTTCTTCTCTCTCCTCTCTGTTGCTACACCACCACACAGAACAAAAAATTCTCTTTAAAAGAAAAATAAAACTACCCTCCGCTCCAACTTCTACTAAAAACAAGGCCTCAAACAGCACAATAAAAGTGCCGGAGTCACTGACAATGAAAAATGATTTTTTTTTCTTTTTCCAGACACGCTAAGAAAAAGATAGAAAAAAAAAACACATCTTCCCAAATTATCCTTTCAGTCATGTTGCTTTTTATATTTTCCCTTCCCTACTTGCACTTCTCAAGGGAGGATCAGGCGGTGACAGGCTGTACTTTCTGCTCTGTCATTATCAACCAGGAAAACGATGGCAACCTCCTGCAGAGAGAGAAAAGCCTCCAGTGCTTTACTGTTTTTTAATATACCTATCATTACCAAGTTAAAAAAGTTAAACTTACAATAGGAGCAAAGGTAGTGACGCGTATCCAGCAGGCAAGCAGGGTATGGCTCCATTTAATGAATGTAAAGCACCCTTATAATCCATTTGCTTTTAAAGGTTCATTTGTGAATGCTACGCCTGTGGAGTGTGGAAAATATAGCTAGGGTAGCATCACACAGGTTCATTGTTCAGCATGAATTCGTCATTTCTTAACATTTCCAGTAAGACTCAGGTATGATTCATATGTTTCAAGTCAAGCGCTAATTACATTTCCTCAAATCATCTTCAAAACTTTACATGTATCTTGTAGACAACTTTAAAGCCACTATGTGTAAAACTTTTCCCCATATAGCATCTTTCAACATATTTCAATGGTAAAAGTTTTAGTAGAAAAAATGTGATAATCCTGATGAAAATGTATGCAGTGGGTTTGTTGCTTTCAGCTCATTCATCTCAATGTCCCTGAAGTGGAACTGTTCAATGGAGGGTTATCATCAACATGTTGCTTGGCTTTGTCAAGTCATCTGTATGCAGTGCGCAGCTGGTTAATACCTGTCCTTCAAAGGTATTATTTAAAGACGCAGTTAGCGTCAGAAATAATACCTTCAGGTTTGGTAAATCACAATGCGCGTGCTAAATAACATATTTGCATTTTCTCCTCCCTGTATTTTGCACACTGAGGTTGGAACGCCTCATATTACATATTCATTATGGCAAACGTACTAAATGGACAGCGTGTACTATCTTGCACAGTAGAAAGACGCAAACCTCAGTGCGCTGCGTTAGTAGATCAGCTTGCACATTTTTTGCGGGGGATGTCAAGTTTGCACACATTTTTACACACGCAAACCTTTAGTAAATCCGGCCCATAGTGCACTGTATTTTCCCATACTTCTGTGTATGAACGCACTTATGCACTCAAAATAGCAAGCATAAGTACAGAAGTTCGATATTTGACACACAGCAATAGTGTACACAGTGTACTACACAGAAGTGTACTAAAAGAAGAATGTGATTTGACACACAGCAAGGGTCCAATAAATGATCACTCTTTTTTAAGACTAGAATGCTGTCTACTGTGGTGATCCAATTAATAGCTGGACAACTCGGATTATTGTTTCAGATAAACTGACCAGTATGAACAATTAAATTGGGACAAGCCAGTCCATAATTCCTCGTCTGCAGCCTGATCGAACCTCCTTGAAGAGTGGGCTGCACGCAGAGGTCTGAGGTCATTGCCACAGCAAATGCACTTTTAATTGGAAGTGTTGTATAAGCTGTCCTTTGACCCTTCCACACACCCTTACAAACCATACAGGCACACACAACATACAAGCAATCAAAGTTGTGAACACATTAATGAATGTGCATCTGATTTTGTACATGTGAGCAATGTGTGCCTCCACAAGTAACAAAATGAATAAAAGAAAACCTGCAGGAACTGTGTGTGTGTGTGTGTGTGTGTGTGTGTGTGTGTGTGTGTGTGTGTGTGTGTGTGTGTGTGTGTGTGTGTGTGTGTGTGTGCCCTGTATGCTGGACCTTTAAACTAGATGTCAGCACAGGTTACACATCAGCAATAATGAGAACGAGGGAATAAAAAAAAAGGGAGGCCGAATAAGAGAGCGAGGGAGAGAGTTTGGAGAGAAAGAAAGATGAGAAGAGGAAAAAAAATCAGGGTCAGTAGAAAGGGCACTGGAGGGGAAAGAGCAATGAAAGAAGAGATGGTTAAAAGAAATTAAAAAAGGAACAGGAGACTGATGAATCATCTGCACATACACACAGGTATTAACCATTATTTCCCTTCTGTCTTTCCTCCTCTTCCTCCCGTGTATCTCCATTCATGCATCCTTCCATTTTTTTCTCCCTTACAGTAAAAACACTTCCTCTTGTTATCACACAGATTTCACCATCTTTCCTCCCTTCGCCTTGTCATCTGCTCCCCTCTGTCTCATCCTCTCTCTTTGTACAGTGTTCAATAGTCGTAAATCAACGTCCCGCCATGTTTCTCTGATAACACAAGACATTTATGAATAATAAATGACTGCCCTCCCGCTTCCCTATTACTTATTGACAGCATGTGTCATATTAAACTAAATGAAGGGATAAAAAGGGGACCGGCAGGGTTTCGTTATGAGCATATCTCATTTTATAAGTAGGTGTTTGCTTTACTTTCTTTTGAATGGGATATTAACATTACCCCCATCCTCTCTTCCTCCTCCTCCTTCCTCTTGCCATTTCATGACCCACTGAACTGAGAATGTCAACTACCTTCAGTGGGGTTTAATGCTCCTTTTCCTTCCTTTAATCTTTTTTTCTCCTCCCTTAATGCGGGGAAATTGGTTGGTTAGAGAAACAAATGGTAAAGTAGAGCAAACGGAGGATATGAGGATATAAGGAAATGTAAAAGAAATTGGCATCAACTCTATGATTTATTACGCATGAGTGGAAAAGTGAGAAATACTTTCAACAAACAGCGTGTATATAGAGTATAAGAGGTGAACTTCTACTGTATTTTGAGGATTAATCTGCTATGACCATTCACCATAACATACATTATTAAGAATTGATATAATAATATTATGTGAGTTTAAGTTTACTCATAAATATTTACTATTCATTGAGGGATTGTGTCATTAAAAATGACCATAATTGCAATTAAAAGTGTCAGATACCATAAAGGACATGTGCATTTCCATCTCTACCTATTTAATATTCTCAGTTCATATTTCCATATAGAGTAATTTATTCCTGTGAGGGACCTTATTATGGTATGTAACTTTATCCACTGATCAAATATTAATCAGTCCAGTGGTCAATCAAAAATATGATGGTGAAGACGATGTTTGAACAGCATATTACAATTAATCTTGCAAAATGAAGGATTCTGAAATTACACATATACAATATGGTGCATTAATCCATTGATTCAAATGCATAAAGTTCACAAGCCAGTTCCAGTGGTTTACATCACAGGGCCCCTCATTCTAGTGGTAAATTATACATAGTTCCCAAATGGTTTACTGTCAAATAGCTCACACATCTGTTAATGATGAAGAAAATGATGGCGATAATGATGAGGAAGTCAAATTGAAGGTCCCTTGAGAAAGGTCTTTAGCAAACACCTGCCATTAAAAGATGAATGTAAGCATTAAGAGACAGGATTAAAACAAGTCAGTGAATTGAGAATGAACCATTATCTGTGGCATTCTGTTCATATTTAAATGCCATCATATAATAATAAGAGATTTTATATTCTGTTTAAATGATAAACCATTTTCACCACCAATTGTTATACTGTAAAATGGAGGTAGTATATATAATCAAGAAATGGCATACGCTGGAGTCATAAAATATTCTAAAGCTCTGATAGCTTTTAACATTTACTTAAAGGCCATGGTCCATAGACACATTTCTATATGAAGAAGAAGAATCTTAAAATTAATCCAGAAACTAACCGGAAGCCAGCGCAGAGACCTCATCATATGGTAATTTACGTACAGTAGTTGTTCCTAATGTTCTTTTGATAAAGACATTTATCGTAGGAAGAATGACATTTATTCATGGAAATGTTGTTTCTATCTGTAGAAATGATTTTTTTTTATCTCTGTGATGATTATGTTTCCTATTCTGCATTATTGTGTTTCTGTTTTTTTGATGACATGGCTGCAATAATAAAATTTCTATCCAAAAGGTCACAGAAAAAAACTATCAGTATTAATTTATCGTTACGTTTAACAATGCCAGGTGATATCAGTCCACAGTTCTTTAAAATTTTAACATCATCATTATGTATGGGTGGACTGACAACACTACAATCAACACTTGTCAACTTGCCAAATAACCGCTGTTACATGAATCCACACTGACAATGAGGTCTGTCCACTGATGAAGATGCTACATATTAACAATGTGATGATGAGTTTCAGGCAGCAGTGATGACATTTAAGATTAAATGAAGTGTTGCACGCGATGCACACTTAATGCATTTTGATTCACTTAATAATCAAACCCAGGGAGGAGATCACCAGAGGAAGTGACACCTTAACAGTTTGTGTTGCCACTTGCACCATGAAGTTCATTCTTAACTTCAAAAACAATAACTATATTTGTACATCACTTTTATAGACAGTTACAAAGAGCTTATCAGTACAACAGACAAAGTAAAACAAAAAGAGACCTTGAGTTCAAAAGCTGAAAAAAACATTTACAAGGTGAGTGGTTATTGAACACATGGTATTAAACATGTAATAACACCTTTGCTATAAGGAGACAGGTAGTAGAAAAAATATCTTAACAAATCCAAGAAGCAAAGAGTAGGTTTCTTATCAGTGTCAACAACACTGTCACTCTGTGCCAGGGTCTCCAACCAGTTGGACATCCCTGGAACACTTCTAGAGGGAGGCATCCAAACCAGGTGTCCAAACCACCTAAGCTGGCTCTTTTCAATGCAGAGGAGCAGTGGCTCTACTCCTATCCCCCTCCGCACGTCTGTGCTCCTCATCCTATCTCTAAGGCTGAGCCCAGACACCCTCCCGAGGAAACTCAATTCGGCCGCTTGTATCCGCAATCTCATTCTTTTGGTCATTATCCAAAGCTTGTGACCATAGGTGAGGGCTGGGAAGTAAAAACAATTGAGAGATTTGTTTTCTGGCTCAGCTTTTTCTTTACCACAACAGTCCAACAACCTCACGCTCCACCGTACATTAACTTGTGAACACTACCCTGAGATACTTGAACTCATTCCCAGTCCACCTTTTTTCGGCAGAGTACCATGGCCTAGATGTGGAGGTGCTGACTCTCATCTTGACTGCTTCACATTCAGCTGCAAACCAGCCCAGTGTCTGCTGAAGGTCATGATGTATTGAAGCCAACAGAACCACATCGTCTGCAAAAAGCAGAGGAACAATCCTGAAGCCTCCAAACTGGACTCTCTGGACTTGAGATTGAGATTGAGATTCTGTCCATGAAAAGTTTGGTTTGATCGCTCTGTTTTGTCTTTGCAGGATCACATTTGTCGCTCATGTTCTATGGTCCATATTTTGACTAGTATCTAAACGCTGCACATACTGTTGGTCAATTCTGGCCTCAGTGAGCTGACACTGATCAATGATCAATCAGGAAAACATACCATTATTTAAATGAAGGTGTTCTTGGTACTAAAGTGCTGTTACTACAGTCACAATCCAATGTACAGTTCATGTTAATTTGACTAAAATTCTTCTGAATGGAGCTGGCAGGTTGCTCTAAGTGGGTAAATGCCAGAATTAGTGTGTGCTTATTTCTTCAGTGAAGCATTACAGGTGGGAATTTTGTTTCCCCCTTAAAAGCTAAGACGGCAAATTGTTGCTTTGTTGTGGCAATGGTAATGACGCCAATAGGTATAATTTCTGTTATTGCATACATATGATAAATGGAATAAATTGCATACTCATTAGTTAGAAGGATCCACTAATGAGATCTTTGTATCCTCCTCTGTGGATCGATACACTTGTGCAGACCCCAGTGACTTGATACTTTCTTACAAATGCAAACACGCACAGTCAGCAGTTTCAAAGAGTTAAAACATCCAGAGAGAGATAGTACTACTCCCCTCGCAATTTCTTATCATTACTGTCTGTGAGACACAGTTTTTAGAGAGACGTAATGAATAAATACTGTGAATAATTTATTTTCGAATGCCAACTCTCACTCTTGAAGAGCCATCCCCGGATGTTTCTGAAGCCAGATGGTGTGAGAGCCGTGATTGGTTGCTCCCAGTCACTGCAACAGACTGGCTGTTTAAAAAGAAAAACTTCAAAATGTCAAATAGAACAATTTTCACTCTTTGACAAGGGTAAGGCCTGTGCCACAGTGTAAAACTCATTAGGTAATCCATTTCTAAAGATGCCCCCTCTTCAGAAGGGAACAGTGCCAACTCATTTTGCGCTGCAGACTGAAAGTGAAATAAACAGGGAGAGGAGAAAATCGAACAACTGTTGCGTTTCAGGAGGCCAAATCCCTGAGCATGAGTAGATTAGATGAGCTCTAGGACACAAGTTGACATTATGTTTCATTTCAATAACAATGCCTGTGTGAAGCCGACTGCCTTTGCAATATCCCCAGTGGGAAATGCACTCAGACACACACACGCGGACACACAAATCCGACAGCACGACAATTTACTTTGCTCATGGGAATAGTTAATCGACATGAATTAATTCCCAAAACCTGAATCAAGAAGCCCTTACTTTGACTTTAACCTAAACTCTGAAAAAACAAAGGTTTTAAGGGACCTCTGGTTCTCAATGGTCTGCATTAGAGCAAAGGAAGCACATATACACACTCACACACTCTCACACACACAGTTAATTTTCTCTGATATTCCCTCTGCATCCCTTTTAAAACCTGCTCTATTGACACTACAACGTTCCAGTGGGACTCCTAAGAAATAATGTGCAGGCAAGGTCTACTCCCCACACACACACACACACACACACACAACCTGAAGAAGACCGAATATGTTCATTGCACACAGGAACACACTAAAATGATGCACTATAATGAACACGCACCCACACGTACATAGTAGCATTTATCGTGCAGACACACATGTCGAAACACTTCTTCCTCTTTCACACAGAGAGGCATACACAATGAAATACAGCACAGTGCAATATTTGTGTTGCATATACACACACACACACACACACTGAGTTGCAGGGGGATGGAACCTATTTAAATGCTAAGTAAGCGGTCTCTGCCTTTTGGGGCGATGTGATTACAGCCGATCTCATAAGCAATGCTTCACAACTGGATTTGCACATGTAGAACTTAATTACAAGCGGCCTCGCTTCTCTCTGTGTGTCGTATTCATGGGAGTATATCTATTGAGAGAGGTGGGATTGAAGCTATTACCTCGCTTCTCTGTGTGTGTGTGTGTGTGTGTGTGTGTGTGTGTGTGTGTGTGTGTGTGTGTGTGTGTGTGTGTGTGTGTGTGTGTGTGTGTGTGTGTGTGTGTGCGCGTGTGCATGTGTGAAGCCAATCTATCAGCAGTTTAGCCAAGATTAATGTTTACATAAACAGGTTTGGGCTCAGTTGCCTGATTCTCTTTCTTAACTCTCACTCTCTCTCTTTCAGCCTTTGTTTTAATGTGTGTGTCACACACACACACACACACACACACACACACACACACACACACACACACACACACACACACACACACACACACACACACACACACACACACACACACACACACACACACACACACACACACACACACACACACACACACACACACACACACACACACACACACACACACACAGAGATCAATATGAATTCCAGTGAGTAGACACAATAGAGTAAATGAAGAGTAAGCAAAGAAAAAGTGAATAAACAGTTTTTATCATTTTTCCCTCACCTACAGACCATCATGTTGTTATCTCATAGGTACTGGGTAATTCATTCTGATTGGTCAGAACCAAAACACTGTTAAGCTCCTGGGCAGTGCTAACATCAGTATCTGAAGAATGCTTAAAGTGAATTAAAATGCAAATTAATATATTTTGTATATATATTAATATCTTTAGATACTTGATCTAAAGATATAAATATATAGATTCTCCTAATTGGTTTTCACTCCATTGGTTTTCACTCCATCTTTTTCTTTTATGCTTTTTGTACCAACTGATGTCAGCACTGTCATTTAATTGGCATTATATCTGTGTGGCGTTGTTGACTGTTGCTTAGCGCCATATGTGATTTCAGTATTCCCTACATTACTCTGTGACTGTATAAACTGAGCAGGGGAGACCCAGCGCAATCATCACATTGGCACGAAATTTGTAGGACTTTTAAAAAAATGTGTTGTTGTCAATATTACGATCTGATAATATTTTCCTTTTTTGGGGGGGGGTAATGTTAGGCGTGGTATTACCATTTTAACTTCAGGCATTTAACGATTACTTTGTGATAAGTCATGCAGTTGCTATTCATTGGGGAACTTGGGGATCTTTGGACGGGAGGTACCACTGGTGCACTTTATTTTAGTTTGAGTTCATTCTTGTATTTCTAGAACTGGAGGTACTATTGCTGCACCTTTTGAAGGGCTCCAATCAAAAATCTCGCAAAGGGCACCAACATAGTCAGTGCTGGCCCTGATCACTGAAGTCACAGGACACTAGTTATTCCGCCTCGTATCTGTATACAGCAGGCATGTCCAAACTGTTCCACAAAGGGTCGATTGCCTGCAGGTTTTTGTTCCAACCAATCAAGAGTACACAATTTGACCAATCAACTGTCTGAAGACTGATATCAGTTGATTAAATGAGTCAAACAGCCACATGACCCTTTATGGAATAGTTTGGACACCTCTGGTATGGCAGAAGTTTGCCAGTGACCCGAGATGTTGAATTAATACGCACGAAAAGTAATTTCTAAGCAATGCTAATGTTAGCAGCCTCAGCTAACTAACTTTGACATTACAGTGAAACAGGTCTTCCTAAATGCTGATCTTGTGAAAGGACAAGTAGAAGTGAACCGCGCATCACCCAGAAATGCTCGTTCAGAGGCTCAGTTCTTCGGTGCTGTTTATAAGAACTATGCGCATTAGCTATACTATCAATAAAGTGTACATGTCCTTTCACAAAGAGGAAGGAGAATTCAAATGTGAGTTTGACTTTAACTTGACACACTTAAAACTTTATTTTCAATTTGTGTATGAGAGTTGAGTTTCAGACTGAATGCAAAATGGATTTTCACTCTGATTTATTAACGCAATTTTCATAAGTAGACCGTCTGTATAGTCCGTGTTTATTTGCCACAAATGGCCAATGTGATGATGTCAGCTGTCTACCATCCACACACAAGTGATGCAATTACAAAGCCAAGCAATCACAGCATCACCTTTGAATCCAGTGAAATCAGTCATTTACACCTACTAATGTGGCTACACTAACCAGAGACTTCTATAATCAAACTGTAGTGTTTGCATTGATCTGCCCTCACCCTCTTCACTGTTGAAATGGCCATATAATCATGTGTTTCATGGTCAGAGACACACATTCAGCTCCGCAATCCATTGAATGAAAATTATAAACTGGCATCCGGAGAACTTCTGGCAAGAAAAGAGACAATTGGAGCATGATTTTTATGGCTGTATTCAGACTGTGGCACTGTCAGAGTCGCCAGAGCCACCGTGCCAGTGTGGTCTCTCTGGCCAAGGAGAAGGTGCAGCTCAGCATTATAATGTTACAGCTGCAGTCGACACAGTGTGGCCACGCAGATAAACCTGTTTTCCAAATTGTGTCTTTGTCCGACCGCAACTTGCAGCGGCCTAAAGCCTACAGATGAATCCAATGACTCTATTCATATTTTCTCCATCATGTATGTTAACCGCAACGCTCATAAATCCCTCTTATAGTTTACACTGTGGTCCAATGAAACTAGAAACTATATTTCTATCACCTCTTCTCTCCATTAATAAAGCCATGGCTGCTATGAGGAGAGGTGGACAGAGATAAATGGAAAGAGAGAGAAGACGGAGAGAGCGAGGGAAGAGAGGAAGGAAAAGAGAGAGCTAGAGAGCAGGACACTCGGGGGATAGAAGAAGCCTCCATTGTTTCTTATTTTTCCACGGACGCACATCCACACACAAACACACACACACACTTCCTCAGTGTCTATTTTCTGTTGTGCAGAGGGGACTAAAAGAGATTCCCCAGAGGACAAACAGGTTAACCTACGTTTTAAAGCCTACACACACACACCTACACATATATACACATAAATAAAGAGAGTTGGCATGGTTTTTAATGTGTTTATGAATAATAGTGGCAAGCAATGTGAGAGAGCTTTTAAAAAAGTACTCATCATCCACAGAACTAAACCAAATAACAATATTGGGACATTTGGCAATATAAAAGCTACTAAAGCTTTGAGCTTTTACGTCAACTCGAGTTTGATTTCTGAATAAGTAAAGTAACGTTGGCACTTCACCGGCTGTGACTGCTTCGTGCCTGCTGGGTGTAATTGCTCCACTGTTGATTTGAAACCATTCAAACCGGCTGTGACACGTATAATCCCTGTTGATTTAAATTTAGTTTGTAGCCCTCTTTGATTAGCGCCGTGCCACGACACCTCTCACTGAAAGGGCTGTGAAGTCTGACGAGAAGTACGACCTGCGCGGTGATCCGAGCCGCGTTTAGCTCAGATGATAATCCTTATTTCTACACAGGAGCCGTAGTGACAGTTACTCCGCTGTTGGATAACGTGATGATTTGTGGCACAGCAAAAAAATAAAATAATATAAGTGTACAGAAACTTAACAGTGCAACAATATGCCAAGTGTCATAATTCAAGCAGCAAAGCCACATGAATTGGACAAGTCAGGTTCGTGATGACTTTAGAGACTCAGCTTCACAAAATCAATGATGTTTGACTTCACTTGGACTTCAGTATTCACTGTTTTTCTCCATTGATTTCATGCACTTCTGCCAACTGACTTTTGAGACTATAAATGTAGTGAACTTGAAATTCTTTCACTTCACTCTGAAGGATTTCTGCTTCTTTTCACACTCTTGATTTCTTTTTTCATACCTACTAGAAAACATAGTTTGCAAAACATTGGACACAAGTGCAGACACTCATTTAATGAAAGCTTTCAGTTCACTATAATTACACAACATTATCTTGGGGATTCTCACTGTAAAAAATAGACGCAGAGAAAAAAGAAAATCAGGTGTAGACGTTTGGGAGTTTAAATTTAAGGTGGAAAAATCTAAAAGTGTCATATTGGATAATATGAGGTTCCACCAGACTGCACTGAAGCAGTTTTGGGGATACTACTAGCACATTCAATAATATCAGCAGTCTCTCTTCCTCAATTAAAGTCAATTTTTTTCAGTGTGGCATTTTAAAAAATGAAAAAAGTTCCCACACACGGTCTCACTCACTGTTGTTTGCTGTATTGAGTTGCAACATGTTGGTCTACCTGACCTTCATCAGACATCAGTATGGCATTAAGATGTTCTTATGCCTAGGTTGGGTGTATCTAAGGTTTCAGTAAGAAGAAGGAAAATAACCTGTACTTTTACTTTTGCTTATCTATCTATCTATCTATCTATCTATCTATCTATCTATCTATCTATCTATCTATCTATCTATCTATCTATCTATCTATCTATCTATCTATCTATCTATCTATCTATCTATCTATCTATCTTGATGGATGAGTTTTTGGTTAAAGTATTTTCTTTTTAGACACCAGCATGTGTTTTCAATGGCTGTAAAGAAAGTAGTTTAAGCAGGTCAGAAATATATTACCCTATACAAATAAAACTAGGTTTTTGACATATGCAAAGGACCACACTAGTGGTTTTGTAGGTTCTAGCCCATTTATTAAACTTTTTCCAAAGCACGCCACAACTCTGATCTATCAAATGGAAAGTTTTTTTTACTTTTATTGCATTCAAGTGCAATTGTTTTCATATGGCAATGCAGCTTCTAGCAAGGGCTGATTTGAAAACTTTTCCTGATGGTGCATTCAGGGACACTATGACATCTGAGGTTTGAGTCTTCTTCTTCTCCAACTTCCTTCTGACGTTTTATGACAAGAGTACAATATCGCCAACAACTGATATGGAAATTATAGAGATCTGTTCTTAACTTCTCTGGGAAACTAAATAAATCACTGTTTGGATTCAATTTTCTGAGATAGAATCAAGTCCCTTCTCTATATAATAGTTAGGACAATTAAGCATTACATGCTCTATTGTTTCTGTTTTTCTGGTCACAGGTATCACATTATCCTGTGCCGTGTTTTCCTAGTCCCCTGCTGAACGGTAACTATTTAATTTAATTTAATTTAATTTAATTTAATTTAAATAGCCAGATTTAATTAATTTTCATTAATGGAAAGATTTTCAGCAGACCATTTTTAGTTCTTAGAAATTGGAGCTTCCATGTCTGCACCATTTAATGACAGCTGCAGTACCATCTAACACAATAACAGCTGATCTTCAGCAAGAGTGTGCACGTTTATTATTGATCTCTTTAAAATGAATTCAAAACAACACGCTGCCTGAAAGGTAGGGGATCCTGTGAAGCTAGAATGGGTTTAACAGTGATGAAATGAACACATGACATGAGCATGATACCAGCCAATCCTGATCTATAAATTGTTTGACGGCACCTTTTCTTAATGTTATAATCTTTTCGGATACAGCTTCAAACAAGCTCCATGTATCGTCACAAATTTAAGACCCTAACCAGTTCTGTAATTGTTTTTCTGGTTAACAAAGTAGAAGCAGCAAAGAAAACTGTCGAATCAGTTCTGCAAGGCGCTGATCTTTGCCATATTATGGCTGCTGTTTTAGCAGGCCGGGGCTGTACTGTTGCTGCTGTGTACACTATTGCTCTATTTGATCACAATCCATAGGGACTGGCCTGTCAGACCATGTTAAGTCAACTAAGGATGGGCTACAGACACTGGTAGATGTGCTGAGGGGTGAACTGTAGAGTCACAGTAAGGGAGGAGGAGGCGGGGGAGAGTAGATTAAAGATAGAAGTGGAGCAGATGCTTACAGTTTATTGTTCCATTTCTTATACTATGTGTGTTTAATGGTATTCCGCTCACACTCGGGGCAGCACGGTGGCTCAGTGGTTAGAACTGTTGCCTCACAGCAAGCCTGTGTTGCGTGGGTTTCCACCGGGTGCTCCGGTTTCCTCCCACCATCAAAGACATGCATGTTAGGGTTAATACTCCTGTCAGTGCCTCTGACCAAGTCACTGGCAAAAGAACTGGAGTCAGTCCCCAGGCGCTGCACTGCAGCAGCCCACATCTGCCCACAGCTGCCCACGGCTCCTAGTATGTGTGTATGTGTATAGGATGGGTCAAATGCAGAGGATCAGCTCCCACGGGGATCAATAAAGTACATCTTCTACTTTTTCTTCTTCATTCGAGTGATTTAGCAGCAACACATTAATGGAATTCAACTGAAGTGAAAGACTTGACAACACTGTACAGAAAATGAAAGCAGCAGTGATAGGGATTAAGGAGTGTCGCACAGAAAACATCAAGGAAGGGATTGAAATGGAAGTGGTCCAGAGAGACAGAGAGAAATGATGGCAGGATTGAGAGAAAGAGAGGCACAGAGGAATGCTACATGGCAGTGTGAAGCGTTAAATGGGTGAACATTATTGAGTGAGACGAAAGATAAAGAGGAAGAAGAGTTGTGGTAACAGTCCTATAGAGCAACTTGCCTTGAAGATAAATCACTCAAAAACTATTATGCCAAAGGTACATACAATACCTAAATCTTACAATGTGTGGGTTGATCTATCTGGACTCCAGATGTGTGTTATAGAAATCAATACATTCTGATGTTGAGTTTGGGTTGGCTTCAGTCATTTTTTTCAGTCAGAGTAGATTGAGAAAGGGTTAGGGTTAGGAGTATGATAAGCTAGGTAGAATTTATTGAAGTGTTGTAGTACTGAATGTTATTAAGTGTACACAATAAACTGTAAAGTCAGTATACTGTATGTGGCCGGATGTAAAACTCCTCCATCGTCACCTACACGGACTACTAGTGTAGCTTAGTTTAGAGAGGTTTCAACTGAAGCAGCAGAGCAACAAGTCCTCCAAATTAACCCTTAAATATCGTTTAGGGTCAGGGACAGCTGTAAAAGCACCTTTTACATATTACTTTTAGCCAGACTTATCCTAATATGATCCACAGATTACAAAAATGGAAATAAAATGCATCTTTTTTTTAATTTTTGTGAAGCTGATACACATTTCTGTGTATTCACATGTATAAAATTAAAAAGAAAAACACCATTCAACATGTTGTATTCTTCATATACTATAAACTGTTCTTTTGGACCATAAAAAGTGATTGTGAATGTCTTTGTTTTTCATAAATATAAAAAATATGCTCTATGACAGCTTCATTAAGGGTTAATCAAACATTTAATAATGACTGATGGTAAATTTATGAATGATCATGTGACTCCAGAACAAAACATCTAACATCACACATCTAATCTGTTGATCATCCTTTTTCTGTGCTTTCCAAAAAAAAAGAAATTATGTTTTATGATGTGACAATGCTGTGGTTAAGGTCTGGTCAGGTTTAAGGAAGATCACAGTTTGGATTAAAATGATCACTTTGTTGAGGTTAGAGACATGTGGTGTGGGATTAAGTTACTACTTCCTTAAAACGAGGCAACTTTTGTCAATAATAACCATGGGGTTATATCCTCCCCCTCCAGTTGAAGAAATGTATCTTCATACAGTACCAATCAAAAGTTTGGACACACTTTCTCGTTTAAGAGAACAGGAAAGAGTGTACATAGATGTTACCTGACTGCTAGATGGCATCTGTCATTTTTGGGCGACTGACAATACAACCCATTGTGTTGTTTATCTAGGGAAGACAGTCTCCAGCAGAGGCAATGGAGAGTGACAGACTAGGTGTGACTAGGGTGTAAGTGTTCCCCAAACACTGCAACACTGGTCAACACTACTATTCTACTATTACTATGCTTGGCATAGTAATAGATGCATGCTCGCAATCTCTCCGTGTCTTTGCAGATTACAGATTTATACTGTCCACACTGCCATCAGGTGATTTCTGGATTCATATCTCTGGGGATGAAGGGTACAGTTTAGGGACCTTAGGGGGTGATCTAGAGGTCTATGAAAAAAAGGAAGATAACTTTTATCAAAACACTATAAAGTGAAACCAAAATCCATGGATGGTGTGATAAAGTGACTGTACATGTAACTCAAAAAGTGGACTTTGATATGTGTGAAATTACTCTTTAAGGTTTGGGCAACATTATGGTAAGAAAATTAAATAACTGTATTTATGGCAGACTGGACAAAAGATTCAGCCCTCTAGTTTGAGAATCAGATGCTTGGTGTGCCCATGCATCTGCTACAGCCATGTCCATATGACTTATCGTGGCATTAAATGTTTATAGATTATAACTGCAAGGTGTCTCAGATATGTCTGTATAGTGTGGCAATAGGTTGTATTAATGCTGATGAATGTGCTTGTTTGTGAACATACCTTCTGATATCACTGACTTTTAAAATAATAAGCAGTTAAAGCAACTAACAATCGTGTGCCTTGTGTGTGTGTGTGTGTGTGTGTGTGTGTGTGTGTGTGTGTGTGTGTGTGTGTGTGTGTGTGTGTGTGTGTACACTCCGTTGAGTCCAGATTAGCTGGGTTTTGATGTGTTCCTTACAGGCACAGGAGCGGCCCTGCTCCCATCACTACTGATGTGTGTCTCTGTTTGATGGGGGCAAAATTCCCCTCCAATTTTCCACCCTCAGCATTCCCACTAACACCCTCAGCACTAACCTACCAACACACACACACACACAAACACACACACACACACACACAGTCAACAAACACTGCCTCAGTTATTGTAATTGATAAACTCGCAAAACTTAACCCCAAAAGACCTTTATCCATTTACACACATTACAGATTCATGACCTCATGTAGAAGCACACATCTACACGCTCCTTCTAGTTCTGCTGTAACCCTACTTAACCGTAATCCTATTTATAGAAGGAGGCGAATGATGTAACATGTGCAGTATGAAGACAATTGTAATGTCCCGGTTCTTTAAAGTAAATGTCTCCAAGCTGTTTCTTCTTCTAAGTTCCTTAGAATCGGCCTAAATTTTCTGCCTGGGTTTTTAAAATGATGTCATTTACATACTGTAAAACAAGCTTGCCAAATTGTGCTTGCTAATATTTACTATTTACATTTTTATCTCTTTATTCTTCTACATAAAAACATGTAAAGCTTATACAGAACACACTGCGACAACACAATCTCTATTGTGCTGGACACTGGTTGTGAAAGTCTATTCCAAAGGCTTGTTTAGACACAGGGAGGGCTCTCCATGCAGGACAGAGTTTATATTCCGTCTGGAAAAAAAATAAAAACGAACTCAGAGAAAGCCGGCAGCGAGATAAAATACTTTGGTATTGCTCCGTTGCCAAGGTTTCTTTTCCTACCCAGGACAAGGAAGAAAAATGTAGTCTCACTCTGGGATCCAGTCTCATTAAGGCATATTGCCTCCTTTGTCAAGTGACGACACAGCAGAAAGAGGCTCGCGACTGGAATGTCTAACACAAGGACAGTTAATACTGTAGCTGCGGTCCAGGCGCTGTGACCGGCAAGATGACTAATACTGCAAGGGACACTGGTGTCTGCTGTCAGGGATGCTGAGAGAAACACTAAACTTTATAGCTGTACACCACCAAATGACACTTCAGCTGGATGAGAGTGTGTATTATGTCCTCTGCCTGATAGGTAGAGCCCTGCAACAACATCACAAGTGTATCGTCTAAATGGAAGCTAACCGAATGACATCCGTACCTTGGCAATCTTTAAACACCTTTTACAGTTGCACTGTGTTGCACCAACATACATAGGCTTGTGTAATATTTATTTATTTTTTTAAATAGTGTTATAGACATGACAGGACATATTTTATTTGGAGTATAGAGTATAAGAAAAAGTAGCCGACTTTCTACTAAAAATGACTACAAATCCATATGTGCTGATGATGTCATTCTCTATATAGAGTGTCTATCAGTTGTTTTTAAGTTAAATAAACACAAATAATACTTGACCAGAGTTTCTCCCATTTGTCCAAGACATTGAAATTTTCCAGGACACATGGACAGGCACCAAACGGAAACCTTGACACCAACCTTCAACTGGATGATCATGGCTCAAAACTTCATGTCAGCAGGCATCCACCCTGATGACTATGAGCAAGATTGAATCACTGATTACTTATCAGCTGCAAGGCTTCTAACTGAGCCTGACCTCCAAAGAGATGTGAATTGACCTACAGGCACCAAAACAATGAGCATCACTATTATTTGTAGTAGTAATATGCTAGTAGTTGTAGTGGGAGGAGGGGTGGTATCATTGAAACCCTGCTCACCATTGTTTTTGCAGCCTCACAAATCTGGTCCTGAAAGTTGGAAAAGTAAAGTGAGGTACACTTGTGCTTTTTAATCTTCAAAGTTTTGCCATCCAATGTTTTTCAAGTGCAACACATTGTCAAATTTCAATACAGATTCGTTCAAACAAGACAACAAAAAGACACGAAACAAGCGGTTGTATTTTCTAGCTATAGCATGGATTACCATGCAATTTTGTACAGACGTTTGTCACCCCAAAGGACGTGACAAATAGATAGATAGATAGATAGATAGATAGATAGATAGATAGATAGATAGATAGATAGATAGATAGATAGATAGATAGATAGATAGATAGATAGATAGATAGATAGATAGATAGATAGATAGATAGATAGATAGATAGATAGATAGATAGATAGATAGATAGATAGATAGATAGATAGATAGATAGATAGATAGATAGATAGATAGATAGATAGATAGATAGATAGATAGATAGATAGATAGATAGATAGATAGATAGATAGATAGATAGATAGATAGATAGATAGATAGATAGATAGATACTTTATTTGGCCCCTTACGGAAATCCAGATATCCAGTAGCTCACACTGCATGCATTACCATGACATTTAGTACATATATTAATGGTACAGAGATAATGAATCCTAAAGACTTTGATGACTGAATTTTTAAGCTGCACCATGACGTTCATATTTGTGGTTTTTCAGTGAAATATCAACCAATATTGGATGGAATGACATAAAATTTGGCACCAAAACACATATTACCTTCAACATTTCCATCACTCACCAGTACAATCTCAGTCAAGTTAAATGTTTGGCTATAAATCAAGCTGTGCCCCCTCTTAAACTGAACATCCTACCAGAGTGGCAGAAAGGACCAATTCAGGTTCAAACTGGCTTCATCCATACCGTGTTGGCCCGCTATAGGAAAAAGTCTTACAGCACAGATAGCATCTCCTACAGGCAGGATTTTTCCACTCACCAGTGTCTTAACCACACTAATCAACAACTAACAAACCAACACTGCCAACTCTGAAAGCCCTGTGCTCCTGATAGAGAGGTTAAAATACTTTTTTATTAATATTCGCTGCTGCAAAACACCCAGTGACTAATTGTTGTGGTAAACACAGCTTAAAAATAAATTTGACTTGACTCGCTTGGCTTTCAATGTTGAACCCACATTCTGTTTTCCACATATTCAATATGCAATTAACCACTGAATGCATTTCTGCCTCTGCCAAAACGCCACTGATCAAGATTTTCTTTCTCGTGACAAAAAAAAACAGCTTCTTTGATCCTTTCAGCATGCATGACATTAAAATTTCCCGCTGTTTCATAGAAGTATGAGGATCTCTTCATTGTATGACACCACTTTGATCAAAATTGCTCTTTGAAATTTTGCATACACAAGTCATAATAATATCACACATGCCAAGCGGCATACGACTGATCAGAGATTTCTGTGTAAAACAGAAGACATACCTTACAGGGCCCTAGCTTTAAAGAAACATAGGGGGGAAAGGCAAAACTTCCTATCGGCAAAGAGATATTCCTGTGTTTTATTGTTAATCAGATCAGGAAACATGTACGTGGTCTTATCAGTTGTAATAGAAAACCTAATAAAGACTAAATGTTAGATTGGTGACTTTAACACTTACATACTGTTCATATTCTGACTCATAATTAGTCTCTTCACCAGTTCACATTTATAAATACCCCATCAGTCATTAATAAATGTTTGATTAATTCCTAAGGAAGCTGTTAAGAGTGTAATCTATTTATTTATAGAGGGAAAAAGACATTCACAATCACTATTTTATAGAATATGAGTAATACAACATGTTTTAATGGTGATTTTTTATTTTTCGATCAAATTTGTACATTTGCATATATAAAAATGAGGTTCAGCTGCATAAAAATTAAAAAAAGATACTTTTTATTTCCCTTTTTGTATACTGTGGGTCACATTAGGAAAAGTGTGGCTAAAAAAAATGTGTAAAGGGTGTTTTTACAACTCTCAAATGTAAAACTGGGTCACATTTGACCGTGAACAGTGTGTAAGGGTTAAAACAGTAGCAAGAGGTGACCGTCTATAGAAGCTCCCCTGCAAGAACACGAGAGGTTAAACACTGTTCAGTCCATCTTTATTATAAGGAAAAATGGTCCTTCTCTGCTGTTTAGGAATCACTTTGTATTTGGCTCGGAAGTTTTCATTTGTCAGTTCTTCAGCTTGTTCCTGACAACATTCCCAGAAAGTGACCATTAACTAGACCGCTGCAAGAATAACTGGTGCAAACAGGCTGAATCTACAATATTTCAAATCTACTGTAATATAGCTTATAGCTCTTCAATATCACCCCCCCCAACCCCACCCCTCTCTCTGTCTGCTCTCGTTCATCCTGCTGTCCTCTGGGCCCGGTCTTCCCCTCTCGTATATTTCCCAGCGCCTCTTCGAGCCTCGTCATCCCTTCCACAATTTATGGATCCCCTATCTCCTCTCCCCTCTCTCCTGTCCTCATGTCTCTAAATCTCTCCTCCCCTCTCAATTCACTATATCTCCTCTCCTCCCTTTCCCTCTCTCTCTCTCCTCTTCATCTTCCTTCTTTTTTTTTAACATTTTGCCTCCTCATTCTTGTACTCCCTAAATTCTCCACCTCCTCTCTACTCTTACATTTTTGTTTTCAGTTCCTACTCTTTTACCTGTTACCTCGAGCCCCATTCTAAGATAAGTATTCATTGTTGAGCTGATTTTAACTTGAGCTCCCTGTAGAGATGATGATATGGGTAGACGGGTTAAAACGCTTGGAGAAACAGATACCAGTTTTGAAATATGGTTCAGTTCATTTCAGAGCTGTATCAAAGTAGAACCAGGGGACAAAATGAATATGTTTTCCCTTAGAGTGGTTATAATGGAGAAAACAGGAGCAACTTCATCTGCACTATGCTCCTCATCTATTCTCCTTTCTAGTGTAGTGACCACTCAAAACACTTTACACTACATGCCAACATTCATACATTCACACACACACATTCAGACACTGAAGGAAAGATGATCTAATCCAATCTGATGTTCATTCACAGCCATCAGTATCTTACCTAAGGACATTTCAGTATGTGGACTGGAGAAGCCGGGATTCGTACCACCAGTATTCCAATTAGAGGACGACCCGCTCTACCTCCTGATCCACAACCACCCTTTAAATTCCATCTCAACTAAGTACAATGTTCATCTTGCTTCTCATCAGGTGTTCTTTTTCTTCTTCCTCTACTGTCATTACCTTCTGCAGTGCTTTGACGTACTCAAATAACCTACTTAAGTACAATTCTGAGGTGCTTGTGCTTTATTTCACTGTTTCAATTTATTGCCATATATTAAATTTACATTCCAGAAGGACATATTGTACTTTTCTCCACTACATTTACCTGACAACTAAAGCACCTTATTACTTTACAGACTTTTACATTAAGGAGCATATAAAATATAATGCATTGTTAAAGACTACACCATGGCCTTTTCACACCTTTAGGGCTATTGTGTCAGGTTGGGGTCAGATGTCAGAGTTGTCAGCGGTTCCACAGAAGAAACCTCTCACATGGTGTCACTTAAAATAACTGTTCAGGGTCCCAAAGGGGTCAAAAAGGGGTCAAAGAGGAAGAAAAATCTAAATGAATACACATTTGTGAAGTAAAGCTTTGTGTTTTCCTCTTATATTATACCATATTAATGATCTCCCAATCCATCAGTATTATGTTGTGACCTTTTGTAGGGGCCAGACCACCAGGTTGGGTACCACCGGACAAAAATACTTAAATACATGTAAAGTGGTAGATCCACCTCAATCAGCTACAACAGTTTAATGCTGTTTACACACTGATGCATCAGTATTAATAATCTAATGATGTCATATGTAATAATATATCAACCAAAGAAACTATTTATCCTGCAGAACAAGTACTTTAACTTTTTATAAAGCTACTATATACAGGATTTCACTTTTAATAGAGGTATTTTTTCATTCAGTAAAAGGTTCTGAATTCCTCTTCCATCACTGCTCTTCTCTTGCCCACACTCTTTTTTCCTTTCCTCCCATCCTCTCTCATCACTGCACAGCCGCTGTAAACTATCCTCCATCACCACATCCCCAGTAATAGATGGCCGGTGTTGGTCAGTGTGACGGAATCGTTCTGCTGCCAGTCCTTCCACTGGTCAGATCTATACGACACCGGCTTCACACTATAAATCAACACACACACACACACACACACACCTGCAGCCTCCGATGGGAGCTCAGTCTCCCTCCATTCTGACGATTGATGCGCACCTTGTTGCTAAACGGCCAAGATAATTAAACCCCACGCATCCCTCCCCTGTGTGTGTGTGTGTGTGTGTGTGTGTGTGTGTGTGTGTGTGTGTGTGTGTGTGTGCGTGTGTGTCTGTGCGTGCTTGTGCATCTGTGTGTAGGTGTGCAATTGCTCTGCTGCTACAGTGTATCACACGCATGCAATTACACAACACACATACACTGTCTTCCTCTGTCCCCTCTGACACACACACACACACACACACATACCATGACACTACAAAACACACACTTTCTATCGCCGGCCTCTCCTGAACACAAACGCCACACACACACACATATACAATCTCTCTTTCTCTGCAAACACTCACAGAGGGAGAGAGGGAGAGAGGGAGGGAGGGGAGAGAAACACCTGCTGGGCTGCAAAGCACTCAGACAAACAGCGCCTGTGTTTGGGAAGACTTGAACAAATGGGAAAATTATACAGTGGAACCAAAACGACACACTCTCACCCAAAGGTGCTTCACCCTGACTGGTTGAAGAGAATTCTTGGAGTGTATATTTCCACAGTTTTTTACAGAAAGAAAAAGCAATGTGTGCGTGTGTATGTGTATGTTCAAGTGTGTAGGCTACACAACAGAGAATGATCGGTTTAAAATCATTTTGTTTTGTTAATACTGTGAGGATTCATTTGGATCATTTTGGAGCAGATTGGTGAATATAAAGGTTGTTTTTTTTAAAAAGGCAAATGAGCAACAATCTAAACTGAACAAAAGTCTATTTTTGACATTATAAGTGTGCTTCCACTGCATTATATCTCTGTCTGATCCCTCCTCATCCTCCAGGGAGGGTATGTCTTTCATCCATGATGCCCAGCTTTTAGCATGTTTCCCCACACACACACATACACACACAGTTTGATGAATGATTAATGAGCAGCCTAATGTCCTCACGGTGAGTTCAAGGACCGCAATAGTCGAGTTAAAGGAGTCAAAGACTTGATTTCCTCTAGTGTAAATTCAGCATCCCGCTCAGTTAGACACACGCCATCAGATCTCTCTATCTCTCTCGTAAAAAAAACGCTCTCTGCCACTCGTTCTCTCACCTCTCACATACACCCACGCGCCACGGGCGCGCACTATCAGCTCTCTCTCTTTCTCTGCGTCTCTCTCTCTCTTTCTTTCTCACACACACACACACACACACACACACACACACACACACACACACACACACACACACACACACACACACACACACACACACACACACACACACACACACACACACACACACACACACACACACACACACACACACACACACACACACACACACACACACACTCTATACCTATAGACAAACAGCCCCTGAAGTAAACTCATCACACTAGCGCGCACACACGCGTAAAATCGGAGCTCTTACCTGGTTGTTTCGGGGTAATTAATCCTGTATCCAAACCGATGACAGAATCTTGACCAGATGAAAACGTTACAGTGTTGAAATAATCCCACCTCTGACTGTCTCTCCTCTCCTTTCTGTCTCAAACCTGACCGGTGCAGCCAAATGTCTCCCACTCCAAACTAACGGGACGGATAGCTGCTTAAATTTAAAAAAAAGGACGGAGGAGGTCTCGTCCTCGCCTCCTCTTACCAAAGCCGAGAATTATAGCCTCTAACTGGAAAAGTCTCTCTGGCCTCGAAAAAAAATGAATACAATCCTTTTTCTTCTCCCAAGATGTTGGGAGACCAAATACGAAGTCTGCTCCAATTAACCGCAGTTACGCATCCTCTCCTTCTCCCCTCTCTGTCTTTTCTCTCCTCCGCCTCCCCCTGTCTATCCAACTACTTTCTGTCAGGACCGAGTGGAAGGCAGAGACAAGTAGGTAGACCTCAGTGTTCAGTCTGTCTCTGTCTCTGTCCGGGCAGTGGTGTGGAAGAGTCGCTCTACTTTGCGCAGCCAAAAATAACTTCCAATCTCCAAACTGGAACCCGCGAAGCCTTTGCACTATAATAATCCCTATTAAATTCGTATGATATTTCAACAGTGGGGCTGTTGTGGCAGTTATGACTTCATAGACATTCTCATAATAAAGTATGAAACTTTCGGTCTCTGTTATACCACTGTGATGTTTCTCAGGGGGCTCGATGCGCAGTGTGAGCTTCCAGACACGTTTAGTGATGCTTAATATTATATTTTTAAAGATATCTCCAACATTCATGTAATATCCCTAAAGGGGCTTGAACATCTGCACGTATATAGAGGCTTAATTACAAGTTTTATTGCGTTATGTTTTAAATGTTAACGTGGAGGGAAGGTAAAGAGGGCAGGAAAGTCGAGTTAGTGATGAGACAATCAATCAATAAGGTCCCACTTTGCAGGTTAGTGTCGTCATTAAATTGATTAATCAATTAATCGATTCAGAGGTGATGCAAGATAAGCATGATCTTAATGCCAAAGACAAGAAGCTAGAGTGCAGGGTTCGCTTTTCCTCTTAAGCCCACACACACACACAAGTCCAAGTTTGCCGGGTGATTATGTCCGAGCGTCAATCAGCCAGCTGATCAATAAGTAATCAGTCCATATCCAGACACAGGTAGATTTTTTTTAAGTGTGAGGTTGCAAGGTGATGTGTCTTTTCTTTCTCTGCTCTTTTTTTTGGTCTTAATTCACTCCATCCATCCGATAAGACATTTTTTGGAAATCAGAGACGACGCATTTCTCTCCTCCGCTTTAATCTCTATTCTCACTTTTCCCCCTCTCTCCAGAAACGCGTCCCTCACAGTTCAGAGTCTTGTATCTCCTCTTATCTCTCCCCTTAATGCGATCCCACGTCCTGTACTTCACTATCAAATCAAAAAGAAATCACACAACAGTCCAGTTGAATTGACTTTTGGAAATCCTTCTTGCAGCGCTGGAGCAGCGGGTGAAGGGAAAGCGCGAAGCCTTGAGTCGCTCCTTTTGGGTTCTCCTCAAACCCGAAAGGAAGAGAGGGGGGGGGGGGGGGGGGTGAAGATGAAGAGGATGAGGAAGTGGAGGAGGAAAGGGAAGCTGGATCTCTTCGCTTTCGGCTACAGAATGAACAGAACGATATGGAAGAGGATTCTGTGGATGAAAACCAGAAAAAGAGAAAAACCCCACTTTTGGCTTGGAGGCTAAAATAACTGGACAGAAGAGATGCGCCTCTTCTTTCTTTTTTTATTCCTCTCCTTGCAGAAATAAAATACTTCCTCTCCTTTTTTTTCGTTTCCCTCAGATACTTCACCACCTGCCCTCAGAAGGACAGATAAGAGACATAAAATCTGCCATTTCTTGCGGAGGCTTTTATCCAAAGTGCCTCAAGAGAGTCCACAAGAGAGCGCAGAGCTGCCAGAGAGAGAGAGAGAGGGAGAGAGAGAGAGAGAGAGAGAGCGAGCGAGCTGTAGAAAAATAATAAAATAAAATATAAAGAGATATCCTTCCTCCTCCGTGCGTGTTGATATTCAAACCCACGCGTATTTCCACATAGTTTCCTGTCCTAGATAAAGAGGAAGTGATTGTGTTGTTGGAGATAAGGAGCCAATAGAAATGAATGGGGACCAGCAGCCGGCTGCATTCAGCTGCCCTCAACCCTCCAAAGTGAAGGGCGCTGTTCCTTCAGCACCAAGAGACACTCAGGCACGCAAACACTATGAACAAAAAAGAGAGGATGGATTTCTTTTCATTTTTTTTTGTTGCAGTTTGTTTGCAATTTAATTTGAGTTTGCAGAGTGAGAAGAGAGGCACAAGAGTGTGTTGGACTTCTATATCATTGTTTTTTTTATTGACACAAAGCAGAACAATTGGGAGAAGATTAAGAAAGAGAAGAGAGGTTAAAAAGGAAAAAAACTAAAGGAGAAAGGCAAGACTGTAAAAGAGAGATGAAATTGCGCAAGTGTAACTGTTTGGGGGGCTTCTTTTGGTGTTTCAGCATGGTGAAAAGTGCCACTTTGTTGCCCCCTTTTGGCAGTGGAGAGAAATTGTCTTGGGGGAGGATGGAAGAGATGGAGGGATTAAAGGATGGAGCTGAGAAGAGAAGGAGGGAGGGAGGGAAGCTGAAAGAGAGCAGCTCAGCTCAGGTAATGAAGTCACAGAGAGAAAATCGCAGTTAAAAACAATCATCACAGGTGAAAATCAATAGTGACTGTGGTGAAAGAAAATCAACATTTTACTGTGACGCACATGTTCAGACCAGCTGGTATGTTTGTCTGAGCATGAGAGCTTTTCATTTTAAAGTCTGTGTGTTTGCTGTTTACTTGTTTGTTTCTTATGTTTTTTTTCTAATGTATTGATTATTATTTAAATTACAATGTAATCTTATTCATTTCCAAAAGTCTTAACTTATTTTTTTCTACATTTGTTTCACTTCTATCTCATGCCTGAGTAATTACATTAGTATTTATATATAACCCTTCCTTTGTTTCTACATGCATGTTAATTGTGCTCATTTATACACAGTAATACATCTTATTAGCAGAGCCTTATGTTTACTTCCTGGTGGTTTGATGGGCTAAATCAATCAAAATGATCTGTTAAAAAAACTGAATGAGACATAATCAATGAAATAGATCTCCATTTGTATATTTAATTGTCTTGGGATGTGCTTTTAGGGCAAACCTAATTGTGTTCTTTTATGAGTGCATGTGCAAGAAATGAAAGGGAATCTTGAACTCATGAAATGAAATGATGAAATCGACTTTAAACGTCTTTGATGATAACATAAATAGGTCAGAACATCCCATTTTCAAGAGAGTTCTGTTATGTCTTATCATGAATCTCTTAGAAATTAGACAAATTTATTTTTCCGTGGGGTGATATTATATCCATATTCTCAAATGATCCTTTATCACTAATGGCTTTGTTGCTGAACAACAGTGCAGTAGATGCAATCAGGCTTTAAGGTTTTTTAGGGTCAATTCAGTCATAATGGATCTGCATCACTAACCTTTGTGCAGAGATGAACTGCACACAGATGGTGTGAGGTCAACAGCACCTGGCGTGAAGGTGAGACTTTATGTCTGACTAAAAGGTGAGACATTCAAAAAGTATTACAGCACATGCATACATATAAATAAAGATATAGAACTCTACAGCAAGGCCTCATTAAAAACGTGTTTTTGAGTAGTCTTGCAAACAGTACAGCTGTAGCTCTAGGAGCAAGTATAATGAGTATTCATGATTGCATGAGTCCAGCACACCATAAAACAAGCCACAATGAAAAGCATGAGATGCATGAAATGAATTATGCACATTGGAGACTCTACTGTATATTTCCGAGGCTAAAATGTGCCAAAGTTTGCAAAGTCTAAGGTTACATGGGGCTGTGCGGTAAGTGCTGTGAGATCATGCAAATTCAAATGTGTTAAATATTAACACACGCAATTCTAGAGTTGCGAGCCGAGACTTGTCTCGTCTTACAGCTGCTTATCATGAATTGCAGATCCCATGAGGAGTCTTCTGATGTGGTGTGGATGGGTGATCCTGGCTATCATGCGCTGTCTCAAAATGGAAAGCTTTGGAACAGATGGTTAACTAGATGTATAGGGGTCACTGGCAATCCTTCCTGCCCTTTCCCTCACCCTGGTGTCATGCAGTTCCTAGACGGAGGCCAGCAGACAGCCAATGAGTCACTCGCTAGTGCGGAAAATATGCTGGACTTCATCCTTGGAACCATAAAGACAGTCAATCTAAACTGGGATGAACAGTTGTGAGGATGCGGTTACAGTAATTATGGATGTCTAAAATTGGACAGAGAAGTTAAGCGTTGTTCATCGTTGTTTTAACCTAACAACTACATTATGTACGCAGATGGGGTTGTGGGTGCTGTGTACTGACAGGTGAGGGGTTAACAGCATCAACCCCTCTCCTCTAGTTAAGACTCATTGGCCCGGTTTAGACCTGGCATTAACATGAGTTTCGGAGGATCGGATCACAACCGGACAACCAAGACACACCGCTGTTTAGACCCGTCTCTATTAAGTGTCTCAACTGGTCTCGAGCTGACCACTTGTGTCTAGATTTTGTTGCCGCCCCTGCATCACTTTTAATCCTTTTCATCAGTTATTTCAGTCTCTACATTTACTTTTAATAGTTTAGTGGAGGAGTACGCCATCCCCACATTGGATCCGAATCACCTTCACACACGACAAATTCACAGCAAACCATGCATGAATCTAATCTAGCGTCACTGTTTATAATTTTATCTGTTCACTGTTCGCTCACACGTAGCCGTATCTGAGCTCTAAGTTATCGTTAATGAAAACCAAATATTTCCTACTGCTGCCGGTTCACATTAAAGGCATTCGAATGGGGCCACACAGACTGCTGTTTGTTTTGAAGCAGTCACAGGAAATAAAAGCGTATTTGTTGCCGAGGTTAGCTCTACGATCCTTCATCAAAAATGTGTCAAGACAAAGGTCTTTTCTGAAATGTTTGTAATTGGATGAGTCCAATTATCCAATGACAAGACAGGACACATTAAATATCAAATCAAATTTGGTTTGTGGCCAATTTTTCATTTCCTATTTTTGACTTGAGTATAAAATCAAAGCTCAAGATCATTAAAGTTGTGTGTTTACACACTCCCTTCAGCAAACAGCACACTGATTTTTATTTCAATGAAACACTGTTGCAAATCATCGCACTGTATCATGAATTAGATTCAGAATGAGTAAACAGAGACACTTCATGGTTCAGATGTTCCGCTGTTCACAAGAACTGAACAGTCCTTCAACCTCTCTCATGCATTCCTTGACCTACTTGATTCTTCTTGAGTGGTGAAATTCATCGTCTCTTACACAGTATCTTGTTCTCTCTTGTGCCCATCAAAATCTCTCACATACATCGGCTTCCTTTCACAATTTTTACTCGGCTTTTGTTGAGTTTGGCACCTAATAGATAACCATAGTCTGTCACGCTGGCAAGTAGGAAACCACTCACACTGAGTGCGTCATGCAGGTGCTCGTGAAGTAGAAAATACTTGTTTTTCCTACAAGTTCCCAAATCAACCAGGGCTGACACTCAACTTCTGATCTGGTTTTGAACCGCAGTTTTTTAACTAGTTCATGGCATTTTTTTCACCACATGGACTACATATTGGGCCTTTGAACAGACAATAAAATCGTTTAAAATAATTCAAATGATATCCGTGGGCTTGTCAGAAATCATTCCCCATTTACTATATATAGTACACTATATTAACTGCCTGCCATTTTATTGTTGTGTCCGGCTTGTGAGTAATTATGTTGATCCAATATAAAAATCCATAGTGGAATTAAATATGTATCTACAGCATCTACAGCATCATCTATGTACACTAAATGTATCATTACTTTCTGCTAACCGCCCCACAATGCCTCACATTTGATTTTTTTTTTAATGCAAAAATGGTTGTTGTGAAACTCTGCAGCTGCCAGTGATGGCACAAAATGTCTGAAATCACAATTTACTGTTCATGGTACAGTAAACATATGATATATACAAATATTATATAGGAAGTACTGAATGATGGAATTATTTTGGACGTAGCATCATAAAGAAATTTTAAAAAGTGATCATCGTTTTCGAGTCATTTTGAAACAGCCTCAGTGCTGCTACAATGTAGCGAAAGCTTCGTTTTGTGGCAGTACAACCTTTGAGATAAAGGAGTAAGTAGACGAGGACAGACTTTTCACTTTGAGTTAAAACGGTCTCTATGGAATATGTTCTCATCCCATTTAAGGTTGGTGAAAGTTATCCAATGGAATTGGAATGACTCAATTGGCTTGATAATTGAGCTCTTGGTCTCCAGGGGAAGATGGAAAGACTATGTCTTCACATAGAAATCAAGTCTGAGGTTTGAATGTTCAACAGCAGCAAAGCTTGCCAACAGTTGTTTGCAGGTACCTGAGAGACTCCCGTTCAAATATCATCAAATACGTCTGTCTGCCTTCAACATTAGTATGTTGCTACCATATCATCTGGTCCCTGAATAAAAGCCTTGAAGGCCCTTTGATAGTGAGGGGAATGAACCTTTACAGGCAGAGTTAAAGCAGGTCCTCTGTATTGGTATTCTCTCCTATGTTGGGAAGGGAATTAATTCCTCTGGTTGCTCAGAATGAAGACTGCAGTGTCGGGATGTTTGGTTTTCATTTGTATTATCTGTCCTGATAGTAGGCGTGGCATGTCTTTGCTTTTGCCTGAGGGGGGATGTACAGAGCAGCAAAGATGATTGAAGCAAACTCCCAGAGAGAGCAAAATAGCTTGCAGAGAAAAAGCAGCGTTTTCCAGCATGAGGGAGTTGAGCTGGGATTCAACAGGCGGGACTGAGCACAGATTATTTTTGATATTAAAACATATATTCACATTCCCTCCCTTTTGTTTTGTTGCTGATTTGTATATCATAATCCGCCTGATTCAGCATATAAATCCTGCCACCAGAGCCAAGAGACAACCAATTTTCCTAGAAAAATAAACTGCTGAAGTGAAGTCATTGTTAGTCCTGGTCAGCAGTTGTAATTTATTAATTTCGGTGCTCTGGGTGTGAACACTGCAGAGCATGACCAAGGAAGGGCAGTGTGGAAACTTTTATGTCCTGCAGCAGTGATGTGCTGTTTTCTCCCTCTCAAGGATCCAATTATACAGATCTGGGGGAAGGAAACCACATCTCATCAGCAGCTGTTGGTGAAAATGTCCAAGGAAGAGCTCAGAAGCGTGGATAAAAGCCAGCAGGCAGAGTGTCAATGAGCATTCAGAGGCAACTACGCATGGTGGAGAAAACACATTCACAAGAAAGTGAGTGTGCCAAATAGAAGACACTGTCTGTAACGGTTAATGAAAGGAAGTGATTAGATTTACGATTCTTTTGAGAAAACATGGGATTACTTGTGTTTCTCAAATAGGTTTAACCCGATAGGTCCCGGTGGAGAGCGGGAGTTACAGTTTAACTGGTGTTTCCAATTAACTGGTGAGAGTACCGTGTGTGAGACAGATGTGGTGTAGGCGTGGACTTACCAGGAGAAAAGCATTGTGATTACTCTGCCTCTCTATCATGGATGTATTTCTCTCTATCACCTTCTCTTCTTGGTGTCTTTAGAAACATTGCAATTTCCTACAATGTTCATTTTAGTCTCAACAAAAATACATGGGGAAGTACATTGGGCACTGACCTACTGATGTCTTAAAAAGTATGCCATGGAGACATAATGGCAACAGGACCTTAGTCTAGATATTAGAAAGCTAGAGTGAGTGGTTTTATATAATATAGCCAAACAATATAATGCTAGAATCAACCCCCCCCTCCCCATAGTTGCAGGAAATGGTTACTGCACATGCCACAAAACTGTAACTTCCCTTTCATCATTGAAACCAATCCAATAGTTAACATAACAGCACAGACAACTCACCAATTCTGGTGTATAGATGTAAAGGAAAAAACTGAACAAGAAACAGCTTTGTTTCTTTAAAATTAAAGTTGACAGTGATGTCTAATTCGGATGAATGAGGGTGCTGAGTAGTGTAGAATACTGTGGTAAGAGAAAAAAATGTCTGTAGCCTTTCATACAAAACACGACTAATGGCAGATGAATCACAAGTTAATCTTGACAAATCACACTTTGACAAACTCTAACATTACCTCCAGCTCACTTCCTAATGTGTTCAAACCGAGCATATGATACACATAACATTATGTCTATGGCAAATGATACTAAGAACAAGAGCGATAGCGATGAGCTTTTCAGTGTTTTGAACAGGCATCGACACAGTCATGTACTTGGTCATTCCCTGGTCCTCTCCTCTAGCGTCCTGAGATCACAACCACAGCATCAAGCATGCAGATATCTCCATTTAATTCAAACACCAGTTAATCTGTAACATTATTTGTCACGTTGGGAAATACACTGATTCACTTTCTTTCTAAGAGTTAGAGGAGCAGATGGATACCACTTTCATATGTGTCCTTTAGAAAGGAACAGGAAATCAGACTCAGGACTACAACACCATGTGCAGACTCCCGATCGTATATCATATCACTTCATCAATGTTGCATTATAACTGATGGCAACAGGCCAGAAGTCAACTGGTCAGTGGATATTTGTCACCACGGAAGAGATTTTATGACACCACTGCTGTTATTATAGCCCTAGTATCACACTTCTAGGTACAGGATATGACTCTACTCTGTGGCACTGCCAGAGCGAAACGCTCCACTTGTGGGGTATGATGCTGTGTGACGCACAGAGCAGAACCACGTTGCAGCCAGAATGTGACACGGCTGTATTTGGTGAAATCAAGGCGTAATAAGATTTAGAGGGGTTGGTAGGTTAGATTTTGCTACCTTTGGAGTGAGTGATGTTAGCTGTTCCCGTTTCCAGTCCTTAAACTAAGCTAAGCTAACTAGCCACTGGCTCCAGCTTCATAATAGGAACGGATAAATCAGTTCCTTATACAAAATACACAAATCTCTCTTGACATTTTGGGATGGGAGCGGTATCAGTCTTCTCATCTAACTCTCAGCAAGAAAGCAGATAAGCAGATTTCCCAAAATGTCAAGAGAGATTGGTGTGTGAACTGATTTGAGAGTGAATCAACATATCAATAGCGTTGTTACAAAAAAGAGCTTTCTAACCTTCTTGCTTATTGTTAAGGCGATCCAAGCAACATGTGCACGTCAAGATTTGGTTTGTCCCAATTCCCGAAAAGTGACACCAGAAGCTATAAGGAGTTTGCTAAGTAGCTGAAAGTTATTCATGTATTTGTAAACTATTCACATGGTATACGCTGACTTGATATATGATGTCAGAAGTGTTATTGACACTTTCTGACTTGACTAAGACCTGAGAGTAAATGTTTGTTACTCCACTAAGTCAATCACGTGCGTTATTTATTGGTAGTCAGTTTCACCAAAAATCTCACTGATTTCCAAGTCCAAGATGACTGTTCATGAGCTATCATAATTGAAACTTTCATACGTTACAGTTACTCTGAAAAAAGGTGCGCAATACATCCAATTATTAATTTTTAAGGCCATAAGAGATATTGAGAGGCAGACAAATGGAAGAGGAACAAAAGCACTCAGGTTTTTGACTCAGGACTGAAAGGGTTAGTAAGAAGAAGAAATTAGATTTTAAGTTGCAGATGAAAAACAAAATGTCTACCATTGATTTGTTTTAACAATTTAACAGTCCATGAAAGCAATGAACTGCTCAGTGACTAACCATAACTGCAAACATCCCTGACTTCAAATTCTATGATCTCGACTGTAAAGCTTTTACCTCTGCACAAGATTGTACACAGAAGGGAAGCCTGCTTACAAACCTAAATGTGATGAGTTAGAATGTGATGTTGAAGGCACAGAGAGCACATTGTGATAATGCAGAGGTGACGCCTTTAAGGCAATGTGGATTGGTGATATTGCCTTTAGCTGCATTGAGGACTGGCGGCATGCAGGAACAAAATCAATATAGATAGCATCTGAGCCCACAGGGAACAGAAGTGTAATGAAAAGTGCTGTTTGTCATAAATGTTAAAAGTTCCCCTTCATGTACTTTTCATGGAAATATCACGTTACAAGTGAGCCATGATAATGTGTGCAATGCTGTTTTGTTAGCACGTCTCCTTATCTGTCTTTCATGCATCACGTAACAAATAAAAGAATAAAAACATTAGACTGCCTCATTTAATCATTCTGAAAATGTTGTTAAATGGAAACCAAACACAAGTAAGCCTCACTGCTTTGTGTCCCAACCTCTATTTTTTTTTTTTTTAAGGAACACTGCATTACAGCAGACTCCAGAGAGACCAAATAATGACTATTATTTATCCATGTGTCCTACTGTACAGTCATTTAAATCCCAACGGAATAACCACATTTTCCAAATGACCTGAAACAGCTGAAAAATGCAAAAAAAACTGTGCCCTGTTATGGTCACTGCTTGACTTCTCTCACGCACTCTGTCCCTGATGTCTGTGAAAAGGTAAATCTTTTGGAAAATTAGCTTTAGTGAGAGACACATTAATGAACACACAAAGCATCAAAAGGAAGGGCCAGTATCTGTTCATCTGATGTAATGTTGTTTGACACCAACACCCTACATGGTGGTGAAGAAAAGTGCACTATTACCTATGCCATCTAAGTCTGTTTTAAAAAAATGTTTTTCACCATGTTACTACCAGTGTGTAATTTGGCTTCAGGATATTAGGTTCTTTTACACTGTTAAATCACTTAAAGCAGAAAACTATTCTGCAAACGCTCAAAGGGTTATGTTGTTTTTATCACCCAAAATTAGAGTTGTAAGGAATGGATTTAATTTTTATTTTGTGTAGTTCTGCGCTAACGTAAGATGCAAATGTTAGCATACTCTGCTAACTAGCTAATTACTAAAAATTCTGTAACGACCTAGCATTATTTCCAAGGCAGGTCATTACCACACTACATTATTACAGGATAAGGTTACACAACACTTTTTTTTACTCAACAATATTCTCTTGTATCAATGAAACATATTTTTGATGCAAACGTTATCATACTCTGCTAACTAGCTTACTACTTACAGTTGTAGCCTTGTGTTACTTCCAAAGCATGTCATTAGCACACTACATTAGTACATGTTGGAGTTACAGATTACATTACATCTAACGTTACATTGGGAGAGCCAAGATGCTACTATATCAGAGTTAGCGTAATGAAAGCAGCTCTGTTCTGCTTTTTATTGGATTTGGAGAAATGTACACACAAGCCAAAACTTGGTGGCGTTAGCCTACGATTAACTCACTCATTGGTTAACTGGTGCTCATTCAAAAGACTTTTCTCATATAAATGAAACATATTTTATGATGATGTGAACAGTAAAGCAAATATCTAACCACTGTGATGCTTGTCAAAGTGTATTTTTCTATAGAAGAATGCAATTTATTTTCAGTAATACTCCGGCTAAAGCTAGGTATCTCTATCCTGCAATACAAGAACAATGCTGCTCCTTCTCTCACATCTTATGGATCATCAACTGGTGAGGATGCATCATTTCACTTTTAAAACATGTCATCTGATTACAGTAAAAAGTCAGCTGTAAACAGTTTTTAATCAATTTACAGAGAGAGCATAACTACAAAGTGATGAAATCTGCAAGTGACATTCATCCTTTCAGCCAACAATTGATGTTCATTTTTAGACATAAAAAATACTTACTTATATGTCAAAGACCCAATGTTTCAAAACAAATGTAAATCTGCCACTGTTATCATCAACAGTAATAACTGTATTATCACATAATTTTATGTGAATGGAGCATTATCCTATAAATGAGAAAATGAGAAATTAAATTTCGGGATATGTCTACGAGTAGCCTCAAAGAATGCATCACCTCTCTCTCTCTCTCTCTAGATTTTAAAACATTATAATTACATTACTAAAGATGGTTGTCCAATTAGGGAGCTGAGAAATCTGTTAAAGAGGGGTCAAGAGGAAAGGGGGGAGTATGGTTAAAGGCACAGAAGGAGATGATGACAGTGGGGAAAAGGGGGGAGGAGAGAAAGAAAAAGACAGGTTGAGATATAGAACAGAGAGAAAAGAAAGAAGGAAACAGGTTAAAGGGCAAACAGGCATTTGAAAGATTACTTAATTGCTCTTTCTAACAGTGGTTCATTCTTTCTCTCTCTTTCTCTGACACACACACACACACACACACACACACACACACACACACAAGCACACACACACACATTACTGATCCGTTCCTAATGAGCACTTCGAGCACTGAACCACCACCAAGCTCTGTGAAAACTGGTCAGTATACCCACACAGCTCATGGAAATGTGAACATGCGTAACAGCTCATAGCCATGTGACACCCCTCACAGACTTGTGAACACACACGTACACACACATGACCAGGGCATGTTGGAGGTTAGCTGTCATTGATTGAGGCTAATTTTAATGGAAGATTTCCAGCCCACTGTAATTAGGACGTGTGAGTGTGTCTTTATGCATGTATTTGCGTGTATACAGAATAACCAGAGTTGAGAAAGAAGAATGAATGATAATATATTATATAACATACTGTGTGTGTATGAAGTGATTGTTCTTAACCACCTCTACAACAGCACTCAACATCAGATAGCTGTCTCAACCATTTAATTCTTAGTATTTCCTGGAAACCCTTTGAGAATTGGTAATCCCAAGTCCTGCCAAATGTTTCTTGACCAGTGTAACCTCACTTTAAACTCTAGCCAAACAAATACAAAGGTCAAGATTGATTTAAACATCTTTTACCTTTCTTGATACCTCTAAGCGTAGACGTACTTGACATTTTTGTGACTTACACATCTCACAAAAAAGATAAACACAGACATCCCTTTTAATGTCCTTTTTCTCGACACTAGAAGCTGTCCAATGTCCAAGTATCCTTAGAAATGATGCCACAGTTATGTCCAATGCCAATGCCAATGCAGAAAGTAATGTAGCAAAGCAGACAGTAAGTGTGTGAAGATTGGGTTGATGGATAGATAAGGACCACAGTTTGGTCTCTACATCTATTGATGCTCCTGTCTGGAGATAGAGTCGGAGATGTTGATCCTCAGTAGCATTGACAGTAACGTCATTGCTTTCATAAAACTATCTTTTTATATAAACTTTTATATAAATATAAAATATGAAATTCACTGAACTCACTTCAACAGATTTTTTCCAAATCCTGTAGTACCTCCTCCTTCTGTGTAATGATGTGACAGATTGCCTAAACAATCTGTCACATCCTGGACACATTTCCAGAACCTTGTCCAGTATGTAGACTAGACTGATTTCCCTAGATTATCAAGAACCTGAACCATGACCATGCCTCTGGAACATCAGGAACAACTCCTTAATTAGAGGATACTGTTGCAATCACTGTCCATGGTGCTGATCTTGCTCAAAAAATGGACCACTTCTCTATTTTCAGCATACTAGCTGTGTGAGAACGCCAAGCATATGACAGTTTTGTTTAAATGACTTGCCAGAAGTGTCCAGATTGTAGACTTTACTTGTACTGGCTTTTTTTTTTTTAATTATTTGTCTTGTCAGTCTTGGTGCAAGTTTATGTAGAGAACATTTGCTGGTTAAAGAATTGTGTCTAGCGTGTTGTTTTCTGATTGTTGGCAAAGGTCAGTCTACATTGTTGGGGGCACAGTTTATAGTTTTCTCTATTCTGCAGCCATGGTTTTTATTAAACCTCTTAGAAACATCCCTCTGCCTCTGTGCAGTCTTTGCTCTTGGATTCTACTGTCAGAACACAAACACACACACACACACACACACACACACACACACACACAGAAAAACACACAGTCTCCTGATCAAAGCAGAGCCATATGTCCAGAGCCTGGTGATGAATATGAGAGCTGACAAACGATTAGACAGCTGATTAGCTCTATGCTGAATGCTATGCGTTTTTCTCTGTGTGCGGGTTGCGTTGTGTATCTGCGTGTGTGCGTAGGAAGTTGAGCGCACATCCATCTGTGTGTGCCCCAACTGTACTCAACAGCTGACAGAGCAATTCCAGTCATTTCATACTAATAGTAAAAATGTTCCTTCATCACCTTCATTCATCACTGGCATACAGCCGACCTCATACCTCGGAATACGGACATCACTAAAGCCTGTACAGTGTAGCAGTTACTGGCATGAAAGGAAGAAAATATTTGCATATTGTTGTTCAGATAATCTTTCTCTAACAAAATACAGAGATTACCATAAGAATCCCATAAAACATCCATCATAAAACAGCAGCACATAACGCTTCATTGTTGTGAGCGAACAGTTTGACAGTGTGATTGGATGGCAGCTATCTTCCGCCTCTGCAATGATCTGTTTGGACAGTTTCTCGCTGCAGTCACAGAAACCTGCCATCGCGCGTTTGTTGTTTTGCAAAGGATTTTCAGCTGCCTCTCAGAATTGCATCAGTCACTGCATATGAGAGAATGCGCATCTCTGTTTTTTTTTTACACCATTTTCTAACCAACAATGACAAATATACTGTACACAATATCACTGCCAGCATATCACGACTCATGTGCTAATACCTACCATGTTTAGGTGGCTGGTAAAACTGCAGGAACAAGTTTAATCGTGCACATTTTTAACACATAATATTCATAGGCTATACAGTACATGACCACTCTTTGTATGTTTGTTGTAAAACCTCAGATTTGATTCAGATTGGTTTTTCAGTGATGCTCTGGATGTTTTGGAGGTTTTAGCCTGTAGTCAGACAGATTGTAGCATTCAAGAGAAAAAAAAACTGTTCGAAGATTTTGGGAAATATGGTTATTTGCTGTCTTTCAGTCAGATGAGAATCAGATAGGTATTGATACCACTCATGTCTGTGCTTAGCCTAGCTTAGCATAATGACAGAATGAGGGGAAACCACTGACCTGGCTCTGTCCACAGTTTAGCACCTCTAAATCTCTCCATCTAATTAAGACTTTACATAATCTGAGCAGAAATGTGAAACTGACTATTTCTGGTTGTAGGGGATGTTACATGCTGGAATTATTTGCTGAAACAGTTTGTCCATCTACTGACCACTTCTGTGCATGATCTCTTTGCCAGTTGGTGAGAACAGGTTTTAGTCTATGTCTCAGTTATTTCACTGTGACAACAAGACTCCAGGAAGTCACAGCACCCAGCTCTGATTTGCTAAGAAATCATTAGCTTTAGCCAGTAACTCCTCCTAAAACCAACAATTGTAATTTACATATTTCTGTTTGTGTACATATAAAGAAATCAACATATGTTTCAATCACCATGTTGATAAATGAGCTTTAGAGTTGTTGGTGGATATATTTTAGAACTTTGGAGAGAACCTGCTAATGCTAAGCTAAGCTAATTACCTCCTGGGTCCTTCTCCATCATGTCTGTAACCCACAGATGACAGTGCTATCAAGCTTCTCATCTAACTTTTGGAAAGGAATTCAAGCATACAACGTAGCATACATGTAGCATCAATCATTTGAAAACACTGAACAACACCAACTCATGTCCCACTAAGTGGAAGGACAAGGTGTCTAGTAGCTCAAAGTGAAAAGTTTCCCATGTAATATCTTTAAGTGTGGTAGCACATAACATTAGCTGCTCTAGAAGAGTTTACACCATCCCTGTGCACTGGCTGATGTGGTTTCCTGTCAAATGACAAACACTATCCAAAGAGCATTTGAAACATTTTAACACCTTGTGTAAATAAAATTGTCTTACACCATTAATTGCTTGACTAATTATTGATGCTACATAATTACAAGAATCAACATTCATGATTATGCAGATGTAAGAGCTGCACAAATTGAACTAACAATGATCACAAAGTTGGTTTGTGATTCATGCTGTCTCCAATAGGACCATTTGGGATAATATTAGTTTTTTCCACTCCAGGAACTTACCTGACCTGTAGCTTTAAGCATAGTCATTACCATGGATTATGTGTCATTTACACTGTACTCCCCACACTTCGGTTGCAAATTCCCAAACCTAAACTTCAGCACTGGTCAGGAGGTTGTATTAAATCCAAGTTCTAGATACTCTCAGTGGGGAGGAAGTCCACCAGATTCGTCAGAATCACCTTGGATTCAGGACAGAATTACGCAGTGAGCTGTTTTTTTAAAAGGATTGACCAAAGACAGGGGGACTGACAGTTGCCAGTGCATCTTCTGGAGCAGCAATCTTTCTTGCGAGACCAATATAACCAATATTTCATATCTTCTTTCAAAAAGGTCTAAGTTACAGGTCGTGATGTTACTGTAGTGGAAAAGAGCTCCCTACCATCAAGGTACCCTTCAGGAAAACACTAGCCACTAGGGCTGTCTCTCTTTCAAAAATTCAAGTTTAAACAAAATCAAAACGACCTGCAATTCATTCTAATTCATTCCGCATTTTCCTAGCACCTCTGCCTCCACTGGCTCAGTGGGGTGGTCAGCTAGCAGGTGAGCCCTCAGATTTGTTATCGTTGAAGACAACTGCCTTTTATAATGTCGACAAACAGGCTTGTCTTTGTTCTTGTCTTTGCTGTCCACTGTGTGGAACCCAAAATACTTCCACTCAGATGATTCTATTTGCTCTTTCCCCATTTTAACAAAACAACACTACATTGACATTAGCCTAGTTTACTGATAGGTGAATAGGGCATGCTAGTGAATATTTAGAGTGCCCTGTGCTGGATCACAAGGAAAACGCAGAAAACAACCTACATTTCAAAGAGGTCATTACAGTTCGAATATTTACTTTTCACCCCACGTTTGAAAAAATGTTCGAATTTTGAATAAAAAGTGACAGCCCAACTAGCCACCAAGTGTTAACAAGAAACTGTTGTTCTGGAGGCAGCGATGGAAAACTAACTTTTTTGAGCAGATACCAGATGTGGTTATGTGGACCTACACAATGTGTGCGGCTGGCAAAGAACACAGTGTTCAGTCAACATTACCAGAATAGAGATATATATGGACAGCCACTGAGACACAATGTATTTTTCTGCACTTGGAATGTATGGCTACAAAATGGGTTTTGAGTTGCTGAGATGCTAATGACCTGGCAGATGTACTCTTACATCTACTATATATGACAAGGCTCTGAGACACGAGGCTCACTTGTTTATGAAGCTTTCTGCCAAACATTTCCCTCTGATGAAAAACTGCTGTCTTTTATGATGTTGAAATTGGAATATGTTGTGCATTTTAGTTGATGACAGACATTTTATCAATCTGGATTCCCAACACTGCTTTACAAAGTAGAATTTGCAGGATTGCTGTTAGAGGAACAAAAATATAGCTCTATGATAAAGCCCTTTTAATGCAGTCTGACTGTGTTTGCCCAATGAGGTGATTATTCTTTAAGGTATATGATCGGCCCACTGGGAGTGGTTCATGGCTTGAGGAAGCTTTGACTCACTGCAGGTCCATTTTTAAGTTCATACTCTACCTATCAAGCAGCCAAATAAAGCTTTGAATCCCAGTGACATTTAAGCCTGGAAGCTCCTAATTCGTACCACTACACAACTCTGTTATAATTATGCTACTATTATTATTCTGCATATTTTTACATCTATTAGAGTTTTCCTTTTAGTCTCTTTTACTACAACTTTTCCCAGTCACTTTCACTTACTATTTCTTTATTCTACAAAAGGGGATATGATGTTAACACACACATCCAAACATGTATACACACATGCTTTCCCAGCCTATACTTCAAGCACTCTTACTCAGAAATAATGAGAACTACATGAACTGTATTTTTTTTTCTGTCTAAAGGATGAAGATGAGTTGTGTATTAGACTTGGCAGTAATATTTACATTAACACTCAATTACGAACCATTGCCTCTCTCAGTTACTCCGTTCTATCTTGTCGAATGATCATTTCTTTCATTTAAAATGAATATGTTGTTCACTCCTTAAGATGACTTGTCAGTGTGTTCTGTATACATTAATTCAATCTTGCACCTGTCACTGTGTTACTTAGTGTTTCACTCTGGATTCCACACACACATGCACAGACACAAGCATTCACTTCGACACCCTGCTGTGTGCATCCCATTTCTCTTGTATATGTGCTTTTGCACTTGGAACGGGCACTGTATGATCTTGGCATGCACTAGTGGGCATGTCACATCCCGTACATGCATACTGTCTCTCTCTCAGTCCTCATCTCTCTCTCTCTCCAGCATGCTCACTGCATGTTTCTGGCATACACAGGCAGAGGCGTCACTTCTGATTTGCTTAGGGAGCATGATTGTGTGTGTACATGTGTGTTGCTTTTTTATGCGTGTGTGTGCATTTGTACATGTGTTTCCTTCTTTGTTTTAGTTTTAGGTATTTCAGGCATTTAGGGATCCTGTGGGAACATTGTGGGGGGGTGGGGGTGGGGGGGGGTTCTAAACCAGTTTGTGCTCCTGGCCAAAACATGTGTATGAGAACATTGGGACATATGTTTGGCTCTCACACAGCACTGAACTGAGATGCATCTCTGTCTAAAGCACTGTATATCATAGTCCTAAAACTGGAGCGGACAGTATAGTTTTCAGTGTTATGGGCATTGGGCATAATATATGCAAGTACAGGTCCTTGTTAGTTTTGTGTTTCTGCTTTACTTTTGTATGATAATGGGTTCAGTTGAATGGTAATGATTATTTGGTACCAAAATATTATCAAAATGAACAATTAATCATATTACTACCAAATGATATTACAGTTAAGAACATGTATGTGCAGTGTTTTTAAAAACATGCATTAAATAAATCCTTGACAATAATTTCTAGCAAGGCTCTAGGGCTGGAAGTCTGTTCTGTTGGTCAGCTCAATACTAAAAATATCACAACCACTATTGGATGGGTTGCCATGAAAATTTGTACATGTTTATGGTTCACAGACAATGAATTCTACTGGCTCTTATGATCCCTTGACTTTTCATCTAGTGCCAACATGAGCTCCACATTTGTAAGTTGAGATGAATTGTCTCCACAAATACATGTTCCCCTTCAGGATGAATTGTAGTAACTTTGATCTCCTGATGTTTTCTAATACTTTGGTTTATGACCAAATAAGCGCAAAAAACTATGGTATTCCCATCAGCCTCAGTTGTACTTTGTGTTTACTGCTAATAAGTGATAAACTAATTTGGTAAAAACTATTTTACACGTTTTCTTTCTTGCTTAAAAGTGAACATTGAGCTCTCACACACCGTATTGATTTGATTTCTAGAGGTAGTCTGAAGGATACTTGGCTTGGCAGATCAATTGGATCTATCCAACACTGGCATGCCCTTGAGCAAACCACAGGACTACCATACAGTGTATATGCTGCAGTGCTGCCAACTACTGTACAGAAGGTCTATCTGCAATCTGCAGACAGAACATACTCACTAGTATAATATATAGTAGCTGGAAAATGTTACACAAACACGCGCACACACTCACACACACACAATGGTGAAGAGGTGTCCTCCTAGTATAGACAGCTATCGAGTTTGTCTCATTATCCACATTTAATCTGAACATGAATGCTAAGGGTCTTGATATGCATGCTCATTCATTAAAGGCCTGTAGATTTTAGTGGCATCTAACGTAATGGACATGACAGAAATAGAATATAATGTTCATGAGTATGCCTGTCATGTCTACAGTAGCCCAGAACGGACAAACCAAACACTGGCTCTAGAGAGAACCTTTCACGCTTTCTGTGAGTTTTGCGGTCACCGTAGGTTCTCCTACTTGCTTGATAGGGGAGGCACTGGGGTATTCGGTTGGTTACAATCTGCAACATCACTGCTAGATGCCACTAAATCCTACACACTGGTCTCTTAAGCTTCACTGTACAAGCGTATCTCATTTTCTATGAAACCAGTGTACAGCTCACTCTATACTTCCTTTATCTCCCAGCAGAGGGGCAACAAATGGCAAGTGTTTGTGATAACTGCCATGAAATTAAAAGTACATGAATGAATTTGAAATGGTTGTGGCCTCAATGGCATGAACGGTAGTAACGCAGTGGTCACAATATGGCCCGCTGCATAACCAACAAACCTAGGATGAATCCACACTTTTTCATATCTCCTACAATCTCTTTACAAATCTACTTTTTGCCATCATAATAAAAAAAGGGCTGCACTGATACTCTTGATACACTCGTGCTTACACCACTAACAATCGAAAACAAAATATGGGCTCTCAGGCAGCACTTAGTCCTTTCATATACTATATAATTAGCAGGCTCTAAACCCAACCGTGGCCGTCTATGACATAAACCTGAAGAGAGCTGCCAGGCACTATGTAGAGCAAAAAGCACAATCCCACTATCCACTACAGTATACTTTACTGTACGTATACTGTAATGAAAATAATCATAATGCACTCCAGAAATGACAAAAAATCATAATGCACTCCAGAAGTGAAACATACATCGAAGCTAAACCACTTAAGGCTTATTTTATGCCATCATACACTTCTCAATACACCCCATGGATTTTGTTCACAAAGTACAGTATAGCGTGTTAAATTTCGTACTCCATGTAGCCTACCACTACCGACCAAGATCTGTGTGGTTGCATTGGTGTCGCAATAATATAGCATTTCTTTAGTCCTGGTGTGTTCCAGGCTGATGCTAATTGTCTTGAATGTCACAGTAATATATCATGTGGTGTACAAGATAGAACACATAAGGCTATTACATGCACATTACGAATCCTTTACTGTTGAACAGAGGCTGGTCGACTCAACCCCTGTCCTCTGTCATCCATCATTGGTACCTGATCTGTATTCTTAACTTAAATATCCTTCTGATACCTGTTCAAACAACTGTTTTAATGTGAAATCTGACTATGATGTTATGCCATTTTGTTAGCATTTTTTTCTCATTTGGGTTGATGTTGAACTTGGCCATTTCCTGCACAGTGCCATCTGTAAAATGTTTCCTGAGTACCTTTGCAATGATTTGCAGCAGCAGAAATTTCTTTTTTTTTTCCCATCAAAAGGGTTCTGCACTGTTACCTATTGCTTTTTGAACTGTATAGTTGGAGGATTTCCAAGTCATTTCCTCACTTTTGCCTCTTTGAATGACTGTCAGGTCAAACAACAATTCATCTGGCCCATTGCTTTCTGGAGGGACACCAAAGTGCTAATGTGACTGGCTCTGCCCCAAAGACACTGAAGGGCATGTGGCCAATCACTGACCTTTTAGTTAATAGGGATCCACCCACATTTGGCTACTTGTATATATAATACATGCACATATAGACACACACAGTAACTCTCTTTTTCTATTACTACTGTCACACACACACACACACACACACACACACACACACACTTAGCTGGCTCTCTAAGATCTATTTAACACATTCTAAGTGGGCCAGGCTTGGCAGAGTTTAAGACAGAACAGATAGAGACTGGAAGAGGGTGGGTTGAGCCAAAATGGCCCCTGGACGCACAGAACATCTGGGGTACAGCTAACTGATTAGACACACTAACAGTGCTAATGACTGAACATAAAAAAGTGATCAGGGTCGGATTTCAGTAATAAAAAAATTGTCTATGATGGTTGTAAACAGATGAGACCTACTGACTGACCATGGCGACCATACTACTTCTAAGACTACCATATCATTTTTTGAAACTGAAGGTGTGAATTATAGATTTGTATTTGCAAGACACAATATTATACCAGTATAAGCTACTGCATGCCCAGAAAAAAGAGCTTTCAATTCTCTGTATTTTTCTGGCAGTGTGGTGAACAAGATTTCAATGCCCACTTGAGCATAACAGGATGTTTCTCTCCCTCTCTCTTTCTCTCAAACTGTGTGTGTCAGTGAGTAGACCTGCTCTAACCTGTTAATTAACATTAATGAATGTAACTTAAAACAGGTGCGGGTGGCAATGCAGAACAATAACCTTTTTCCACCTCCAGCAAGCCCTCCAAATACATGCAAACCATGTGGCTTATTTCATAATTAATAAATATAACTATACACACAAACATGCATTGTTACTAGTAAATTGCTTTCACTGTTGGGATATTGCTGTTTGGTAACACTTTGAACATTTATTAAGAGCATACACACATTCAATACAACATTTTAATACATTCATAATCTACATATTAGTGTATCTGTCAAAAACTTTAAAGACCGTGTAAAGTGAATTCAGACATTTTCTTCTAAACACATTAAATAGGTCATAAATGTATTTCTAAAAAAAAGGTGTAAAAAGCATTTCAACCATTTAGATTTGAATTGTGGAGCTAGGCTTCACAAACTGTGTTTCAAGATTTCTGTGTTCAGGATTTAGTGGGCGGGTCTGAAATTCAGAATGGCATAAACCCGCCCCTGCTGCTGTAGAGGTATAAATACATTCAACGCACACTACTACTACTACTACTATAGTTTACAGTTAGCCAGTTAGCTGAGTTAGCCGCCAAGCTAGCAGCTGAGTTAGCCGCCGGGCTAGCAGCTGAGTTAGCAGCAGAAAGCTCTCAGAAGTAGCGCCCATGTTTCGGGTAGAGGTGGTGACTTTGATTGACAGGTGACACTTGGTAGGGGGCGGGGTTTCAGCGAACTCGGCGGGCACTCCCACAGCGTTTGGAGCAGAGAAAGAGGTTGAATTTTACAAAACTTTGAAGCCTAATTTCATATATTTGGCGATTTTTCAATCATTCAAATTTGGAAAGGTGGTTAAAAACACACTTTTCTGTGGTATGTCAAACTCAGAACACATATTTATTCTTAATTTACATGGACTTTAAGTCCTCCTGTGGGCACCCATAGTTAGAGGCTGGTGTATAAATAGATTGTGAAAGACAAAACATTGTTATAATATAAAATGTGTTCACTTCAGGAGACATTTTACAATTGTTAGCAAATATTGTACATTTATAAAGTATTTAAAAAGACTGCTTATTACGACATTATAGTGTGCTATAGGCCATTTATTAATATGTTCTATAATTGCTAAATGGGTGACTTATAGTAAAGTGTTAGCATATATTCAATTCAAGAGCAGTGTATGGGCATTTGTTCCTCAACATATTGAGACCTTCCCACGGTAGGGGACATAAAAAACACTAGATCTTAAGATTAAATCCATCTCTTTGATTTAGTGAAGCACTAGTGACACTACTTACTGGTTAGTCAAGTTACTGTTCTATAATTGATTCTGGTTCCACTTTATAGTGTTCATTACAACAGAAGTTCTTTGACTGTATTTAGTGAAAATTAAGTGAGCCTATCCTATTAGCTAGTGGTCACCAACCCTGCTCCTGGAGAGCTACCGCCCTGCATGTTTTAGGTATCTCCCCACTCTAACACACCTGATTCTAATTATATTAGCAGCTGGAGTTTGTCAAGGGCTCGATAACGAGTTAATTATTAGAATCAGGTGTGTTAGAGTGGGGAAATACCTAAAACATGCAGGCATGCATATAAAAATATATGTTTCATCAAGACATATAAAAATGAAATCCCGTTACAGGACCATACATTACATATTATAGTCTGGGGTGGATATGTGTCCAAACTTGAAAATGTTGAAAATACAAACTGGATGGTGAGAAATGTTCTTAATGACCTATAAGCTGAAACAAACAATGTTAAGTGTCTGCAAATTAACATAAACATTGATTTACTGTCATAGATATGGGTTGCTTTACAGGATTTTAAAATGTTATGGTTGGTATGTTAGAGCTAAAACAGAATGTACAAGCAACTCCAATAGTCATACCAGTGTGATCTCATCAGAATGGGAATCGCTACTGCATCCTGATAGGCTGATTACTCTGACAGGAGATGCACTGAAACTAAAGTTCTGGGGATTTCACACTCTTGAACTTACTCATTTCAAAAGGTCTGCCCTTTACAGTAGCATTATAAACTTGAGAAAGTCTTTAAGATCAGAGAATTTTGCAAAACTCCTCACAATCACCCACCAATGGGTGAACTTTTGAACTCCGCTTTAAAAATATTCACTGCCGCGGTCATCTTAGGAGGTCTTTATGCCTTTCAATGTGCATCCCTGAACCTGCAGACAACCTGTGAGAGATTTCAGTTCAAAAGTTGAAAACAGCATCATACTGGGTTGCTGTAGTCAACATAACAGACAGTCGACCTTCTGCCAATGCAATGAAACACCGGATAGAAGAGAAGAGGTGTTCAGGAGACAGTGAGGCAGAGGTGGAAACATAAATTAAGAACATATTTCATAGGGGTAAAATGGGTGATATCCTCGCTCTGTTTTGAATAGCACGGTAGGGGTCAGAGCACCCCATTTTGAGTACTGACATGTTTCCCTGCAGATATGAAGACAGAGAGCCAAACAAAAGAGAGAGAGGAAAACAGAGCCAGTGAAAGATATAATGAAATGTACAGAAAGAGAGACAAACTGAGAGTGTATAGAAAGAGAGAGAGGAAGAGAGCTGGACAGAGGGCAAAGAAAGAGAGAGTGATAATAGAGAGGGGGACAGAATGATAGAGAGAATAGATAAACAGGGTACAGTGACAGTACAGAGGTAGAAAGGGCAAGTACAGTGTGCAGCACAAATGGCTGCGTGGGGACAGATGGCTTCAGGGGGAGGCAGTCTTTGCAAACTTTCCAACTGGTTTCCCCTGCAGAAGATGTGCTGTGTAATGCTGTTTGTCCTTTCACTGTTTTGCTTTAGATCTGTTGCCATAGACAGTGAAATGGGAGGATGTGCACTGTTACTACTGTCAAAAGTGTGAGTACCCAGTCAGTCAGTCAGTCCTTTTATTACTTAGACTCTTTCAGTCAGTCATACAGTTTTTTCAGCCAGTAGGTAATTTAGTTGGGTCAATAGCCAGTATACAAATTTGACAGTTTGTAAAGCTGACTGCAAGACAGGGGAAATGTGTTTTCTATAGCCAAGTCTATAAGCAGGGGCTCTCTAATGCCTAAAGTCCAATACAAAGTTAAAACTTTTTGAGACTTTTGATCTGCTTGTGGACAAGACTGGTAAACGTTTTAGCTTACATCTAGTTAGCTTGAGGCGTTGTGCTCTCCATCGAAAAACAATAGCTGCAAAGTGCTTTTAGGGCTTATCTTTTATTGACAGTTTCAGCTTTAATTATGCATTATTCTGTGGACAATAATGTGATTTGAATAATACCAACCATTTGTTGACTCAACTGAGTTATTGGGATTGGACACACACAACAGGAATCCCTTCATTTGGACATTCGGTTGCCTACTCAGTCTGTTTTTAAGCATTGAGTAGTAACTTATCTCTCATTTCCAATGTAGGGAAATTTCTAGGAACCTTTCTTTCTAGGGTGGATTCAAACCTGCTTTGTTCAGTCCCAGTGTATCGGACTCAGGGTCATTTCTCTCCTAGTATGATTAGTTTGGGCAGGCCTAAACACAGAAATCATATCAAAACAATTGTAGTGAGACCCTTTAGAAGAAGTGGTCTCAGTCCAGTCGGTTGTAGAGCTGAGAACATGATCCAACTTCAATCTGACACAATTTTAGCCAGGTATGCTTTGCAAGAGCTGCGAGCAGATAGCCGGAGAATGAATCATCTAATGTGGAGTGGCAAGGTATGATGCCTTCTAGTTATTTCGGCCGATAGGACCTTCTTCCTGAAGTAATTCTGGCAGTTTTTATGTCCCTTTCCTTTTCTGCACACCTAGCATCTATTCAAACTTCAAAAGCAAATGGTGCCAGTACCCTGTTTCACAAATGGTTGTCATACATGAGTTGCCAGTATAGTGTTTCTTTTGATTAGATAACGTGTCAAAATGAATGCTAAAGGAAATGGTCTCACAGTTAGCACGGTTGCAAATTTCGTAAAATGGGAGCCAAATATGCAGTGGGTCGTTCAGTGAGCCTGTCACTTGGTATTCAGCCTACTCCTGATGCTGATGGGATTTGAGCATCCAGAGTTCAGTCTTATCGTTGTCATCAGCAGCCACTCCTGTGGTTCCAGTCCTTTGCTGTTACCAACCCCCACTCCCCCCCCTCCTGCACCTCTAAACTGACTTTATCTCATCTCTCTATGTTGACATCTGCAGTTTGTCCTGTCCTCCCTGCGTCTCTCTGACTCCATTTAAAAACCCTCTACAGCACTGCACGGAAGCCCATCACTGCCCTATCAACACACACTTGCACAGATGCAACAGCACATAGATACACTACGTATGAATGTAATCCCACCACACAAAGCACATATAAATGGAAACAACATAAACTTGGTATCAAATTAAAAAATTGAGATATAAATTGAACAAAGTGGATGTGGGTTAAACCAGACTAAGTTTAGTTAGTTATTTATCTTTCATTTCTTTCCCCAATACCATACCTTCCTTTCCCTCCTTCCTACTCTCATTTTTTCACTTCTTGTCTCTCTTTGTCCTTGTCATCACAGTGCCAGTAAGTCATGTGCAGGTGAGTGGTGCATAAGTCCTGATAGGAGGTTATTCCAAGATGCCAGAGTAGTGAGAGATAGTATCTCAGTCAATCTAATGAAGCTGAAGGGTCCCAGATGCTGACACACACACACACACACACACACATACAAATGCAAGCTCACACACTTTCTCCAAACCACTTTAATTCATTTAGGGAGCATACTCTGTATTTGAGGGACACAGGAGTACAATGGGAAAGGATTTAGGAAATACCCTTATCTTATTGTGTGTGTGTGTGTGTGTGTGTGTCCGTGTGTCTTTACAGTAACCCTGTCTGTGTTCTGACTTGCCTGCCCTGCATGGCTGATTTCATCAAGCCTGATAGCCCTCATAGATCAACAGATCTTACTCTTGTCCTTCTGCTGTATGAGTTCTTTTTACGGTGATGCTTCCATCTCAGTGGTCTGTGCAGTGGTATGGATTTCTCTACAAAAAGACACGCAATACCTCTTCTTTATAAAGGGCCAGTAAGGCAAAAGTATTACTTTTTAGCTTTTCTTCTTCATGAGAGAAGCTTAAAGTAATAACCTGCAACTTCTACCGCTTCTTTCTACCACTGATTGATACCATACAATAGTGATTTAACCTTTATCCACTTCATGAAAGCTGGGTTTGCTGTTGTAAACACCCATGAGACGGTTCATCTTTTCTGTAAAATCCTCGGCTGCACAGTAAATGATTTATTTCACCCTTACAGGAGCAACAATGCCGGCTTGTTTGGAAGAAATATAAGAGGGCAGAAGAAAAAAGAAGCTGAAATACTTGAGTGCCTTCATTATTACAGCATGTTAGGCCTGTGCCTGAGCTAGCAAAAATATTTTAAAAATAGACAAGTAGGCTATCCAAAATGAATAAAAATAATAAAAAATCATGCCCATTATTACAGCACTTGAAACAAAAAAGATCAGTATGATCTATTAGAGAATAAGGACAACAATAAGATAGGCAGAATTAATTGGACTTGACCGGAATGTGGACACGGGCGGTGTTAAAGGTGTTTTAATAAAATTAACAAGTAGAAAAGATTAGATCAGTTGCACAGCAGGTAGTAGAGGCAGGTGGACTGAAGTTGTTAGGAGGTGCTGGCTGACAGCAGGGGCGGACTGAAGACAATAGATTACTCTTGGCTGGGACCAGAAGAAAGATGGCTGGTGAAGACTGTAGAGGGTGGAGGTGAAGGCTGAGCACAGGGAGGAGACAAAGGCTGGTACTAGCTGTAAGACTTAGGAACTGTTATGCAGAGGTGTCTCATCTAGCTGAGCAGGGTGCCACAGATGGAAGTCAGAAATAAGGGTAAGATCCAAGACACCCTGGCGAGGACCTATGTTCTCTCTTCTGGGCCCCAGTCCTTCTCGTCAACCAGACACTAGGAACCTCAACAGTGCCAGCACACATTTAACTGTGGTTAGGGTTAGGGTTGTGATGACTGTCAATGAGGAAGGGAGGCGAAGGGGGATTTGAACAAAAGACAGAACTGAGCACATATGGCCACATTGGAGACAACAAAGCGGGGATGAATATGCATGCTGTTTGGCAGGTTTAGATTAACTCTAGAGAGGCCAATAAATGTGGCAATCAGAAATGGGTCAATGAAATGAGATTACTTGCGTGATTCAACTTGTGTGATTCAACACAATGCCACAGAGCAGTCTAGGTCAGAAAACCAAACTTTCTGTTGCAGCGCTGAGCAAGAGTACAAGGGTGCAGAGCTTTACACTGATACCCAAAAGCAATGCAGAGTAGAGTAGAAGAAGGTAATGTAGAATTATGAATCAAGATAAGCTGTCAGAGGCAGAGAAGTCTTCAAAAGGCTCTAAGAACTGTTACAGCAGTTACATTTTATCAGGGTGTCTAAGGCCAATGTGGTACAGGGAGAGGTTGCACTGAAGTAGAATGAGTTTTTTTACAAGGAGATGTGAATACAAACTGAACAGGTCAAGACAAAAGAATGGGAAGGCTATATCGGAGGGCTACAGTGTTACAGGCTCCAGGGTGGCATGTTAGGTTAGATGCTGCCCCATCAGGGAAACTGGGAAAAAATTTAGGGCAATTAAGGAGTGAAGGGCCACTTATCAGGATAACTGTCTGGAGGTGAATATTTGAGAGATTATCCAATGCTCAAAGTTATAACAATGACCTGAGAAGAAATGAGAAAGGTCGCTTCAGAGTTTTAGATCTCTTTACTTGGCCTGAATTTTTGAGAAAAGGCTTTAGGCTCAACAATCTGGGAACCAAGATGGTAATTCAGGGAGACGCTGAATCAGGTTAAGGAATAGTGCTCATCTGGCCTCCCATCTGTCTTGATATATTTGAGGTTAGTATGTCCAGTCCACACATGAAAGGGCTCTTGGTCTCCATTCAGCCGGTGTCTCCAGTCTACGTTGCGAAAGCACATCTCCAACTGCAACATCAGAGGTCATTACCTCTACAACAAATGTGGAACAAGTCCTAGTGGAACAGAATTACGGGAGAAGTGAAATGATGTTTGAGCACACTTAAGGCCATGGCTGACTCAGTGTTCCAAGAGATGAAAACTGAGCTGGAGATGAGTGCATTGGGGGGGCTACTACCACTGTAAATTCTGATGAAGTGGCCACAGAAACTGCTAAAGGGTCTTGGGATGAGGACAAAACTAAAATCCAGAGATACTGTGTAAACATGGAATTACCTATTCTTAAAATGCAATTGCAAAACTTCAACCGAATTCAACCGAGTTTCCTTCGGTCATTTCTGCTTTTTCTAAGTGTATTTTTAAACCTATAGTTTATCTGCTCTGCTTTAAGTCTGTGGATAATTTGGTAAAGTTGGTGTATTTTCCCCTTGGTTTTGTCACTTACTACTTAAAGGAAAACCCAAACAAACAAAAAATGCATTGCATCAAGAACATAAACACAGGAAAAAGGTCTTGAAGAAGGTACTCGGCAAAATACAATAATCCTCTCCTAATTCTTGTTGGATCTCTATTCATTCTCTATTCTATACACACAACAAGTATAACATCTATAACAAGTAATACCGTCCATACGGGGAGAGGGATTCCTCCTTTGTTGCTCTTCCTGAGGTTTCTTCCATTTGTTCCCTGTTAAAAGGTGTTTTACTATACAGGCTGTAAATCCCCCTTAGGCAAATTTGTGATATGCGACAATGGACTATACAAATAAAACTGCTTTGACACTGATGACACTGTTCTTCATGTACATGCAAAAAACAAACAACAGGCTGCAACTAAACTCACTGCAGCATTGGTCCATGTCTGTCACTGGCTAAAAAACTCATCTTTACACTTGAACATAAATAAAACAGTCTGTATGTTCCTCTCCCAGAAATCATTAAATACACAGCACCCTGATGTTTTTATTGAAGGCCAAAAGCTCATGGCTGTATCTGATTTTAAATATCTTGGCATCATTTTGGATTGCAATTTAACTTTTAAAAAAGAAGTCAAAAAGGTGGCTAATACCATTAAGTTTAACTCTGAAACCAATAGAGACCCACTACAAGCAGACCTTAAAAACACTAGACCAGAAACCTATCAACTATCACCACTGCCATATACTAACAAAATATAACTTAATTAAATTTGACAGCTTCTTACAGTTTCTGGATGCCTGTCTCATATTTAAAATACTGCATACTAAACTGGGTTATAGAATTATTCTGGGGAAATAAGGGTACGGTTAATAGTTATGTCCCCACAGTCTTGGTAAGGTAATAGGTTCAGGAAAATGCTGTTAGATGGAAGGTGATGGGTTTAAAATCAAGATAAACTAAGCTTGATTATTGAAGTGTGGACAAACAGTTTCATAGCAATTGCTATCTGCTGCAGCCTAGTGCAATAAGGGCTTTGCCAAAATACTGAAGGCTGAAGATACAACAAAATAATAAGAATCATCACATAGCAACATCATTGTGTGTGTAGATGCCATTTCAAAGATTTTATCTATCATGAAGAATTAATGTTAATGGGCAATCTTGTTTAATATTATAGTTACCCCCTTTTATTTTATTTTAAGTTGCTTTTAGATTGTTGAAATGATCTAGTTCCACATTGTCTGAAAGTATCATATATTTTCTTTATCATGTTGTTCCAACCTGTCATGGACCCTGTGTGATGTTTAGGCTGAAAATATTCAAACCCTGGATTTAAAGATCATTTTGTACACATCTCCGACAAATCTTTGGAAACTCTGGAGTCTCCACCAGGATTTTAATATAAAGTTATGTGGTTTTGAACATTGTTTGTCTGCACAACATGAGTTTGTAATTAATAGCGCTCCAGCAGACTACTGCTTGTCAGAAGTTACTTGAGAGTGAAACATAAACATATGGACAAATACAGTAGATCTATACAGATAAGAAGATCTGGCCAAACATACACACTGACAGATCACCATCCAAAACACTACTTCACTCATCCATATTAAATCACAGAGCCATTTTAATTTTCATGAGCTATCTTCTCATTTTGCAACGTATGACACGTCGGCACTTGACTCTTTTTAAATGTCAAAATAAATCAACCATCCATGGACTTGCTTGAATATCTGTAGCCATATTTAGATATATTTCTGCTCATGTCTGCATTAGCTCATGCGGGAAAGTTGATGATTCAGAGATAGTTTCCCCTGCACCACTTACTGTACAGCTAGAAGCACACACTGCAAAAAATGAGCAGAATCTGAAATGTTTTAGCTCGCCGCATCCACAGTAATTAGGTCTTGCTGGTCTTGCAAGTCCACTTTCCACAAATAGATGGAAGTATCACTTTGGATGTTCAACATCATAAACCTTGTTTGAAATTGCATGTCTCAATGCCACAAAAAACACAAACAATATATTCAACTTCTACTTCTGCTTTTCTCTGTTTTAATGAAAATTAGTCTCCAAAAAGAAAAAAAGAAGAAAAAAATGTCTAAAGAAACAAGAAAAGGAAGATGTGATGGATTGATTATGTGGTGTCCTCCAGACACCATAAAAGCCCCCTGCTGTGGCGCAACAGACTAATACAAAATGACACGCAATTAAAACATCATGAAACAAACAGGGCAGCTACTACCATGCACTACGCACTTTTGAGTCCATGCCAAATTTCCCATAGGGGACAATAAAGTATATTCTACTCTATTCTATTCTAAACCCGATAGCTTTAAACACGGGGTGAAATAGCTTGCCATGGTTTGTTCCTTTTTGCAGTGTGTAGCCTTGTTCTACTGAATAGTCAAGTACAGAAATCCACTTACCCATCAGCTGGAGTTTAAAATACCCAGTCAGCAGGGCTGCCAAGTTTTGACTTCAGCTTGGAGTGAGATTTATGAACAGACCTTATGAAACAACATCTTTTTTTATAAGGCTTTATCTTTGTGCTAATTTGTGTTTATTGGGCAGCGTTTTTGATGTACTCAAGATATGAAACTTTTTTTTTTCAAAACATAGGGCAAAAAGATCTATGCTGCTTACCACTGTAAGCCAGCCTGACTCTTGGCAGGCTGGATATCTCTGTGGAGTGGGAAGGTAAAGGTGGTTATGTGAAAGATGGACCAATGTGTGCAAAAGCCTTATAATGTCATAAAAACAGGAAATGTTTATGTTCGGCATATGATGTCTGAAATATGTATCAATATGACCTGTATGATGGATTTTTTGGAATTCTTGCAATAAACCACTTCAATTCTACAAGTCGATGCATAAGTCTGATTTTTAACCCTCTGTGATACAACATCTACCAGGCCATCTTCAAGGTTGAACAAAGATAAATAACTTGTATAGATAAAATAGCCTGACAACACATTACAATATGATTTGGATAATTAAACTTGGTTACATAGTGTTAAATCTGAGGCTTGCTATTCTCAATCCTCAAAAGTCCATTTTCAAAGTCTAACAATTGCAACAAAGTACAAACAATTCAAATGAATGAAATGGCCTCACAACTAACCTAAAAAGTTATTATTGGGAATTGTGAGAAAGTGTTAAAGCAACAGAGACACAGAGCATCCAAGTAACCATAGTAACTCACTCTCATGGTGCCAGAAGAGCCGCTGGGAACACATTTACAACATAATAGATTGGTGTATATTTCTCACTTGCCCCCAATGGTCTGAATAACTCACTGCTGCCCTATGCTGCTCTGTCTTATCTGTCCGTGCGCTGTCACTGACCTCTTTTTTCCCTGTGACGAAAAAATGGACGTGTGACGTGAGAGTCTCACGGTCAATGTGTGAGAGTCAACGCGTGAGAGTTGGCTGCTAGTCAGCAGAGCTGCCAACTCTAAGCCGCCTTTTCTTTTCATTGCTAGCTCAGCTGTCCAGAAGGGTGACTTGCTGTTTTAGCTACAGGCTCACTTTGCTTCGTCATCCATTTTCTAGTTTTCTTCCCTTTCATATTTATTACGCTTCCTCACTGACCTCAAGCATGCCTTTAAAAGCAGAGCTGACCAGCCAGGTGAAGGATCACTGAGTCAATCTCAGAGGGAGACAGAAAGAAAGAGGAGGGAGGCATTTGAATAGAAATAATGGCAAATATCAGCCCAAAATAGCATAAATAAAGCACTTCAACTCACTTGTGTCTGCTCCTTTTATGGTTAGAGGCTATTGTGGTAGGTTCAAGGTTTTGGTCTTACATTTTTTTAAGGGAAAAGAAACAAATTTGGACTAAATCTGAAGTACGTTTATGATGCATTTTGGTACTTGCATGTCAAGAACACCACAATTACACGAATAGGCTGGTTATCATGAAAGTTGGACTCATGATTTTCCTGCATTTTACATTGATTATGGGCAAATACATATAGCATCAAAAGCCTCTCCACAACTGATGATCACGTACCAATAATGTGACTACTGATAATGACACAACCCTGTTCATATACGGTGAAAGGACAGGAAATACACATCTATAATGAAGTGAATATCAATATTTAATATATAATATATAATATATCAATTAGTGCGGGGACTGTGTAAGAGTGTTATTACTGGTAAAACTAAAGATACAAAAGCCTCAACTCAGAAATGTGTCATTTTAATGGAATCACCCAAACAATCTGCACCAATTTTACACAACTGTAATCTTTGATATGGAATGCTACAGTATGCCGTTGTAATAAGGAGTCTCGGTGAAACCAGAACTCCTCAGTTCTGTTTGAGGAGCAAGAAAACCTCAATCAAAACCCCATTGACATTTGTAATAACATAGATAACTAGAAATCCAATCCAAAAGTATGTTGTATTGTTCATTCATTTGGACAAGGACAGTATTTTTTAAAAAAAAATCATTATTATTAATCAGATTAAGACATTTTTTTACGTGAGGGAGCCTCACTCATTTTCTTGCCAAGCAGGTGAAAACGCTTTTATTTTGTGATATTTATGTGTGTATATTTATGTTTTTTCATCTAAACTTAAGATTCACTTTAATTGATTAATATAAATATAGTTGATTCATTTCATTCATTTGTTTTCATTCAAGTATTTGTTTAATTGCTTTTTCTTGTTTGCTTTGATTTCTAGGCATTGTTTCCTCTGACGTCCACTTCCTGGTTCATGATGGTGCTTTAATGAAAATGCGCACATGAATGCCACTTTCTCCACCAGGTGTTGGCAGTATGGACTGAACCAAAGTAGGACTGTGGAAGGGAAAAGGAAAGCAATGGGTTTTGTTTTGTTTTCCTACCAGCCTTTTGTAAAATGAACTCTAGCCTGAATAGCATGATGTAGAGTTATATACTGTTTGCCAACATCCTGATTGACAGAGTTGCAGATATCTACTCTACATATGTCCGAATCTGTGAACTCAAACTGTATGATATATTATAATAGTATTTTAAGGGGGAATTATAAATTATAATTTTGGACGACTCAAATATGAAATTATTCATGTAGTGACATAATTCATACTAGAGCATGTATAATAACAGCAAAATAGTCCTTGTAGCCAGTGGTTCCCAATCAAGGGGTTAGGCCCCTCCAAAGGGTCAGAAAATAAATCTGAGGGGTCCATGTGAGAAGTTTAGAGGGAAAAATCACTATTTGGTGGAGCTCTTAAATCACTAGAGCCCCCATCAGCAGGGGCAAGACTGTCCCTTTGTAAGTAAACACATCACAAGGCATTTAAACACTCAAGAACATAGTCACATGACATACCGTTTTCTTCAGAAGAAGCTCGGCTAGTAAGCTAGTGTTACCATTTCTAGCTAAACTACATGCAAGTCAAACACCAACCTCCAGACTGACTGACTGTCTGACTGACTGACTGACTAACTGACTGACTGAGTAGCAAAAAGAAGATGCCTAAGAGGTTAACAACTCATGGAAATCTGAAAATGTGCCCCAACTTCATTTACATGGCACATGCAACTGATGGCACTGCCTTCAGGTCCAGTCCCTGCTGGCTTAGAGTGGCAAGCAGGACAACAAAACACATATGTACCATCACAATATCTGCTTACATGTTCAAACTGACATAACTGGTCAGTGGTCAGGTGAGATTGAAAGAAAGCTCACCAAAGGACCAGAGCATATTACTATGGCACAAGTTTCTTCTTTACATTCAGAAGTTCCTGATGAGTATACATCATTTTTCTGCAATACCCTTAAGAGCAGTTAACACTAGATTGCAGCATCTCAGTAATGCGAGGCCTAATTTACAAAGCGTGCTTCACTAAGCAGGTTCTCCCACGTTGAACATGTTCATATCTTTCCTGACAGTCACACTAAAGGAGTGAAAACTTGCAGTGGCCAAAGACCAGACTCGTCATCATTTAGACAAATCCATATAGAGATGTTTTACTTTGGGGTTCCATGAAGGATTAAATCTTGACCTGAATTAAAGTTTGATCATAGACACAGTTGGAGACACGAGCAAAGAGACGTCGCAATCACTTTAAAACTTTAAACGAGTTGAAGGCGGAGTTTTAAAAAAATATATCTTCAAAGAAAAATTGCATGACATGCCACCAAGTGTATAAGCCTGTATGTGATCACCCTGTCATGCCTCAACCCACTCTCAACATACTACATTCAGCATTTCACTAATCCCGCAGTAACTTAGATGAAACGTGTTCTTATTCATGCTATAAAGAAGAAAATATGAGCATGCCCTCATATTTTTACATGTATGTGTACTGTACGCCTAATCTGAATTGGAATGATTTAACAAAAACAGTCTTTCATACATTCTCACTGGCCCTGTGGGCTGCAAGGAGAGCGCAGTATTAATTTAACACACTTACAAAACACAGGCTGGCACACACACAGCGTTTCTTGTTCCTATATGTCTGGTTTTGCATTTCTAATCAAGTGCCTGAGGACGTACATGTGCAGATTAATGGCCCTTCTTTGGGAACAGCTAATAACATGCAGAAATTGTACACTGAAACTTTATTTTAATAGGAAATGTGTACATGTCTCACTGTAGGCAGAAAAGCCCCCACTCTCTTAACTTGTTTTAGATGTTATCAGCCCCATTAAAAGTTGTCAGTTGTTATCACTGCCATTATAATGCTTCAGATGGGGGCGTAGGTGCATATCAATCTACTGGAAGAGTACAGCAATATGCCACTACGCTACATTACCTTATGTACTATGCTGTTACAAAATGATGATGATGATGTTTTATGGTGTGACAAGGCTGTGGTTAGGTTTAGGCACTAAATCACTTGGTTAGGTTTAAGAAAAGATCATGGTTTGGGTTCAAATTTACACTTGCAACATGGTTAAATGTAGAAATTGTCCGCAATAGTAAACGCAGCATTACAGTATAGATGTGGCAACTGTCGGTTAGGAATGCAGTAAAATTAAGTCAACATGGGCCTCATGCAAAAAGCCATATACGAACAAAATCCCTCTTATTTTTGTTCGTAAATGTGAATTGCTCTCATTTTGTTAATGATTGATTTCTGGGATTCACCAGTGTTTTCTTATTTTTCTCTTCTCTCAGGGTTAGGGTTAGGGTTAGAACATCTTGTTTTCACAGTTCAAAAATGGTTGTCCAACAAAGGTTACCTCAAGTACATCAATTCAATTTTTTTGGTGGCATCTCTCTGATTCATGGACATGTCCCACAATACTTGCACACAACTCAAAGCCTGTCCTTATATAATGTTTGGCCACACGCCTCCAATTTAAGATCAAGTGGGATTCATCATTTAGCACACCTGGGTAAGAGTAACTTTGGGTGGTTAAGAACATTTGCTGCATCTGGAGTTAACTTCTCTTATTATTTCTCTCAATAGAAATGTAAGATAATGTTGCTGCATAAGGCCCAATGTCCAGTTAAATGGCAGTAAAATGTGGTCAAAATCTCCTGACATAAAAAAATGTCCAGTTGAAACAAGAATCAAACAGTGGTCTTATACAGCTGTTTCCTGTCGCTTTTGCAACTTTTTTTTGCCATCTAGCTAACCATGCAGTCATCCACCAAACCCACCACACCGCCTGAACTACATCACTTCCTCAGGTCATAATTACTACAGCTTCTAGATGTACCTGTTACTCAAAGGTGATTCCCACTTTACCAACAGATGGGTTAGGGTTAGGTTTACTAAGCCCATTAGGAGGTACAGTAGGGCCATACTGACTCAAATCTATGGGTCTTGAAGATAACTGATAGGAGGGCGGTTGCTGTGTTACTTTAGAGTGAACTGGTTACTAGTTTGTTTATCATGAACAACTTATTTTAGACCAAGTTCCTAATTGGTGGGCAAATTCATAACATGAGTTTAGGTCAACTTTGTCATAAATAAGCTCGATTTTGAAGGTAAATGATAGCAACTAATTACAGATTTAATCCTTATCCAACACACATTATCTTTTCTCTTTGTTGAGTGCTAGCAATGTCTTCAGTCCCCTGCTGCGACTGTAAAGGCGTCTCAGCCTCCTTAAGACTGCAATGAAAGGAACAAATTTAATCTCCATGCTGCAATGTCACAGGAAGGCATTATTGATTTGGGATTTAAATGTTCAGTTTCAATCTGGTCCAACCTAACGTTTAAGAGGGAGTTTAGGATAGATTTTATTTTGTAGTACAAATAATGTCCAAGTCAGCATCTGGTTTAACCTGGTCTGTTGTCTTACAGTTTCACATACTAATACAAAATTCATAACAGTCATGTGAGTAAAACCAACAAATCTGATTTCTTTCTGTGTAACATGCAGTGAAAATATGAGTATTTCTTTACATGTAAGCCTGTTCACTTGTTACCAAGAAAGCAGTAGTCCTGGAGTTGGCACAGGATCACTGTCTTGCTCTAAAACCACACAAGGTAAATTCTCCCTGATACACAGGTTCGAACCCCAAACCTCTGATTAAGTGGCAACTAAGTATATATTGATATACAGTATGTTTTGCCAATCTCAAGTTCGAGTGACTTAATTTGTGTGTACAAGTATGTTAAAATTATTGCAAGGTTTAATGAGTGAAGGAAAACACGAATAAATAAAGGTGTAGGAGTGACAGAAATATTATAATTAAAAGTAGAAAAACAAAGGACATATGGATCACAGAGAGGAAAACAATTAAATAAAAAAGTAAGGTTAAAGTTTAATATGTATATATATATATATATATATATATATATATATATATATATATATATATACATAAATATAACTACCATATGCAGTCACTGGCGACTTTATTAGTAACACCTGTGCAATCTAATTCAATCCAATACAACAAGTCTGCCATAAATTCTACTTTTTTCCAAGTTTACACATTTTCAGTTTTTGTTAACATTGTCAAAAAGATGATAATTCTACTTTATGTTTATTACTGAAATAGTACAAAGTGGTGGTGGCATAAGGTGCATTATAATGAATGATGTTCCTAATATTTTGCTCCTCTCTTGTATGTTAATGGAGTGGACAAAAAATTAGGAACACCATTCAATATAACGCACCCTAATACACCACCATCACCTACTATGATTTCAATAATAAACATGAAGTAAAATGATCACTTTCTTGACAAATTCAACAAAAACTGAAAATGTATAAACTTTTGTTCAGTTGTTTTGGATTGTATTAGATCGCACAGGTGTACCTAATAAAGAGGCCAGTCAATGTATACATTATATACAGTGCAGGTGTACTCAATTGAGTCTATCTTGTCTATTTCACATGAACTGCTGGAGTCATTTTTTTGTATTCCACTGAATTAAATAGCCTAGTCGGAACTGTATTGCACCACTAGGGATATATACTGTATATACTAAAGAATATAGTATATCATGCATAAAATAACAATTTGCTGCAGGCAATTTATACAGTGTAGGACATATAATGATATAGTATGTATGTAGTTTATTGAATGTATTAGTTAAATATGTTCTTGCCCTAAAGTAACCTGCATGAAAATGTAAGGCACCTTACTTCAATATGGAGACTTTTTTTGACTTTGTGTAAATGCAATTTCAGGGAAACACCGCTTCCTGAGCTTAATGCGAACCAGGGAAAGCCCTCAAATATCCGAATACCGTCTGAGCCGTAGCGAAAGAAGCTCTGAGCTGCTTACAGAATATCAGCAGTAGTCATTTTACATCCATTCACTTAAAGATGCACACCTACACAAATTTTGTTCTCCATTCTATAATAAGCACAACCGCTGTTTCACACATATGGATGCAAAAACACATGAAGGCACGCACCCAGGCAAGAAATTGTATATGCGAGCAGCTGAATGCATTTGCATATAGCGCTTTGATAATTTCGTAATTAAATGTTTACACATAAACACAAATGAAGCAACACTTAAACAGCAACAGAGTGCAGTAGAGTCACACTAACACATGTGCACTGCTGTCACTCACACACACATACACACATATACAGCACAGGCTTAGTGATTACACCATTACATGCCAACACATGTATTGGAAAATTAATTCATGCACACAGGCATTAGTACTATAACATTAACATTCTGAGATGAGCACCGACTATTTCATACATATACGCACAAAACACTTTCCCCCCGATTCACTGAAACACACACACACAGCAGTATTTCACTTACAATAGGGAGCCGGGGCACTTATTAAACCTTCTCCTCTTAACTTGCACAGATAAGAAGCTGCTTTATTAAATGTCTTTTCTATTGAAGCTGCCATTGATTCATTTTAGGAGGCATTTAAAAAAAAAAAAAAAAAAAAAAAAATCTATTCCCTTACTGCACACGACGCATCAGCTCGGGCAGCTCAGAGAGACTTTAACTCCTGATCTGTTTCTTTTCTTTTGATTGTCCAGCACTTTCCTCATTTCCTCTGCCACGTCAGTTCCAAGCCAAGCTTTTTGTGAAATGAGTAAAGCAACGAGAGGTGTAAGATTGGCCATTAAGAGCTCATATGCGGAAATGTAAGATGGTAATTATAAAACTATAATTTGTGAGAAAACAATGTAACGGAATCTCTGTGTGTGAGTGTCGATCTCATCCTTTCTACTGTGTTAGCATAGAGGAGAAGAACAGTAGCCTTTTCTGTAGAGAAATACCAGAGTGCATGCTGCTGGGACATTATTGCTAAAGTTGCACATATAATCTCTTTCTTATTATGTCTGTCTACTGTTTATCTCGCAAGACTGTTCCCCAATGTTTCACCATTAGATCACCCCTGACTGAAATCTAAATGTATATGCAAGTTGTGTTTTTGGGGTACAGTGCATTGATTAGCATTGTGGCCTCACAGTGACTTTAAAGCTGCACAATATTTTTATAGTAGTTATAGATCACATGACTATATATGATGTGAAAGGTGTGAAAGGTGTCGTTTGTAGTTATTAACCCACAGAGAAATATTACCCACCCCTTCATTTCCCCTCAGCGCTACAGAGAGTTTTAGTATCTTTAACCCTCCTGTTGTCTTCGGGGTCAAAGTTGACCCGGGAGGACAATATGTGGTGTATTCTACCATTGTGAGGACCATATTTTGTCATACAAAGAGCAATGCATTGTATATTTTTTAAGAAAATGAGTATGAAATTCTGAATGATTTATTGATTTACCAGGGCTGTTTTTTTCTGTTTTTCATTCTATAACTAATATTTTTGCTCTCTGTTTGCTCTCCATTATTTGTGAGTAAAATAGTTACATTTGGAATATCCTGACTACTGTAATATTTGACATATGGCAGTTTGTGAAAATCCAAAATAACTCTTCTTCTGCTGATTTGACAAAGTATGACTTCATGCAAATGAGGTGTAAAACTTGTGGTAATGAGTTGGAATGAAATTTGCTAAAAAGGTCTGACACAGAGTTGAGTGATAGTTCATACTTTATGCTTCATACACAGTCAAACCAGACCGGGTCAAAATTGACCCGGGAGGACAACAGGAGTAATTTTGTGCCACCATGAAAAAAGTTGAGATGGAAATGAAACAGTATTCTGACTAAACTTTTACATATACCAGTCTATGACGATCCATCAACATATTTTCCTCTGAACTTAAATATGGTTAAAATAATTCATAATTTCTGCTTTTTTAACTCAAAAAAGAGCCTGAGCAGAGCCGAACTACAAGGAAAGTCAACATTACTTTCATAATTCAGCACATGGAAAGAAACGTGACTCTAATGTTGCTCCGTATCTGCTATATGTATAAAAAGGAACCTGTCTCCCAACACTTAAACCATATTAGCTTGAATATTTGATAATGTGGTATGCCAGTGTTGCGTTTTCAGCGTGTATCCAAATAATATAATTCATGTAATAGTAGTATAGTGATTGGAAGTTGTAATATACTTAAGTACCTGTTATCTCTTAATTTCTTCTTTAATCCTTGTTATATCTTGTTGTAATGTGCTGCTGCAATAAACAATGTCTCCCACAGGAGTCATTATGGCTTTATCAACTGTAATCTTACATTTAATTTTATGCATCATAGTGCTTGCAGGTATTCCCAGAACAGGAAAATATTAATAAATGAATTATGCAATTTTATCTGGACCAAACCAGAGAGTCCAAACCTGTTCCGTTTGTTGCGTGTCAACTTCTATCGCTCTGTGCCTGCAGTGCAGAAGCCCACACAGGCTCTCCACGGCTTTGATCACAAGTGAAGAACAAGGAAGAACTAGCACTGAGTGGGCCACTGACAGTCTAAATGAAAGCAGTGCAGACATGAGCTGAGAGACTTTTAAAACTCCAGGTGCACTTCTTTCCAGAGAATTATGAAGCCATTATCACATGCCAGTTCATGGACAGTTTCAGCAGGGGGGGAAAAAAGTCTTAATCTGCCTTAGAGTTGGATAACAGCTACCGATTTTCTTTTTGCATTGACTTTGGGGTCAAGGAGACTCCAGTTTTAAACAATAGCTACCCATCTGAGGTTTTCTACCCTGCTGCGTTTTTATTCTTGGTGGCAGGAGCATTTGGTAGAACACTAATTGCGTCTCGTTGGGAGATGTGGGAGGACTGGGAGAGAGACTTAAAGAGAAAGATACAGAAAGAAGTAAAGACAGGTGACGCAGTTTTTCATGTTCTCAGCGTTAAAGTTAAATCATGCCTTCAGATTTTTGGCATCAATATAAAGTCACATCGTCAACTTGGAACACATTTTTTTATCCTTAAATAAACTCTTTACATTAAATGCATCTCCTGCACCACACACACTAATCACTACACTAGTTGTAAGAACATTTCAGGTATCAGAAACTCTACAAGATACCTTTAAAGGTTTGCTCCAAATGTTTCAACCCAGATTTCATGAAAATGTGTTTTCCCATCATTTATAATTATGTATAGTTCACCAGTCACAAGGGCTGGGTATCAGACCGAAAAATCAATACCAAGTAGTATCGAAAAGTCTCACATCAAACAATACCTGCAATCAATCCTTTTTACACCCAGAGCTAGAAAATATGACTATTTGTATAGACTTGCTCACAGCCAATCAATGCAAGCGTTCTTTGATTTAAAGCAACATGTGATTGGCCCACTGCCACAGTAGCTACAGTCTGTGGTGGTGAAGTCATGGTGAATTTGAGTTTGCACGATTTGCAGTTCAGCAGCCACCAAGATGCCACCTAAACACTCTAAAGTGTAGCTAAACTACACGCCTGTTACACCGGATAACAGCAAGTGCACAAAATGTGTAATGGGTATCAAATTAAGTACTCAATTGGTATCAGTATAACTCTAAGGGTACTTGGATGGGTACTGGTATCGTAATGTTTTAAACAATACCCAGCCCTAACAGTCACTCAGGGAGAAGAAGGATCCATCTTACCTGGTGAGCACACCAGGCCCATGGGTGCTGCCCCAATGTAAGTCCAGGTCCAACTCAGTAGTTGAGTTTCCATCCAAATGTAGTGATAATTTCAGCCCAGTTTCCAGACAATCTACAATAAAACATATGACGTATTCCACAATTATTACATGCCTATATGAGTAGAGCACGTCACGATAAAAAGCGGGTGATGCCTATCCTCCAGTTAAATGCCATGAAATCATTTCAAGAGACAAGGGCACAACAAAAAGATGTAATTTAAACCAGTCAAACCTCAAACAATGGAAAACCTTGTGGAAATCATGACATAAATGTTACATTTGTGTTTGTTTTGTGTATTAACTGTATGAACATTACAGATTTGATGTTTTCATCTCTTCAGTGGAAGCTTGAGTTGACATGCTTCATATACTTGATTTGATCACCTCAGTCTGTTTCCATTGCACTTTGTCACATTTTACTTTTATTGATTCAACAGCTTTTCCACCTCAGAAAGTACTGTTTTGCATTATTAAGACTTTTTTGGGGGGATTTCCTGCATTTCCACTCAGGTCTTTTTTTTATGTGCAAAGTCAGGTGAAGAGAGACTGAATAAACACCAGAAACACAACATCAGCAGTTTGTGAACACCAGACCCAAACCACTCACAGAAATTGAACGGAAAGGAGTCAAAGGCAAGAACCAGGAGTTAGTGAACAGTATCTCTTTAAAGCCAACCCTCAAATGGGAGATGTACAGACATACATACAGATATACACTCATCTCCCCAATGAGTATATACTTTGAAGTGCTACATACATCTCCCACTTGTTCATCCTCCGTTGCTAAGCAGGGATCTCTCTGTAGCTCTCCTAACAACTCCTCTAAAGGCTTCCACTTTTCCTCGACTACCTTTTCTCTGCCAACAATCCCTCCATCCAACCTCCAATCCACTCTTCTAATGCTCTCCTGTCTAATCCAACCTGTTTTTCCTTCCCTCATTGTGTCTTCCACTTGGCACTCCTTTCCCTCTCGCTTTCTCTCATCGTCATCCCTTTTTTTTCCCTCCCTGCAATCCCTCTCTCTGGGTCACCACTTTCACACCATTTCTCCTTGTTCCACCTGTCTTGTCTGAACTGTCTCATTCTTTTCCGCTCTTCATATTTTGCCTCATTTCCTCTCTTGCCCATGCTTTCCATCCATCTCTGTCTCCTTTCTGTCTTTGTTACTTCTTCCTCTCCAGTCTCTAACCATCCCCCATTTCCCCTCCAAGTCTGTTTAATCCCCATTTTCTTTTGAAGCCCTCCTCTGTGGTTTTGTCTCCTGTCTTTACTTAAATTGATCTGTCTTTTTACCAGAGTAATTTACTTTGTCTTAACATAAGGGCATGTTTGGCATCTTTAAAACACCTTGAGCATTGATCACAGGCCACAGCTTTTTAAACAGCTCCTCAAAACTGTCTATTGCCGGCGTGACAAGTTTTTTGACACATCAGAAAGTGAATCTCATGTTAGCATTCGTTAGAGGTGTAAGAACAAGTCAATAGGGACCAAAGCCAACTCTCATCAGAACCAAAATGGTTTGCTTGTAATTTCATCATGTGTTTTTCACTTTCAGACATCCTGGCACAGGTTTAAGTTGCCCCACCAAACATTTACCACACTACGGGTTGCATACAGATTAGAATAGCAGAGTTTACCGTTTGGGTGCTCGAATGGTGCACTCAAAGTGGTCCAAAAGTTAAGTGTGGAACTATGGACAATTCTTGCCCTCAATGATCACCATCTTGGCTATGAAGCAGAAAGGAAGGAACCACTTTTCAAAAATTGGAAATGACGGCTGAGGATGCAGTAACTACAGTGAACATCGCTGCATTCTACAAATACATTATACATGTGTTTTTTGCCCTATTCACCACTATACTGTTGTCCCATGTAACCATCAGTAGGTTCATTGGTTTAATTTAGCAGTCTGTAATGATTTGGTACTGCAAGCGGTAACGCAAATGCTAACGCTAGCTTGTGAACTAGTTAATCGTCATTTCCGGTAAGTGCGCAACGGCTGCGTTTTATTTGAGACAACACTAACCTGTGGAAATTTGTGCACTACACAAAAAAGTACACAGTGTACACAGTGTACTACACCAAAGTGTACTTACAGAAGTATGTGATTTGAGACACAGCAACAGTCTTCCTCTTATCAATGAAAGGTAAAACTGTAGCTTAAAGTAGCTAACATTAGCAAATATGAGATGCTGCGTAACAGACCACTTTGTTGAGTTTATGACACGTCGCTAACACAGTCACAATATGTTTTACCGTTTACCATTATCACTTAATTGCCATTTGTGGTTTACAGTGGCCGTGTTTAAGCAAAAGTCACATTTTCTTACTTTAAATATGAACATCCTGTGGCTGTAATTTGAACATAAATTGAGGTTAGCTTGGATTCAGACAGTTACAATATGTTCCAGTAGTGACAAGTGTACATGGCAAAGAAAAGGCATCAAAATGTCAACAGTAATGTATTCAACCACTTTCCACAAGTCCTCATAAACCACAGAAAAGGGAATTCCTAGGGGACCATCTTAAACAACCTATGTGGTCAGTCTAAAAATAACTCCATTAAGCTTTTTCTGCTCTACCACCTCCTAAGGTCTGGTCATGTTTAACTTTGTTGTAGTTACAGAAAAAACTGCCTTAGTGGTTAAAACTAACCTACTGTATGTTGGTATGACATGGCATGAACCACAATCTTGCCTTTGACAAAACCTCCTCCCTAAAGATACAGTCACAGTAACTCTCTGTTCAAGAGATTCGCCCTAAGGAAGATTGGAGTAATCACAAATCATGTATGTATGTAGAGAGATGCTAGAGTTTGTAGTATGGTAGTCTAGTATTGTACATGTTTGAAGGTAACTAACATGGTGCATCATTGTTTCTATTGGTCAGCTGTGTTAATTTACACACTAAGTGAATGAGAAACAACGAACAAGTAGGACAGAAATGTAATGTGACTATAAATACAATACGATTTGAAATGGTACAGCAATGTCATTCTGTTGTTGTCTTTACTATTGACAACAAACAATAAATACTCTCATGATCACAAGATATCACATGTCAAGACAGCATTTTAACTGACCCAAAGCTCATGTAGATGATTAACAATGTCTGGGCTTAGATGAGCCTTTTCACTTCCTTTTAATCCTTTAAGGGACAATGTTTTGATACTCAAACGTTAAACGGTGCTGGATTACCATTTTTAATGCAAAGACAGACTTATGAGCAAGGCAGGGAACATAATAAACATGATTATGAACAGCTGTTGTTGTTGTTATCTAAAACCATTGATCCTTTTTACTGAACAATCCAAGCTTAACCCACTCCTGGCTAGAGTTCCACCTGCTGAAGTGTCTTTGAGCAAAAAAAAGTGAATCCCTAGCAGCTCCGGAGCTGCTGCCGCTGCTGCTTTCTCACTAAACACAGCTGCTACTGTACTTCTAGCCGAGATAAGCTACATTAAATATCCCTGCTGTGAGGGGGAGATAGTAAACTCGACAAGGAGAGAAGTAATTGCTTCGCTAGTCAGAGTTCACACAGAGTTAAATCTTATTCTGATTGTGTTCACATGAACCTTTGATTCGCTGCTTCTGAATCTCCCTGTTGTCATTAATAAACCAGTTACTATAACACAATATTTCCCTTTCCTCTTTGACTCAGCAATAGTAGCTTATGTTTAATGCAGCAGAAAGAGATTAATAGGAGCCACCGCTCTGCACAATATACTACAGTATGTTGACCTGTTTAATATGGGCTGAGGATATTAAACGAGCTTCTCATAATTGGAGCGTAGTTTTAGTTAGAGCATGTAATTAGGTTTTTATACATAAACCTCAGACCAGAACAGGAGTTTCTGCATGTAAACACAGAGGGACAATTAAATGTACCAACAGAGGGATACTGTAGCTATCAGGAAAAGAAGAAGAGAGGATACATGGAGTTGATAGGAGAGAAAGAAAGAAAAGGAAGTGAGGGAAATACTGGATATTGGAGGCACAGGAGATCTCATTCTGTCTCTTTCTGTGACTAATTCTCTCCTGATCTTTCATTCTCCCCCTCATTTAGAAAAGACCTGTTCACTCCCCCTCTCTCTGGCACACACCCACACCGCTACCACAACATACACACACTCTCCCTCTCACACGCACACACATATACACGTGCACACACGCTCACAGAACACTGCATACACCCACACTGACAATTCCTCTCTTTTTCTTGTACACACACACACAGACACACACATACATACACTCTTGTCAGACACACACATGCATAGTCACACAAGCAAAAAAAAAAAAAAAATAGGAATAGCCCGGAGTGCTTGCAGCCCACACTGTTTCCTGTGTGTGGATAAACCTACACACACACATACACACACACATACACATACACAGTGATCAGAGACAGAGGAAAAATTATATTTTGTCTTTTGATCCAAAGCCGTTTGATTTTCTCCGCTTCGCCTGCACAGCCACTTAGCAGCTGTGCGCTTGTGTAACCAGTCTGTGCCGTTTTGTACTTGCAGCGTTGGATTTCTTTTAGCCAGCTTTTTGTTCTGAGAGGCCTTTTTCTTGTGTACATTTTTTAATGCCATGGATCTCAATACACTCCCAATGTTTGGCCTCAGACCCCAACTTGAGAAGATTTTATCCCAGTAACCCATGCAGAAAGATGTGTGTTGTTAAATCAGTATTTTATCACACACCTGTACACAAAGTGATAATAGTGATGAGAGTGATTACTTCCTGTGAGTAACCTGGCATTTGGCCATACTGAGGTAAAGGTCTTACTCATTTTAAGCTGTTTGCGTGCATCTTTGATACCATGCAACGAAGCCTCCCTGCTGGCAGAAATAAACCTGTTAAAATAAGATTTCCTACATGACTGAGCAATATTGGTTAATTGCAATGCAGGAGGAAAAAATAATGGTCCCAGAGCAGCTTTCATGGCACTTTAACAAAAGACTTGTGATTAAAGTTCCCATAACACTGTGTGAATCATGAGTTTCTGCAGTCAATTAAAAGTACAATCTGAAAGATGTTTAACTGCTGCTTTAATATCTTAACATGGAGGTAAGACAAGCATCTTAATGAGGTTTATTATAACTGGAGAATGAGTTTAAGAAAATGAGCCTCTTATATATTTGACATTTTACTTAATTAAAACAAAATCAGACTTTTTAGGAATCCATAAATCCCTCCAGATTCTAGGGAAACACTGGCCTAACAACACTCGGCAAGCATCAGTATGCTGTTTATTTAGTGTTTAGAATTCAAGGTAACTTAATAGCAGGCTGAAAAGCTGTGTATCACTCCCCTGTCTACTTGTTTCAGGTCTGTTGCAACTCTGACCACGCCTGTGATGTTACAACGTACTGACACACCCTAGAGCCCCCCCATCATCATCCTACATCAAGGTGAGAAGATAAATCACTGGAAGTCAGCAAAAACTAGATTTTCAGCTCATACACTAAGTTGGCTGAACTTTGTGTTAAGTTTTTAAGTTAAGTTTGGCTGAAGTTTCTAGAATTGTTTTGAGATTGAGACAAACAAGTATATTTCAATTGAAACAACAGGAATATAGAGTTCACTGTGATGGATAACTTTATCTCAAGCAAGCTTTAAATGTCTGAAACTTCACTTTCACAGTTTATCATGACAGCAAAGCAATGGCCTGGAAGGTGGAAAAGTATACTTCTTAAAGTATAGTTTTTGGGGGTTTTTTAACGAGGCTAACCATGCAAAAAAAACAAAAACTATTTCTCTCCACAAGTTTGCTTGATCTAATGATAATGTCTTCTGTATCAATTATGTTCAGCAACACTTTTGCAATCTTTGTAAACTTTGCGAACATTAAGATAATTTATAATAAAGTTTTCAATATTTGAAGTAAGTCTGGCCACACAAGTGGAATAACACAACCCAGTAAAGATCTTGGTTATAGCAGCTTTTAGTATTTTTTTCACTTTGTATGTGATTATGTCTGATGAATTTTCCAAATTAAGTAGTTTGATGAACTACAAGTTTAGCTTTTTCATTAAGTTTCAGTAGTGTCTGTTGTTTCAGTGACCAGGACAATTTATTGGTTATGAACCACTGACTACAGATTATACCTCCTCTTACAATAAAATCAGTTTGTAAACAAATATTTACATAACAAATGAATGCACTGTTCTCACTCTCTTTACATCATTTCACTTTTTAGGGTCTCTCCATAAAGCTCTGTTGCTATATCCATCCCTCTCACTGGCTCTCCTTCCATCCCACTCGCATTCACACTCTCCGTCTCGACCTCCTCCACTAAATGAAGCTGATTATGTAACAGGAGAATCGTAATGCGACAAGCAGACGCTTCCCTAAATTTACATAACATGATCAAACATGCTGTGTTTTAGCGCGTGTGTGTGTGTATTTTTGTATGTGTGGCGGAGGCAGAACAGGTGCAGTCATAACAGGTTTTTCAGTCAGCAATGAGTAGACAAACAGAGCAGGTCGTCATCAGAAAAGGTAGAAGAGATTAAAGTCTGGAATCGTCTGATTGCTAACGAGGAGCCGCTGGGTGGGTCAGACCAAGACTCAACAGTGACGGCTGGTGGACAGGTGAGGAATGGCGGGAAGAAATTGTGAACAACGTGTACATGAATCAGATGAAATAAAAGCAAGAAAACAAAACAGAGAGGAGAGTACAAAGCAGCTGTTGAAATGACAGCGTGTAAAATGTATGTCTGAAACCACATTTTACCTCCAGCATCCAGTCTCTGTCCTCAGGCACAATTTTTCTGGCACACACTGATGATACCAGCTGTCTAGGTTTGGATGTTTGTGTGTGTGTGTGTATGTGGACGCACTTCTCCGTTCCTGAGGCATCATTTTATCTCCAGAGCATTAATTGTAGATTAATAGACGTACTTCAGCGCAGCAGTACAAACAAAGCCCCGAGCAACACAGTGAGTTTTATAACCTGAACATTTAGCTGAAATATGAGGAATGAAGGTAAAAGAAACTATGTGAAAGCGTCTGTGACACTACATTAATGGATAACTTAGAAACCCTTTGAATCAATTGACCTTTGAGTGTTCAAGTTTGTTTTGACTTTTCAGTCCGGAAATTCAAAATTGTTATTGACCGCATCTCAGTTTAATCATGAAATATTTAAAAGGTCAGAGGCAGTTACTTTCAAAATAAATGCTCAAAATATAATTCACAGTGGTAAAAATTGCACACTTTATGATTACAATATTTGTAACTTAAAGCCATACAAAAAGGAAAAAAGCTTTTTCAACAAAGTAAACTTATTACAGTGGAGATTTCAGACTTCTGACAAATGATTATGCGAAATGTGAAATATGACCTCATGTAAAGCAGTGAGCTTGCTACTGGCTGCACAGTATTATGAAACACTAGATTAAGCAGGAAATCCCACACAGACATTATCCCTCATCCTAAAACATTATACTCACTGAGAAAAGCACTGTGCAATATGCCTGAAGACAATATTTCACTGTTCGTTATTAATTTGATCCGTAACAAAGATTGAACCCCCCCCCTCCGAGAAGTGAATTATTTTACTTTCAAGCACCAAAAACATTTTTCCGCTAATTTTCCCTCCATCAACACAAAAATAAGACAATGACAAGAAAAGAACATAAAGAAGACAGTGATGTGAGATGAAGAGAGCAGAATTGTTTCATCTTAGCCTATGTAAATTGATTTATTATGTTATCTTTTAAAATGATTTTTTAATCTATCATTTTTTCATGTTTTTGGACCAAAAGTTGATCCTTATAGGCATAGAAATGATGACTGAATACCAATGCTGTGTCTCAAATCACATACTTCTGTTAGTACACTCTGTACTTACTTGTGTAGTCCGCATATTTCGAGGTTAGTGTTGTCTCAAATCAAACACAGCTGTTGCGCACTTACCCGAAATGAAAATGAGCTAGTTAGAAAAGTTAGCGTTAGCAAGTTAGCAGTAGTAAGCTACGTTATTGTTCGCGGTACCAAATCATTACAGACTTCTAAATTAACGCAATAAAGGCTTATATGAGACAACAGTATAGTGGTGCTCAGTGCCACTATACTTAGTAGTATACTTATATGTAGTGTAAACACACTTATGCACTAAGAATATTAAGTGTAAGTACATAAGTACCAGATTTGAGAGACAGTGCAGTATTTCATTATTAGCAGCTACAGTGCAAACAAACTGTTTTGGGGGTACATGTAAGAATTAATTTTCTTTGCAGGATTTATATTTGCAGATCTGATCAAGCCAGAGCTGTTATGAGGGTACGTACATGCATGTGGGTGTGAGAATGAGACACAACGTCTGTATGAGAGAGAGACAGAGAGAGGAAATCCTGTTTTAACCTAGTAAAAATATGTGTGTTTATTTGTCTGTGTACCTATATTTGCTATCTTGGAAAAAGGATTCTTAAATCAAATTCCTCTTCTTTTTGAAAAGAAATGATTGATATACTGAACCAGCCTCCTTTCCATCTCTCCTTTCCTATCTCACTTTATTCTTTCCTTAATTTAGCATCTCCCCTCAGTCGATCTCTGTCTCTCCTATACCTGCCTCCGCCCTCTCCTCCTCATCTCTACCCGCTCCATCACCCTCTTCCAGGAGTCCCTCTGCGCCCTCCCTCTCTCCCCAAATCTCCCACCATCCATCCATCCCTCCCTCTCATCTCCCTCTTTATCCCTCTCAAAGGGAAATATCAGAGAGAATTTGGCAGGTACTCCAAAGATAGAGAGTGGGCAGAGAGAGAGAGGGAAACAGAGAGAGAGAGGGAAACAGAGAGAGAGAGAGAGCAGAAGAGAGGGAGCGCATTAGAGAAAAAAAAAAGAGAGGTAAAGAGGGGAGGAGAGCCAGAACAAAAAATGCTCTTGCGTCTCATTTTTTCGGATGGTGGTTTCTGTTTGCTGTAAATAATTTATAGTTGCCTCTCTCTTCTGCATGTTCTGCATCTGATAGATATGATTATTTAATGCTGACGTCCATCAAATATGTAAAAAAAAAAAAAAAACAGAAGAAGAGAGAAACACACTGCTTGTTTAAAAATGACCATGGCGAGATTGTAGATGATCACTGTTGAGAATACGTAACGTGTCCGGTCACATTTGTTTACAGTCAGACAACAACATATCACTGACTACATTTACATGCGCAAAATACCCATATGCCCTTATTTTGAAAAACGACAATATTTCTACTAAGCTGTTTACATGGCTAATGAGGATGAATATTCGACTAATATTCCTGTTTACATGCTGAGAGTTTTCAGGGTTTCCCTCTGCACTAGCGGGAATGGGAATCACAAGATCTCAGCAGGCATTTAAGTAAACCAGCGTGGTGAAAAACACTAGTGAGCTTCTGCCTAATATTCATAAGTGATATTGATATGACTGATGTTATACATTTATGATTACAGGCAATACCCAAATTGTTCCATTATGTTTACTACACACTAGCACTCTGCTATGCTACATTCAGAAATAAGACTTAGTTCAGAATATCCAAGCGGAAATTGCTGTTTACATGACCCGTATCAACTTTGGAATATTGTCATGTTCGGAATAATAGTGGAGAATGGAAGTGCATATCAGTGTCAGACTCTACAGACGCCTGCCTCCACAGTGAGGTCAGAGGTCAGCCACACAACAACAGCACTGCAGCCTGCGGGAGTTATTTGACTCAATCGAGGAAACAGGATTAGGGGGACACTGCCAAGACAATGTCCTCTGATTAAGAAACAGCAAATTTAGACCTCATGGCAGTTTGTATCAAATATATAACTTAGGAGTGTCCTGTAATTGTGACTTTGAAGCAGCTTTTGTCAGGTCTTTGAAGCCACAGTCAGTGTTTGCAGTATGGCGCCCCCTGTTGAAACACCACGACACAACTAGTGCTTTTTGTTTTCCCGTAATGTAAACTGACTGTTCTTTACTGAATGGCAGCAAAAATTAAAGGTCTTACTTTTTAAATTGAAACTTTAAAGCTGTGCACTGAAGGTTTAGGTGACTCTGAAAGGACAAAGATATGAATAGCACCACATTTTAGGAATTAAATATTAATACCTACAAATTCTTTAAGGTGATGACTGCATTTGTTTTACCAACTCTGCCAGAATGTATACTGAAAAGAGAATGAGGACTGAGATTTATGTGTGCGCTATTAAAATTATGATGATTTGAAGATTGTGAACACATAATTCTTTATGTAGATTTATGACTGAGACTTCCAGGTGTCCCAGGTGTCAGTGGAGGGCCGGGTAAAGATCAAATAGGCCATTCACATTCAACGTCAAACACCAACTTTCCTCCAAAACGAGGGTTACTGTCTACTACTGCATCTCTTAGGTCACATGTCAACCAGAGCGTTCTGCCGTCATTAACAAGGACCGTGTGATGCAAAAAAAGAACTAAAAAGCTAGTTAGTTTATGTTTGAGTGCAGACTATTTTATTCAACTAAAATGTGGATGTTTTTTATCCAACTGTGAATACAATTTTAACTATGATAATTAAAATGTGGGCTTGCAAGTTTAAACCTATCTTCAACAACAATCTCCTCTTTTAAAAAAAAAAAAGGCCTTCACATCACTGCTTCGATTGTGGAATAACTAGAATGTTATTCATTTCAAAGTTTATTCAGTCCAATTCTGCAAACTTTTTAAATGACTGTCATCTGCTTGTAGATGTAAATTGAGGTAAAATATTGCTCCGGTGGATGAAAGTTGTTATTTTCTCCTCACTTTAAAATTGATTTCTTACTGTGTAAAATTGACAGTCAGGAATAAGCGGTCTATTTGTTTTGAAGCTGTAAGCAGGTTTGATGCATTTATAATGTACATCATGCAATAAGTACGACAATGTATTGAGTTACAGTTTAAAATGTTTCTATCGACATGTTTTCCCCCCAAATCATAAAGAAAAGGTATGAACGTCCACGTAATGTAAGCTGAAACAGCATTACACACACAGTTTGACTTTCACATTAAAAGCCTTTATATGCCGTTCTAATTCAAAATACTGAAGTAAGCAAACTGCGTAGCCTGGAAATACATTGGAATTGACTTTAAGATGCTGTGTTCGCATTAACGAATCAGTATATTTGAAAGAGAATAAATGTGTTCATTTCACTGAACTGACAGAAGCTCAGCAGTTAGCTCAGAAGCTCTGTTTCCTGTTAAGTGGCCGTACTGCAGCACCAGAATGAGACTGTGATATTATTCTGTGAGTCATTTCCCATCTAAAAAAATATAACTGCTTAAAACTGAAACATCAGTGTGTCACTGGCTACAGGCAAATGCAGGATACTGAGAACAATTATTTTACATCACATGGTTCCCAAGCTCGGGGTCTGGACCTCAAGAAGGTGTCTCATAACGACTTGAAGGGAGCACTAGACCATTTTCAGGGAAGAAAATAGGAAGAGGAGAAAATTCTGTTTCATAAGCATCATAAGTAGAAGTTACGTGGTATTAAAATCTTCTGTGAGCCCCACACACTATTTGGTGGTCCAAGGGATCTGATTTAAATCCCTGTTGTAACTGTACATCGTGTTTCATGAGGACATAGTCACAGTACAGAAGCCAACTTTAGTTTCACGAGGCCTTTAAAGTGTGAGCAAGAAAAAGAGGATTTAAACAGTTCAACAAGGTCATCTTTCAGATTAAGAAATTAATTCACACACACAGAATGGATTTTCTTTTTTTTAACAACTGATTAGTCAGCAAAATAAAAATAAATTCACTTCAGGGTGTAGAGATGCCCCCCGAAAACCCGAATCTGAACTGGAACTGTCTCTAATGTTATGATTTAAAATGTTAAGAACTTCAGGTATTTTTAACTATAATCCTGACTACTTTATAACAAGCAGTTATGTAGCAATCCACCCATCCTGCCTCCTCCAAATCCACCTCCCTCTAGTAGGTCTGAAATGAACGTATAGAATAAAGAAAGGTCACATTATATTGATATCACTTCCCCAGAAGGAGTATCAACTGCATGCAAAATCGGACTGTGGCGTATGCACTGCACGCAATATGAAAGTGTGAAGTTGTGTACCACATCACGTTGGTACACACTAATAGCGAATTATTATGATCATGCTAAAACCCAAGCTGTCTGTGTGTAGCCTGTTAAGCTTAGTTTGCCACCTATATTACAATCTGGTAAATTCTTGAAAACATAGCTACTGACTGAGACAGCAGCTCTGACCAGCCCAAACCAGCCCCTCCTCCTCCTCTCTAAAAGCAGTACCTGGAGCCATGAATCACATCAGCAGCAGCTGGAGGAGGACAGAGGACAGGATGAATGACTGATACTGACTGATGTCTCTGTTCTTCATTCTTTCTAAACTTCACTAAGTATTTTGATGTCAGAACTATGATTTATTTTATTGACATTTTCATTAGTTTCCAGTGAGATATTATTGAGTTCATATCATGACGTTGCTGTTGTAAACATCTATTTCTGAAATAAGCAATTGGTTAGTAATGAAAAAGGGTTAGGGTTAGGGTTACCAACAAGAATATCGATAAGGAACCAGACCCATAAAGTAAAGAAGTAGTATTGATATCTTAACAGCACTCTATCAGGGTGTTCAGTGAATTTTAAAAAGGGCACCACAAAACTTACGAGAGAGGGTATTTTCAAAAAAGAACAGTAAAAACTGGTGCAGCAGAAATTAAGATTTCATGAATTATGGGGCCATGTGTCAAGCTCCATAAACACTGGGTCCTACACTTCCCATAACGCAAGTGGGATACATAAATGTATGCTGCGTTCCATTTACCTCGGAAGTTGGAAGTTGGCGCAGTGTTCCAGTTCAAGAAGTCGGAAATCCAACTTCAGGGCGCATTCCAGTTGAAATTCCAACTTGTGTATGAATGTCCTTTGTGTATCTTTTGAACTGTTTATCCAACAGATTCCACACTTGGCAGGTGTCTGGCCTTGGACCCAAGTGAGTGCAGTGTCGAATTTGGTGCAATTTGGGTACTCAATACATTTATTAGTAATAAACTTTGAGTAAAACAACAATCAGCAAGTACAAATGGAACGCACCATTAAATTCTCCCTGGCATGTCTTTCAAAAACCACAACCCCAGTTTGGAATGTAGACTCTCCATAAGACTATTTAGTCTCCCTGACAACATAACTATCACATGATCAGAATTATATAACTTTTGAAGCCACAGAGGACCGTATACAACTGTTTTCACGGATTTTTGACATTTACATGTTAAATCAAACCATTAATGTTTTAAAAGTGTCTCGAAATTTGTCATCATCTCTTCTCCTGGACAAACATACACAAGGAGACTTAAATACCCAGCTACTGTCAATTTCAATTGCTTTTATCTCCATCAGTCTTGTGTTTTCTTTTTTTATTTCCTCTGATGAAGATTTTGCTGTTTTGTTATTGTAAGAATTCTTTTCTCTTTAGCTCTCTTCTGGCTGTTCTTTATATTTGTTGTCCTTGTAGTTTGTGTATATGGCTGTCTGATCCCCTGCACCACAAGAGCAGCTCACTGAGAAAATGAGAAACATCCATCACAAACACAAACTTTCTCTCTCACACACGCACAACACAACACACAAATGGGCACAACATACAGTACACACATACACTAACTTCCTCACACACGTACACAGATATGTCAAATGTGGGGACACATACTCTCAGGTGCACAAACACACACGCTGTTGAAAAATGCCCTATACTTCCTTTATTCTTCTTTATAGAGATTTCCTTGCTGTTTGTACACAAACCAGTGTCGTTTTCATCCCCAGCTCATGTGTTACTTCACAAGTGGTCCACAGTGTATATGTGAGCTCAAGCATGTGCTGTGTTCTTGGCATAAAGTACTGAGTGCTGCAAACGTCTCTGTGCACGCATAAGTGTGTGCATGTGATCGTGCACGCCCGTGTACTTGGCATTGGCGTGTCAAGCACTGTAAGCCCACTTCCCCCGAGCAGGATTCGATATACAAAACGCCATCCAAACGCTTCCTGGAGCGCAGCCAATGAAATGTACCGGGAGCAAAGCGGCATCCCCCATTTGCTATAAAGCAGGAAGAGCTGGTTTATCAGCTGAGATTGACTCCTGACAGTTTTATTGTCCAGAGCATCCCTAGATGGCTGGATTATAGAGAGCAGGAGAGAGGGAGAATTAGAGGCAAGCAGGAAAGAAAGACGAAGAGAATAAAGGAGATCAACAGGGAGAGAGGTGGAAGTAAGTCACATATATGGGAGTAATAAATAAGTAGAGAATCTTAATTTTAAGCAAATGAAGCCTAATTTGTAGTTAAAAGTCTGCACTGAATTAATTGTAATGATTCAGCCCACAGTTTCCCCCTCTGTTTAATTCTATGCTCAATTCTGATAGCAGGAGTCACTGTGAGTGTAGCAGTACATGAGACTGGTGTGTAACCAACACTGCAAATATGGTTTGTAGGGCTACACTGGCAAAAAAAGTATAATGTTATTTTATAAAGTCATTTTTGTTGAGCCTAAAGCCTCCCTATACATTTACATGTATAAATCTACCCAGAAGATTCAAGGACAGAGAACAAAATCTAATTAAAAGCTACACAGAAATCAACTAAATCTTCAATACTGTCAGTCTAAAGTAAACCCTTTTAAATTCTGCAATATGAAATGTTTACAGCCAGTTATGTACAATAACAGTAACATAACAGTAATCTGGTAAATCTTGGTATCTATCAGCAACAAAAGCAACAGCATGTGTGATGTATCCAACAAGTCCTCCACATTTAGTGACAAAATACATTAGTCAAGGATAGGTTTTCTGATCTGACACCTCTATCAGCAGGATATCATCACCGGTTAAAATGAGCTCCAACCTAATGATACTTTAATCAGTAAATTAAATTTAATTACTAAATTAACACATATTTTCCTGATAATACTGATGTACTGTTACCTCAGAAACACTTTAAATGCAGGAGTACTTTTAACTTCACAGTGTGGTATAAATGATGTTCCATAATTAAAAAATCTGATTTCTTCTGCCACTGCCAATAACAGCATTGTTGATTAAAGTAACAGAGGAAATAAAAAGCCCCATGCCTGGGATTGCCTAGAGCCCCCAAAATAACTAAATCTACCCCTGGGAGTGATTGTAGAACTTTTCTATTATGGAACCATAGACATCATCTTTAATGTATAAACCTAAATTGGCATTGTGTTATGTAATTGTATTAATTGTACTGGTGTTTCAATTGACCTTAGGGTAAGAAAAGCTTTTTTTTTTTCTTTTTCTCTCAGGTGAACATTTCTTTTAAAATTTTCTATTCACGTTCTTCAAATGCCACCAAACTTCAGCTCAAGTGACTTGCCAAACAATCTGTTATACATCGCCAATAATCAGGAACAACCGAATAAAAATTAATTGTCATTTACTCAAGAGAAAGAGGAAGCTTTAGTGTAATAGCAGGATTTCTTGACATAAGCTGGTATGATTTACTCATCAGTACTGATATTGATTGCTTGCATTAAGCTCCAGCTTGGATCCCTGTGCTCAAATATTTCCAAGCCAGGCCCGTGACTCCTCAGACCAACTGAGAAAAACAATATTCTAGATACAATCCTCCAAAAATATGTTGAAAAATGAATACTGGCTCTCTCTATTGAATCAATAAATCAAGTGTCGGTCAGTTTCTAATGTATAAACATGAGCATCTGCTGCCAAACACAGTTTCTATGTAGTTTGAAATAGAACTATATAGATAATAGATAGATAAAAGACATATCTACATCGTTTGACAAGGCAAAAAATACAACTTGGTTTTAATGGAGGTACAAAGGTGGTATTAAGATGAGGAGCAAATATTGTTGGAGGAGACTGCTGAAGTGGTAAAAGATCACACTCGAGTAACTGCTGAGGATCCTACTTTGAGTTTAAATCCGTGATCGTAGTAAAGGATAAAATAGTGGCATTTTAATGTAAAGGGGATTTGCTTCTACAAGATGCCTGTAAGAGACACTGCGTGAGTTTTACTAAAGAAACAGCCTCCTTCAAATTCCATTCATTTCCCTTAAATCATTTTAAATCAGTTAAACTGGGACACAAAACATCCATAACCATACACAGGAAACATGTTACAGTGTGGTAGTTACTGGTTGTACCTGAACAACTGCTGTAGCAGTAAGTGTAGGGTGTGGTTTATTGCATAAGTATGTTTTCATTCGTGTGTGTGTGTGCCTGAAAAATACAAATCTTTGCTTTTGTTACTTTAGAACAAGCCCTTTATATCTACATAGGGAGGAGGTACTCTTCCATGGAGGCCAACGTGTTGCAACTCCATGTTTCTACAGTAGCCCAAAATGGACAAACCAAACACTGACTCTGTAGAAGAACTTCTGTGGTTTTTGTGAGTTTTGTAGCCACCATAGGTTCTCCTACATGCTTAGAAGGGGAAGGGAAGGGGTATTCAGTTGATTGCAATATGACACATTACCACTAGATGTCACTAACTTTTACACACTGGTCCTTTCAAAACTTGTTTAATTCTTTGGTTAAACAGGATGAGAAATACATTCTCACACAACCAAATCCTTTGTTTAACTTTAAAGCTCTGTTTGTTAAGTTTTAATCATATTCCATATACTCTTTTACGTTAAAATGTGTCCACGTTACACTGTTTTCCTTTGATTTCTAGTTCTGCGTTGAGAAACAAACCAAAAACAACATAATTTATATCTGCAACATGCAGTCAGGCTTTGTACACTTCACAAACTCTTGTTGCTCTCTGCTACAAACATGAGATATGTTAGATTGTTCTGAAAAGAGCAAGCAGGCAGAAAAACAAATAGGAAAGCTTTACTTGGCTGTAAGGATCTATTGGATGGTGTCTAACATCATCCTGAGCTCTTCATACAGTAATTGATCCAGCAGCGAGTCATCTGCTGATGCCTGTTTGTCCAGCGCTCAGTGCAGAGGACAGCTCGGAGTTCACATCTGTCGATGAAGCCGCTCCAATTTTGGCTGCAGTGCACTCATCCATATTTTATGTTTGCATCCTGTCCTCTCTTTTCTGATCTGATACCTCTATAACTTTTTATTTTAGACTTAATGGAGAAGTGATTTTACATTTATGTCAATCAATTGTAAAAACAGATCTTTGGTCTTACTGCGGAAATCTAATCAGTGTTCATGGAAATATTTTTGCACTCATGCTTTCAATTTAAGATGTCAAGTTTTTCAGTGGAGTTTGTTGTGTTGAGTGTCTGTGATTATTTCCTTAATGTGTTTCAGTGCAGCTAATCAGCTATCATAAGAAATTATTCAGCATGTGTTACTGTAATAAATCAGCAGATATATATTACATTCAATTTATAGGTATAAGGAGAAAATGCAGGAGTACTTTGCACACTGCATTAAGCACGTCCTTCACAGAAGGCTAAAAAAAAATGATATGCAGTTTATGCAATAAGAGCACAGAACTTCTGTCCATTACTGGAGAATATGTTGCAATTAGAGTTAATATAGCAGTTGGAAGCATATTTGAATTTTCCACTTACATCATAATATGTTTACCATTCTTGGGAACAAGGTATTCAGTATTGTTGGAAGTAAAACTATCACACAAACAAGTCTTCTTTGCATTCAGCATGTAACATGTCTGAATGTTGGCTTTTAAATATTACCAAACTACAGACGTGCACAAATTTGTTGGTACCCTTCCACGAAAATAGAAGAACCCACAATTTTCTCTGAAATAACTTGACACTGACAAAAGTAAGTGGCATCCATCATTGTTTATTCCATATTTAATAAAAAATCGGGTATTGCTTTTGACTTTGACACATTTTAAATAATAAAGCAAATGGAAATGGCATGGACAAAAATGATGGGACCTTTAACCTGATGTTGTGTTGAACAACGTTTAGATGCAATCACTGCAAATAAGCTATTTCTGTAGCCCTCAATGAGTCTTCTGCACCAGTCTGTAAGTAGTTTGGTCCACTCAAGTGCTCCAGCTGCTCAGGTTTGAAGGGCGCCTTGTCCAGACTGCATGTTTCAGCTCTTTCCATAGATGTTCGATAGGATTCAGACCAGAGCTCATAAAAGACCACTTCAGAATAGTCCAATGTTTTGTTATTGGTTATTCATGGGTGCTTTTAGTTGTGTGTTTTGGCCATGGTCAGTGTGGTGCACATGATGATACCAAATAGCAGAATGACTATTTTTCTCCATTTAAATAGGCTGAATGACTGATTACAAGATTGTGGACACGTGTGACACTAAAAGAAGAAAACAGTTTGAAATATCAAAATAATCCAATTATTTAGAATCTATTCTGGGAGTACCAACACATCTGTCCAGTCTATTTTAGAGTTTCTTTGTAGAATAAGCAAAGTTACTTTCTTTGTTTTACTCAATGACATACTAATGGCATAGAGGTATACATGAGACAATTGCTTTTAACTTGATCCATTTTCAATGAATGAAGCACTGTTTGAATGAGCTGTAAGGGTACAAATTTGTCCATGTCTGTACAGTAACTGCCAGTGATTCAAATGGATAGTATTAAAATCTAAATCAGTACTGTGTGAAAAAGTTTAGCTTGAAGCAGTGCAGTTGCTATGTGATTGATGCATGTTTTTCCCCTCAGGGCTCACCGTAGCTGCACACACTCACTGCTGAGAACGTTCAGTACTACAAACCTGCATTCTTGAATCTACCTGACTCGACTCTGCTGATACCGATAGCCAGCTCTCATATATACTCGATGCCCTAGACACTTTCCTTACATGCTGACTGATGATGCCCGTGTACTGAAAAATACAGAAGAGGGATTCAGGGCTCACAGGATTGGTTGATGTAATAGAGAACAGAAGCCTGTGGATACTGTTCCTGCTTCCTGCAGAGTTTGGCGAAACTCACTACTGCAGTTTGGATGATAGTAAGAATATTTTAGTGCCTGTTGGTGTTAATGTTGTTCTCTCATCATCTCCAGGTCATTTTTTATCTCTGCTAATGACATGGTACAACATACATAAATGTTGGTACATTAATGTATATTTACTGTAAAAAATAATACACACCTGATGCACCAACACACTTAAACACCTCATGATTTCATACATTATCAGCTTTATAAAGCAAACAGCCTGACTCTTTGGGAAGATACTTCAGCAGAAATAACTTCACTTCCACTTCACATACTTTTTGTGTGTCCTGCACTCTAGTGGCCTGAGAGATATGCAACATGCAATACTCAACATCTCCAAAAACCTTGAAAAGTTTGGTAAACTTAGGAGGCCCAGACACGCATACACAGTGGAACCTCCCAGCACTACATCCTGGAAGCAGTGGAATTCACTCATGACCATGCACTTAAATACAAAATAAAAGGCCCCCTTCAGATTTCATTCAATCAACAGTTGGTAAGTTGAGCTGTTATGGAACATCTGCAGCACAACATTCATATACAGCATGGTTAAATATTACAGCAGATAGAAGATCAAACACAGAAAGCATCTCTTTCATTTTTCATATGTAATGATGTCAATATATTGTTGAAAGTAAGTAAAGGTGGACCAAATGGATACAACCTTCTATCACCGTATAGAAATTATCTGACAAGTAGATTGTTGTGGTATGGTAGATTTAAGGCCATTTTTACTATAAATAATAATATTTAAATGTCTGTTTTTGGTACTGCTTGGTATTAAATCCAAATTTTTAGGGTTAATATTTCACACTGCACTGTAACCTTTTATTCTCCTGTTTACTCTACTTAAGCTTCACTTAAATCCCAATTTAACACTTTTGTCCTGATGCATTTTGTGTTTTACGTGTAGCACTTTGAATTGCCTTGTTGTTCAAATGTGCTATTCAAATAAATTTGTCTTACCGACTGTTTGAACTTTAGCCCAAAAGTATGCATCATATTTGTAAAACCTTGGGCGATGAGGTGATATAAACCATCAGACAGCTTTATCAGGCAATTTGAAATGTTGCAAGTCAATAAACTGTAATGCTTGATGAGGAAATACTGAATTAACAGGATTTTTGTATCAGTGTGATGAAATATAAGAGATTTATTTCAATTGATAAGTCACAATGCAACTGAGTCAGAAAAAAGAAGTTTGAGGATTCTCTGACACCTCAGACCTCATAATATGCCACCAACAATTGTGTAACACAATGCATTACAAGAAACCGCTTTGAGCTGCAGAAGACAGCTCAATGAGGATCGCCCAGGAACAAAATCACAGATAATGCTACAAGATGACCGTTGTGTGAGGGAGGGAACAGACGAAAAACAAGGAGCCGGGGTGATAGATAATACAAAGAACATTCAAGTAGAGGTGGCTGTGGGCTAGCTGGCCCTGTGTGTTACCATGCCAGCACCTTAGATCTAACTTCAAAGAGTGTTCTTCAGGAAAAAACGGAAAAAGCTTTGACTAGAGCAAAAGAGGACAGCGATGCTTTGCTTACATTTGCATTAAATATTCAACATTATTGTTAAAGTCCACTTAGAACTGAATCTGAATAGGTTTATTGATTTTTTTGGTCTCATAACAACCAAACTGAGGACCAAATCTTGATGCATAAAAGCAAAACATTTTAAATATTCACATTAAACAATGTGATAATTAGGTACTTATTTTTCCAGCAACAGTAGACTAGAGTCTGTTCAGTTTGACAACAGTCCTCTTCTTTAATCTACTGAGCAGCTCAACTATAGCAGATGGATGTGATATACATGTGGCTCAAGGGCCCTTCAAGAAAAACATGTTATGATAAAGAAAAAGTCCCATTACCATTGACTCTCCCCTCCCACACTTTCCTATCAGGTCCAACATTTCAAACCTTCAGGTCACATGACTACTTTCCTTGTGTCAAGGCTCCCGCTTCCTCAATCTGCTGTTCATACATTTAAAAGCAGATGTCAGGGGATTTATTTTATTCTCAGATATCTGTGATGTGCAAATGCGGCACTAGCCTCCGAAGTAATCAATGGTTTCTGCACAGGATCACACCTACACAAATGATTGCATCATGTACTATTATTATTCTTTAGAGGAGTTTTTTTTTTTTTACATCTCAGTATGTGAGGCGGAGACACAGCAGGGGAAAAGCGGCTAATATCTCATATATAAGATGGTGCACGTCCAAAGGTTAAATGCCTGCACCTATTTATTGACTTCAGAGCAATATGCCATCAGCCACTGTTGTGCAACATGACAAAAATGGAAAACATTAGTAGTCATATCCTACTGTGAACTCTCAGCTCAGTGATATTAGCCTCAGACTGCTCCTTGTGTGTGTGTGTGTGTGTGTGTGTGTGTGTGTGTGTGTGTGTGTGTGTGTGTGTGTGTGTGTGTGTGTGTGTGTGTGTGTGTGTGGTGACCCTTGCCAGAGATAGTCAGTGTGTGTACGCTAATCCTATTTCCCTACAGTGGGAATGAGTCTTGCTGGAGACATGGTTATTGTTGGGACAAGATAAGGATGTAATTCACACATGCGCACACTCACGCAAAAACTGCAGTACAAATACAGGCAAACTCACACTGCACTTTGCGTGTGTGTGTGTGTGTGGATCCAATATGGATGTCATTTTTAGGTTTTCCCCCAGATCTGAGCTTTTGGACATTATATTTTCTGCAAGTGGTGGTTCACAGTGATGCTACTAATAACACATTTAACATATGTTGACTTTTGTGTGAGACAGCCCAAAATCCTACAGTGTAAGGGGGCATTATTAGTCCATGGCCTAAAATTCCATGACAGCAATAATAACTTCTCCCAGCGGAACAATTGCACTCCAATTTCACTTTCAGGGTTCAACATAACCCACATCCTGATGGCCTGGGCCAGTAAAGGTTTATGCAGGGCAAGTTGATTGACCAGTCGATGGGCCAATGACTGGCCGATCAATGTTAGCATGTTTTTAGCAAATCGTTTAAGACACGTGACCGATGAAATGCATTGTAATTTGCTCATATACACATGATCAAGGCTACACTCTGATAGCCTTTTATTGGTGAATCTGATGGTCAAATACAGTGTAAGGCTACAAAAAGAAACCTAACTGACTGACCTGAAGTTTAACCCAGACTGACAAACACATTTGATTATTTCTCTCCCTGTTCACATTACATTTCTGCAGATCTCTCGGCATTAACGCAATGGTAAATGTTGATGTTGTTAATGTTAATTGAGTTTATTGTCAATGTCATTCATACTCGCTAATATGTTATCATAAATTGTTCTCTTCTCCCCATATATTCCACACTATCAGGGTTTACACAAAATATGAAGAAACTTGCATTTATACACCATTCATTTATTGATTCAATATGTGCCTAATTTGATATATTTTGCATATTTGTGAAGTATATCAACATTTGATATCAATAACTAAAGGAAAACAACCAAACCTAAAGGGAACTTTTGTACATAATTATTATACATATTATGTATAATAGATGAAGAAAAATATGGAGAAAAAGCTTTATTTTCATTTTTTGTTTGCCAGGCCAGTGAAAATGTTGCATTGAACCCTGAATATTGTTATCACTGATTAAAGCTGGGTTATTATTATAAGATATTCCAGTTCCATCTAATTATTTACCTTATATAGTTTACACACAATTAGTTATCAGTCTCTCAGTTTACCTGGGAACTGAATGTTCAGGGCATTCTCGGGGTTAAATGTATTATTTTGAGTCAATGTGAGTGAAGAAATAATCTGTCCTTTAACTGTCCTAGACTGGAAATGCATTCAATGTCAGTGCAGTCTGGTAAATGCATGTGTTCCACTAAATAAAAAGGAAATAATGTTATTTCGGAAATGAGTATAGACAATTTAAAAAAAATAATAGAAAATAGGAAGTGCTTATTAAAACCCAAACTGCTGCAAGGAAACGCACACACAGTGTAGTAAAATGAGAGTATTAAAGAGGAGACAAATGTATCTTTCCGAGTGAGAAACTGGGCTGTTTCGTAGCAGTTGGTTACCCCTGACCACAAGCTTAAATACTTACTGAAACACACTGACACACAGAAAGAGAGGGCAAAGAAAGATAAGGCCTGACACATGCAACCAGAGGAGAAAAATACAGAGGTTTCAAGATCAAATTGCAGTCTGTTTACTTGGCTTGCTATTGTCTGACTTAAATAACTGACATATCTAAAACCTCCCAATTACCTTATTTTGCGCCAAATAAAACACAATATGGTATGAGTTAAAAAGTAATACTACAAGAATCAATAAATGTTTAAAAGGAATGTACAAAGCAACAATTATAATGTGAAAACATACGTTAACCCCAAATGTTCACGTATATTTCAGTCTGTCCTTAATTATATCAATTAATCAATATAAATGATTTGCTGGAATAACCATTGTCAGAATGTCCAGAGTCAAGATTAGGCTCAAATCAGATTAGGATCTCATGATCTTCTGATGGGATCTTGAGCCTCCCTCGCCAACTTCTTCAAGTTCTTGGACTGACTGTGTCTCATCATCTCAGTTTGCATTCATGAAAACCACATTTCATTAACAATTAAATAAGAAACAAGCATCTAAATGCTGCTTGGACCCTGACCATTACCACTTTCGTCTTTTTTCTCTATCATTTCACATCTGGAGATTGTCCTCCAACAACATTGGACATACTTTCATTTGTAACCCAAACCACCATCTTTCTCTAACCTTAAACATGTATTAACATTTTTATTCTTGGCCACTTGGGGGCATCGCAAACAAGCTTTCAACACAACACTAACATATTATAGTACAACCTTTGAAACTGGCAGTGAACACGGCATGGTATTACTAGCCAGATCACGTGTTTCTGTCCACCTGACAAATTTATATCTAATGTTCTCTCTGCTTTTAGCTGTGTTTCAGTCTCCATCCAGCTGCAGGGTAAACATCTGGGTGTTCAGCTGCTAAATTTTCCAATGTTATCCGGCTGGTTGCTAAGTTTATCTGTCCGCTGTTAGGTAGTGGAGATGTAGGTTTTTGCTGAATAGAGCTACTTTCTTAGGCCAAAAACAACTGGGGGTTGACGTGAGCTGTTAAACCAAAAAGATGTGCTGAAAGATACAAAAAAGGGAACAGAAGAGTTGGGTGAGAAAAATAGGAAAATATAGATTAGATCTGCTTGAATTGACTGAAAATCCTTTGGTCCTCCATGCATATAGCCGGCTACTCTAGCTGCAGACGCATGAATCGTTTCTGTAATAGATATGTAAAAGTTTTGGAAGACTGTGGCTCAGGATGCAGAGCAGTCATCCATTAATCGGAAGATCCGTAGTTTGATTCCCAGCTCCTTCAGTCCACATGTATATGTGTTCTTGGGCAAGATACTTAACCCCAAATTGCTCCCAATGGCTGCGCCAATGGTGTATGAATGTGTGAGTGAATGTTAGAAGCCTAGTGAGGAGCAGGTTGGCACCCTGTGTGGTAGCCCCTACCATCAATGTATGAATGTGTGTGTGTGTGTGTGTGTGTGTGAATGGGTGAGTGTGACATGTAGTGTAAAAGCACTTTGAGTGGTCATAAAGACTAGAAAGTACAGTCCATTTACACTGATAAACGATGTCATCTATTAATAGGGGCATCAGATCAGAATTAGAATCAGGATTTATTTGAGTTGTTTTGTAAGGCAGTGACTAACAGCATCATTTGTCATTTATGTTATAGGTGGTATGTGTTCGATAGTCCTTCAAGCAGCACTGGCATGGAAAACAACTGAAAGTATCTGGGTTGAAGCAGAGTCTTTCTACGTCAGTGTTCATTGTCTGCATACATTTTAATATGTCAAATTCTTTGTGCTCGGCATCATACTGTTAGGCTGCGTCTGGTTTTTGCTTGAGCTGCTGCCTCCTTCACAAACTGGTCACCTTCCAGTCACAGGACAGTGGATAACCAGCAAGCTGCTGTACTGCAGGAGAGAACTTCAGCTACAGGAAGCAAATGTACAACATTTAGTTCCTACTGTGTGTGTGAAATCATGCGTAGGTGTTGCTTTAATGTGGGCGATTGTGTGTGTGTGTGTGTGTGTGTCTGTGTGTGTGTTGCCGCATAAGTGGTCACCATTTCTCTAATGGCCACTGAAATAACAGGACTGGAACCCACAGCATGAGGTAGTGAGGTGTACACACACACACACACCAAACCTGAGATCTCCGTTAAGGTCTAAAAAGTTTCCAAATTAAACTTGTAACTTTGAAGTCTATGAACTCTAATTTTCAAGTGTTTGTAAGAGTAAACAAAAATGAATCTGAGTGGAAATATTTTCTACATGTTTGGCTCAAGTGTTACATTATGTCTGATTGGATTGTGTCACATTACTTTTGCTTGGGTGATAACAGGGTGTTAGCTGACATCCACATTATACCACCAGTGTGGCAGTAGCGGGCCAGTTAACTGTTTATAATGACATCCAAGAGTGGAAGTCATAAAGAAATGTAGCTTTCGGAAACACACTGCAATCTGTTTTTATCATGTGTACCAGTGTGTGTATAACATTTATTTCTTCTCTTTAGCAATTTTTAGTTTCATGAAGCGGGCGTTGCAGACCACTCCTCCAACAGGAACCTCCACCCCTCATGAAAGCAACAAAATATATCCATATTATTTACCTCATTTATTTGCTCAGTGTGAGAGTCTGTTGCATTTTGCTGTCAATTATAGTCTTGTTATACTAGTTTCTCTCATCTCCTATGCTCTGTTTCAACCAACTGAACTGATTTGCTGTTCATGAATTATAATGATGCATCCATGATGATGCATGATGCTTTTGTTCTCTTTTCTATACAAACTAACCAAACTCTGGCATTGTCCGTTAACCTTTCAGTCCTTTTTTATTAAATCCGGATTTGAGGGTTAATATATAGGTTAATAATAGCTTTTTATTCTCCTGTTTTATCTCTTATTCTGTCCTCGCTTATTTTTCATTTCCAATTGAACACTTTTAATCAAATTCAAGTGTCTTCTTTGCTTTCATTACCTGTCCTGATGCGTTTCATGTTTTATGTAAAGCACTTTGAATTTCCTTGTTGTTGAAATGTTATACACAAATACATTTGCCTTGCTTTGCCTTTCCTTTACACCAGCTGTAACTTTATTTTTCCACTGCACACTTACAGCACCTTGTAGATGAAAACAGAAGCAGTGGGAGAATTCCAGGTGGGTTAGGGTTAGGTTTAGGGTTAGCTGACGGGCCAGCTGTCTCCAACCGGTGTTAAAAATGCAACAGTGATAACAACAAGGGGCAGCCACCAAGGGACATTCACTCAGACCTTTACACTGTCATCCCCTCCTACCTGCTTTTAACTTAATGATATGGTCTCAGCCTGTCATTATACGTGGTTGCATGCACATACACACAATTCAATCACATTGTTCAGCCAGCGTGTTTGTGCGCCTGCATCGTTAAGAAGAGAAGTAGACAAAGAGGTGAGGTGGAGCTGAGAAGGAGCATATTAAAAGAAGAAAAGCTCTGGAGGAAAGTGCAGCTAAATAATGCAAAATTACAAATATGTTCTTAAAGAAGGGACATGGTGAGTGTTAAGAAACAAACATGCTAGCAGACCCCTCAGTATATAGCTCGTAATATCACAACTCCCACTCCTGAGTTGTTTTTTTTAAGTTATTAAAACACTGGTATAAAGACTTTATCATGCTATATAAGAAAGCAGAAGATCTGAATACTCTTCTTCTGTCAGGTGGAGGTGCTTCATGATGATGAAGAGAAGACCATTTAGAACTTTGAGGAAATTCAAGGTGCCAAAAAATCTCCAAAGTGCCCAAAAATTACGCTGATGTATATGGAGATTTACTCCTGTAGCCTTAATGATGGAAGTGCAGTAAACTAACTCTTGAAACTGCAAAAATCTGGCTGTTTTTATCATGTTGGTGTTTTAAAGTACTTTTGTTTTTTGGTTTTGGTCTAATCTTAAACCATAAAGGAGAGACAGAGAGTGTAGCAGTGGTACTAGCAGTAGTAAGCCAGCAGCAGGGAAATAGCATGTAGCTGTCTAAAATGTGCAATCTCTAATTAATATTAGCGATGACAACTATATTTTGCTCAAGTAATAGCTACAAATACAAGAATGTTTGAATGTGCAGGAGCCTTTGGAGGGAGAGACAGGTTCAGATCCCTAAAGGTAAAGGAGGCAGGGATAAATAATCCTCATCTGGTGTTTTTACTAAACTAAGTTGGTTGGGGTATCTATGTAAGAGTCTATCTGAAGTATTCAGCTGGCTTGGACAATGATGATCTCTTTTCTAGCACTATTTCTATTCAACTATGTACCGGTTGTCCTGAAAAATCTGTCAAACAGCTGTGTGTAGTATTAGATTTTGTTGTAGGCATCTACATTCACAAATCTATTTTAATAATTGTTGTCTTCCTGTACAGTTATATACCATTTGATGTCATTTGAGTCATAATCTCATGTATTATGCAAATTATACGAAGCTGATACCTACACAATCTGCTCAACATTATAATGTTGTGTATTCCCTGCTGTTCTCTTGTTAAATCTGCCAAACTGTTCTGTTCTTCAGCTCCTGTTTACAGGAGTGTTAAACTGCCTGAATAGCTAAGTACACTTTATAGGGAGACAACGCTTATTGAGGACAAAGCATAACAAATGTCTTAATAATGGAAATAGGCATTTGTGCTTTACTCGTCGTGAAAAGAGTGATAAATTGAGGAGCCCTGAAGTCAAAAGCTATTCTCTTGAAACTGCAGTTTTTATTGTTTTTTTCCTCTTTGGTATTACAACAGATGAGCGGACGAACGTATTTTCCACAAGCGATGGTTACAAATCCCTTAATAAAATGAAAAAAGGATGAATCCAGCCGTGATGAGCGCCTCCGGCTCCCAAATGACAAACAAGGGATGTTTTATTATGTCGTAACTCAATCTGTAGATCGTCAGCGGACTCGTGTAAAGACTAAGCTTGTACGGCAGCTTTTGATGGTTTAAGTGTGTGTATATTTGCAGCTTTTTCTGCATACTGTAAATGTGTAGTTGTAGTGAACAAACGTTTTTATTTAGTTGTGCCTATGTGAGCATGTGTCGGTAGGCATCGGAGCAGAGTGTCAGCCAATAGGGGGCCTGTGTTTTAGAGAGAGAGAGAGGGAATGTTGAGGCTTTGTTTAATGTCACTGTCTGTGCTGTTAATTGACCAACACGCAGAGACCCTCCCTTCCTCTCAAGGCTCTCCTGACTAATTAAAAATATTCTGCATTGGAGAATGGATTACTGCAAAGGGCACATACACACACACACACACACACATACAGACACACACATACACACAGCATGCTTGTACATCTGCACTGAGACTCGTGAGTGTCTCTGCGCCCAGCAAAGGAAAATGTTGCTGGTGACATTAAGGTAAATTGCTGCTGGCGTCTGAATGTAGATTAGAACCTTAGCGCAAGCACTTTTCACTCTGTGAAATACAGAGTGTGTGTGTGTATGTGTGTGTCAGAGTTGGCGTGTGCACATGCTAGTGATAAGCACAGAGTGGGAGAAATGAGAACAACAGTATGATTGTGTTTGTGAGGAAAACAGCGGGAGGGAGATAGTGTGTGTGTTTGAAAGAGATAGATGGTAGAACTATCTGTGTGTGTGTGTGTGTGTGTGTGTGTGTGTGTGTGTGTGTGTGTGTGTGTGTGTGTGTGTGTGTGTGTGTGTGTGTGTGTCTGTGTGTGTGTGTGTGTGTGTGCGCGTGTATTTGTGTGTTCCTGTCAATTGACATTCAGAGGTCTCCCTATCTCTACCTCCCTCCATCAGTCGGCCATGTGAACCAATAAATCTCTACATATCCTCAGAGTGGGATGTTTTATTGAATGCCTGCAACACCGCTGTAGGAAAAACATCAGAGGCAGATGAGGGAGACCCAAAAATAAGTTCAGAGAGGCAGCAGCCAACCAGAGAGAGAGAGAGGGTGCACTGCAAAACACTGGTCAATATCTGGAATGGTCCGCGGGTTTATTTGATGGCCAGGCGCCACATGACACGAGCGCTGCTGCTATGATTTAATGAGTCAGGGTGAGAGGCTCCATCTAGTCATTTGCCTCTCAGTTCAGCTATTGTGCTTCTGTCAAACCTCTGCCAAGAATTAAACAGTGTTGGCTGTAAATAGAGTTAAAAGGCGCCATGAGTAACACTTTAACACCAATAAATTACATTAATTTTGGGACGTTGGAATAATTACTGTAAACAAACTGTACCAGTCGTTGAGAGCTACTGGCCAGCACGCTGCATTTTGTGCCATCGAGTCCCTCAGCTGTCAAATTTACAGATAGATTGAGGGGAATGGTGTTAAGTGATATCGATGGTGTCAGTAAAAGCTGCCAGTAATGAAGTGAAGATGTAGGACTGGAAACTAAGGGCGTTTTCAAACCTGTGTTGGTTTTCCTCCATGCTACGATCGATTTTGGGCAGATCATTATCAGTTATGGGTAACAACACCTGTTAGAGTAAGTGGTCTCAGTCCGGTCCCCAACCTGATTCTGGAACAGTTCATGGTAGGAACGTGATCTGACTTCGATCTGACTCAAACACAAAGCACATCTAACCAATCCTCAGAGTGAACTTTCTCTCATGTATTTTGGCTTGCTTGATTTTTTTTCTCTGTGTGAAAAGACTAACCAAGGGGAAAACAACTCATCAACTAATCCAGATCAAAGATAACGAACTGTAGGTTTCAGAACACCATTAGAGTCTACAGCCATGCTAGCAGCTCTGTGAGGCTGTACTTGAGCTAAATGCAAACATCAGCATCACAATGATAATACTATAATTTTTTAAGTAAAGCCGATATGATTTTTTCCAAGCTCACCATGTAATAACATTGGCTAATTTACATTAAACACAAACTACAGCACAAGCTAATAGGAATGTCATTGGTTTTTTCGAGTATTTGGTCATAAACTTAAGTTTTGGACAAAATGAGATTTTGACCTGTTGAATGCACTAGGTTAAAAGTCAGGTGAACAAACATATTACAATACATCCTTTGTGGACCAACAATGTGTGTATCGAACTTCACAGCAATGCAACCAAAAGTTGTTGAGATATTTCAATAAAGAACTAAAGATTCAACTGAGGTGGTGCTAAAGGAAAAGTCAGAGGATCAGCAAAGTTAGTAGACATGATCCTCAAGGAAAATCAATTTCAAAACAGACTAGTGGACCAAAGTGGTGGACCGACCAAAAGACCAACTCTGCAATTCCTAGAGCTGAATTTTGTGCATCTTTTAGACTTAAGCGTCCAAAAACTGTCTCATTCTTTGATCTATATTGCAAAGTACTCTCCCTTCCTGTCCCCTTCTTTTGTTTAATCTTTATTATGACATATTAATAATCTTTCTCAACAACAGCATATAATTTTGGATACTTCTACAGTTGAGTTGTTGCTCCTAAAGACTGTCAAAGTATTACATATGTAACCTCACATATGTAAACAGTTCTGCATATGTGCACCTGTAAAAGAATGTACATTTGCAGTATGTTGCTGTTAAAGTAGCCCAACAAATGTCATTTACATAAATAAAAAAAAATTAAAAAAATAAAATATATATATATATATATATATATAATAAACAATAAGTAAGCATGGAATTAGTTTTAAGTTATTATATATTTTTATTTTATGTGCTACTTCTTCCTGGAAGTCTGCATAATGGACTTCTAGGAAGAAGTAATGCATATAACAGATACAGTTTCTTTCCCAAGGCTGTGGTATTATTGAACACTGCTTCCACTCCTACCCCCAAGAGTGCAATAACTGGAGCACATGTCCAGTACTTTACACACTATTTAATGCACTATACACACACCCACTGTGAAATAATTGGAGCACAAGCTCAGGACTTCATATACTTTTATTTCAACATGTCTATAATGAATGTTGGTTGTCTTGAACAACGACATTAAACTCTTTGATTGATTTGATTGGTTAGTAAAACTGAATATTTATAACTGACCCACTTCATCCTTGAAATCTGGGATTCTTTGCACATTTTTTACATTTTGTTTCTTAGCACTTCACCCTGGTGTTAAAGGCCAACTACGATAGTTTACTGCAAAACTGAGACCTTTGTAGGAAATCTGCAGGAATGCTTTACAACATAAAGAGACACTGATTTATAGCACAAACTGAAAATTGTCATTATACAGGTAATACCCAGCCTATTCCCATTCTATATTCTAATGGCAATGTCACAACTGCATGTTGTCATATGGCCTAATGCAGAAAGCTCATTCACAAAGAGTTTGTGAGAGGAAATACAATTCTAAAATTACAAGGAATCCAAAATTGTTCACACCTTTCTGACAATATTTTTGGAAGTGTAAAAATATCATATCTGAAGAAGCAGATATGAAGAAGACTGCTAGAAATAGAGCCAGGATAAATAACCTGACAATGCTGAATAAAAACAGTTAACAAAAGGGATGTACATCAGTGCAGGCATTATGCATTTTAGTTACACCATGAAGATCATTTAAAAACCAACAAAACAGCATGAATGAACATTTACAGCCCTCCCTGTTGTTAGAGTAGCTCCGCAGCAACCCTAATAACAATCTGTAGAGCAGAATGATCAGAAATGTCATATTCAAGGCATCTACACGAATAAAAGGAAAATATATATAATGACTCTGTGTGCTCTAAGGGATTTTCATTTTTTAAAGTAAAGGTCGACTGCATTTCAATGTTTGTGTGTGCTTTTGTGTTTAATTGAATAAGGACACTGTGTAAAAAGACGCATCTCGCTCTCGCCTCCATGCTGAGATAAAAAGGTCTCGTCTGTTCCTGGTTCAAAGCGTATCTCTCAGAACTTAAAGAATTTAAGACGGTGCTTCTGGTTCTGCTTATTTAATAGGACTGTTCTTAGAGTATGAAGTGTACTACAGCTTGGTTTCATATCATTAAAGCATTTACAGAAAAGAGAAGGCGGCTTTCGACTCCTACCATCTACTGGCAGCTTAGACTTCTTTCTGGTATGCGACCAATGCTCTTGCTCAGGGGTGAAAATAAGTCCTCAGCTTTTAGCACTTTTTAGAAAAACATTTTCTAGCAAATAAGGGTGATGCAATGTTGACAGTATTATCTCAACGAATGCATTCAAGTCAAAGCTCCAAGCTCCTGCAGTATCTCTCAGACTCCGCCAGTTTAGATGTTGTATTGCTGTCATTGTGTCCCCATATTATCTGCAAGCAGGGAGGATTTGTCAGCACCATATGCTTCGTGCACTGCTATGGAAAGAGCTGCCACACTTTTTTTTTACCACTACAGAATATCCTCTCTCTACTCTACATATTTATTTCATCTGAATAAATTAATATTAAGTGAGTCATTTCGTGAAGGCACATTTGCTGTATTTAATCATTTCCCACCAAACCTTCGAAGTTACGAAACCACGAAGCAACTACTGATTACTTTTGTCCTGGAAATGTACTTTTTGTTTGCTCCCTAAAGTGTTGATACAAACAGAGAGATCCTCACTGTCTTTTTTAATATAGATAATGTAACTGTTAAGCCTTGCCCTACCCAGCGGAAGCCTGTGTCTTCCTCACATTACAAGGAATTTCTTTATTTAAGCTCACAGATGGGTCTGACGTTGACGGGGCACTGCTGGGCTCTCGCAGCCCATCTTGGGGGCTTTCCTGCTGCAGTTGGATCCCCTGCAGTTTAGCATGCGATTGCAAAGAGGCCAGCTGTCGTCTGGGACTGCAGGGAAGCGCCGCGGAAAGCTTTGGTGCTGGAGAGGCTTTGTACGAGATGAAAAGTAAACCGAACAATTCCTCTTCTTTCCTGCAGGGGACGAAGCAGCGGCGGCGGCGCAAGAGCAGAGGGACGAGTCAGCAAGCGGAAAAGAAAGCGAGAGCTACACTGTATGCAGTCTGACTGCTGCTACTGTAGACTACTGTGAAGCCTCAACCCTCGCTGTGTGAGCGCCATGTCTGTGAACTTGCCTTTGGGCGAGGCACGGGGTGACCAATCGTTTGACACCGTTCAACCTGTGTACTCGGTGAAATGAGGTCAGCCCACTAACCCTGAACACACACTGACTCCCTGAGTGCTACAGGCTATTGGATCAATCAGAATAATTCCTTTCCCCTTTCTCTCTCTTTGTTTGTCTCTCCTCCTGAAATCAGAAATCTTTGCCTCAGCTGATGTATTAAAAAGTGCAGTAATTGACATGCAAAATTGTCACATCAATAAATTGCGAGACCCCCTGGACGTCCAATGAAAGAGCGGAATATCGATATGGAAATCAGGATTGCTAAACAGAGTGGACAGATTAATAAACAGATTGTTAGACTTTTAATTCCATTCCATAAATTATATTAAGGGGCAGAGTAGGAATAAAAATCAGTTTGGGACTCATGATTGAGCACTACACACCAGTGAAAAATCACTACCCATCCAGCCTGTAGCCAATATGAGAGGTGAGCAAACCAATATGCAACCCTCTTGTTAACCTGTCTGCCCCCCTCCTCCCTCCATCACCTAGTGGCAGACTCATTGATCTTTTACCTGACTGAGGTTTGTACAAGTTAGAATCTAAGATTAGATATATACGATTTTTATTACATCTAAATTATACTTGCAATTATAATATCATCACTTCATCATATAAAGTAGCCATGCAGAAGCAGATTTGGCTCTATCTTGCTCTCTCATGTGTAGAGGAGAACAACAGCAGATGGAGGGAAAGAGAAAGTGCGGCAGCAGCATGACAGAGGCTGGGTCACAAATGAACAGAGCTTGGAGCACAAGTGCCCTTGAATATTCTCACTTATTATTTTTCAAATAAAACAAATGTTTGTGCTGCAAATTGAGTGGTTTTTTTTTGACAATATAATGTAATAATTAGACATTGTTTCAGAGGTAATTAAATGTCCGTGAAAATCTGTTCAAGGGGCAAAAAATAGGCTACCCTCAAAAAACAAATGAGGGACCATGACTCGCTTCACTATCAGAATATCATCCATTCAGTCCAGTAAGATATGGAAAGTCGAACGATTACATTATTTTATCCCCATTCAAGTTAGAGGAGGGCTGAACCAGAAGTTAGCTCACTCGGCAGGTGGAAGTCTCTGGTGCGCCTGTCGGAACTTTTTTGGCTTCATGCAAAATGTATGGAGCCCAATCTCCAACACTGTATCCGGCTCTCTGTATATATCCATAAGTCCCACAGTAGGAGCCTGGGGCATAGCATAGCTGTGTGTAGGCAGGCATGGGGCATGACAGGCCGCGGGCCCACCTAAAGCCAGGCTATGTTCTGGTGTTATTTATAATGTTACTGAGCAGGTTGGTGCTAGTGTTCCCCTGTCCATATGCTGTGCTGTTGTCTCTATCTACCGTGCCAGACTATGCGATGATGTCGATGCTCGTCTTGGTGCGTGGAACATTACCTCTGATGATGTATACGACTCGGTTGATTAAACTGTGGGGCATTCAGGCAAGTATAGCTGTCAAGGCCTATTTTGGTTATGCGTTTCAGAACCTATTAAGTCTGATTGGTCTTGGACGGGCTAGGCCCACCTGATTCTCTCTGTGCCCACCCACGCTGGGATTTCTGCCCACTCTACTGGCAGGAGCAGTCAGCGAGGACACATGTTTGTTTAACTCATCTTTGAGCCGAGTTAAACTAAGCATGTGGACACAAAATCCTCTGCTATTGTTCTCACAGTATTGTTGTAGAAAATAAGCAATTTCAAGTTGAAGTTCATGTCATTACTTTTTTTTTTCTTCCACTCAGCTCTTCTATACTTTTGTTTTTCTTTGGTGTTCCTTGAGTCCCTGGTTTGTTGAAAATGAGTACATGTGACTTTATCGCAGACAGCTATGATTTTTTTTGCCACTTTTCAATGCCATGCTTTGATTTTCTGACATGGTCATGAAACATTTGGGGCAACATTTTCAGCTCTCGTTTGCAGTTAAAGAATAAAACGAGAGATTAGAGCTTTCCGCAGAACAAAACGCGCTTCTAAGCCTTTCTATTTCCTATGATTCACCAGTGACTCACTCAAAGCTCAATAGGCCTGGAAATGGAGCTGCACCAAAGAGCCTACAGTGTGACTCACACTCGGCCCCATTCGGTCTACTCCTAGAGCAGCACGACAGGCCTGATTGTCAAGAGTCATCTGTGGCACCAATGTGCTTTTCTTTAAATAAAAACATTAATTAAGAGGTTCACAAAAGCCCATAGCATCTGCTAAAGCTTGGAAAAACAGCAGGCAGAAGGATTTGGTGTAATCCCAAAAACAGATGTTGACAAAAATACACATAACTATGGAAATCCCATCCTCTTCTCAATGTCTGTCGTCATCACTCTCCTTTGTCTCCAACTCTCCCTCCTTTTCTTGCCTCTTCAAAATTGGCGGACTAATAGGTAGTCAAGCGAGGTTTCTTCATGTGTGTGTGTGTGTGTACAGGATGTGTGCAAAACAGAGAGAGTGAGATTACATAAATCTTAATGCTGTAGGGTTGAAACGTTCACTAGAGAGGAGTACACACAGGACAGTACTCCACTTTGATATAAACTCTGCACATTAGAATCAGAAAAGTTATCAAAGAGCACTGAAAGGTTTAAAATCCAGTTATGAGATCAAGTAAATAACAGATCCTGACTAGCATTCAAACTGCAATATGTGTATGTATCACCTATTTAGTTCTAAATTAATTGACCTGTTCTTCACTGAAACCCCATTTCCTAAATCAGCCTCCTACTATAAGCAATGACATCTTTCTTATTATACTTTTTGTTATTTCATATTAAAGATTTCTATCTGTGCTCTTCTTACTGGCTGAAAGTACGAGGGGCGCACTTGAAACAGATTATCTGGGGTTTTGAGCCCTACATTTTTATTTCAGGTACTTTTTTCCAGACTTTAACTTTGAATGATTATTTAATTTTGACATACACATATGAGATCTGAAATAAGGTTTTCTGGGGCAAAGGGCCTGAAGCCCCAGCTAACTGATTAATCCAACAGAGAGACATGACAAAATAAAATAAGTTAAGAACTTTATGGATGTGTGCATGTACGCCTTAGGGTTTAAAAAAAGGGTGTAACCTTTAGCAAAAAAGGCATGGCACCATAGATATATATATACACATTTTCTAGTCTATAAATGGCATTGAATTCTTTTTTTCAGGAGTTTAAAATGGCTCTTTCCAAAACCGTAGCAAGTAACTGTTAAAAAAAGATGCAACACACACCTATAAGCAATCCCAAAGGACACTGACACACTAACCCTAACCCAGAGGAGACTGTTGCAGAATGCCTTAACCATAACTGTGATATTTCTAATTCTACAATTCCATTTTATCCAGTTAGCTTCCTTCTCTCCCTACTACAGTTGTCTTTTTATAACTGTGTGATAAAGTAGTGATTAAATGCACCTTTAAATTTTATGCAGCAGACTGAGTTAATGATAGACACTTAAAGTTAGTTAATGTCAGAAAAAAAACTCATCTCAGAAAAAAATTGAAGTTTACTGAAAATAAACTGGAAATATTTGCACCCGTGACATAACCATCAAAAGGGACTGATAATCTATGAATAAAGAACAAGTTTGTGTTCTTTGTGAAAACCATTAAATGAGCATAGAACATGATTCTGACTCCAATCTTCACCATCACTGCTATCATTTAGCTGCTCATAACAGACTCCACATTGGCTCATAGTCGTGCCTTCGATGGGTTTTTTTGGTTTGGTTTTTTTGCATGCTCTTGCCTGGATGATGCTGGCCAAGATGTGATTTTTCTGAAGCCAAGACTTCACATGATGTCCTGGGGAAAAAATGTTCACAGGAGGACCAACACATTTAATGAAAATCAAAGCTGCACTTGTACGGTGGGCCTCATTCAACTTATAATATTCATTTGGCTGAAGCCACATTTGCATTCCACAGAGGAGACAAGAAGTGTGTTGACTGCTTTTAACAAAGGCTTTCGCCCCTTTGGAGGCCTACTCTTCTCACCACTAGCTTTGACTGTGTCAATGTATTCCCTCATGCCTCTCTCCGCCTCTTGACTCTCAAGCTTGAAGAAAGTGCAGAGCTCCAGCACTTCCGCCGCAGCATATCTCACTCCACACTCCTCTGGCCAGTTGGAAAGCTGCAGCCTTTTGATACTGGGGAGGAACTGCTGATATTTGTCTCTGTTCGGCAGCTTCCCTGGTAGACTCCCAATTCTTTGCTTAAGACTTCCAGCCAGGGTATTAAAAAACAACCCATGGTTAATTGGTCATGTCTCATTTTTTTGTTCTGTTGCAACTTTTTAAAGATGCCTCCTGTGTCTTCAGACCTGGGGGGATTTCGGTACCCGAATCTATCGACTGAGTGATGCATCTGCCCTGTGAAGTGTCGAGCTTCTATCTGGTAGGGAGAGGGAGAAATCAGACAATTCTTCCAAGGCATCAAACACGAGTCCTAGGTTGAGCGCAAAGGTTGGCCGATCGCATTAACCATGCAACACGACCCCTTTCTGTAAAGCTTTGGTTTGGGTCGACAGATGCCTCCGAAAAGTGCTTGTATATGGCAGGGTACCTTTGCCAGACAGCTTTCACAATTCTGTCGCTGGCAACTATCCATCTTGTGCAAAGAATCGGCCCTGTGTTTTGACACTTCATCGACAGTGTTTCACGGCATGCAGTCAGCTCTGTTCAGTTTGTAGCAGAAGCATGATAGAGGTTGTACAGTTTATCAGAGAACGGCCGAAATTGATTGATACCTGCAGCCTCCTCAACACCATCTCCTACGCTCAACTCCAAGCGGTGGATCGTACAGTGCCAGATGAAAATGCAAGAAAACTGGCTGACTACTCTGGTCACCACACCAGACTTTCTTCCAAGCATGACTGAGGGTGATGGTGCCTCAGTCATACAAAACAAGCAAGCCGCTCCTTTAAAGTGTCTACTGTAAAGCCATGGTGAGATAGGTTATTGAGCAATGGTGTATGAATGACCTCTGCAGTGGTGGCAGGGAGCTCTACAATATCCAAAAAGAATGTCAGTGGCTTTTCGGTGTTGTCTACACATGCTCTGACTTAGATTATAAGCACTGATTTTTTGCTGACACTGGTGACACATCAACCAGAATGGAAATCTTTGAATTCCTTTCTCAAACACTTACAAAAACTTGCTTTCTCATCTTTGTTGCTATGTGCTGGCTAGTATTTGATTTTTTTCCCCCCATGGTCCTTCCCATGGCCAATCCATTCAGAACATGGATGTTTATGTCTGTGTCTAGGTCAGTGTATGGCCGTCTGAATTTTGTGATTTAAAAAAAAAAAAATTTCATTAACATTTCTCAGCTGCCTTTTGAAATTCTGAAGTTCTGTGGTGATGTTTTTTCTTACAGAGAGACTGTTGCTGCGCACTTTCTCTTTTACCTAATTCAACCACCTTTACCTTTATCCACTCCTCCCCAACATGCTTGTGATTTCCAACCATCACTGGTCCTACAGCATTCACCTTGTGGCAGATTGAACAATCGAGTGTTTTATCTTGATATACAAGCCATAGATATAGCTCCTTCTCCTTTGCTTGTTTTTTCAGGGGGTAACCCTAATTTTTTGCCCCTTAAACGGGCATTTACTAAACTCTGAAATAATGTATAATTATTACAAAATATTGTCAAATAAACACATAACTTGAAGCAAGATGGGGGGGTGGGAGGGATTATAGGTTAACAATAGTGATGTATCTTGATGTGATCATTTTGTTAACAAATCAACTACTGGTAGTTACCATTTATTATGCTATCATTGTAAAACAATTGTGCAACAGCTCAGGGTCTTTAAATGCTACTTGCCTGAGGAAGATGTTGTAACAAGATATAACACTGTAGGCTTCTGATGTACCTTTTCAATTATGCACTACTAATTCAGATACAGTCTTTATGGGGTTTAAATAGTGTTTAGAGTTGTTTTGTTTTTTTTAGAAACATGCACTGTATTACTTTCAAATAGACATTTTATTATTATAGGTGAAACATGGAATTCATCAAACCTCTTCAGATTCTGCTACATCTGTCTGTGTTAGCGTTTTATTTTTACATGTGTAATCAGCTGCTGCATTGTACTTTGCAGCTACTGGCAACCAGCCCTGTTTTGGCACGCTAACTTAACAGTCAAGTAATTAATACAAACATTATGACACATCATGGAAATACATGTACAGTGGTAATCATATTAGTGGTGATCAAAAGCACCACATCCTATCTCACATTGCTGTATTAGTACAGATTGAGCTGTTGTTACACTTATAAATATTATAATTTGATGTTTCGGATTTTAAACTGAACCTGTTTTTTTCCCCAAACAAAACAGCTGCATGCTATATCTTCTATTTTGGCATCAGTTGGCTGTAGTTGCATCCCTACTTAGATCACGGAAGGGGTAAATATATAAGATTTTTCCTTAGGGTGATTACATAACTGAAAGGGGTTTTTTTCTTTGTATAATATCCATATTATGACATCTCAGTCTCCGCTTGTAAGATTCAGCTTATAAGGCTCAGCTTTACATTGTCTGACTTGCATCTTCTTTTTTCAGTTCACTCTAAACTCATATAGTTATCAGTTTTTATATGCAAAAGGTCAAAAAACCTTAAAAAGGTGTGCTTGGGAGCTGCAAAAACAGGTCACAGAAAAACGATGTACCTCAGACACTCATAGGCAACGCACAAGAAAAAGGTATATTATAATCAATTATTCAGTCCGGAATAATGATTTAAACTACCGTACGTATAGACAATACATCAGAAGTGAACATCACACGATGAAATTAACAACAAATGAATAGAAAATAGTTATTATAATAAATAATGATACAGCTCCAGTGGGTACAAATAGGAATATGAGACAAAAATATTTGGACTAACAGACCAGTCGACACTGCCATCTCTAGAGCTATGATTCTAACTAAAAGGTGTTTACCTCAACAGTGGGTGTTTTAAAATGAGCCTTTACATCTGAACTTTTACAGCATATAGCTTATTCATTAGAAATATTATAAGTGACTCAAAACTACTATGGCCACCCCAAGCTATTAGACACAGAGTAATCGTTTGCTACTATCCTTACAGCCACAGCCATTACACAGAATGGATTTCCTTATCCTCAGAGAGTGGATAAAGAGAGAAAATAATTTATTCATTTGATTCACCATTGCCTATTAGCACCACTAGGAGTGTGTGCACTTGTGTGTGTGTGTGTGTGTGTCCGCAGCCCAAAGTGTGTGCAGCATCTGGAATTCTCTTCTTACTGCTGTGAGCTTGCATGTCAAAGAATATTAGTAATGCATTTCAGGTTTATATAAATGAATGCTTCAAGTGTTTTAGACCATATTAATACTGAATCACAAAGCAATTTCGAACACAGTGAACTTCTCAAACTGAGACCTGCTGTTGACCTTTGTAAAAGCCTATTTAAAACATTTAAAACGAGGTCTCATCATGAAACACCCCTATTTTAATATCTCTAACTGTTGAACAAAGTGTTGATGCACTAGGGCTATGAATTAAAAATTAAACATCACGCTTGAATATGCAGCATGCAGAGAATGTAGTCCAAAAATAGGAAAATCCAGAGATGAAAGAAAATCTGAAGTCACCTGGAAAACAGATCAAAGTCCTAAGGAACTTGTCAAAAATTGAGGTTGTAACACAAAATGAGTGCGGACACATGACTTGAAAGTGGTTTGTGTAGTCTAACATGTAGAGTACTGCAAGAATACGCCTCATTTTAGAATTAGGGGCCACAAAGTAAAACTTTGCCACTGTATTGCAAGGGTCAGATTCATACTGATATTTTATCAAGCACTAGATTAAAATAAATTGTTATATTGATTTACAATATCAAAGTTTAGCAACAATTGCCTTTTACCTCTCAAATTCATTCATTTTATGAAATTCGCAATTTCAGGTTGAGAGTAATGAAACAAAATGTACCTCAGGGATAATGTGTTTTTGCTGTGTATTATATGTTTTTATAGCAGGCAATTAAAGCATATATTAGGTTTCATTAGGCCAAAGAAGAAAAAGCAAAAAAAAAAGCATTCATTAATAGAACATTACCCTTTTTACATTCAGAGTCATTTCATGTAACACCATTTCTGCCTCTGTGATGAGATAATTCCACTTGGAGTAATTGTTCACTATACTATTTTAAATAGATATGGTTTAATGTGTTTGACCTCTTGGCAGCAGTACAAAAAGCTGTGAACACAACACTAATCACCTCATAATGCTGATATGATGAATGTGTGAGCAAGCAGTTGTCAGTTTATACATCCAGTAGACATGGAGCAACGTCTCTGGCCACCTGACAAATTCAAGTCCAATATTCACTCTTTTTTTTAGCTCTGCTTTGGTCTCCAATTTCTGAGGCAAATATCTGAAACGAGCTGAAAGAAGCTAAAATGCTCTGTAGAGGTTAGAGAGGAAGTCCAGAGTTGTTTAATAAATCTCTGTCGGTGTGTCACTCCGAGACACCTTCCACATCCCACAGTAATTTGAATCATTGTTAATTAAAAATGTGATTAACGCAGCTTTAAAATTGAGTGTTCAAGTCATTACTTTACTTCACTGGAATAATCCACTCAGTATTAATACTGATTTCCACGGAGTCCTGGATATGTCAAAATGAAACATCATTTTTACAGCAGACATCTTAACATGTCATAGCATGAAAACCACAAGTGTTAGAAACAACGTTAATGGTGGTCCTGTAAGCCAGTAAGCCCTGACAGTGTGATTGGAATTCAGCTATTATTATTTACACCTGTGAACTGTGTTCCTCAGTTGACATGTCAAAATGTCTTCTGTAAAAATCCCAATGAACAGTAGTTCCAGGAGATGTGGATCCCACCTCTGAAAAATCTTCTCTTAAGGCCTTTGCAGAGTAGGACCATAGACTATAAAACATAATAACAATTTCATTTAGCAGACGCTTTTATCCAAAGTGACGTACATCTGAGAGTTGATTTAACACAAGGAGAAAACAACATGAGTAAGAGCTATAAAGCGAAGTTTGAGTCCAATAGGACATAAGTGCCTACAGGCGGTGCATAGAAGTAATGCATAGAGGGCATAGATTTGTTTCTTCTTTTTCTTCGTGAAGTGCGGAGGTGTATTTGAAAGAACTAAGTCTTGAGTCATTTCTTTAAGACTGATTCAGAGTTTGATAACTCATTCCACCACCTGGGAACTATAAGAAATAATGGACGTAGCTACTGTGACTTCACCCATTGGTTTGCGCATGTGGTTTGGCATTTTGACTGTTGCCATCTTGGATTTTTAGAGCCAGAAGTGATAAAAAAAAGTGCCCATATTTGAACGAGAGGGTGGTGCTGACCCTAATGCTAGTTGCAAGCTTGATTAGCATGGTGCATTTACAATCTATGTTGAACTATAATAGGGATAATGCTAAACAGTGTTAAAAACTAACTTAACTTTCATTAACTGAAAACATAGAGACAAGTAGAGTCAGCTACACCTATACTCTGTGAATCTGGGATTACCCATGGTTATGTTACCTAACCAATGTTGTCTCTATGGTAGCGACTTGTCAATCACAATGTAGTCATGGCCTAAATGATACGCCACTTTATTGTCAAATTTAAATTAAATGATATCATAATTTACAAAATGAACATCATGCTGTATTGAAGACGTCAGACGTCAAACTAGCCATTGAGACCATAATCTCATTAGGAAACTGTTAACTAAAGTAATAAATCAAGTGAGCGGTAGAGTCATTTCCTCATTGGCTTCCATACAATCCGACTACTTTTTGGAGCCAATGGACTCACCCCCTGCTGGCCATTAGAGAGAATGCAGGTTTTAAGGCACTTCCACATTGGCCTCACTTGTCAGACCAGGAGCTTCCCATTTGAGAAGGACACTTAAACCACTTAAACTACAAAAAAGGATAATTTTGCTGTGTAGTCAAAAAAGATCAAAACTGCACTCACATTTTACTGTACAGCAGGCCTGCTATTCTTGTATCTCTAACATTTAATAAACCATCATTACTATATTCCACATGAGGTACAATGAAAATGCATTAATGTTTAAATGATTTAACTTGTGCTCAGGCTGTGCTCATACAGTTCTTGTTCTATTCCTGTAATGGTAATTAAACACAGAACTATAGGAAGGTAATCTTTTAACTTGACATACAACACATACTGGCATTGTGTTTATCTGTAAACTGAGGTTGTATAAGTAATATACAGTACCAAAGACGATGTCTGCTCAAATGGTTTCAGGATGTCAGTAAGACAACAACACTGAGACAATAACATGCACAAATGTTGCCCATCAGCAACGTCTTGTCCAAAAGTGTTGCACATCTCTGCCTTCAAAAGGAGAAGCAACAAGGTGCCTTTAGAACAGCCTGGCCTAAAGTATTTCACCAGTGGGTTGAGTTAGTTTCTGTGTGTGTGTGTTGTCTCCCTTCTTTCCTTTAGAAAAGCTGCAGATCATGGGAGGAGTTGACAGACAGAACACACATCCTTCTCTTCCTCCCTCATCTGATCTCATCTGGTCTCGCTTGCTCTCTCTTTGTTACAGACACACACACACACACTCACAGGTGTGATTAATCATTCAGTGTTGCTGCCGCAATCGCACTGGTGGGTAGATGAACGATGAATGTCACTCTGTGTGTGTGTGTATGTGTTTGTGCATGTGTGTGTGTGAGGGAGAAGGAGAGTAAGGGGATCTGACAGCTCTGTGTGAGGAGCTTTTGCCTCTAAGGCCAGATTTATTTTATTCAGAAGCATGTTAGCTGACTGGTTTGTAGCCTGCAGTCTGAATCAATATGAGACGAGATGTGCACGCACGCACACACACACAAACAAAATAGAAAAGCCCAATATATAATATTGATGACTCTCATTTCCTCACAGTGAATGGATTGCACAATGCAGCAGTGGTACACTAGGCTACAGCATGTAAACTAATCTATTTACATTTATGTACAGCATGTGTGCGTGTGTGCGTGTGTGTGTGTGTGTGTGTGTGTGTGTGTGTGTGTGTGTGTGTGTGTGTGTGTGTGTGTGTGTGTGTAAGAAATTAAACTTAGATGTTGTTGTCATAACATGATTGTTTTATGGTTAAACTACTAAATAATTGCAATGTGTCCAATGCATTGCATTAATAAAATACTGTAAGGTTTCAGGAATACATAATTGTGTTGCTTTGAGGCAACTTTGAGGCAATCCCTATGCTGTGCAGTATAGGGATTGCCACTAACTGATTTGAGATGCACATGCTAAAATGGGTCCACCATCTTGGACAGCTCAGTATGGCAACACCACTTGGACAAACCTCCTGTCACTACAGGATTTGAGTATCAAAGCACCAGAGTTTCATCTCTTGTGCTTCTATACCCTTTGTCCAAATGCCCTTGCTAGGTCTGCATCCCCAGAATGCCTTGCAGTCCAATGAAGGCTGAGCAGCGATCGGTTGAGAGATGCTGAACACGAGATAACAGCATATCTGATGACGGGGGAACAGAGAAACGTCTTTGGGAATGAGTTTATGTTCTGTAAACCTGTACAGTATACTGATGTAACACAGTCTTAATTTAACATCATGCCAACACTGAGCCTAAGGGTGGTGTCTGGCCTCTGCATTCAGGATTGTAGCCTTTAAGATTTTTTCTTTAGCCTTGAATAATTCTCCAGTTTGAGCAGTTTGTCACTCAAGAAGACAGCAGTGTTGTAAATGTGTGTCTTCAGTGAACAGAATGGAGGCGAGACCAATCAGAAAGGGCTCACATGAAAATATGTGGAAATACTTGTGATTTATTGACTTACCGGCCCCTTTATCTGGACTGTGCCTGCTCATTTGAACTCTTTGCCCTCCAAGTCACCAACAGCAGCCCCGCCCCACCCTCACATATAAAACTATTTCTGATTGATGTTATTTTTGACCCGTGACCATGTCTGACAGCCTGTCAGCGATGTTCAAGTGATCACTGGAATGAGAGTGACACGACCAATGCTATTGTGTTACACAACATTGCACAAAGCCAAAATGGACATCAGGAATTCGTTTTCTAAGTAAAAAACCAGCACAACAGGGGCAGGAGAAGTTATGTTAAGTCTTAAGAGTGGGAGGAAAGTGGCTGGCAGGTTCTAGGCAGTAGTTTAGTATTTTACAAAATAAAGTCGGAGTGCATGTTTACAACTCTAACCAAGCGATTCACGTCACCATGATGCTGTGAATTGTGGATGGCTGTCGGAGCTGATATGTATACAGTTAGGATTGGGGTACAGGATTTGTAGTAAATTGGTTAAAACTTTTCTGTCTACTATGACTAATCGTGAAATACATAAAATGATGTCATGCTCTGTTTTCTATTTTCCTGCTTTTTTAGTCCTTTGCAATTCATATACCTGTTATTTACATGTATATTTGAGTTGTGTAAGTTGAAAATGTCCAAAACTAAAGTAAGCAAGAGCAGCAGGAGCCACAGAAGTAGGAGTGAAAGCAGTAACAGGTTAGTTGTGTTTGAGTAGTACAAGTTTAAAATGACCTAAATAAAGTAAACTAAATGAGCAAAAAAATAAATGCCTACTGCTACAGTTATTACAAAGGAGCCGGACAAGATCAAAGAGGAATAGAGGACAGGAGATACAGAGGGAATAGGAAGATAAAAATCGACAGTAAAGATGACAGCAAATATCCCAGGAGGCAACAAGAAACATCCTAACTGAACTCATGTGGGGACTGCAGACTGCAGATACAGGCCCAGGACAAGTCAAACATCACTGCCTGTTTGGTCTGTAAAAAAAGATCAGTCCAACCAACTTGGTTTGACACATTTTGAGTGGCTGGAATACTCTATCACTGCTGATGCAGCATTCTGCTTCATGTGCAGATAATATGGCAAACCACAACAGGCAAGGGATCAAAAGGATCACACTCACCACCACAGGTTACACAAACTGGAAGAGAGCATTAGATTCTTTTAGGGAGCATGAAAAATCCAACACACACGAGGACTCAGTGATGTCTTGGAAGAGCTTTAAAGCCACACAGGTCCAGGGGGACATCACAGAGCAGCTAAAAACTGCAAACATCAGTGAGACTGTGGATCGCAGGGACTATCTCAGACATACAACAGCACTGACAGCCTTTTTCTTGGGAAGCAGGGGACTGCTTTTCAAGGTCACGATGAAGCACCCAGACGGAGTACAGTGACAAATCAGGGAACTTTATTGAGTACATGCAGCTTCTGGAAAAGTTTGATCCCTTCCTGCGAACATACAAACCATCTTTATATTTAACCTACCGCTCACCATCATCCCAAAATGAGATGATTCAAAGCACCTCTGATGTTACAACTTCAAGTATAATCACTGAGATTAAAAAGGAAAAAAATTACTTAATAAAGCTGGATGAAGCAAGGAATCATCGTTCAGCTTTACAGCTTGCTCTGTGTGCACGATAGATTAGATTAGTAGTAGATACTGGTAATGACCACAGGCAGACTGCACATCGACAGCACCATGACAAGTTCTAGTGGCCCTCCATCCCTTACCCCATAAAGAAAGAATTTGAGAAACATGGAATAAGACACTTTACATGTGTTGTTCAATCCAACAATAGTGCTTCTGTTATGAGTGGAACAGTTATAGGTGTACCAAAGGCTCGATCCAGACAAAAGCTTCCAGAGGCACAATATATATCTTTTGCTACGCCCATGAACTGAATCTTGTCCTTTGCTCCACATTTCTTGCCCACCATCAGAAATTACAAGCCTTTAAGAAGCAACTAGAGGTATAGGACAGAGAACTTGTCCAGCTGTCCAAGACTCACTGGATGTGCCAGATAGAGTCTGTGAATCCTCCTTGCTTTGATTCAGACATTAGAGAGTATTTTGGCTTCTCTAGCTAAGGAACTAGAAAGCAAGTTTTGCAGATTCAGTACTGTCTACATGCTTGCCTTGATATCAGAAGACAGAATGGTGCTTCTCATTTGTTTGCATTTTTTGCATTTTTGACTGTTGCAAGACAAAACAAATCTGAAGACAGAACATCATTCCATTCTGAACATTGAAATCATTCCAGCTCAAACTCCTAAAACTGTGCCGTTTCTAATTTGTTACTATATACTGATATTTTTGTTACATTTGTAAACTGGACATTTTTTCATTTTGGATTAGCTGACTAGATCTCTAAACACAAACTATTGATTTTTTTATGTTTGTCATCCATCAACCAAAGCTGTCACACATTTGCTACTCATTGCAATTGCCTGTTTTCATATCACTATAAAATGAGTGCATGGGCATTTTGGACCACTGGCTTGACAAAAAAAAAAGCATTTTAGTTTTTCAGTTATGAACATTGAATGATGTTTGAATGCACTAGAGTATGAAGGGCAAATATTTGTTCATTTTTTTGTATATTATTTATTTAAGTATTACTTACGGGAGATTTGCATGTCCGTATTTAGTATTGATCAAGTCTCTATTCTTTTGTGGCAAAAGAAACCTGTTTCCCTGTTTGTGCATCCCCAGAGAGGCAAAAAGACAACAAATGACACTAAACAATAAATGACAAAGGTCATGAATGAAAGAGTAAAACATTGTTTTCTCAATTCTATATTTTTATGTATGCTATGAGTTATTTAGATCCTAAAATGTTGCTACATCTGATCTTACCTGAACCTTGAACGCAAATAAGCTTTTTCATTCATATGAAAGTAACATGTAGAAGTAACATTACAGCATATTTGATTTTTTCCTGCTAAGCTTTCTGGGTTATCATGCAGGAGGCTGAGGTTAGATTCCCATACAGTGTAGAGATCATTGTTTTGATTCCATTTCCCCACAGGGATCATTAAAGTTTCATCTTACCTCACATCACATACCGAACATTTGGATGGTAAAATACATTCTGGACTGCAGCTTGCTCTCTCTGTGACAGTTTCAGGCTCTCCTGTAGGCAGGTCCTGACGGGGGCCGACGTCAAAGGTGTATTTAGGGGTTGACGACCAGCTGGTGGAGGTTTGAGCTTGTTCTTCCATGTCTTCCCATCCTCTAAAAAGTGAAACACAGAAGGATTTTCCTTAATGTCACTGCTAGAACACTCAGGTCTAACTTTATGCTTGTATCCCTATCAGGTTGTTTACAGCAGAAAGGTTACTGCTTGTGTATGAGACACTTTTTAACTAAACTTCAGCTAAAACCACAATGAGGTCAAACAACCAAAATAATAAATAATACCCACTGAAAATACAGTGTATGCCTGTAAAATGGATTAAAAAAATGACACTGTGAAGAAAATCCCACAAACAATACCTTTAAATACACAATACAAATGGAAATATTTTAAGTAATACATAAAGAAAATAATCCAAACTCAAAGCAGATAAAGCTCTTATCTGCATTACAGAATTGCTCAAATTTAAATGAGCCTCATTGTGAGAAACTATTATTTGTTGCTAAGAAAGTCCTAAGTTTAAAGTGGTAACAATGGGGACATCCATACTGATAGAAAGCCAATTATAAATCAGTAAACATCAACTGAATAAAAGAATAAAACACAAAAACTATTGAATGTGTTTCGCTCTGTTTACGTTGGTGATAGAATCATGGTCCGCCACGCTCAATTTCCTCTCCGATTTATAAGGAGTGTTGTATATTATGGATTGCAATATTACATTTATTCTTAAAAAAAGGTGAGGGAAATGAGTTTTTACTACTCTCATGATATGTGTGTGCAGAAGTGTCCACGGCTCTCCTGGATAGCAAAGCCTCAGTTTAAGGACGCCCATGATTGCTAACTACTCTGCCATCATGTGCTCTCTATTTAGGGACCAATATATATATGTAGTATATGACGGTTTTGCTAATGTCTTTCTTGTCTTTTTCTGTGGTTATAATGTGTTTGGGACAGATTCTTTCATTCTCTGAGCTTCACATTCTGGTTCTCTGCTTGGTCCTGGTAACAGGTGAATCCACAAGTGTACATGTGTGATGTGTGGAACGACCAATGCAATTTATGGGACGGTCTTTCTCTTATCCTGAAATCACCCCTTATTTACAACATAGTCCACTATATATATTTGATTGTCTGCATTCTTAGTGAGTGATATCTTGTTCATGGCTAATGGTTTTATTCTAATTACAAGAGTGACTTGTCAATAACGGTCACATCAGCATCCAAGTAGTGTGTAGGAGTGTAGAAGTCATCATTTAGATTGGGAAACTTTTCTGAAAACTCTGATATAGTCAACTTGGTGCTTCATCGTGTATAAAACCCTAACCCTCAGGTATCTCCACACTCTAACACACCTGATTCTAATAATTAACATATTACCAAGCCCTTGACAAGCTTCAGCTGCTTGATAACGAGATTCTTATTCCATCACCTGTCGCAATTTTCAACCAAGGCGGCCACCACATTTGAATTTGATACGCAGGGAAAACCCTGTATTATCAATGTACAGTACTTTTACACCTCACTCAACCAACTTTCTTCAGTTGGAATCATGACAGTCTTTCCCCGTCTCTACCATCCATCTCATTTGACATGAACACACAATGGATTTATGCACCAAGCAGTGCCTTCAAAAATCCCACAATGGAACAGCATAAACAGTATCCATGACATGCTGCACTACATTTCTCTTTTTGTTGTATAGCAGGCGGCATCCAGTTTGGCAATGAATGACAAATATCTTTTCTTGTCTGTGCAGATATTGTGAGCGGCTCCGTTCCTTTCCTGTCCCGGTTCTTTCTGCACAGCCACCATCTCATCGTTTCTCTCCATTCTTTTTTTCTCTTCTCATCTTTATTTCTTTTACTTCCTTCTTTTTGGACGCTGTGCTTTGCTTATGATTTTTCTCTCGGTGCAGGCACTGTGTTCCTTCTTTCTCAACTTTACACACCTCCGTGTTGCAGTTGTACTTCCCACACCTCCCACATCTTCTGACTCCTCTACATACTGCGGCAACATGTCCATATTCCTTACAGCAAACACATCTGAGAGAGGAGTTCTCTCACATGGCCTAACCCTTTTAACACACATAATCAAGGTACACAAGCAACTCCCCTTCAAAAATCAACAGTCCTCTTTCACCCCTTCTCAGAATCTAGTCATTCTTTTTGGCTCATGCATACCTGCGACATCCCGAAATGACTCGGCCTCTGCTGACAGTAGTGCACCACTCCCTTCATCTTTGCTTCTAATCCAAGTGGGAAACAAATCACACAGCTGCTATCTTCAAATACATGAATTTTAAGAAGCTCTATCTCAGGCGCTATGAGACACAATCAATGATAAGCAGCCCACTTTCTGACCGCACGTGGGTCCTTGAAAAATCCCTTCTGTTCTTGACACGGCTGTCATCCCAATGAGACATCTCCTCTTTTCTTAATTTCTGACATGGGTAAGTTGATCTATTCTTCTTCCTTTTCTTTTTATTGTCACTATTTTTTCCTCTTTTTTTTCAGTTTCACTCTCTTACTCTTGTTCTGTCACCATTACAGCCAACTTTCATACAGCAAATCTCGACCAAGGGGGAGACACTGGATCATTCCCTGCTTTTAAAACCTCATTGACATCACCTACGATATCATAGACTAGACCAAATATGGGGGGGAATCAGTTTTGGCCTCTGTTGAATACTATGGTGTGGATGTTGTGTGTATGAACAGTGTTAACTTATACAGGTTACATTGTTATAGGTGTGGAATACTGAAACACCCATGTGAGAAATATGGTTCTTCCTAGCAGAGTGGCTGGCTTATTTAAGGGAAAGAGCAGAAAACAAGGAGGACGTCTGTGTAACTGTGTGTATGCGATCGTGCCGAAATTTGTCGGCTTCAACCAGATTAAGTCAAATTGGATTTTAGCAGTGGGGGGGCCTAGGTGAACCTGGGTCCTCCAACTTGGCACCCTATCAGAAAGCTTCCTTTATTGCTGAATTATCCAGTGTATAGCAGTCAATAAATACCGTATCAAATGTCACCATGCAACCAATGAAAATAGAGCAATTCTTGTTTTTTGCTTCTCATTTACAATATGATGATGATGAGTCAGATTTTTTGAGTGGCAGAGCATTTCGCCCCTCCTCTTTGACTTAGCGCACACATTGCACAGAGGAGCAAAAGCCTACTCTCCATTATCATGTAATTTATAAAGATTTTAAAAAGAAGAAAAAATAGACCCTGCGTATGAAGATAGTTGAGTGGGGAAATGAACCAGACCTGAGATACATGGCTCACAGACCCAGTGGACACATGCTAGTTAGAATAGTCTCGAGCAGCCCAACTATTAAACACTTATTAACTGGACAGGACAGAGGAAACTCTCCAGAGGAAACCGAATTAAACTTTTAGCTCGTGATATACATTTTTTTAGACAGTTCTGATGGCGCTCAGAATTTATCAGGTGGACTACGGCTTTACTCCAAACAGTGTATGTGTGTGTAACAGCTGACATTCCTGATGTGTAGAAGAACAAAGAACATTAAGTAACATGAGATCCTGGCCGACCCTAAATAATCAATGAAGTTAGGCTGCTGTGTTTCATGCGTAAATGCGCAAAGTAAAAGATGCACTATTTGTTTCATTTTAGGGGGAGAGGGTGTTTAATAGTCAGCACAACCATACCTCCAACTAAAATCCTCGCCGCCATTTGTTCACCCTGCCGATTTATGAACCACATTCATTTTATGCATTTTCCCTGTACAGCCACGAATGGGACATCAATCCAAAGTTTTATGGATAGCTCTTTTGATTAGTGACAGGATGCTGTTTTCTATCAAATGTGCAAATGTGTTTTTTCATGAGCTGGCTGATGCTGAAGCAACAATGGCTGTAGGCAGTAATGAATGAATGCACCAGGGATATGTTAGATGTGCGTTTTCTATCAAAGTTAAAATCTCTGGCTCTGTGTTTAGTTGCCACAATAAAATGGTTAAATAACAGTGCAGTAGGCTGTAGAGCTGATGAGCAGCAGGTCTTGTTGGTGCTAATATACTGTAGTTTTAGACTGCATGCCTTTTGTCTGTACGGTTGGACTGATGCTGTGTTGGTTGAGCACGTTAGATCGTCAGTGCTTTGGTGTTACTGGTACACTGGTAGCTCATTTTTCAGATTGTGTTTGTTTGTTTTTTTCTTTTAACTATTCATAAGTCAGTTTTTTCTGGGAAAAGATGGCCCACCCAAAATACACAACCTGAATAAATCACTTTTTTTAAGCCATTCGACAAGTCTGAGTCTTATCACCTTCCCTGTTGCTGTGGCTCTATCTATCACAACTCTGTTATTTGTAAGGATCCAGAATCTGATACCCACATACACTCAGGCATAATTTTGAATACTGCTCATGTTAGTGTTAGTTATCATCTTGTGTGCTCAGCAGTTTTTACATGATGATACTTGTGGGTCGCTGTTGGGAGTTTATGAAAGTCAATAGAACAGGCGCACTTTATTTTTGCTTTTATTTGGTTAAACTGAAACTCGTAATGAGAAAATAACTTTTAATTCAGATGACATAAAACAGCCTATGCTAAGAGACCAGAAGAGGCATCAGCAGAGTCTTAATGATTGGCAGAAAAGCATTGTGATACCATATCATTTTCCTCTTTTAGTATTTGTTTGGAGCGGAGGCTAACACTTAGTATGGTTATGGTTCGGTTCTCTATCGCAAGCAGAACAATTTGTGACATGCTAAATATTAAATTCCTGACTGAACTACAAACTATGTCACACCCACTGCATGTCACTGCTGGAAGGTTTCTTGAAATATAACTAGCTAGTTTAGTTTAGCCTACATTTTGGGAGACTTCATTGTGTCACATATGATTTGCAGGTTTCCCTCCCCTCAAAATCCCTCAGTAAATCTCAATAGTGTTGTTTCAGGGTGTTGTTCAGCACTCTATAGTGTTCAATCACAAGAGGATTAACATCTCCAAAAAACAGAGCTGCATTTAAATTTTACTGCAGTTAAAATCATCCACTAAAGAATGAGAACTAGTAAGAATAATCTTAAAGTTTGATGCCAAAACATAACCTTTAAATACAGATTCTACTGACTTCTTCTACGTCATGCATCGGTTACCCTTTTGAACCATCTTACCGTGTCAGTCACAGTGATGTATCAGTAAATGGATCCAGTGTTTAACAGGTTTCTCTCTGTTTGGTTTCTTATCTGTACTGTCTTGCCCTTGTATTGTAATTTAATTTTAACATTTCTATTATGTCTTATATTATATTTATTTTATTGATATGGACCTATGGATGTGTCCAAAGGTGTAAATGGACTGTATTTATAAATGGACTGTACTTATATAGCGCCTTTCTACTCTTTTCGACCACTCAAAGCGCTTTACACTACATTTCATTCACCCATTCATACACATTCATACACTGATGGCAGGGGCTACCACGCAGGGTGCCAACCTGCACATCAGGAGAAGCTAACCATTCGTACACATTCATAAACCGTTGGCACAGCAACGGGAGCAATTTGGGGTTAAGTGTCTTGCCCAAGGACACATCGACATGTGGACTGGAGGAGCCGGGAATCGTACCGCCAACCTCCCGAGCCACAGGAGTAAATTATCATCCAATTCTGTGTTAGATCTTTTTAGCTATCTTCATTCCAACTTATTACCACAGGCTTTATACATTATTCTAGAAATTAAGATCAATAGGCCTCATTTAAAATGAAGCTTTAACTCATTTTTGAGTTAATGCCAGTTTTCCTCCCAGGTCAAAATTGACCCATGGAAAACAGGATGGTTAAAGTGTAATTTGAGCTCAAGTGAAAATTTACTCTGAAACTTTTCCCAGTGTTAAACCACACCCGGATCTTCACTGAATGCAACCACACAGACGAGAAATCAATCACTCTATGAAGTATTGATAATAAAAGAGCTTTTAAATAAAACAACAAGACAGAGAGCAAAGCTGTCAGAACCTATCACAAACTACATGATGCCAAAACAAAGACGGGAAGTATTGCTGTCTGGACCTTAACCAAAATGTCTATAAAACATTTATGAAGACATGTCAATAAACCTGCTCAGCCTGAGGCCTGTTAGACAGAGTCAAGCTTCACTTCTGTTTCCTAAAAAACAGGCACAGAAGTGATTGGATGCAAGTTTCCTTAATTGTTAATACAAATTAATACAAAAACCCATTAAATTCTGATGCAAATGCCAGATCTAATAAGTTTGAAAAAAATGTATAACTGCTAAATTTGTAATGCAGAGTAACTATAATTATTATGACTGCCTTTATGAATTATGAGAAACATTTATTCAAGGCCCCGTGTGTATTGTAAAACCAGAAGGTTTCCCAGCTGCTTTATTTATTCTGACTGAAGATCCTTCATCCAGCCTTAACTCCCAGTTTAACTGACTAATGTTTTCATAGAGGCGCTAACAGCATGAGACAGCTAATCATCAATTTTACATGTTTTTTGAGATTACACTGTTATTTCTTGATATACTGACCTAATAAAAGATATGTGGGTTAAGAGTAGTTGGCAAAAGCTTGTTTTTTTAAAAAATAATGACTCATCCTTTATGGCAATGCATGATTTTCTACAGTTTTTTTATGAAGGAAATTTTGTGATAGTCTACAGATTCTTCAACAGGAAATTGGATCCATGCCCGCCAAACTCAACAGGAAGGTGAAAGTGCAGCATCAGCAGCTGAACTGTGCTCCCGGAATTGGCGGGGATTCAGTGATATTTATTATTTATTTTGGTGACACTGCACAATAAGGTCCCCCCCCCCCTCAAAAAACCCTCAAGAAGTCATTAAAGACCGAACCAGGAACTACAGCAACAGCTTATTAATTATTACTTAATAACTCTGAATTAGGGTGACTATACTGTAGATCTTGAAGAGAATGTCTGCAGAGAACAAAAACTGGTTAATTAAGCTGTGTCTAGGTCCTGTAAGTGAATCTACATATCCACCATTCAATGATCATTTCCTGCATAAATTCTGAATCAGCTATGACCTTTCATACTTCTTTTTTTTCCATTTGAATAATATTTAGACGCCTGAAAAAGTAAAATTAGTCAGCAATCTATAGGGAAAAAAGGCAAAGATTAAAGGAATGTGCCAGGAATACACATTTTTTTGTGCTGCAGCAAAAAGGTATGCTGTACTTTTGTATCCTATTCATCATATTGGGACCCTTCAACCTACAATACCTTTGGGGGGCTTGAGCCCAGGATTGAGATATACCAACCAAGAAATTACATTTATAACTACATTGGCAAAGACATTTTGAAGCATAATACCCGCCAGATTACATTTATTAGGAACATAATGAAGAAATGTTGTTAATTAAAATATCTGGCAAGTCAGTAAATGTTGATAATGAACATAGAAAACGTATTTCATTTGTTTTACGCACAAAAAAATCCGATCTAGAAGTACAATATGCACTGGCAGTGATTACAGCATTACACCTGCAGTGACCTGAATAACAAGAAAACGTATTTAACATTTAACCGAAATTGCAATCTTCTATTAAGCAGAGTGCTTTTGTCGCCCAAACGTAACGACACGCGAGTCAGGATGCAAACCCTGGCCTCTAGAGCAAGAGTGCTGTGCTGTGTACACCCATCATCCAACCTGACCATCTCCCTGAAAGTCCTGTGAGGTTTAAACACATTGCACGTCTTCAATGCAAGTGGGGGAAATCATTTAGTAATATATAAATGTAATTTCTAGGAAGTAGGGTTGGTACCACAAAAGTAGGACATCACCTTATCTGAGTGGCAAAAATATATATTTTAAGTCATGTTCAGAGCACATTCACATGAAGATTTGCATCCTTAAATTACATTATTAGGAACTGTTCATTCATGGTTTTGGGACTGGTTCTGTTAGTTTAACTATTCAGATTATGTGGACTTTATAATAGATTATTGCTATATATTTGTTTGAATTATTATTCATTACAGCTATTTCCTAAGTATGTTTTCATCAATGCCCTGCCTGCGTCATATCAATTACTTGCCTTCACACTTTAACACTTGGACTCTTCTTTTGAATCTTATCCACTCAGCACAGTCTACTGCAAATATGTTGTCAGCCAGGGAAAAGTTTGCTCTTCTGTCCATTAGTAACTGCCAATGTTAGTCTATGTTAGAAAGCCAAGGACATTTCTACAGACTGCAGGGTCACAGAGGGCTGAACTTCTAACCTTACAGTAACAGTACTGACACGCTAATCACTGCAGGCCACCATCACTGTGCTGCCTCTGTGCTTTCACATATACAGTACCGTGGCCATCCTCAACAGTCTGAGAAAACTTAAACAGTGAGCCGGATTCTGTACGTGTCTGTATAAATAAATGATTGCTACATAAAGCCTAATTTTCCATCTGCTATTTGTTTAAAGATGTGGTGCATAGGAAGAAAGCAGCAGGAGTAATAACTTGTTTGTTTCTGCCACAGTGGGAATCTGAATGGAAAACAACATATGCAAACACATCAAGAATAATACATAAAGCCCCATGCTATGAACAAACAAATACTTTATTCCACACTGAAATAGCCTCATGATTGATGATTGAATTGCAGTTGTAAACTGAAATAGTCTATTCTGTTTATGAACCCCCTTTTTAGGCGTGGTACATTCACCCTATAGCATCATAATGACTGCTTCTCGGTTGGATTCTTTAAATCAATAGTGCAAAACAAGTAACCCTGACTTACCCTCCGGTTTCTCTACAGGACTGAGTCACACACACACACACACATGGCCTCTGTAACTATGTTGATGTACGCCTCCTCAAATGTAGAACATACACATGGATACAATCGCAGTTACGGAGATAAAACATGTTAACTGCAAGTGTGAGCGTTCAGTTTAGGATACTTTTTTTTTTCTTTTCCCAATGCTGTTTGAGATTGTTAAGAGTGAAAAAAAAAACATGAGAGCTGAGAAAAGGCTCAGTAACCTGCTGCTGTGCAGAAACACGCATCGAGCAAAATCACCTCCACTGGAAACCTTCTGTTCACCATGATCACGACTTACTATCACGATGAATAAAAGAACAGAAGTACAGCGATTGCATGAGACAAAGCTAGGCTTACAACCATCGTTCCTATCATGAAGTAAGTGAGAGAATGTTAATACAGTTGCTGTGGAAGGCAGGGTGTGAACTACTGGGTAGCCAGGGAGAACTCCCCTTAATAAGACGTTAAAACATGATTTGTGAAATGTTGGGGGGGGGGGGGGGGGGGGGGTCTCTAAAATACTGACAATATGCTGTTTTTGCCACGCATTTCTTTTCTCTTCTATTTGCATTCTCATTATACTGAATCATGCGTAAAATTGGTCCATTATGGGTATATGATTCACACAAGACCACTATTCATCACTAATTCACTTTAATAAAGATACTAGCATGCATGCTATTCTTGCCATCAGCATCGAAGTGTGGCGGTGCTGTATCACAAACATTTCTTGGTCTGTGCATGGAATTTACATTATTCATTTCTCTTTTATGTAGTAGTCAGCATACAGTGATGCCAAAAAATATAAATCAATTGACTCTGAATACCAGAGTCAATTGACTATCTCAAATGTTAGTGACAACCAACACTGAGCCTACATCTGCTACTCAGGCTCACAGGACAAGCCCACAGAAGAAGCTGGAGATGGGGTTAACAGCTCAACCTATCTGTGTCTTATTTGTGCTGATAAACTCTGGAATAGTAGAATACACTGTGCCCTGCTTGGACGCAATGTATCATTCACTGATGTTTGGTTTTGATAGACGTGTGTGGAGGTCTTACGTGTGTTCATTAATTGATTATCATATGTCAGTCCTCTCTCGGTTGCTTAGTCTCCAGCCCAGATCCATTAAACCACTGCAGAGGAAGAGGGCACATAATTAAAAGAGCACTAGTCAAATCTCAAATGATGTAAAAACCAATGTGGAAACATGATGGAAAAACAGCATTTATGTTTGTTTTGTGATTTAATTTAAGGACCACGAGTGACATTTAAGTTTAATTTCATGATTTACTTATTAGGCCTCAGTTGCATATTTAAAAATGCACAGGTGAAGTGTCTATCTCTGTCTTTCTCTTCGGGGGAGTTAGATGATATTTGAATATGAGTCTTTAAATTAATATTTGTCTAAAACCTCTATTTTACAGCAGCTCCTGGTTATTAGTTATTTCAAGACCCTCAGCACCCCTACTTCTCCAGTTCAGCTGCTGATACAGTAAAAAGAAAAAGAGAGACCAACATCGACAACTACACAATCACCACGTCTTGTTTAAAAACAGAATTGCAACTATGTGCACTTTTTCGTAATGAATAACATAAGCTATCTTCCGGTGCCGATGAAGGAGTACTTGAGCTCATCTGATAGGTCTGTAGGTGTACGTGAAAAAAAAATTAAAAATGTAGGAACCACTACAGTAGACCAGGCTCCAGTCCTTGTCTGGACCCTTGTGTCCCGGCTCTCTCGGTTGGTGGAATGGCATTCATTTTCCACTTGAGCCAGAAGCAGCACAATCACGCTGCAATTTCTGTTGATGTACTGTGTTGAAAAGTGCTATGCCAACATCACCTTGTCCCCTCTGAATCACGCTCCCTCTGCCACACTCAGTGTAATTACCGCGATCATGTGGTCGCAGGAGTACCGTCTGGGCGTCGAGGTCCAGACTACTCAGCTCTTTAGGTTTCTTGTCATTTTTTGGTGATGTTGAACTTTAAAGCTTATACTGTAGGTTACTCTTGATCGAAAAAAAAAAAAATCTGTCTTCTGCCCCCTTTTCTCTTCCCACCTTCCCAGTTCACCTTCTCTCTTCTCTCTCTCCTTCCCGATTCCCTCGTCCTCGTTCTTCCATCTGCTCTCAGTGATCAATTATTGCTGCTCGGTGTCACTCTCTTTTCATAATATTAGCATTATCTGTTCCCACTCTCATTGCTCACCTAACCTCTTGCCCTCCCTTCCCTTTCCTCCTCTTCTGGCATTTTCATCTTTTCCTCTCATTTACTCTCCTCTCTTCCATTTGCTATATCCCTTCCCTCTGCTCTACCTCTCCCTCCCATTCAAGGTGATTATTTTTTGTCCTATGTGCTGTCCTCTCTCTGCCTCCCTTCTTTAAAAATCATTATCCAAATCTTTTATTAACATCGTTTGTGCTTATCTGAGCTAAGCCATTAATAGCTTGGCTTTCCTTTGCTGGAAAAATTAGGGCGACTGCTGTCTAGGCTACGCTTGAGAATCACTTACTTTAAATTTAAAAAGTCGTCGAGTTGAATTCGTATTTCTTATGACCGCCTAATCCCAAATGTTCCTGGAGAGTTTAAGCAGTAGATGTATTTGGTTATAGATTAAACTATTTTTACTCAGGAGTGTATAATTAAAAGGTGTTAAGCCACAGGGTCAACACCTTTCGTAATTAAGATAAATTAAGAGGACAAGCCACCTTAACACATCATTTTGAAGTTGGCATTCTTTGTTTCTATGTGAACAAATGTTGTAAGAAGTGAGTTTCCAGCTGCTTTTTAATAAAAATCTATATTTCCTCTTTTAGAAGGTGAATTTGGGTGTCTTCATGTGGGTGCATGAGAGATATGTCACCACTGATTAGATTATGATGAAACCCAGAGAAATGATGCGTTCCGACTGGATATTTTCACTGTTACACTCACTGACGCTGGCATTAACTTGACATAAGCTTGACCCCGAGGAGAACTGCGAGATAGGGAACGCCTTGTCTTGCTCTGATGTTTTAACATTTTAAGGGGAAATGTTGTTACAGAGTTTTACTGAAACTTCTTTACTTCCATCTGCAGGAACAGTATGGGTAGAGCCAGCAGTACTGGTGTGCTCCATTTGTACTCGAAAGTCGGAATTTCCGAGTTGAAAATTTGAACTGGTATGCCCCCTGAAGTCATATTTCCAAGTTGGAAGGTTAGAAGAACCTCACCAGCCCCGACCTAAAAACCCAACATGGCTGTCCTGTGCATCAACAGTGTGAAATCTGTATTTATATCCTGTTCAATAGCAGTTTTGTCTTATTTGTGTCTCATTAAATCAGTTGTACACACAACACTGTCCAAATTCTATCTGTGGACATGTTGCTACACTGTGTGCAAAATACAATGAAATGCATTTTTATCAACTGGTATTGCTATTAAATGGCTAACCTGGCTAGAATTGGTTTTGTAGCTTCTTGAACTGGAATGATTCAAACTCGTCATTCCCAGCTCTGACTTCCAAGTTCCAAGGTAAATGGAATGCAGCATAAGTGCCTGAGAATGTGGGGTTTACATGAAAATAATGAACTCCGTGGGATATTCATGTACCAGCTACAGTATATCACCCATTTGTATCATGAGCCATGAAATCTCTGGAGATCCTTCAAAATTCAAAGATGTCTGATTGAACTAATGTGTGCCACAGGCTGCAGGACCTGGAATCAGTAAAAAGAGGAACACTTTTAATAGCTGAATTTGCACTGTGTCACCTTCTAAACTGAGATTTGGTTGACTCCTTAATCATTTGGCTTCTGGGTGTACACACAGTGCAACATTAAATTTATGTAATTGCCTTCGATAGTGTGGAAAGACGGTTTTGTGAGTTTTCTTTTTCAGCAGACAGGCTTTCCTACATTACCAAGAACCAAGGTAAAAATCCTAACGAGACGTCGCCATGTAGGCGTAAGTCCAAATTCTGACTGTACGAGTCATGGAGCCGAGAAGAGCAGCAGGCAAGTCAGCCGTCAATCAACTCCCACACTGCCGCTACTATAAAAGTCTTCTTTTCCAAAATGACCACCCACACACTTATTAGAGGGCCTGAATTTAGTAAATGACACCTTAATCACTCCTTTTATACATTATTGACAGAGCGTGTGAGCCACTCTGTATTTGAGGCTGTGTTTAGACACAGTGGTTAACCCTCTTGTTGTGTTCGTGTCAAATTTGACCCGTTTTCAAATATTTCTATATCAGAAATATGAGCGGTTGGTTCCTTACTACGCTCTTATTAATGATCCCTGCTTTATTTGAATTGTGGGTTTAAAAAAAAAGTATAGCATCTATGATCTTCCCGGGTTAAACTTGGCCCAGCCAACACTAGGTGGTGAACTGGGGCAATTGCTCACGCTATTCGGACTACTAGGAATATTGGGACACACACACAATATCAAAGCTATAGATATGTAAACCTTTTCTTATCACACCTTCGATGTGTCTTTGTCTATGCAGGGACAAGACAACAATAAGTAAACAAACTGAGGTTATAAGCATAGCATCCTTGGGGCCTTTCACATTTTAGTCTGGGGGAGCACAATGTAGAGGTGCTATACTGAATTAAAGGCTCTTGACATGATTTGGAACCCTCTTGAGGAGGAGTGCAACCAGGATGAACCTACAGAAGTAGAGGAAGATATGTCAGAAGTACAGGACAACACTGAACATGATCAGGCTCATGCTTCAACTGATGAGGAGGAAAATTCATCTGATGAGTAAGAGGATGAGATGGCAGTTAGGTTCCAGTCAAAGGATGGAAATTTGCTCTGGTCTTCCATCCCTCCCACTGACAGACGACGCATGTTGTGAGCAGAGAGAGAGAGGAGTCCACAAGGACCAGCAAGGTATGCAGTGTCAAATGTTGATGATATGTCAAGTCAACTTTGGAGCCTTTATGCCAGATTCAATAGAAAAGGTGGTACTGGACACAGAACTAGCCTACAGGTATACCTGGGTCTTTTTGCTTCTTGCTGGTGTGTACAGTCTGGTAGGGCAATTTTTCGAGCTACCGTGCCTTTCGAGATATTTCATATAATTTCAAGGGTAATTCGATTTGATGATTGGGACACAAGACCAACATTTCCTGAAAGTGACAAACTTGCTGCCATTTAAGAAGTATGAGACAAGTGGATGTTTCATCTGCCACTAATGTATAATACAGGTACTGATGTGACTGTGGATGAGCACCTGGTCCCTTTCAGAAGTTGCTGTACCTTCAAACTACACATGCCAACTAAACCAAGAAAATACAGCAGAAAAATCTGCATAGCATGTGAGGCTAGGACCAGCTGTATACACTAGCAAACCTGCGAATGAACAGCCAGAAAAAACTAAATCAGCACAAGTGTGTAGTACTTCAGATGATTGAAGGTCTTCTGGGACGAACCTGAGCTTCCCCCAGCACCCCTGATAGCAAGATTGAGGGCTCTCCACTCATCTAAGTCTGCCTTCACTCAGACACATGCTGTTGTGTCTTATTGTCACAAAAAGAGAAGAAATGTGCTCCAAATGAGCATTTGTCACAGGGACACCAGAGAGGACAAAAAGCCTTAAATCATCCTGGACTACAACCACAACAAAGGGGGAGTACACAACATTGGTGTGCTAGATGGTTGATACACTGCCAATCAGTGTGATGAATGTCAAGGGATTGAAAAAGCTAGTTTGGTACCTCAAGCCCATTATCGCATTGAAAGCTACAGTGACTAAACACATTAAAAAGACTTTGAGGTGAAGAAGGATGAGCTATAAGTTAAGTTAACCAGGGCAAACAAGCTAGCTACTTCCACCGAAAGCTGGACTGCTATCATATACGATACGCTACATCGCAACTTCTCTTAAAAATTAAACAGTTGGAGCGCCCTGGTGGTCAAGTGGTTAGTGTGAATGCCACATAATCACAGTCTCCCTGTTTTGAATCTGGGTAGGGACCTATGCTGCAGGTCATTCTATTCTCTCTCTGCCTGTTTCCTGTCGGCATCTCTGCCAGTTACTATCAAAATAAAAAGGCAAAAAAGCCCAAAATAAATCTTAACAAACGAAAAAATGTAAACTAACCCTCACCCACCGTCTTTTGAAAACAATAAACTGAAACTGACATCCCTAACCCGGACTGAAGCAGTGGACTGACCCACTATGCTAGCTGACAACAGATATTACAAAATTCCTACTCCTTTTCACTCTGTTTTTGTCTCTACCTACCCCTGAGAAAAAGATGTAGTCTTTGTTCAGTGTTATTTCTACACAAGCTAGTTAGCTAGCTAACTTTTCCTGTGTGCAGTCTAGTTTTAAACACATGGAGTATTTTGCAAATAGAATGCTAGCTACTACTGGAAATTAGGTTGATGTTCACGAATGGCATTAGTACTAAAATGAGGGGGATCTCCTGATGTATCCTTTGTTTCCTTGTCTTTTTTTCCCCAATTGTACCTGCACTGTGACTGGATCTTCATATGGAAATTAGCTAGATGGAGCTGGCAGAGATGTAAATGGTATTCAAGAATCAATGCTCAATTAAGAAAGCTGTTTCGATAGACAGTTCAAATTGCACACACTGAGTTAAATCATGGGTTGTCTTATTCACTGTTTACCGGAGAAATCTATAGAGATGCTGACGAAAACCAATCTTAGTTCAGTCCGCTGTGATTTCAAGCTGTAACGCAGCAATTGATGGAAGAAGCCTAGGCACTAGACTGTAGATACGGGCTCATTGCTTCCCTGTTACATTACAGAATCATTAAACTCGGACTTCTGCGGACTCCACACTGTACAACAACAACATTTAGTCCATTTAATAGAGCTTGAGGCTGTTGAACAGATGGTTCACTGTAGCTGAGCAGAACGTTCCTTTTAAAAAAAAAAAGCCCTTTTCACAACATTTTAACTTCAAGGATGGATGATGTCATGAGGGTACATCCGACTTAATTCTGATGTAAAACCTGGAAATGTACACTGCAGAGTTGAATGTCTTTGAGAGTGGCTTTGTGTGTATGCTGGTCAGTGAAGGGTTAAGTTATAACATCAAACATGTTCACTGTGGATTATAGGGGCTCAGTCTGAAATGGCTAATGTGTTAACATGTTAGTGCATTGATTCTGGGAACACCACTGGAGCTCATGATGAGGTGGAAACATTTGAAACATTTCCAGGCAAAATGATAAAAACGAGTGGATAGGAATAAAGAGAGTGTGTGTGTGTGTGTGTGTGTGCAGTATCTTTGATATAATACATGTGTGTATATCGCACTGACATTTCCAACTACTGCAGACTGTTAAAGAAAAAGTAAATTTAACAGAAGCACCTCGAGCACCGTCACTCCCTGATTCCCTCGTTCCATCTGTGTGGGTGTGTGTGGGTGTGGGTGTGTGTGTGTGTGTGTGTGTGTGTGTGTGTGTGTGTGTGTGTGTGTGTGTGTGTGTGTGTGTGTGTGTGTGTGTGTGTGTGTGTGTGTGTGTGTGTGTGTGTCCTAAGTGACCTCTGTGCGGAACTTCCTCCAGTGTCCACAGCATAATTAGATGGAGCTGAGACCATCTGCAATACATCCATCACTGACACACACACACACACACTCTCTCTCTCTCTTTTACACACACACACCTCTGCACCTGCAATGAAGACAGAGCGAGAGAGAGAGGCCATAGTCCACCTCTAATCAAGTTAACTCAGACACATCCAGGTTAAAGGAAATTAATATATGCCGTATGCTGTTCCCATAGACTCTAACTCAGCAGCTCTCACCTGCCTGGAGTGGTACGCCTGGAGACTTTACTCAAATGTCAAGACAATCAATCAATCCATAACAGATACATTGCATTAACATCATTTTCGTATATGGGTTTTTATAGTTCAGTGAGTAGGGCGAGACAGAAACACTGCCAGGGCGACATTTTCTTCAGGGGCCTCCTGTACTGAAAATACATGTGCGCACATTAAAATATGTCAAATATAGAAATTAACCAATAAATTGTAAAATAATTACAGAAGTAATTTAAATATGGGCTTTTCTGAAACACTAAAGCACCGTTTCCTATGTAACCCAATTAATAACACACTTGAGATGAAAAAAAGATTAGGAGACCCCGACAGAAAAGGTACAGTCTCTTAATTATCTAGTCTACTAATTATGCCAACAGGATGGAAAGTCTCTGAACATTAACTGAACATTGGTGGGCTTAATTTTGGAGAAACTGGCCCAAAGCTAGCAACTTGACCATGAAAATAGAAACAACTGGGTATTTTGAGTCGTTTGCCATGCTACATGACAAACAGACTGTTAGCCTAGCATGCTAATCCTATGGTCAATCCGTAATAACAATGTAGGTACTACTTTGTCACTAGGGCTATCGCATGGTTGTGGTGACAAATAGTTGAGACCGATATCCTGCCAATCAGTATGTAAGAGGTCAAGGGATTAAAAGAGCTAGTTCGGTAACTCAAGCTCATTATCCTGTCAAGAGCTACTGTGACTAAACACATTGAAAAGACTTTGAGGTGTAGAAGAATGAGCTAAAAGTCAAGCTAACCAGGGCAGACAAGCTAGCTCTGACCACCGACTGCTGGACAGCTCTCACAAACAAAAGCTACATCACAATGTTTCTTCAAAATGAAAGTTATCTACCGTCTATCGAAAGCAAAATGAACCAAAACAAAACAAAACAAAATTTAAAAACTGTTGTCCATAACTTGAACCTATAGGATCGTTACAATATCTGTATAACATATTCTATACCTACGTGAGGACAGTGGAAATTCAAAAAAGCTGTAAAAGTTGCTGTATCGATGAAAAAAAGAGTATAATTAAAATGTCCTGTGGCAGATTATTTTAGAAGTTTGGTTAAAAAGTGTCCTACAGACTCGGACTTCTCACCTTACTCTCACCCACAGTATTACAGTATCTAATGATACAGAACAATAACGCTCTCTTACAAGCTTTGGCTTCCTACTTACTGTGACTGGTTTAAAAAAAAAAAAAAAAAAAAGTCAGGGAGAGACAGACAAAAAGAAATACAGTGAAAGTGAACAGCAGGCGGACAGAACAAGTTAGACATGGGACATGGGATAAACTGGTAAGGACAACAAGACGGACAGGGGCAGACAGGGATAAGTGCAAGGTGGCCATACTGAAAACAGTGTTGAAGTGACTGGATGACAGAGAGAGAGAAAGACGCGAGAGCTGGATAGTTTGTGACATGATGACTGGGTATATTGAGCTGCAGCTGCAATGGCACAGAGGGACTGACTGAACAGAGACACAGAGAGAAAGAAGAAAGGCAGGCTGGTGAATTTTCAGTGTTGCAAGAACATATGGATCCATTTTAAGTGGATCCATTTTCTTAAAATGTCAAAAAAATATGATAACTAATGACGGAAAAGCAACAATGGTCTTATTACACATCTAGACACACAGCAATATTATATTATTCTCCTTTCAACTATGGTGTCGTCTCAGCCAACCTCTGAGAAAAATACGTCTTCTTTAGCTGCTAAATGTTACTAGCTAGTTGTTAACGTTTTCTTTCCGTTGTTAGGTGCTGCACAGATGGTTCATCCAATCACCTGCTCATTATTTTTTCAAAGTGCTAGCTCTTTTCCATGCCATTTCCAAGGACAACTTCTAAGATAGCTCTGTTTGACAAACCACTTTTTAATGTCCAATGCTGTGAAACATTAGTATTTCATCTATATTTTTATTTTTTATTATATATTTTATTGTTCTCATTGATTTTCATACTTACTTATTGTTCTTTATTCTTTTCTTACTCATGCTCTTTTATTTTAATGTCCACTTGCTGCTGTAATAATGCAATTTTCCCCATTGTACATTGACTAATAAAGGAATATCTTATCTTATCTGGCGTCAGGTTAATTGTTCAGTTTAGATGGAAATAAATATATTTCCTACTTGCTGTTTGTATCTTTTTTGGTTTGTCTGAGGGAATTTAAAGTATCAAGTTGTGCCCAAAATATTCTCAACAAATAAGATTGACTTTGCTTTTAAGTTTCACACATAATGCTTGTCCACATTTTTATATAATGCTTTTGGCTGTTTTTGACTTTATTTGAAAGCAGCTGGCATAGAGGCTGACAGGAAACAGGGAGAGAGATGGGAAAGACATGTAACAAAGGCCCCTCGCCAGAGTCGAACCAGGGACGTTGGTCTTATGTGGCATACGCTGTATCCAATCAGCTACCAAAGCGCTCCGATATGATTTTAATGGTCACTGATACTTTGGTGTGTCACACATATTAAAGTACAACACCTTGTTTCAGTGCTTCAGATCAAGCTTTTGTCTAGATAAGCTAATATGTTACAATTAGCTACTCAACCAAGCTCGAGGAAATTCACCTGATAAACATTTTTGCAATGTAGTCAAATTTGACTTCAATTTCACCAGCGACCACTGAATGGAAACAGCTGCTAAGACATAATGACGAAGGCAGAAGGTTATTGAAAGGCAGGGAGCAAAATAGTCAAACTGTAAGCCAGTCACAGATTTAACCATGCAAGACGGACATGTCTCCAGAGTGAGAGAGTGAGAGACGCTGCTCAAGTGACTAGCCTGCAGAACCCACGATAGGAAGTTACTTCACTGACTTTACACATGATATTCAACTGACAGGATGGCTGACACGACTGGACACACACAAACAAATCCTCGCACACACACGCTCCAATGAAGCTGGACACACACTCCATCTAATCACACACACACACACAGTGACAGTAAGGCGGAGGGACACATTTTTGAAGGATGAAGGGACGGTTCAGGGCAGGATAGTGACAGGTGTCTAATAAAAGAGGGAGAGCATAGAAAGAGAGGAAAAGAGAACTGTAAATAGAAGTGGAGAGAACAGGATGGGTATGGCAAGAAATGAGGAATGAATGAAAGAAGGAAGCAAAGAAAGAAAGAAAGAAACTGACAGCTGCCAAAGTAGTCAGGGAATCGCAGCTGATCTACATGCCAAGACACATTTCCATCCTAACTTCTCTATATCCAGTGTGCGTGTGTGTGTGTATGTATGTATGTATGTATGTATGTGTGTGTGTGTGTGTGTGTGTGTGTGTGTGTGTGTGTGTGTGTGTGTGTGTGTGTGTGTGTGTGTGTGCGTGCGTGCGTGCGTGCGTGCGTGTGTCGCCTCACATCCCTGTCCGTGTGAATGACTCTGACAACACAAAGAAGACAGTTTGTTTTTTCTTGACCTCAGACTGATAGCCTGCTGAAACCGAACCTTTGCGTGTCCACAAAGACGACTTTTCAGGGAAGAGGCGGTTTATTTCTGTTTTGCCACACAGACTGTGCACTTGAGAGAGGTGACAATGACATATCTATCACTCTTCGCTGTTGTTTGTTGTTTAAACAAAAATAAGAAAAAATAGAAAAGGTTTGAATTACTGAAAACTAAATAAAATTAAACCTGCATTCATTGATTTTTTTTCCCCGCCACTTAAAGCAGAAAGTTGTAAATACACCACTGATATGTTATCATTAGGCTTAATCTATTTTTTGATATATTTATACCTTCCTGACATTTTACCAGGTATACGGTAATCAATCAATCAAACTTTATTTATATACCACCTTTCATACAGGCTAGTGTAGTTCAAAGCATAGACATAATAAAGAGTAGTCGCCGCATCAACCGCTACTGCCTATTGGCGCTGACGAGCCGTGGGGCCGCCATCTTGGAACGGTCACCCGCTCCACTCAGTGTAATCTGTTTGGCAGGCGCAATGAAGTGTCAGTGTATTTAAACAATCATAACTCCCTGAATACTTAACGGATTTTCACGCGGGTTTTTTTTGCTGCAAATGTCATACATGTAGCTATGATACAGGACATATGGTATATTATATATATATATATATATATATATATATATATATATATATATATCTCTTTCTTTATCTATATATATCGATCTATCTATATAGAACCCGCGTGAAAATCAGTTAAGTATTCAGGGAGTTATGATTGATTAAATACACTGACACTTCATTGCGCCTGCCAAACAGATTACACTGAGTGGAGCGGGTGACCGTTCCAAGATGGCGGCCCCACGGCTCGTCAGCGCCAATAGGCAGTAGCGGTTGATGCGGCGTCTACTCTTTATTATGTCTATGGTTCAAAGTGCTTTATAGTTGAATGACAAGCAGGTAATAAGATAGAACAAGAGACAACATAAAGAAAAGGAATAAAAATGATGGGCGAACAAAAACAAAATAACAAATTAAGACAATAACTAAGACCAGTGCACGCAAGAGAAAAGAAGGGTGATGAAAATGTTTAAAAAATGTACATAAGTATAAAAAAAATTATAATAATAAATAAATAGAATAATTTAATAAATAAGAGAAAATGTTTATTAAAAATAGGTTAAAATAGGGTTTTTTTTATTAAATAAAAGAGAAAGCTAGACTAAAACTAGGTTGAGAAGACTTCAGGAAGAAAACAATTAACATTGAGTCTTACCTGTTCATCCGGTACCAGAGCGGAGAAACAGCTGAATAAACGTCAGGGACAAAGTTACTGAAGGCCACGAGATCAATATCAGCTCAAAAAAAGAAAAGTATCGTGAGTTTCATTAACCACAAACATAACAATACACGAACATCGAAAAGTTTGGCTAATGTTCTCGGCTAAGTTAAATAGGTTTAATCACTTCTTCTGCACTCTTCATTTCCAGCGGAAATACAAACAGCGCCATTCCGCCATTGTGGTCGGAGGGGGGATTACATGCTGCCTTCAAGTACTGCAGGATTTATAAATACTTTGATATACCGCCCAAGCCTGATTATCATTTTATAAAGTTTCTTCATGTTAGCACACAGTTTCCTATATGCACATCCTGAAGATATTGAGCAACATTAGCAGTCGTGTTTCTGTCCACCTTAAGAAATATAGGCACTCTCCTTTTAGTTCTGTTTTGGTCTCCACAAACTCATAAGGGACACATCTGTGCCTTTAGCTGCTAAACGTTCATATTCTCCATGCCTTTGTCTCTATAATCACCACCTTTGTAGTCATTTTATCCATTGTTTGTATACAAATATTGATTAGAGCAGCTTTCAATGAGTCATCTCCAACATACAGCACATAAAAGTATAGATTCATACTCATTACTAACTGATGTAACACAGCAGTATTTGATATAAACTAAATCCAGCCGATCAAAGTTTTTTAAACACACAGTAGATGTGTTCTTCCTCTAATAATTACAAATATAGCATGGCCACTTTGTTTCTGATTGGCTGGTCCATTAAAACTGCACATTGGAACAAGGCAAACTTAGTTCCACTCAACAGTTTAAATACTGTCAGGGCTGTAGCTTTTGGGGGGTTCTATGCACAATCTTGTTTGCAAATTATAAATAATGAACCAATAAAATGACTTAAAAATACACACACACAGTGTTTTGAATAAATTATCAATTTTAAAATTATGAATTTATGAAGCCCGCAGCACCACCGTAATGAATCTGGGTGTTATCTTTGATATGCCCTTCAACTCCCACATAACACAAATGTCAAGAATTGGCTTTTTTCACTTACATAATATTGCAAAGATTAGGCAATCTTGTCTCAAAATGATGCAGAGAAACTAGTCTACCCATTTGTTACTTTTAGGTTGGATTATTGGTATTCATTATTATCAGGCTGCCCTAACAAGTCTCTAAAGACTATACAGTTGGTCCAGAATGCTGCACGTGTACTAACAAAAACTAGAAAAAGAGATCATATTACTCCCATTTTAGCTTCTCTGCACTGGTTCCCTGTACAATCCCAAATAGAAACCTTCTCCTCACCTACAAAGCCCTTAATAGTCAGGCATCATAATTGAAAGAGCTCATAGTACCCTATTACCCTATTAGAACACTGCACTCAGAATACAGCTTACTTGTCTCCAAAAGTAGATTGGAAGGCAGAGCCTTCAGTTATCAGACTCCTTTCCTGTGAATCCATCTTCTAGTTTTGGTCTAGGAGGGAGTCACCCTCTGTACATTTCAGAATAAGCTTAAAATTAAAATGTTTGATAAAGCTTATGGTTGGGGCCAACAAGGCTTGCCTTGGACCTGCCCATAGTTATGCTGCTATAGTCTTTCTATAGGAGACTTCCCATGATGCATTTTTGATGATGAGTTTTTGTGCTTTCCCAGAGGTTCAGGGTTGTAGACCTTTTAGTTTTGGACGTGCCCATTGACCAAGGCTGTGGAGACCCCTTCTGTTATTATGTTGCTGTTGTTGTTGTTGTTGTTGTTGTTGTTGTTGTTGTTGTTGTGCTTCTCAACCCAACTAGTCAAGGCAGATGGCTGACCACCTAGAGCTTGGTTCTCCTTGAGGTTTATCCCTGATAAAGGGGAGTCTTTCGTTGCCTGTCGTCAAGTGCTTGATCATGGGGGAATGTTGGGTCTCTGTAAAATAAAGAATAAGGTCTAGACCTGCTCTATGTGAAAAGTGCCTTGAGATAACTTCTGTTGTAATTCGGCGCTGTTTAACCACCATAAACATAAAATTTAGCTTTACAAAGTGACACTCAAGTTAAAAGTACAATTCATGACTTCCGGTCACGGCGGCAAGGCGAGCAGCAACATAACCTGTAAGCTCCCAGTAAGGTCCGATATTTTTCCCCATTTTAAATAACTCCAAGCGTTTTCTGAATTACGAGAAGATGGCTATCTAAAGAACCTCCAACAAGAAGGGACTGGATTGGAACTGTTAGAGAAATATATAATATGGAAAAGCTGACTTTTGCTCTGAACCTACATATGGCCAAATTTTCCAGCTACTGGAGGAAATGGACGATTAATTTGGATGCATTGGCTCCTCAACATGACAACGTGTGATCGTGGAGGTGTGGGAATGTATATGCAGATATGGGTGCACATGGGAAGATGCGGATGTGTGTATGAGATTATATGTTTATACATACAGTACAGTATAAATACCGGTGTGTGTATATGTACAATTACATATTTCTATATAAGAAACGCGTGTAACACTTACATATGCCTCTGGAGTACAATAGTCCCCTCAGGTGAGCATTGAGCACAAATGGATTGTGGTTTTGAACTTCTGATAAAAACACGCTCAACGCTCTGTAAATGGCCACATGGGAGGATTTGTTTCTTGAGTGTGGGGACACAAACTGGTCTAGCATGAACTGATATATTGAAAAAGAAAAAATTGGCACGAACTGGAATACTTACCTCCTGAAATTGACACTGCCTCTATCACTGTAAAGATGATACAAAGGCTACTTTTTCGTGGATTAATCTGTGGTTGTTCTTTTTTGTTTTAGTTTTTTAAGGCTCTGTCTGTGCTTTTTCCTTATCTTTGTATTATATATTAAAAATTCAATAAAAAATTAAGTATTAAAAAAGAAATCTGAGGATTACTTCGCTTATAAGGAAAGGAGCTCCAGGAAACTAGTTTTGATCTGTACATACATGTTATATGTGTCGTGAGCTTAAATAATGTATGTGTTTTAGATCAACACATAAGGTTGCTTGGTTACCAAAAGTGTCAATTTATATTCGAGGACAAAAATAAAATGTCGGCCCAACTGGGACCCCCAGCAGTCATGCCAGCCCTATGCACATGCGAAGTCCTACATATTGCATTAAACAGCCTTGACAACCATTGTAAATCAGTGTGCAAAGTATGGTATATTAGACGGCAGGTAACCATAGAAACAATACTGATGTTTCCGCCTCCTCTTCCTAATTTGCCTTTGGTACTATCAGTAGTATTAACACAATAATGCATTGTGTGGCCTGGCAAAGAAAATAACTGGTGGTTCAGCATAAAGAACACCATTAAATCTATAATGATGCCTAGCACTCAGCACAGGTTCGTCTTTGTCAAAGGTTTGATGACGGGGGAAGAGCACGAGATTCGTTTGATGTCATACCTTTTCTTTGTGAATACACCCTGCAGAGCTTGTAAACAGCTTGTGCTAAAAGGTCAATTAGGTGTCATTCAAAAGGAAAAAGAATAATTTCATGTATCTGCAGTCACTGCTTGGTTGCTCGTTCAGAGCAAAACAGACAGAAATGTATTAGTGGAGGACTGTACTCTATGGTTTTATTATAATGTGTTCCACTGTGACATTCATTCTGAGATAGACTTTTATTACAGTTACTCTAATAAAACTGCAGCTCTGTGCATTTCAAAATGTGTCCCCCAGTAGCTTACATTACAGTCTTTTCCAGTATTGTATCCTCTAATCACTCTGGGGGATCATTTTAGCCTTTTTCCAAACCATTGAGCTTTCTCCTTCTCACAGCAAGCAGAAATATTGAGACAGAGGAGAGAAACAAGGAAACATGGCTCTTTTTTTTATACTTCAAATATGCGAATATGTATGGTAGTATCTGGGAAAGAGACAGAGAGACTGTATGTATTAGCATTCATCTCTGCTCTATGTGTGTAAAGACTGAAAGAGTTTTGCATGCATTTATTTTAAGAAAGTAACTGATGAATAAATTACACTTGGGTAAGGATGCACACTCAAGTACTCTCACTTGTACATATACGTAGACAATACAGCTATTAATAAATCTAGGCCTCACATGTAAACTGAAACTAAAACAGAGCATGACATATGAACATAACTCTAACTCAAAGTCTTGTAGATTTATTGTATTGTAACGAGGTGTCAAAAGCCATCGGCACGTAGTAGTTATGTTCCTTTCTGGAGTGTGTTTGGAGGACACTTACCAGACATACAGTAGATCAGTGACTATAGGAAGCATGATGACCACACATTCACAACAAATTGAGCCCACTCCCTTGTGACTGGCCGGCTTTCCAGAAGCCTGCTGAGGGGCAGCATGTATTAGAATCGTGTTAAGTTGCCGCTGATGCAAACCCAACATTCTTTGCTTTAATGCTTCAAATAAAAAGCTTTTAAATGAGTAAATAACTTATTGTGATGAATCTACATGAAATGAAATGTGTTACTCAGTTATAAATAATGCAGGGAGGAATAGTACAAGCAGAAACAGCCACTGTGATAATGATGTTTGATGAAGAGCTAGGTACAGGTAACTTACTTGACTTTCCCCTGCTGTATATTAAAAAAACACTTACAATGTGCCAGTTCAACTTGAGCCCTGACCCGGTGTGACTAATCCCAGAACACAACACAAAAATATAATGTTAGTGGAGTGAAACAATAAACTTGGAGTGGTGTGTGTGGAGCAGATGACCATATAAAGAAATCCATCACCAGCTGACATCAGCTTGGGCTGAAAGTTTAAAAAAACAACAAACGTTGTAAACCGACTATTCAGAGCAGTCAAGCTGGTACTTTTTGCTCACAGGAATTACTTCTATGTACGTAACGTTTACCTCACAAGTTGGCCACTTTTAACATAAACATCAGACATTGTAACATTATATATAGGACTGACAATAAGGAAAAGCATAATAGGTCTCCTTTAAGTACATTTTCTTGAGAATAAACTTCAATCAATTTCTACATACTATTGTTGTGTAACAAGTATTACTCTAACACATTGTATTACATCACAGAATAAGGGCAATAACAAGGCAGAGAAATGTGTAACAATGGAAGCATATTGTGAGCTTCCCTGCAGTCATCCTCTGAAGGCCTCATACTGTGGCCTGTATTGTGTGGCCATTGTGGTGATTTTAAATGGTAAATGGACTGCACTTTTATAGCACTTTTATAGTCTTCCAACCATTAAGAGCGCTATTACACTATAAGCAACATTCACCCAGCCACACACACATTCATACGCTTATGGCAGACTGCCTTGCAAGGTGCTAACCTGCTCAGCGGGAGGATCTAAGCATTCATACATTCATACAGTGGATGACTCATTCTATCTCCTGAGCCAAGTTGATAAATCTTTTTTCACTAGATTGATCAACTTTTCAGATTCTCCAGATAACTTTTTACCTTACAACAGTTATAACCACTCTCCTGACTATAAGCATCCTTGTAAACATGTTGGTTTAAAAACACATCTATAAATACACAAATAGGAAAATGTGTGCATAATGTCATGTGGTAATATATAGCTATATTTTGAATGGTCAGTATCTACTGTTTATATCAATGAGTCAGTAAAAATAGCTGGGTAAAAGGTTTACAACAGGCCAAAACATGATGATGAACCCACATGGCTACTAAAGGCCTTTGACTAACAGCTTACGGCCATCCTATCCTGGAGACATTATTATTACATGTCTCCTATTAGAGTAAATTAAAATCATTAAACGTATAACTTGTCTATGGCAGTTTACACTCTGGCAGGCAACAAAGACATGTTTTTTAAATTTGGGGGAAAGATAGTTTCAGTTAAATATTTAAAAAGTGAATGCATCCAGTCATGTGCTCTCAGTCACTGTTCAGTTGTATGTTTTAATGTAATATTGCAAGAAATACAGTAATAAAATACGACAAATTTGTAGTATATAAAACGTTTTTCTAGAACAAGGTTACTTACTTACAGGGATAATTACTGTAGATTATGTTTAGATTTAATATGTATAAAATTATGGGGAGGTAAATAGTTAACCCTACTCTTCGATTTAGTAAATGAGTGAAAGTAGTTGCTATGCAGGATAACCCCTTACACTGTGTTATAACATTAAACTACCGGATTATTATAATTGATGAATTAACATGGAAGCAGCTGATTGACAGGTGGAGCAAATTATAACTGTTTTACGTTCTGTTGAGTTGTTTATTAAAAACCCTGCATCGTGCAAACTCATCATACGTTTTGTCTAGTAAACAATGGAAATTATATAAATTGAATTACCTTAAAATCAGTGGAAGGGCAAGTACAGTACTTATGTAAATGTACTTAGATATGTTCCACTACTGGCTGGTCCTGTCAGAGAAGCAGAAAAACATGGATACGAATGATTGTAACCATGGCACTCAATAACCTCCTAGTTGCCCCGTGCCTGGGTCTTTCAGGTACTTATCTAAAGAAGAAAACTCCAAAGGGTCGACTACTAAAGAGAAGAAGAAGAGAGGCTGGTACACCTGAAAACTTTGTCCATGATCGTTGGTCGCTGTGATGCCCGCATGATGAACGTGTTACTTGAACCCCTGTAACCTTTTGGACCAATTAGCGTCACATCACTTCTGAAACCAAAGGTGTCCCTGTGCTCAACACACACACACACACACACACACTGATGTAGACAGACATGAACACGCATTGGTACGAGGTAAAGACACACACACACACACAAACATACACTTTGATTCTCATCCCGCTGCCCCATCTGTTGCATGGCCCCTGTCAGCTAAATGTCACCTGATGACATCATAGGCCTGTCAACCTTTCCCCTCATCACACACACACACACACACCTAACAGTCTATCGGCTGCCTGACACAAGCAAAGCACTGCGTGTCACACCTCCGGCCTTGTCCTTTTTATTTTGTCTCCTCAACTCACCTTTTCTCAGCTTCTTTCCTCCATGTATCTCCTCCTTTGTACTCCGCCCTCCTCACACACCTCCTTTCTCCCAAATTCTCTCTGATCTCCCCTTCTTTTTCCCCTTTCTTTCCCAAAATCTAGTCTCCTCCCCAGTTTTTATCTTCCCCCGTCCTCTCCTTCATTTCCAACCCCGTCTCTTCTTCCACCTTACTTTCTCTCCCTCTCAAATGTTCTCCTATGCCCTTTCACTTTACTCCCATTCTTTCTTCTTCTTGTCCCCTCTTCTCCTCTCCTGTCCAAGTTAACTTTGTTACTCGACTCAGTTTTTTGACTGTTTAGTTGAAGTGACACAGAGAGCTTATTCACACCGTTGCCTGTCCTCTGTCTCCTCCATCACCTCGCATGCACCCCAATGCACACACAGAAACCAGTAGCAACACAGTAATACATACACACACACACACACACACACACACACACACACACACACACACACACAAACTAGTGCATATAAATTGCATACAAGCAAAGACACAGGAAAACGGGTAAGGGATGTCTTCTATGTCCTAACAGGGAACAACTTGGGATTTGATAAAAATTTAGTTGCTTTTACAATTTGTGCTTGTTTGATTTTAATCCCAGAGATGGTTGTTGTGTATAATTGAAAGGGGAGTCCAAAATATTACAAATCAGAATTCCTGGATTATCTGGAAAAACATAAAAGAGAAAGATTAATGAGCTCCCCATTCTCAGCAGATGACAGTCACCATGGTATTTGTTTGAGTTTTGGATAGAATAGTTAGAATTTTATCCTGTGTGGGGGGAATTAAGGATTCAAATGTGTGTAAGTCCTTAAAAATATCATAAACATGTTTGATTTTTACAAACAGGGACAGCTGGTGAATGACACAAGTCTGGCATTTAGTCTGAGCCTCTCCTCTAATCTGCAAAATTCAGTTGTTAAATGTGTGATGGCGAGCCCGTGCACAGTTGGAGAGAATTTTTAACGTCTTGAAGTCTGTTCGCAGCTCTTGTTAAAGCTGGAAAACCTGACCGCCAAAACTCTCAGGTGATTTTATAAGAGACAAATCGTGAAGCTGGCTCATTACTATTGAATAGAGGACTGATTTACAGGCACTGTGACAGTTCCCTGTGTGATTTTACAGGGATATGAACACGGTTTTGTTGGACAGTTTTTTAGAGGCACTGTTGTTCGGAATACAAAAGTAATTCTGTGACGCTGTTCCACACAAATTATATACTCATGATCTTAAAGGTAGAGTCAGTTGTGTTGATATTTGAACTTAACACTCAAATAAATTCAACAACCAAAGTAGAAATATGGTAGAATCCAGAATGATGCACATTGTCGCATGTTGGGGGAAAAATTCATCTCATGTGAGCAAAACAGTCCATCTACAGTCTCCGCCTCTCTGAGGTTATATTTGACAATGATCTAAACTTCAATAAACAGGTAAATTCCGTTGTCAGGTCCATCTTCTTTCAACTCAGAACCATCTCCAAAATCAGGCATCTCCTCACATCCTATGACTTAGAAAGAGTCATCAATGCACTAATATCCAGACTGGACTACTGTAAAGCACTCTACTCAAGCATCTCTCAAGCTACCATTTCCCGCTTACAACTGATCCAGAACACTGCCCCCCAGTTATTAACAAGGTCCAAGAAACAAGACCAGATCACCCAAATCCTCACATCCTTACACTGGCATTTATTACAGGATCACATTCAAATTGTATTCGAATTGTAAAGATATTGTGACCTCCATGGTCTCGCCCCTTCACATAACTCAGAACCCCTTACACCACCAGGACCCTCAGATCTTCACACTGTATGTTGGCAGTGCCCAATTCATGTATAGTGGCCCCTCAGCTCTGGAACAGCCTGCCAGAGGTCATTAGACAGACTGAGACTGTCACGTGGGGGGTCTCTGTGAGACTGTCACAGATGCGTTGTGGATTGATACATTTCATATATTAATAAAACATAAGAAGACACAGCCATTGTGAGGCCCTTGTGTGTTGTATATGTCTAGAGGTGCACAATAGTCAGTGTATGACCTCATATAACGTTTGAACTTTTATCTCAAAATAAACATATCAGTATTGTAGTACTATCAATTATACATTGTAAGGTGTACCCGAATGTCTAGAAAATAGCATTATGACTTGTACAACCTCTTGAAGCCAAAAGTAGAAAATCTTGCCTTTTTATCTTTGCTACCATAGCAACTACTTTCATCTGTCTAGTATTATTATGCCTAGATGAAATAACAGAAAATTGATAGAAATGCAATCTTCACAAATCAAAAACCCAATGCAACAAGTCCAGACAAGAGATCTGAGCAGAAAAGAAGGAGGTAATAGTATTGTTCACACACCCGCCAGCGTGCAGGGGAAGATTTCAGACAAAACACGTTTGAAAGTTAACTATAAGAAAGCGCACCTTCACAACTGAAGCTGCCCACCGCAATCAGTCTCCTGCTGCTGGCCTTTAAGCATCTTTACAGTCACATAACCATCAATATACGAGTACATTTCAACATAATTGCAATGCCGGTTTAAAAGACACAAGGTTCATTTTGACCTTTTGACATTAAGATGATGATAAGATTTGTAGATGATACGATTTGACTCATCAGATTCAGTTAAATGCCTAAAGATATTTTCTTGGAACATTACCATGAGGGACAATATCCACAGCCCTCGTTCTACACGAAAATGAAATCTTAAGTTCAGGTGAAGCTAAAATCATGCTTCAGCAGTCTGACTTTGCTAAACAAACATGGTATCTTGCAAAATTAAAGTCAGTTTAATATTTAAAAAAACCCTTTTGTTTCCATGGAATGAAGAATATTTTGGTCTTCACTGACTCCAGTTGTGTTTTAAATGTTTTTGTGTGCCTGTCATTGCCGATCTCCAACAGTTCTTGTTGTCTGGCTGACCCTTTGAATTTGCTCCTGCCTCTGTGTCCTACAAGACATGATACATGGTCTGGTTATCATGGTTATCGGCCTAACTCTCTGCTCACTAGTGACCAAAAGATTTTGGCAAAGCAAAGGTTCTTGCAAACCATTTGGAAGCACATGGACCAGCTTGTCTTTATCTCTGATATCAGACACAACACCTTGTGTACGATTGGTCATCCCATAATCACTTTGTCGTACTTCATAAACTCTGCCCCTCAAATTAATGGATGTGTATTACCAAGGGAACGACCAAAAGAGAAATATAGAGCTGTTGAGTCACTTCTGTTCTTCTTACACTTCATCACAAGCAGAAAAAGTCTTAGTTTATTCTTGTGTAAGCAGAACAGTCCATCCACATTCTACACCTCTCCAGCGGTCTCCTCACCGCCCACTCGTCCTGCTTTCAGCGTTTCTGTCCACAGAAGCAGCCATCTGTCAGCTGCAGCTCCTGAGAGCCGAGAGGAAAGAGGGAAAGACACCAGGAAGACGAAGAAAAGACCAATGAAAGGCAACCAAAGTAACAAAAAGTCCTCCCAAAGAGTCCAACTCAAAACAAGCGTTCTCCCACATGGCCCAGTCTTCAGAGAAAAAGTCTGAAGACATCTAATACAATAGATAGCAACTCAGGAATAGCAACTCAGGAAAAGAGTCCCTAGGGTCAGGGACAGGGCCATGACACCTGTCCTGTATACAAACACCAACACCCCCTGCTGCTGATTGCCTGGAATGGTATTGCCATTGTGTTTACAGTACATGCCCATCTACAGAGTTAGTGATGTGCAGGGGCAGCTAGCGGAACGTGAGGAGATATTTGCTTAATTTGACAAAAAGTATATTGGATTAAAATCGCTGACTCTACCTTTAAACAAACACCCACAGATTAAAGTTTAATTACGACTTCCAGGGTAGGACATAGAGTACAGAGTGTCTTGTTCTCTCTGGCTCATTCAGCAGGGAGAAAGCATGACACAGAGGAAGAGCCACATGGTGGAAAATGAAGAGGAGAAGAGGAAACGAATGAAGAGAAGAGGAAAGAGAGACAAAGAGGTTTCAGAGAGACAAACGGGGGGGAAAAACATGAGTGAGAAAGTGTGAGACAGGTTAAGCGATGATAATTAACTGCTAAGGGGATTGGTGAAAGTGAGGAAGTGAGGGAAGGAAAGAAAATGAGTGGATACAGAGGTACATAGAGAGACATAATTATCACATTGGAGACAAAGAGGAGGAGTTGAGATTTGCAGAAGCCAGCTGCATGCTGATTCACGATCTGTCTCATTTACATTAACTGTCACTTTTCTGACTTCTTTACTTGCTTTTTATTGCTCTCATTTTCTTTAGAGATATCCCCCTCTCTCTCTCTCTCCCCCCTTTTAGTCAGTTTTCTTGTTTTGTTTTTTTCCTCATTTCAAATTCTTTTTTTACTCTTTCTCTCTCAGCATGGTAGACACCAATCTGTGAGTTTCTGATAGAGAGAGATAATTAGTTTGGAGAGGAGGGAGGACAGGGAGCGAGGAGAGATAAAGATTGAGGGAGAAAGGAACGGCAAAGCGGGAGGAGTGGAAATGAGAAAGACAGAAAGCGAAGGCTAGCACATTTTTCACTGACTTTAATTGGAGGGGAAATCATTGCTCTGTGACTAAAGGTTGTGTTGAAAGTGGGACAACCAACATGGCAACTGAACATGTTTGACAAACGTAACTTTTTTTCATCAAAATCCACAACTTTACTCTTTTTTCTCCACTTCGAGCTTCAAGCGTTCATTGCTGTTGTGTTTCTGAGCAGCAACCTCATCAATCTAAGAGTATGGCCAGTAGTGTGTTGTCTCTTTTATTGGTTTTCTGGAAGTCTGAGATCCTGAGTCCAAAAATGTTGCTTCATTAACCCTTACATCCTGTTCTTATTCTGACCTTCACAGTACGGTGCTGGTCATTTTTGACAAGTAAGCCTTCATGATTAGTCCCTATATGAACATTTTAACCACAAGTGTATTTTGCATCCATATACAATATATCTTATCATTCATCAATAAATGTATGATTTATCCTTTATTAACGCTTCAGAGAGAGTGTTTTCTTTTGGTTTTAATAGGTAGCCATAATTATTTCTATGAATTGTATTGAAAGTGAAGGATGCAACAATGTTTTTGAATATTAGGTTTCATTATAACTACTAAAACCATCAATCATTATAAATACTTTTGAAATATTTACATTTTTGTATATTCTGGGCAACTTTAGAATAAGTCATAAAATGTCAGGCTAAAAAATGTAATTTAGGATTCAGATTTGACCCAAACAGTACGTAAGATTAGGGTTAGGGTTAGTTAAATACCTGGGCACAAAGGCTGGATTGGTACGCCCAGGGGCCCCTGGGGACTTAACTCACGTCCCCCAAGTGACATTTATTTTCTTCCAATTGGATGACGCTGCTGTAGGGTGTAAACATTGTGACTCCATATTTTGATTTGGACATACTAGGTTTCTGACAGTGACCATAATTATCAGCATCAAGAGAATCGGTCAAGCCTTGTGTCATATTTCTGTGGAGCCGATCATTGAGGGCCCCTTTTTGCTCAAGGGCCCCTGGGCACTTGCCCAGATTGCCTATATGGTAGATCCGGCCATGCTGGGCAGCGCTGGATTGACCCTGCAGTCTGTAGAGCAGCCAACACAAATTACATTTTTTAATGGAAAATAAAATAAAATGGACATTTGTTCCAGCAGAATAATCACTATTTTAAATGCACAGTAACGTTAAAGGTTATAACAATAAAACACTTGGCTCAGGTTAAGGAACATCACCGTATCCATTAACTGTTGAAAAAGTCATTGATAATTTGATGAGACAACACGAAATCTATCGTCTTTGGTGGAAAAGTCTGCCATCGAGCCAAGTAAATCAAAAAGTGGCACAATTCAGCCTGACACAATTCGGCCTGACACACGTAGCGCTAGAAGCTTGGTCACCACTAGCAGGGCATAATCACAAACATGCTAGCCGGGCAGAACCATGTTAGCACTAGAAGGTCACAATATCTTGCCATACTAAGAGCCAGCTTGCTCAGTCGTTAAGTGGACAATAAGTTCACATAGGTTATCCAGAGATATAGTTGTACCAACATTGCCAGTAGAAATCTGTGCAGCAAGTATGTTTCTTCCAAAATTCATTAGCTGATGCAAATTAGCTGATTCTAAATCATGACAAATGGCGAAACACAGTTTTTGTGGATGTTAGACGCCCAAAACCAGCTGCAAGATGTCTGAATCAAAATATTTTTTTAGATATCAGTGATATTTTTATCATAGTAAATTGAAGTTTAAGACAAATATATCTGTAATGGGTGAGAGTGTTTGCCAGCAATCTTTGAAAAAAAGCATGCTGTGCAAGGGCACTCAGTGTGGTGATGTAAGGGCACTCGGTGGAGTGCTTATACCGAATTTTTGTCTGATGTCTTTGTGCAGGAAGTGCAGAATTGCCAGGAGCTAATATATGGCACTGCAAACAAGCCACCAAGGCCAAAGGATGTTAAATTGGCTTGGAAGGACATAACCAATTTGGTGAATAGTTGCTCTGGCCTCCCAAGAACTGAAGCCCAATGCAGAGAGAGAGAGATTTAATGATGTCAGAAAGAGAGCCAAACAAAAGTTGGCAATAAATTGGAGAGACAGTTTGGCGACGGGAGGGGGGGGGGGGCATTCAACAGCCAAAAATCTCACTGAAGAAGATACAGCTGCATGTAGTCCATCATCACATCACTGTGGAAGGATCTGGTGGGATGATTTGCATTTGTGCTAAGAAATGTGTGATCATTTAAATGCTACAAAGTAAAACATGT